>NC_137896.1:39390467-40024532 GCF_963455335.1 Martes martes
TTTCCACCCTGGGACGCCTGGGTGGCTCAGCTGGTTAAGCCGCTGCCTTCGGCTCAGGTCATGATCCCAGCGTCCTGGGATCGAGTCCCGCGTCGGGCTCCTTGCTCCACGGGGAGCCTGCTTCTCCCTCTGCCACTCTGTCTGCCTGTGCTCGCTCTCTCTCTCTCTCTCTCTCTCTGACAAATAAATAAATAAAATCTTTAAAAAAAAAAAAAAAACCATTAAAAAAAAAAAAAAAGATTTTCCACCCTATCTGCTTTTTGATTTACTGAAATTCTAAGGCAACCATTACTTTATTTGTGTTTTCTGGCAAATGTACCATCAACTCATATCATTCTCTTGATTTTTGTGGAAAAAAATTGAGACTCAGAAAGGTTAAGTGCTCAGTATTATATTGTTATTAAGTTGTGTAGCTAGACCGTGAACCCAGGCATTCTTATTCCAACCTGGATACTCTTTCTCCTGGAGCAGGCTGCTCTCTATGGTGGGGGTTGGGACATGGGCATGGGTGAGAGGGAGGAAGAGGAGGAAGAGAATACTCTCTTTCTTTTAAGGATATGAGTAACAGAATTAAGGTGTAAGGGATAGGTTCACTTTGTACATTACAGTTTTCTCACTATTCCAGAGTTAGGTTGTCCGGGGTCAGTACAGCACTGTTCAGAAAGATCTAAGCATCTTCTGTCTTTCTGCTCTGTCACCTTTAGTCTGTTGGTGTGGCTTCATGGGGGTAGGATGGCTGCTGCTGTTCCAGTTATCACAACTGTGTTCAATCATCCATATCTTTGCTTTTAATAGGAAATGCAGATGTTCACCCAGAGCTCCTAGCAGTCTCCCACTTCGCCTTCATTATATTGTGTCACATGGTCACTCCAGCATTATGAGAATGGCCATCTCTCCTGGGCTGGACACACTGCCATCCCCAAGCAAACAGGGCTCTGACATGCAGAAAAAGGGGGAAGTGGATAGTAGATTGTTAATATACGTTGTCTTCAACAGTTACAGATCGGATGCTCTGAGCCTCCTTCTTCTATATCCCTGAGTACACATTGTCAATACTCACCCTAGTCTCACCCTCTGTTATGCTTCAGGGAAATAAAACATAGCTGCTCTTCAGAAGAAGGTGGCAGACCCTGATTTACTGCATGACACATTGCTTGCACACCTGTCACATTTTCCCAAAAAGGAAAATAAACCTGGCCTCCGAAGCCTCAGTGTACCTAGCATGGTGTGGTCTTCTATTTTACCCACTCCGTTTCCTTTCACATTTCATGAGCATTCTCTCTAATTATTTTATCATTTCTCTAGGACTTACATAATTTTGGAAGTCATTTCCTCTTATTTATATGTATTACCTGGTCTAGCATGATGAGACATGAGCCACCCAAGTGACAGACTTCTTTTCTCTCTGGAAAGAGTAAATGTTTTAAATGAAAGCATATCCAAAACTTAGGTTGTTGTTTCTAAATCTAAGGTTGACAACATAGAGCCATTCTACCTGTAGGCCCTTTCATGACTGGCTTTCCTTGCATCAAGAAATGAATATTTAGTGGTCATCCCATATAATGGCATAAATACATTACAGGAATAGAGAATGTATGAAGAAGAAAGAAAGAATGAAAATCTGAATTAGGGCATAACATTACAGCCCAGCTCTGCCCTAAGTGGGCCTTCCTCCGCAGCAAGAAGGGTCATTGTTTCATGTTCCCTTTACTATGGTGAACCAGCAGTGTGGAAGCCACCACCCTGAGTCACCAGCAGAAGTGACCAGAAATCACTGTGGAAGAACCAGGTTCATTGTCCTCCAAGAAAACCAACTATGAAAAAAGTGGGGAAGTTGAAAAGACAGTGAGTTTCCTCTGCTCTGTTTTTCTGCTCTAGGCTTGGAACAGTCCTTCAACTTTTTTTTTTTTTTTTTTTAAACATTTTCCAGAGAAAGAGAGAGAGCACGAACAGGGAGAGCAGCAGGCTGAGTGAGGAGAATCAGGCACCCGCTGAGCAGGGAGCCTGACATGGGACCTGAGCTGAAGGCAGCCATTTAACCAACTGAGCCACCCAGGTGTCCCAAGAGTCCTTCAGTTTAAACCACAAACCTATTTAAATAACCTATAAAATAGAAAGCTATTTTCTTTAGCTTCAGCTGTGTGTTTTCTCGGGCTGTGCTAGTGCAGCAGTGTAGCTCCCAGTTTACCTTCTGCTGGAGTAACTGGGCACCTCTAGAAACACTGAGCCTCAGGATACCCTCATCAGCTTAGACATCTCTTGCACACTTTAATTCTTCTTAGAACTCTTATCACTATTTTGTGGTTGAACTGTATTTATTGTGAGGCTGTGTCCAGCTCACTGTTCTGTCCTCAGGACCTAGTTGTGTGCCTCCTATCTAATGGGAAGTCAGCACATTCTTTTTTTTTTTTTTTTAATTGAAATTAATCATGTAAGAGAAGCTAGATATGCAGGATTTGCATTAGGTTGAAAAGAAGGACTAAGAAGCTTTTGAAGGCAGTTGGCTGCCCAGTGGATAAAAGGATGCAAGTTCCTTGGTTCTGGGTTTTCCGTCCACTGTGATGCCACTGCACAGGTGGGCTTTGGATATTTATTCAATTCCATTTCAAGTAAAATAAAACATTCATGTTTGGGATATTTCACCATGCTTTGCCAAAACATGATAGCAATTTGGTTTGCAAGAGTGGCTGAGGTATTACAATACTGCTGATTTGCCTTCAGATTTTAGCCAGTACCCTGGGTAATTGAATAGCGAGGCATAATTGTAGGCCCCTCATCAGTGCCCCACGAGAGAGGAAAGGAACATAGTGGCAGTCTCCTAAGTGGAGATCTCAGCTTCTGGTTATGCTCTTTGTTGGAATGAACCAGTCACATGAGGTTAGATTCACCACTGGTGACTTGGGTAACAAATCTGAAGGGCATGTTCCCCTAAGGGAAGAAGGAATCCAAGTTAAAGCTGAACAACTATCTTTCACTGGGCTCTCCCAGGAATTTCTTGATTAGTAAAATTTGACAATGTGAAGGTCAAAGCCCCTTACTCCAATGAGATTGGATACAAGGCTCCTTACTCCAGTGACAAGCTTGGTGGTTAAAGACTGGAAACAAAAATCCCGGGTGTAATCCCAGACTCACCACTTAACAAGCAAAATGATCCTGAAAAAATTACCTGACCTCTTTGTTTTCTTCATGTGAAAAAATGGTAATGATAAGAGTAACTGCTTCACGGGATCTTTATGAGATTAAGTTGTATTTAATGTAATATGTTAATATTTGCAAGGTGCTTAGGGTAGTGCTAGGAATAGAGAATTATACATGTTTTTTATTTTTATTTATTTTTTTAAAGATTTTATTTATTTATTAGACAGAGATCACAAGTAGGCAGACAGGCAGGCAGAGAGAGAGAGTGGAGGAAGCAGGCTCCCTGCTGAGCAGAGAGCCTGATGTGGGGCTTGATCCCAGGACCCCGAGATCATGACCTGAGCCGAAGGCAGAGGCTTTAACCCACTGAGCCACCCAGATGCCCCGAGTATACATGTTTTTTAATAAATTATCAGCAACAGTAACTGAGGGTGCTGGAGCTGATGACAGATAGCAACAGAGAAACTGTAGTCACAGTGTCCATTAGGTAGAGCTGAGAGCCAGATGAAGGGGACCCGGTTGACAATTGGAAACCCTGAAGGAATGGTCTCAGTGATGGATGGCCAACATGCAGATTAACAATTGAGGCTGGACATCCTACAAGCCTGGAAATAACAAGGGCTTTGCATGATGCCATGAGCTTTACATTTTCTAAATAGAGTTTATCTTTTTGAGCTGGTGAGACTTGCTGGTGTTCTGCTGTGACATTTTCCAGGCAGTGCTTCCTTTCCATACCTTTCATCACTTCATGCTCCTTTGGGCTATTTTCTAGGTCTTAGTAACTTCCCTTGACAAGAGAAATGGAGCTCGGGATCGCAACAGTGGTCCAAGCCACACAGATGTTATGGGTCAAGGAAGATCAATTACATTTCCTGAGGTGCTCTTCATTGGGTAGTGGTATTGCATGAATGGTACTGTAGATACTCATCCTTAGAACCTGGCTGGTCGAAGATGTAGTAAATACAAGAGGAAGTTAAAAGATAAACTTGACCGTGTATATCCTTTCCGTTTTATAAACTGCCTGCATAGTAAACACACTGACTGGCAAGAATTAGACCTATAATAAATGCAGACAAATTGCCCATTACTTGCATAATTGAGAACTATAAATATTTCAAATAATAAAATTGTGAAAAATTTCTGTATTAGTGCTCTGGGAATGTTTTAAATCTGTAAAGACTGGGGGCTTCACAGGGATTGCTGAATATGAAATCTTTCCTTTCATATCTCTGAGATCAAATATTTTTCCTAGATGTTTCAAAAGCTTTCAAAATTGGAAAGAGTGAATATATGAGCAGTTACAGGGAAGGAAACCTAGAAGAGTGAGTACGGGGTAGTCCTTCTGGGAAGATGTATTTAGGAAAAGGGAGAAGAGCAAAGAAAAAAGAAATGCAAAAATAGAACTAATTTGACACTGTATATATGTCTTTCATTGCTGTACATCCTTTTGCCCCCAAAGGGTATAATTTGATGTGATTTAGTAAGGCCTTCTGCTTTAATTAGGTATCTTAGTCCTTGAAAATTGAGACTAATCCCCAATGTGTATGAGAGGCATGAGATATTTAAATATGACCAGAGAAATAGAAGAGCAATATAAACTAATACCCCAAGGCAGATCCTCTTAATAGATTTGTAATGCTTGTACATAGAGGGAAAAAGAGAAATAGTATTTGTTCTAAGATTTTCCATAATTCAGTCCTTAATACGTTTGTGTATCTAATTGTGTATATATGTGTTTATGTCTCTATATTTTATAACTTTGGTAGATGTTGTTAGTTTTAGATGGAATACCCACTTTTACTTCTACATAAATAGTAAACTGAATTTTATTGGGGATGGGAATGTACGCAGTTTTTTGTTTCTTGATTTTTGTTTTTAAGACATGTTTCCAGGACTCCTTTGCAGCTACCTGTGACTGTACGTTTATGGTTCTGGGCAATGCTATCTAAGTGGAAGTTGCTGGGGATTCTAGCAAATTATAGTTTCTTGATAAGTACAACGGCCCTGCTCCCTTGTTCCTTCCTTTTCTTCTTCTTTCGAGCTCAGCTTATAGGGCTGGAGGTGGAGATCCTTGGGATGGAAGAGCCACCCTAAGAATGGCAGACAATAATAAGAACAATCCAGGGCATTGATGAATATGTGGCACTAGGACTTGTTAGAAGGGACAAGATAAAGTCACAATTGTTTCAGCCACTCATGTTAACTATAATTATACTTACAAGGGTGTATACAGAGCATGAGGGGGATTAAGAGCAATTCTCATTCATTCATTATCTATTGCCAAGGCTTCAAAAGGAAGGTCTCAGATTTGGTACCTCTTGGGTGGGTGCAGTGTAAATCTGGAAATTTACAAGGACACCCAACCTTCATCACAATACAATATTTTCACACTTACACCGCTTGAAAGTATAGTAGGTACACTGCACTGGTGTGTTCAATTTTAGAATAATTCTAGGTTGGTTTGTTTGTTTTTCCCCCAATTGGGAACATATTGATAGAAATTTACCAATAAGATTTTGATTTTATACCAAATACATTTAATTTATGCAATTGATTTGATCTTTCCTCAGTATCTTGTTTATTCAGTATATTATTTTATGATTAAAATTAATCGAACTGGCAAGATTGTTTCTAATGCTACTATGTAGATAAGAAGATGCATTTTAAGGCAAATTATAATTAGTAGGCTGACAGATGTCAAGTGTTTAAGAACTGTATGGGGGAGCAGGATGTACATGTGGCAATTATAGAAGGACCAGGCAGGCAGGCGTTTGGTATTTTCTTACCTGCTCCAACCTTTGGGCCAAGAGGGCAGTTGATCGCTCCTGGACATTTCAGAGACCTGCTATGCTACCTGCTTGTAAAAATTTGGTTCCTCTGAGATTTATACCATTGAGCTCCCTTCCCTGTTGTTTGCCAGCCTTCCACACACCCACCTTCACTCACCAAAGACTTGGGCCTTCTTCTCTATTTTTCTTCTCTATTCAGGCCTTGCTCTTCCTGGTGATTGGCATCCTTATATGTGCAGCCCTACTACAGTATTGCCTCTCACTTGCTGGACATCATACCACTCATAAATACTTCAGAACGTACCTCCAAAAGATAAAATACTACTAAGAAACACACCCAGAGTACATTAATGAGCAAACAGTTTCAATTCACACATCTTCAGTTGTCTCATCTGCTTCTGGTTTCTTTGTTTAAGTAAGGATCTAAATAAGGCCCATATGTTTTATGTAGTTGCTATGTCTTTTAAATTAGTCTCTCTCTCTTTAAATTTTTATTAAGATATATAATACATACAGTAAAGAGAAAAGTATGTTAATCTAAGATATATAGCTCAATGAATTTGTGTATAACTACCATCCAGATCAAAATACAGAATATCCCTAGCACCTTGGATTTCCTCATGCCCCTTATTCATCTAACCACTCCCCCAGACATAATCACCGTTGTTTTTAAATTGTCTCTAGATCTATTTTAATCTGTCAGTCTGCTCTACATTTCCTTCCTCCCTCCCTCCCTTCCTCCCTTCCTCCCTCCCTTCCTCCCTCCCTTCCTTCCTCCCTTCCTCCCTTCATTCCTTCCTTCCATCTTTCCTTCTTTTTCTTCTTTCCTCCCTTTCTTCCTTGGTTTTTGTAATTTTGTTGTTGTTGTTCTGTAGAGTATCTCATAACAGAGATTTTGCTAGTGATATCATTAGTGTCATTTAACAAGTTATTCTATCCCCTATATTGCCACTATCCAATAGTTATGACTAAATCAGACCCAGCATACACATACACATACATACTTAAATAAACATGTTTGTGTGTATATGTATACATATGTACATATATATATACACATACACCATTAATTTATTAAGAGCTGCAAAGTGGTGGGGGGGGGCACCAGGGTGGCTTAGTTGGTTAAGCATCTGCCTTCAGCTCAGGTCATGATCTTGGGGTCCTGAGAGCAAGCCTTGCATTGGGCTTCCTGCTCGGTGGGAAATCTGCTTCTCCATCTGCCCCTCCACCTGCTTGTGCTCTCTCTCCCTCTCTCTCTCTCAAATAAATAAATTAATTAAATATTTTTTTTAAAAAAAGAGCTGCAAAATGGTGGTACTCAAATTCTATCTTTTGTTCTCCACTTATTAATTTCAATCATCTGTAAAGAAAAACTTCTCTTTGTTACCTTTTAGGTTACCAAAGCTACAGCTCCAATAGGAAAGGTAGGAACAATTCACTTACTTTTTGTTTATTTACCAGTTTTCAAAATAGTGACTTGGTTCCTTAGTATTTTCAAAGTGTCCAATAATTTTGCTTTTACATATCACTAAGAAAAAACAAATATGAATTTTAAACCTATTTGGTATATTCCCATCCATTAACCCATTACATTTATTATTCTTATTAGTACTCCAACTGTCCCATCATTGGTCACTAAGAGCTTTTTTTTTTTTCCCTCAGAGCCTATTTAAAATAGGCTCCTGCGTCTTTCAGACTTGACCCTACTAGTTTTTGATAGATTCCTTGCTCTCTAATGCAATAAAATGTTGCAGGCCTATCATGTATATTTTTTTCCCCAGATCTGGAATCAGCCATTTTTCCAAGGAGCATAGAAAAGAACTTTTAGAATAGGTGATAAACCCAGTGCTAAAATAATCTAGCAGCAAAAGAGAACAAAACAAAAACTGATGACATAGGAGGAAAAGAGGAAAAAAAAATGCCTGCATATCTTTGAATAGTCAAAAGGGGCTGGGATATTGTGAAAGGATTAAATTGTAGTGGGAGCAAACAGCTAGTCTTCTATAATAATAGGAGAATATTAGTCAGGGATTATATATATAGACACATATATAGCAGGAGAGAGAGAGAGAGGCTGAAGATGCAGAGAAGAGCTGATGTTGTAATGGAGTCCAAAGAGGACACTTATGCTGACGAGCAATGAGTAACATATGGAATTGCTGTATCGCTGCATTGTGCACTTGAAATTAATATAACACTGTATGTTAACTATACTGGAATTAAAATTAAATTTAAAAAGAAAAACAAAAAGTTGACTGCAGATAGAATCCCCTCTTCTTCAGAGGACCTCAGTCTGTCTCCTCTTAAGGCCTTCAACTGATTAGATGAGGCCCATCCACATTACTCAGTATAATCTGTTTTACTCCAAGTCTACTGATTTAAAAGTTACTGCCATCTAAGAATATCTTATAGTATCATGCAGTGTTTGACCCTATATCTGTGTATCATGGCTCAGGCAAGTTGACATAAAATTAACCATCTCTACAAGTGAAAATGCGGATACTGACTAGTAGACATGATAAAGAGGTTCTAAGTTTCTTCACATCTCTGTTCAACTGTCACCTTAGAGCAGGCACCTCAGACCTCCCTGACTGTATCTCACCTTGTGTTACACATGTATCTCCATCATCCTCATCTGAACTACTGCCATCTCTCATGTAGAATGCAGCAGGGCCCCCCAATAGTCTTTCTGCCTGCGTAATACCCCCCTATAATCCAGTCCCTCCACTGCAGACCAGATCACGTTTCCCTTCACATAAAAAACTAATTGCATCATACCCTGCTCAAACTTTAATATTTTTCCGTTGTCTAAATTAAACTGCAGGGCACCTGGGTGGCTTAGTCGTTTAAGCATTTGACTCCTGATTTCAGCTCAGGTCATGATCTCTGGGTCATGAGATCAAGCCCTATGTCTGAGTGTGGAGTCTGCTTAAGATTCCCTCTCTCACTTCTTCCCTCCACCCTCACTCACCCACCCCCATTCTCACATGTGTGGGCTCTCTCTCTCTCTCTTAAAAAAAAAAAAAAAAAAAAAAAAGTTGAGGAGCCTGGGTGGCTCAGTGGGTTAAAGCCTCTGCCTTCAGCTCAGGTCATGATCCCAGGGTTCTGGGATCGAGCCCCACATTGGGCTCTCTGCTCAGTGGGGAGCCTGCTTCCTCCTCTCTCTCTCTGCCTGCCTCTCTGCCTGCTTGTGATCTCTGCCTGTCAAATAAATAAAATCTTTAAAAAAAAAAGTTAAATAAATAAATTAAATTTAGACTTTTTAACATGACCTCTAAGACTCTTCAATGCCCAGTCCCTGCCAATCTCTGCAGTTTCATCTGGCCATGTCTACCAGAGATGCTCACCAGTTTTTGATCCCTCGAATGTTCCATCCTCCCTCCTATCATAAGATCTCTGCACCTTTGCGTATGCTGTATCCCCTTCCCAGATTGCTCTTCCTTCCCTTCTTTACCTCAGAAGCTTCTCCTCTGTGCTCATATCTCAGCTAAATTGTCACTTCACAGCATCTCTGAAGATACCTGACCCCTCCATCACAGTTATAAACCTTCAACACCTCTCCCTCTTGGCTCTCACCACAATTGCAGCCCCCCCTCATTTGTGCAGTCCCTCCATTAATGTTCATCCCTCTCCCACAGCAGCAGACTGGAGGTTCCCTGACACACAGAAGGTGCTCACAGGGAGTTTGTGTAGTGATTGAGTTTACATGTTGCGAATATCAGGATTACCGTTTAGGTTACGATATGAAATACAGATTAGAACATGCTAAAGTAAATAAGTGACATAGATAATAAATGTTATGAGTTCAGAAGACAGAGAAAGTTTACTGTGAGTTATTGAAAATCTGTCAGAGAAAGGACCTGAAGTTCATCTAGCAAGATGAGTGGTGTCCGGAGGTAGTGGCACAGTATCATGGTTAAGGGCGAAGATGCCCACGTTTGACATATGAATCCCAGCTGGACCACTCAGTATCTGCATAACTTTGGAAGACTGATTTATTGTCTCCAAACCTCAGTCCCTTTAAAACAGGAAGGGAATAGTACTCGTGCTACCTCACATTTACTGAGCACATACTACAATCCAGAGACTATGCTCAGAGTGGTATGAGGATTACCCCATGAAATCTGAACCAGTGAGATGGGTGTTCTTCTTGTTCCTATTTTGCCAACAAGAAAACAGAAGCTCAGAAATTTGAAATGACTTGCCCAAAGACACATATCATATTAGCACCAACACGTAAGTGAGGATTAAATGAAATAATGTAAAGATCATAGCACTATGCTTAGCACATGGGAAGTACTCACTAAAGCACTGTTATCTTCATCTCTGCTGATAAAGTGGAAAGCAAGTTTTATGGCAGCATGGCAAGGGTCTGGAGATAGTGGAGCATATGATGGACCCCAAGAAAATAGAATAGGCTCATCTGGGTCCTTAAGAGGGCATGAGTAAGGGTAGAGGGAAGACATGGCTGGAGAGGATGGCAGGGAAGTCCTCTGAATCACTTTACAGACACTGATACGTAGGGACAGGATACCTGTGTTTGGCACCAAATTGCTGTTTACTCTTACTCTGTACAACAAACAGCGGGGTGCTGGTGGGAGTTAAACCAACATGTATTATTTGGGTCCTATATGTGTCCTTAAGAGTGTTGCTATTTGCCCAGAGTTTACAGGTATTTCCCTCTTCCTAGTCAGTAAGGTTCAGGGATAGGTTTTACATATATTTTGCAGAAAGTAATTCATTTGTGCTTTTGTCCGCCCTCCCTAAAACGGATTCAGGAAACTCAACAGTGTCCCAAGAGCAATGTTTAACTGAAAGCCCCTTAGCTCATTAAGTCTGCCCCCTTCCGCCAGGTCCTCAACTTGGCAATTTGTTTAATGGAAAGGAATAATTCATTTGATCCTCCCCAAACGTTGGGCTCAGGGTTTACATGGGTGCAATGCCAGTTGCTGGTTTGCCAGAAGCTGGGAACCATTATCTGAGTGGCTTCTACAAGCTACCCTTGGGAGGATTCCACCCCCCCCACCCCCGACAGGCTCGTTCCTGGAGTTACCTATAGGACATACTGACTTGAAGAGGGCATTGAAAGAGTCCATGGAAAAGGGACGAAAGTTGGGATAGAACTCCCATGAGAACCCAGAGCATGCTCAGTACTGGCCCAGTGACAGACATCCTCCTACTCCTGAATATGAAGTGTTGGCTGAGACCCCACCCCAGCTTCTTTATGCACACAAATCCCATGGAAGCATCCCAGAAATCATTACAGAAAGTCTTATTCATGAAAGCGGGGACACCTTAAGTAATGAAACAGCAAACAAATCCATACCTCACACTGAACTTAAAGGCAAGGGGAAGGGAAAATAATTTTTGCCACAAATTCCTTTGCCTGTGCTTTTCCTATCCCCCACAGCTTCATAGTGCTTGGGGCTTGTGTTCTTCTAGCTAAAAAACCACAGGTGCCACCTGAATGATTCAAAGACATCTGAGCGGCTGTTAACATGACGGTAAAAACTAGAACATCAGGAATAGCTTGTTTGGAGTCTGTGCAGATGTGCAAAGAGAGATAAGAGACAACTGTGAATGTCCTGGAGGAATGGGATCTAAATCTGACGGAGTTTGATGTAGCTGGCTAGGACAGACCAGGCCTTTTTACTCATGGGAATTCTAGTAAGAAGGCGCCAAAGAGGCTAGGATAGATCTTTTTGCTATTATTCCATGGAAGGCCTTTTACATAATAATAATTATGATTATAATTATTATTGTTATTATGTCTATCTCGTTATTATTTCATAGAAATTCTTTCATTACTTTTCCCATGCCACAGAACAATGGGCAAATGCAGGTTTATAAGGACTCATGAATAAGGCATCTGGGTTGTTGTAGTGCCAAAAAGAACATGGTACAACCATTGTTCATATTTCTTTTTTACTATTGATCATCTTTTATTGGTAGCTTGGTCTGTAGATGTTTGTAGGTCCTTAGAGTTAAAAAAAAATGTTTTCCTCTATCTAGTGATTTATTAAAAGTGATCATGTAACATTTTTAATACTATATTTTGCATGATTAATTGGTGTTTGGCCCCAAAGACCTTCTTAGTGAAGTAAATTAGGAATTTCCCACTTTAAATGGGTTTATTTTATTCGGTAGACTGAGTCTTTAATATACATTTTGGCAGTATTTCTCAAATTTATTTGAAAAATAAACACCTTTTCTTCTCTTTTCCTTTCCTTTTATGAGGAATCATCTGGAGGCTTGTTAAAATGTATATTCCTGGGCTCTACATCCAGAGATTTTAGTAGAGTACTCTGGGGAGAAACACAGGAATTTGCCTTTAAAACAGCCCTTAAGGTGATTCTGATGCAGAGTTCTGTGAACCATATTTGAAAATACTGATTGGGACAAAGTATCACTTAGGGAGAAGACTGAAGAGATATAGAGGGGTCAGGAGTGGCAGCCTCTAGAACAAATAAATATTCTCTCTTGGAAGTTGAAAAAAAAGCTGTTTTTTTTTTCTTTTTCTTTTTCTTTTTCTTTTTTTTTTTCAAAAGAGAAAGGTTGAAAGTCCATCTATGAAAAACCCACAGCTAACATCATACTTAATGGTGAAAAACTAAAAACTTTCCCCCTAAGTTCAGGAATAAGACAAGAATGTGCATCCTCGCCATGTCTATTCAAAATGATACAGGAAGTCTTAGCCAAGGCAGTTAGATAAGAAAAAGAAATAAAGGGCATCCAGATTTGGAAGGAAAAATTAAAACTTGCTCTATTTGCAGATGACATTTTATACATAAAAACCCTAAGAAACCTGAAGAAAAAAAAAACTATTAAAGCTAATAAATGAGTTTAGCAGAGTTGTAGAAAACAAGACCAATATACGAAAATCAGTTGTATTTCTATACACTAGCAATGAACAAGCTGAAAAGGAGATTAAAAAAACAATGCCAATTATAATAGCATCATTATTATGAATAAATTTAACCAAGGAAATGTAAGACTTTTACACCAAAAACTATAAAATATTGTTAAGATAAATTAAAGAAGACTTAATATATGGAAAGACATCATTGATTGGAAGACTTAATAGTGTTAAGATGGCAATACTCCCCAAAGTGAGTAACAGATTGAATATAATCTCTATCAAAATTTTAACTGCTTTGTTTTGCAGAAATTCACAAGCTGATCCTAAAATTCATATGAACCACCAAGGGAACCCAAAGAGCCAAAACAATCTTTAAAAAAAAAAATAAAGACAGGAGCACCTAGCTGCCTCAGTCATTTAAGTGTCTGACTCTTGATTTTGGCTCAAGTCATGATCTGAGGGTTGTGGGAACAAGCATTGTTGGGCTCTGCACTCATTAGGGAATCTGCTTGAGATACTCTCCCTCTGCCCCTCCCCTCCCACTTGTGTGTGTTCTCTCTCTTTCTCTCTAAAATAAATAAAATAAGTCTTTATATTAAAAAAAAATAAAATCAGAGGATTTGCAATTCTTGATTTCAATATTTACTGCAAAGTTATAGTCATCAAGATATATATAGAGAGATGTATATAGAGATATATATGTGTGTATATATATTCAATTATGTATATAAGTCTATGTAGTATACTTATATATAAATATATAACTACATATATACACTCAATTTTTTCACAAAGACACAGGTGATCAATGGTCAAAGAATAGTCTTTTCAACAAATGATGTTGGGTCAACTAGACAGCCACATGTCAAAAAAAAAGAAAAGAAAAGAAATTTGGACCCCTGTCTCACAACATCTACAAAAAAGGAACTCAGCAAAGATCTAAGACCTAAACATAAGAGCTAAAACCATAAAACTCTTAGAAGGAAACAGATGTGAATCTTTGTGATATTGGGTTAGACAAGAGTATCTTAAATACGACACCAATAGCACAATAAAGAAAAGAAAAAAATAGATAAACTGGACTTCATCAAAAATAAACTTTTGTATACCAGAGAATACTGACAAGAAATTGAAATGAATGTGAGGAAATATTTGCATTTCATGTCTTTTTTAAAAAAAGTATTTATTTATTTGTCAGAGTGAGAGAGAGCACAAATCAGGGGGAGCAGCAGGCAGAGGGAGAAGTAGGCTCCTGACTGAGCAAGAAGCCTGACAGGGGACTCAATCCCAGCACCTGGGATCATGACCTGAGCCAGAGACAGACAGTTAACTGACTGAGCCACCCATGTGTCCCTACAATTTGTATCTCTTATAAGGGTTCTAGTATTCATTGCTACAATTCAACAACAAAAAAGACAAACCATCCATTTTTTTTTAATGGGCAAAGAATTTGAATAGACATTTATCCAAGGTGGACAAATGACCAATAAGCACATGAAAAAATGTTCATTGTTAGGAAAATTCAAATCGAAACCACAGTGAGATTACATTTCACACCTAGACTAGACTATCTATAATCCAAACAAGCAGACAGTAACAAGTACTTTGGCAAGGATATGGGGAAAAATGGAACTCTTATACATT
The DNA here is from genome assembly GCF_963455335.1 of Martes martes. Classification (NCBI taxonomy): domain Eukaryota; kingdom Metazoa; phylum Chordata; class Mammalia; order Carnivora; family Mustelidae; genus Martes; species Martes martes. The sequence goes on from NC_137896.1 coordinate 39,404,898, forward strand.
GCTGGTGGAAATGTAAAATGATACAGGCTGCTATAGAAAACCAGTAAAAGTTCCTTAAAAAGTTACGCACAGAGTTACCATATGACCCAGCAATTCTAATCCTGCATATAATCAAGAGAATTGAAAGCACTTGCTGTGACAAGCACTGGGTGTTATATACAACTGGTGAATCATTGAATACTATATAAAAAACTAATGATACAGTGGCTCACTGAACATGATAATAAAAAAAAACAGGTATTCATACAAATACCTGTATATGACAATTGATGGCACCCTGCTTGTAATAGCCAAAAAGTGGAAACAACCCAAATGTCTATCAGCTGATGAACAGATATGACAAATGTGGCATATTCAACCATAAAAATGAATGAAGTACCGATTCATTGTACCATATGGTTGAACCTTGAAATATGCTAAGTGAAAGAATCTAGACAAAAAAAGGCCACATCTTTTATGATTGCATTGTATGAAATGTCTAGAGTAGGCAAATTTAAAGACAGAATGTAGATTAGAGGTCACCAGGTCCTGAGGAGACAGGAGAATGGTGAGTGACTGCTCATCAGCACCAGGTTTTTGTTTTTGTTTTGAATGATGGAAGTGTTATGGAATTAGGTGATGGATGTACGAGTTGTGAATATACTAACCACTGCTGAATTGTACACTTGAGAGTGGTCAATTCTATGGTACGTTAATTTTATTTCAATGAAATAAAAAAATAGACTAAACTGGTTATGGTGCTAAAGTGTAGAGGAGACAAAAACAAATAAGGCTTTGCATCAGCCCTCAAACATCTCCTGTTGTACAAAGAGGTCATGCAATCACATTAGCACATCGATGTGGGCCAGCCTCCAGGAGTGATAGGAAGATACTCCTCAATGAGGTACTATTCCAGATAAAAGCAAAAATCCCCAGTTAAGTCTTTCTGGTCTCATCCAGGGCTGTGCTTCTCTTGGAGTCTGTGCTCCAGCTCTATCCTAAACCCTGTGCTTCCCACCACCTCCCAACACAGGGCTGTTGTACATGCTTTCCCTGCCCTGGGAATGTGTTCCTTACACTTCTTGTCTAGTTAATTTCTCCTCATCTTATGATTCTTAGCTCATACATCATTGCCTCAGGGAAATCTTCCTACCCTGACCTTCATAATCAGGTCAAATGGCCCAACCGTATGCTCTCTTGTCTTGCAGTTCTGCCCCATAATTCTTACAGGTGCATTTTCATGCTGGTGTGCTTCTTTCACTTAATTGTCTTTTCCTGCCAGAGTGTAGGGACCCGCCTGCTTTTGCTCACCAAAATAACATCAGCCCTTCTCAGTGTCTGGCCCACAATAAAGTCTCAATCAGTACATGATCAGCTAAGTAGATAAACAGAAATATCTGGCTATGCAAGAGAATATGGGGTTAGGGGCTTTGGAGAGGAAAGGGTGGTCCCCTCTGGCCTTGAGAGCTCACTTCTGTACCCGGCTTGCCTCAAGCTGAACCCATGAGGTCCTTTGATGTTACAGTTGTCATTTACCTTTGAATCACCTGCAGTGTAATACGAGGATAAGATGATGGAGGGAGTGATGGCAATGCTTAATGCAACTGTCCAGCATTGTTTTATTGGGCTGTTAGGTCATGTCCAGTTTGCTCACTCAAGTACTTCATCATATTCTGCTGCCAGGTCTATAAATGTCAAATAATGACAACCTTTGATCTCCTGGCTCTGCTCTAAGCATGCTACCAAATGAGCCTCCCTGACCTTCCTTAATAAGAGAATCTTTAATATGGATTAATCGTATTATAATAATATATTTGTTCTTTTTATTAGAGTCCTTGGGGAATGTCTTTTACTGGTGAAATGTTCTCTTACAGAGTAATAAGATCGAACTGGGTTTTATTTTTTAATTAAAAGATGAAAAGTTGTACTAAAAATGTTTTTTAAATGCTTTCAACTTGAAAACAAATGGCAGGCATGTATCATTTTGCACTTAACACAAACTTTACTAGTCCTGGCAATTGAACTAAAAAATGAGTCTGATAGCTAATGGAACATTTGTGGAGAAGACAAACAAATTGTCCAGGATAAACAAAACCAGTGTTTATTTTTAATCGATAGCAGCTGAGCACAGGGAGATGCAGTTAGCTCAAGGCGCAGATCAAGCTCATTAAGTATCCCGGGCCTCTTATAAATCATGGGATGTGTCGAATCTCGAATTAAACCAAACAAGACAATGGCTCAGGATCCTTCCCTTGTACCGGGCAGACAAGACTGGTTGGCAGAGAAACCCTGGGAGGGAGATTGAGCAAGGCTGTTTCTCCCCCTTAGTGGTTTTCCAGCTCACGCAGTTGTCAGCATAGCTGATTTGCCCCTTCGAGGCCAAGGACTGGAGCCAAATGGCCTGAATGTGAGTACTGGCTCCCGCTCTTCCTAGCCGGCTGTAGCAGATTCTGTCAGGACCTTACCTTTGCTGCTCAGTCTACGTGGTCCTGTGCTTGCTAAAGATTCCCTGCCCCTCAGGCCTAGAGGAATCTGTTCCCTAGCCAAGAGGGTATGCTCTGCTCAAGTACAGACAGGCCAGAACCGCAGAGAGCTAGCCAGTCAGCATGGGAACTGGCCTGTAAATATCCTGTCTAATTCACCCCTCAGTAGAAGACTCCAGGCTGTGCTCTCTAGTTCCTCAGAGCGCCCCCAGCAGGATGGAGCCCCAGTTATCCACAGTGGTAACCCATCCATTAAGGTGCGCTGTGCTCTCTGGCTTTCCTCTCTGCCATGCCCCATTCTTCTTCCTCTTCACAGGGCTTTCTTGAAATCATCTCCCACATAACACACTTTTCCCAAAAATCCTAATTTCAGTGTCTGCTTTTGGGGAAACCCAACCAGAGACATATTGGGTCTGTGGGCCTTTGACTCTTAGGACAGCACTGAGGAGGCCAGAGACAGCCAGAGAGGCAGTCGGCCTGGTGATTAAGAAGGCATTCTCTAGAGGCAGACTGCCTCACAGTGTCTGGGAATATGATCTTACCTAAGACACAGAACCCCACTGTACCTTGGTTTCCTCAACCATAAGATGTGGCCAATGATAAAAAAAAAAAAGGCACCTACCTTATGGGCTTGTGGGGAGAATTAAGTGAGTAATCCATTTATTACTTTTGGAACACTGCGGAGCACACAGTAAGTGCTCCGTGAAGATTAGCTATACTTATTTGAATCACAGACCATCAGACTGGGGGATCAGGTTTATAGGTGACCTAGTGTGACCTCCTCATTCTCCACATTAAGCAACAGAGGACCAGAGAGACATGACCTTGTTTCCTCGGGGTCTCAGAGCTAGTGACAGCAAGATCCAAAGATCTCTCAGCCCAGTGAGACATCTAGCTTAAGAAAAGTTCCATCCCAAAATCCTAGCTTCAGAACAGTCATACCTCCAAATATTCCATTAAGAAATAGAACCCAGGGTAGTCATTTAATTTTGCTGATTAAAAAAAAAAAAAATCCTAGGCAAAATGAGGCAAGAAATGGGCAGGAATTATGTTAGATTTCAAGAATCTTATGTATTTGAAACCAGAAACTTATTTTAAGGGAATTAAAAAAAAAAAAAATCAACTCCGCCGTGCCCTAGATGAAATGTCCTCGTGAAGACTGTATGATTTAGACACAAATGCTTTCTTCGGCAGAGTCCTTTGTGAACCTCAGCTTAACCTCCTGGTCTGGGCAGATGACAGGGTCTGGCTGTGCAGAGTGGAAGTCCTTAGAGTATTTGAGAGCATTTATCTGATTATATAGCTCCTAGCCTTGGTAGTATTCTCTAGCCGACGGAGGTTTGTCCTAGACCTCATAAAATAAAAATACATGTTTTTCTAACAGTCCTTTGCTATTTGAAGTTTCTCTTTTCTATCCACTCTTCCAAGCAAGCCACATCTTCTCATCTCACTTGTGACCTTAAACGGGGAAGGGGTAAAGCACGGGAAGATACCACAAGGAGCGGATCGGAGCAGAGACCTCACTAAATGGAAGCTCTCCCTCCTGTTCAGCCACTGAGATCAGTGGGATAAAACCACATTAAAGATGACCTCTGGCACTTCCCCTCCAGAGACGACATCTTTCAGCAGCCATGAGTGTGCCTCCGTAGAAATACACAAAATATTACCGAAAGGAGAGAGCTCCGTGGTGCTGAGACCTGTAAATATTTGTCTGAGAGTCATGTTTCTATTTATCTTTGAGTAGGTCTGGCAAAGAAAATCTGGAGAGAATTTCTTAAAAGGTGAAGCAAGTTGGTTTGTGAAAGTGGTGTCATTTTTATCTGTTCTAATAGCTTCGGGGAAATCTCTGTGGTCGCACAGTAAATAGTTGTCTCCAGATCATCAGGCCAGGGGACTTTTATTCCTGAGCTTCAATCCCAGCTACACATCTTGAACCCCACTCATTTTGCCGATGAAGAATGATTTCTAATATCTCTTTGGCTCGTTAGCTAACCAAGTATTAATACGTTGAGCCTCTTTTCTTCTCTGCCTTTCCTTAACTACAACTGATAATAAAAGCTATGACAAAATCAGTTTATTATTAGTGTTCTTATTATTATTTTAAAGCTCCCCTGGAAGCCAATTCTGGTTGGATATAAGTCAGCTGTGTGCAAATGGATAATCTGCAAAGCTTAGTGCTATAAAATCACCTTTACTCGGGACCAAATGATACTATGATACATATCCCAAAGCTCTTCCTCATCATTTTTATGGTGAAATTACTGTGATTGAGCATCAAGCTTACCTAAGATTTCACTTCTCCACTTCCTTGCCTTTATCTTCTGTATATCAAGTTGCAAGGATGGTTTTTATTTTGCAATTCATTTTTCCTCTTGAATCGTGATTATATGCAGTTCCAGGAGTCACAATGCTGTAGTTTATAATTCTTCCAAGCAGGAGAACAACAACATGGCAATAGAATGCAGAAATAGCAATAAAGAGAAGGGACTATTCGTTCATGTCTCTGGGAGAATTAAGGTGGTTTATTTAGAATGCGTGCTTAATATGGGCACTGATATTAGAGCACGTGTACCTAATATGAGCAAATATCAGAGGCTTGGTTTTCCAAAAAACACACATGGTGACTAGCTGAACACATGTAATTAATTTTGGAGGTGATGCTAGGACTACTGATAGGGGAATAGGGAAGTGACAAAAGGGAGAGCAGAAAGCCAGCACAGATGCATTGTTGAACAGGTTCCTGCTGTGGGCAACAAGGGCTCACTCCCATGAAAGCCTCTAACAGACTGCATGGAGCGCGTCTCAGAACTGTCCCACCTTATATTATCACCTTGCTTTCTTCACCTGTCCATGGTTAGAGACTCCCAGGGGCTAGCAACAAGAAGGCACTGATGGGCATGGGAACGTGAACTTCAAGCGGCAGTGGGTGGGGCATCAGCAGCGTCTTGGAGCTATAGCCAAGACTGGTTGAGCTAAGGAAACAAACACAGGAACAGCCTCAGAACTGGGGATATTTACATCTGGTCCACTTGTTTAATGTCTTAATCTGGGTTGGTTCTTCTCTAGATTTCTGATTCTTTTCTTTTTCTTTCTTTCTTTCTTTCTTTTTTTTTTTTCCTCATCCCTTGGGTGTATTTGGGAAACACTGGCTATCTCATGCCCACTCCTGAGTCAGTCTCTCCAGCACACTGCTCCACCTTTGTTACTGCGTTTCTGCCCATAACTTTCAGTTCCATCAACAATCATCAAGTTCACTTGTCAAATACTGTTAGCCTCTGGTAGAGGTGAAAGGTAGAGGTGAAAATGTTCTACTGATATCTCACAGCTATATCAAACTCTATGTTAAAAATATAAGCAGTTCTCAGGCTGACATCTGTCACACATACTAACATCCATTAGCAAGCAGTTATAAAAAGAGTCATCTAGTCTTCTCCTGTAAAGTTAGTGGTGCTCTTCCGTCTTCAGGGACTGCAACAAACACCCTCCAGGAAATGTTCATTGTGAACACAATCCTCTTAGCAGGTCAGGCCATGGAGTTGTCCATCCAGTGTGTAATAGTACCGCCAGAGCCGTGGACCTCAGCCAGGCTCTCAAGATATTCAGTGGCCAAGCTTTCCAGAATCTGTAGATTCTCATACATTGTTCATGAAAAATGGACAGGTCCTGGACAGTCTCTTGAGCCAGCTGCATTTCTTGAACACCTCTCATTTCACCAGTAAAGGATTATGTCTAATATCTCATTTGCTTGTTAACTAATCCTCTGCTACTGGATAGTGATGGTTGACATGTTGGTATAGCCATGTCTGGAGGAAAATACCTGATTAGGGTACTTTACCTTAACCAATAGCCTCCAGGGTATGTGCTTAGATGCACACACACACACACACACACACACACACACACACACATTTTTAAAAACCAAATCACAACCTGGACAGTATTCCAAGACAATAGAAACTCTTTGGAAATCATCATATCTCTTTCCTGGCAAAATATTTCATTAATTTGAAATTTCCTTTTATCCTTAGTCTGAAATTTTGGTAAAGAAAATCTTCATATTCTTCACATACAGTATTGATGCTTTTACTTTGTTAAAGGACTAAGTTTAGGCATTTTCCAGAACTGATTTTGTCCGTTAATGAAAAAAAAAATCAGATTTTGAAAATCCTGTTCCATATCCCCTTATCTCATCCCCCTTCTCAGGTAAATTTTGAAAGGCTGCATTCCGCTATGGATTTTTCATTAACTTTTCTCATCAGTCCTTGAAAGTATAAGATAAAACTCTGATTGCATGAGTGTGAATAAATCTTAAAGAAAAAAAAGTGATCTCCAAACTCACATGCAATACATTAAGCCTCATAAGTTGGTGTTAGAACTGTCTCCAAATTACTTAACTAGTGCTTCATACTGCACCTAAAAATGGTGATGATTTTATTCTTTGACTACAATTGAGATTTGAGAGTCCATACGGAGCTAAGAGAAAAATATGGCGTAATGGGAAACACCAGTGGTTTTTTTTTTCTGTTGTTCTTATTTGTTTGTTTGTTTTACAAACTTATCCTTCCTTCATTTTCTAATCCATAAAGTTTCTGGACTACTCACTGAAGTGGAATCCCAGTCTGCAAGAGGATGTGCCCCTTTTGGGCTCACTTCTGTGTCCGTGGCATCATGGAAATGGGATTTGAAGGGTCTTCATGACTGTTGCTATTCCTTGCCTTTTGACACACCTTCGGCTGTGTGGAGGCTCTTACTATCTCCCAACACTCTCCTTCCTGCCTTCTTCATTGCTCCCAATGCTCACTATCTAGTGGGTGACCAAGAAAGACTGAAAAGTTTGGGTGCTAAATCAATGGCTATTAGTTTCTCATGATTTCTCCAAAGGTGCAGCTGCTATTGGAAAAGATTTGTAAAAATACTAGTTGTTGCTACCAGTTGGAGCCCCAAAATGCCCTATAATTTTGTGTTAATGAGACAAATAATGATTTGCAGAATAGAAGCTAAGCAAATTCAAGGGGACTTAATTTTGCATATGTACTAATGGAAAAAAAAAAAAGTTGAAATGGGGGGGGGGGTCAAGAAAGAAACAAAATCCAATCCATGTAATAGTTATTTAATACCCTTTATGTGTTGCCTTTAAATCACACCATTTCTTGTCAATTAGTAATAATGCAGTAATTAAAACATTGAAGTGTATGGGGTAAGTGAACAAAACATCAGCACAGTGTTGGTTAAAGAAAACCCTTGTCTAAAATGATTTCTATTATGACTGATTTATTCAGATATTTGCATCAGTCTTCCAAGCTTGTGTGGTCTCTGTAGACCCAGACTCTCTTTTCCACCTGGAAATTAATAGTTCTCTGAAATCTTAACCACAGACACTGCACTGTATAAATTATTAAGAAAAAGTAGGGTAAAATTTTAGGCCTCTTAAAGTTCGAAAATGGACCCACTGAGGTCTCCTCTGATCAATCCTTTCTTCTGGGAAGCTTAGGAATTATTATGTCTAATGACTTTGCTAGTGGTTCTGGCCTATGTAATTAAGATCCAAATATAACTCTATGTTCATTCTACACTAAATTTCTTATCTGGACAAATGACCCATTTATGAAAGATCATAAAGTATTGTAGACAAGTCATTACCTACTTAAAAATCTCCCTAATAAAATGTATCCAGGGATGTTCATATCTGCATTGCTAATAATTTTCCAAAAATATCCCTTACCATAAGTAACTAGAAAATACTGTATATTTTTATTTGAGAAGAGAAAAATAGAATAAAGATCCATAATTATAAATAAGTATCTTTCCTTGATTTCATCTAGTGAACATATTAGCATTTTTCTTCTATCATTTCAATTCTCGGATGTGATAGCAGAGTCACCATTACATCAACATAATCTTGCAAGCTTGTGCATTCACTGCAGAATGCAAAATGTCATGACATTTCTTATAGAAATAGGAAACTTTTTTTTTTTTTTGCAAGTTTTGCTGTACATCAAAGGTGAATGAAAATGAGTCTTAAGATTCCAAGGCACGTCAGAATTCTGAATGGAAGGACTGGAGCTGCCAGACTATGGGAAATATACCATAGCTAAAGGAAACAGAAACTTTTGTTTTTCCATTGCCTTATTAACTTCTCTACAGTCATTGATTAGGACCTCCAGTCCTATGAAAATGGTGCAGTGTGCCTCATTAAGGATGACTCCATCATACCAAATCAAAGCAAGGGAAGAGTAGAGGGAAAGTAGTAGAAGGGGAGAAAATACGGCACAAGGGAAATCATCTATATGTATTGGGAAGGGGTATTAAATACTGGGTTGAGATTTCAGAGAATCTTTAATGCAATTTTAAAAAATTATTAATTGTTGGGTGATTTATGTTTTAATCTAAAGGCAGGACACAAGAATTTATATGGTCATGAGGTTTTGTGGTTTTTTTTTGTTTTTTTGTCCTTAATAATCAGTGCCTTCTAAGTATGATCAAGTTCTTGAAAGTTTCTCAGAATTATAGTTTTTGGAGCAGAAGTAGTTCTCAGCAATTATTACATATGGCTTTCCTCTCAACCCAAGAAAATATCCACTTGCAATTTTGACAAGAGGGGATGTTTCAGATTTTGTCTCAGCCAAGAAAATAAAAAGAGCATCTGACCTACTACTTGACCTCTGCCTCACCAGATAGCATGTTCACAACTACATATGTATATATATGTGGTTCATACCAACTGATTAGCCTAAGTTTGTCACTTAGTATAGTAATTGGAGGCATCATGAGAAGCTGCTTCAAACCTCACCTAAAGCAATGCCTACTGCTGGATTTTTCTAAATTACAAAAGAATACACACACACACACATATATACACACACACACACACACACATATATTGAGTTCTGCTTGAAGCCAAGTTGCCTGTTGCTTGCATCATAAGTTTTATGGACATAAGGGTCAACATGAGCAAAGAAATCAAATGTGGGCAAGTTTTGTGGGTAATAATCTCACCTCTTGTTCCTTAAAGTGGAGTCCAAAGATCAGCAGCATTAGTATCATCTAGGAGTTTATTACAAATGCAGAAATTAAGACCTCACCCCAGACCTACTGAATCAGAATCTGCTTTTAACAAGATCTCCTGGTGACTTGGCTCCACGTTAATGTTTGAGACCTCTTCTAGTCCAAGTTTCTGGAATTCACTGACTGTGGATCTAAAATATACAAGTGACATGTACAGATAGAAACAGACAAAATAGTCCCACCAGGAAACTGTTGAGACTCAGGGTTTGACATTTCATGTGAACAGGAGGACAAGGGTATTTATCATGACGAAAGGAGTCAGGTGCTTAAATAGGACAGTTTTGTGGGAAAGTGCAGAAGTGGAGGGAAGAGCATTGGCTTCATCATCTGCCCTCTTCCTGGTTTGTTACTGACTTGTGTGTAGTTTTGGAAGCTCTGCCACTTCAGGTATCCATGTGTTAAATGGAACAATAATTTCCTCCCAGCCTTCCCTGGATTGAGATTAATTCAATGTTATCTTGAAAAGTAGAACTTCAAGTGATATTATTGTCTAGCCACGTGCCACTATAACTGTACCCAGATCAATAACATTAGCATCACCTGGGAGACTGTTGGAAATGCATAATCTCAGCCTGCCACAGATCTACCTAATCAGACTTTGCATTTGAGTAAGATGCTCAGTTGAGTGGAAGCACATTGAAGTTTGAGAAGCAGTGGTCCATTCACTTTCAGAGGCAGTGAACCCCCCATCCCAGGAGAAGTTCAGATGGAGCCTATTTGAACCTTATCAGGGATGGTAGGGAGGGGAGCCATGCATGGGGTAGTTGGAGCAGATAACTGCCAAGGGCAATTGCACTTGTAGGATACCTGTGCTTTTAGTGGAACACTAAAGCCCAGTAATGTAGTTTGAAGAGTGGTCAAAAAGGATCATTTATAGCTTCTGCAGCTAGATACAGGATAGAGATCTCATGATGAAATGTTGATTGAAAAAGATGGAGGAAACTTGAACAGCTCTTTGGAACTTATAAGAAATGATTCTCTAGCATAGAATCCTTGCCTAATTATTGGTTTCTTACTGTGTCCTCAAAAACCTTCCTCAATTACATCAAGTGACATCTGTTATATTAATGCAACTATTGTTTTCCATGTTGAGGATATGTCCCACTTTCAGTGAATTCCAAAAGGAAGGAACAGTAACATGGAGGGAGAGGGAAAAGCAATGGGCAGAAATCCCTTCATATACTAGAAAGGAATATAATGCTTGGCTGTAATAAGTTTCATCTGAGACAGAGTTACAATCTGTTATGGATGGTTTTTATTTTGTTTGTCTTCAATGTAGATGCAACTGTGACATTGTGGTTAAAAATTAAATCCTTCGGGACGCCTGGGTGGCTCAGTTGGTTGAGCCGGTGCCTTCGGCTCAGGTCATGATCCCAGGGTCCTGGGATCGAGTCCCGCATCGGGCTCCTTGCTCAGCAGGGAGCCTGCTTCTCTCACTGCCTCTGCCTGCCTCTCTGCCTGCTTGTGTGTACTCTCTCTCTCTCTCTGGCAAATAAATAAAATCTTAAAAAAAAAAAAAATTAAATCCTTCACTTTATGAAATTAGACTTTAAATGAAGTCAATGTCTAGCAAAGCTGGTGGTACCTAAAAGTATTCATTTTTAAATCAAGTTTTGCTCCATTCATCCATTTGCCTATCTATCCTTCCATCTTGCTATCTTTTCACCCATCCATCCATGCATTAATGCATGTATGACCTTCTCATTGACTCTCTTAGTGCATACATTACATTAACTCCCTAAGAATAGAAAGACATTTAGTTTTAACTATTGCTTAGTGAATAATGGGTGTGTCACTTTCTGTAAAATTTGGTCTGTTCATCCTGATGGTTTGTTCATGTCCCAGTGCTGGAGCCAATTGTGTACACAACCGTGTACTCACTGACCCTCAGTGTATACTTTGGAGGCCAGCTGCCTGCTTCCCTCCTTGTGATTCTGGCAGAATTCTGGTTGGATTAATGCAGGAAGCACTGGGAAATGTATACAAATAACTCACATCCTGGGGCCTGAGCTGTCAGACATCTTCTTGCAGACTGGATGTTCCCAGTCTTCTTTTTGCTCATTTCCATAAAAGACTCCAGTTGATAAAACTCCTCACAGTGATTGATGGCCCACAAAGCACAGCCATTTTCAGGCCATGAGTAGCAATTCTTGAACTTGGGAAATATGACTACGATCAATTTCCTTTTCCTTTTCCTTTCTTGCTTCCCTTTATTTTAGTCATTCCTACAGGGTGCGTCCTTTAGACACCTCTTTCTTAGTCATTATCTCCTAATTAATTCCCTTGTTAAATATAAAGTGTGCATTAGGCTTGACTAATGTCTTCCTTTGTGACTAAGGAAAGAAGAATTTATTACCTTTACATATTGACTCAAGCTGAATAATCACAACTCATTTTATTTAAAGCCCTTATTCTTTACAAACCACTGTAGTTTAGGTCCCAACCAACTGTCAATAAAGTCTCACCTCTCTCCCATAAATATGAAATGGAGTCAAATGTTTGCATATATAATTGACTTTAGAAGTGGCTCTATTCATAAGGAAAACCATCTCTTTTTCTACGTGATGTTTTAAGATCACACCATGAAATTATGGAGGGCCTGAAATGAAATTGCCCAATTTGTGGAGAGAACATGCCGACACTCTAAAGAGATGGAACAGAGGTGTCAAAAAGTCTGCAGGAATAAAACCTACATATGTGTTGGTAACCTGGCAATCACTCACTCTCCAATCATGTGATAGATTAATAAGCATAGGCAGGAAAGGATTTCAGTTCATCTTAGTGGGAGAGAGTCTGTGCTGGATATGAGCTGGATGCAGGCTGGCTGACAACTGTCTGGTGCAGCAGTGGGAAGAAACAACCTTGGTCAGAATAGAATAACAGTGGTTCTCAAAGTCATCTGAATAGAACAGAGCAGTGGTTCCAAAGTGTCCTAATCTTCAATTACCCTGTAACCCTGATCTTCAGTTTGACAGCTGATTTAATAAGTAAGATCTGGTGGCTAAGCCTAGAAGGGTTTTTGTATTGTGTTCATGCTGATAAAGAGTTCTCGTTTCCAACTCGTCTTTTCTAAGAATTGAGCATGCTCAGGATGGATTCTTGCCCTGTTTCCACCTTCCTTCTTCAACCCTGACCTCACTGACTCTATTCTGGAGCAGGAAGTGCTTAGAAGTTTGGGTCAACAGCTTTGGCTCAGATCATGATCCTAGAGTCCTGGGATCGAGTCCCACATTGGGCTCCCTGATCAGCAGGGAGTTGCTTCTCCCTCTGACCCTCTCCCTTCTCATGCGCTCTCTCTCTCTCTCTCTCTTTTTCAAGTAAGTAATTAAAATATTAAAAAAAAAAAAGTTTGAGTCAAGAACATCGGGGCTTCTGTCTAAGCTTTTCCTCTTGGCCACTGCATGACATTCGGAAGATCACTCATCCCATCTGGGAATAGTAATAATAATGCCTCCTCTGAGTCTTACATGGCTATGAGGAGAGACAACCAGGCCCATGTTAAAATATCCCAGGAGCTTTAGAATTTCTTAGGTGGTATCTATTTATTTTACTAAGCCATAGGAAGACAGGAAACTGATGGATAGCTGAAGCTTCTGGATACCCTGGTACCCTGTCTGTATCTGTGGTCTTTCAGTAACTATTTGTTGAATGTGTTCTCTCCCTTCCTTCTAAAAGCTGTTTGGCTTGTTAGCACACCACTAGTCATACTGCGAAGGAGCTGTGAGACTAGTTGAATGGAAAATGGTTGAGTTACTCTATCTATAGTGCCCAGTCCATAGGTTATTTGTGGTTATTTGTTTGTGGTTATTTTGTTGTTAATGGGTTTTCATAATGTTTCTCTAGAAGTCAGATCTTCAACTTTCTTATTAAGATCAATATTAAGACATAACATACCATTAAGAGAAGCCAGAGACTGACTCGAAACAATGAATGGATGATAACACCTCCTTGTATTTGTTTAACAAAACTTTACACGATACACGATCTGGGTTGGGGCCTTGTACTCGGCATGGAACACAGAGATCCCCAGGGCAACTGCCTTCTGCTTCTCCCTGAGTGGTTAGTTTCTGAATTTCCTCCCGGTTGTATGTCCTTGGCAGCCCCTCCTTGTCTCTGAGCCAGATCTCAGTTGCTCAGGTTGTTCAGTCTTGAGGATGTCCTTTCTTCCTTCCTGTGGCTTCACGAGGATTTATTTGCTTTTTCTGCTTCTGCTTACCAAGACTGACCGGGGATAACCATGTGCTCTGTTTCCTTTGAGGTCCTCCCAGAATTAACTCCGAGGTCTCTTTCACTTTAATAGTTTTGCTGCTAGTGGCATTAAGGTAAGTAACAACATCAGATGTCATGGGTTGACTCCCCAGAAGCAGACTCTTAGGTGAGGATTTAGGGAAAAGTGATGTATTGGGAAAATCCCAAGAAAAACACAGGTGAGATGTGAGGCATTGGACTAGCAGGGAAGGGTAGACATCAAGCCAAATCCCAGGTGACTGTAAAACCCAATGATGGTAGTCTCCAGATGATAATGGTCACACTCAGCATTTTTCTCAGCAGGGTAAAGGTGTGCTGGTGTTTACACCCTCCCACACCCTGCCCATCAATCATTGGTTCAGGGTTAGCCCTGGGATCTGATTTCCAGCCTCTTTGTTTCCTGAGAGCACTAATGAAGGGGGTCTATGATAGTTGGTGTGGGTGTGGGGTGGGCACCAAGGGCAAGGGCACATGGCAGTGGTAAAGGATGGGACACAAAGAGCTTCCCTTATACCCACACTGAGAAAAGCTCAAAGGTCCACAAGTCCTCTGGAGATCCTACTTCAAGCCCTATTCTTTCAGTGATCTAGTCCCTCAATCCTGTGAGCACACAATTCTTCCTTGTCGTTTAGGCCACTTCTTCAGCAAGGAAGGCCCCTCCTTGCAGGCACAGTTAGACCCTCAGCAGTGGTTAAGGGCCATGGGCCATTCACACTCAAGGGGGTAATTTACTTCTCAGGGGATCTGAAATGATGACTCTAATCTTAGATGCCTCTGACTCTGCCCGGGAAAGGTCACCTCAGAGCCTCCCCACACACTCCTCGCTCCTGGGTGCCAGGGATGCAGCATCTGCCTGATACATGTGCTTAATTATAAGGAAGATGGAGAGGGGATACTTACAAAATGAGAGGTGATTAGGTTTTTGAGAAGTCATCATTTTAGGGACATTTTGTTCCAGCAGGAGCTTTCATATTACACAAGTGTTTTGCTGTCGATAAGAGGTTTTTTAGGGTTTTGTTTTCCTTTCTTAACCTTTGCTTCTTCCCTCTGCTTCTGCATAAAGGGAGTTTACGGATGTAGACATTTTGGAGCAGAATGAACATTCTTTTGGGTTCAGCAGGTTTATGGTGACCTGTTCTTGTTTTCACATATGTATAGTTTACAGTAAAACATTCCTAGCAGTCATGTGAGCAAGCTTGGGCAAAAGGCAAGTTTTTCTCTTTGCTGGTTCTGACATTTTGCATCCTAATAAATTCACAGTGGAACTAATCCAGCTGCCTTCTTAGAAAATATAAAGTTTGGAAGAGGACTGCTACTATTCATAGCTACGTAATAGTTTGTTTTATACTGTGCAGAGTTGTAGTTATAAACATGCAAGCAGCTGGCAATAAATGACTTTATGACAGCTATTTCCAAGGTATAATGAAGAAAACAAAAACAAAGTTATTGCTTATAATTATGGTGCCTGGGTGAGCTTGCACAATGCACTTCAGACACTTTACTGGCCAAGTCCATGTGATCTCATTCACAGTCTCCTCTAAATGACCTTGGCCTTCAGGTTATTTAGCCTTGGAGGTGGGAGGTACAGTGATTTGCATTTTCCAGTGCAATTTGTTAAGCAGACAGCATCCTTTTGCTCTATTCACCCATGGAATGGGGGAAGGGGAAAAGTGAAACTAAGGACTCTTCTTTACTATTGAAGAGGTTTTACATTAGAAAAACATGTTGGGGGCAGTAGTTTGTCAATATTTTCAAAAACTTTAAGGTACTTTTCCTTTAACCCAATGGTTAAATAAGTTAATTTCATTTCTAGAAATAGATCCTATGAGAATATTGTTAAGTACATAGAGGCATAGTCAAGAATGCTCACTGTGAGTTATTATAGCAAAATTTAGGAATACCCTATATGTTCATCAATGTGGCAATATTAGATAGACAGCATAACCATGCCATTGAATAGTGCATAGACCTTAGAAACATGAGATGGATCAATACGCACTGACATTCAACGATCACCAAAATCTAGGACATGAAAAGAAGCTAATCTCAGAACATAAACCGCAATGCATGCTCCAATTTATGTAGGAAAAAAATATATAACTATGTTTATATATGCCATCTAACTCCATTATTTTTTCATTCAACCATTTGGCAGTTATTTATTGAGTTCCACTCTGCATTTTCGGTGCTGGTGATACAACAACAAGTAAAGCAAAAGGCTTCTTGGGAGTTACAGGCCAGTGGGGGGAACTGAAGTTGAGGACACAAAGAACAAGCAAACAACTGTGTGTCAGGTGGTGTAGGAGTCATAAAGGGATACAAAGCAGCCTAAGGGAATAGAAAGTAATTTAGCTAGAGGCCAGAAAGAGCCTCTTTGAGGAGGTGACATTTGATCAGAGATCTAAAAAGAACATGTGCCAGGCTGTAGGGACAGCGAGGCCAAAGTCCCTGAAGCAGGACTGTGTTTTGTGTGTTTGAAGAACAAAAGGAGGCCAGTGTGGCTGCAACTCTGTGAGCAAAGGGAAAAGGGGGGTGGGCGCAGAGGAAGCCAATAGCCAGATCACTGGGAGCTTGAAGGCCATGGTCTTTGCTTCAAGTTTTATTTAAAGTGTGGTAGAAAGCGACAGGAGGACTGAGATCGGAAAAAGATTCAATTTTATTTAGGCTTTAACATGTAAATTCATAGAGTGGAATGCTGCTGACCATACTATGGACCATGAGGGCCTTGTGGGGAGGGTCTTCTAGTTGAGTCAGAAGAAGGGAGGGACGTGGCTATAGGAGAAATTCTCAGTGCTCTCTGCCTACACCAGTCTCATTTGAGCCTTTGGGAATGTAGTCATGCATGACTTGAATCATTAGGAAATATTAAAGGCAAAAAAAATAAGATCAGTTATTCCTTTTGTAAAATAATAAATCCCTTAGTTAGCATTCCTTTCTCTGACCTTGAGGGAGTTTGCTTTCTTGGCTTTACTCATCCTCCATGTTTATTGAAAAGGGGTAATATGTTATTTATCACAGGATTTTTCATGAGAATGAATCAGATAATATACATAGAGCTTTTAGTCTGGTGCTTGGCACATTACAGTAATTCAAAACTGATAGCCATCATTGTTGCCATGATGCCACCGCCCATGTCCAAACAGCATAAGGCATTCAGGATGCTATGAAATTGCCTGACTCTGTCATCTTTATCCTGAGCTGTAGAAAAGGGTAAGAGGCTATTTTTTACCATCATAAAATTAAATAGCTGAATAAACCATCTACTCCAACTCTGTTCCTTTTACAGATGGGAAAACTGAGGCACTGAGGGGATACATTAGTGACTCTCAGATTTATAGCTAATGAATGACTCTGATCTCTTGCCTTTCAGTTCAAATCTCTATTTGCTGCGTCAGTATTTCCCTAATTTTAAGCATTCACATTCCACTTCCTAATGTGATGATCATCTAATATTTTAATTGACTCTTTAAGAATTTTTATTTTCATAGGAAACTTTGTATCATCACCCTAAGTGGAAAACCAATATTCCTTTTTGTAAGTCTTTACAATAACTTAGAGTTTTAGCATATTTATGTCATTGCTTTTGGCACAATAATGCTGTATAACAAACAACCCCAAAACTTAGTAACATAATAAGAAGCATGTCTTCCTTGCTCATATACCTGTGGGCTCATTGGGACACAACTGCCTTGGGCTGGTTTCAGACTCTACTTGTCTCTCAGCCTCAGGCTACATGAAGCATGTCCTTCTCATGCTTCTCCTCTAAAGTCAGGAGTATAAAAGTTCAAATCTAAATGTCATGTCTACTATAATCCCATTGGCCAAACAAAATCATATGCTCAAGTCCATCATCAGGAATATAAAGAAAAGACTTCCTCCCCTAATAGAGAGACTATAAAATCACATGGTAAAGCATATAGATAGAAGGAGAGATGAGGACTTGGAAAAAGTAATGGGGATATGGGGCATATCAAAATCATACGTAGATATTACATTGAAATGAGTAATGGCCGTCTGTTTGCCACCTCAAAATATCTTGCATACTCCTAGAGTTAGTCATATCACAGTCTGAGAAACACTCAAGTATTCTGCATTCTGGATAAAGGGATTGTGGCACAACCCACTATCCTGATAACTGAACACCTAAAGACAAAGAATGGTACCCTGATGTTCCATTATTTCTAAGATGCTCACTTTCTCAAATCTTATCTTCTTTGAAAGTAGGATACCACCTATACCCAGGGGAGTTTTACAGTCAAACATAGTCATGGTGAGTTTTCACTGCCTGTACATGTGTATACTTGGGTATTGTTCCTGGTAGACTGATTGGGCAGTTGCAACCTCTTGCCTTTCAGCCAACCAACCAATTAGAGGCCATATGAGGGGGAGTAGTGTGGCTATTGTCTGAAAACCTTTTTTTGGCAACAAAGAAGAAGCCAGCTTCAGAACTTTTAGAGAAAGTATTAGAAGCTTGGAAAAGAAGTCCAGAGTGGGGCACTGGTGAAGAACTGGATCAACAACACCTATCTTGAGAGTACAAGGATGACACCGTAGAGAACACTTACCTTAGTGGAAAATGATTTAGAGGTACTGGACTCTGCAGGTGGATAAATTTTAGGAAACTTAACCAATTTATCTCTTTTTAATCTATTCCCTAGAGCAAGATGTGATTTAAGAAATTATCTAAAAAAATCCAAAATAACAATTTCAATTAAGTATGCAATAAAAATCCTGAACGATAAGAAAACACGTGTTGTATTTCAACTCAGAGAGCTTCCCCTTTCGTAGTGGTACAAAAAGTACAACAAAATAATGGTGTTTCTTGCAATCGATAACTTCCGCAGTGAAATGGGATATGTAATTAAAAACAGTTAAATGGAAGCTGTATCAGGTAGCATGCTTTTGCTTGCAAATAATGGAAAACCTAACTAAAACTGACTCAATAAGAAGGAAAGTGTTGGCTCAGCAATTGAAAGATTCTCAAGACTGGGAGAACTTTACAGTTAATTTACACCCACAGCTCACTGATGTCAGAACTTTCCAGCTCTCTCTTTGTGGCTAAGGGGGATGTGTGCTACTTACTTAAGTCAATCAACACCTTCCCGTGCAGCTCAGGATGGAGTCAATCCTACCCAGCTGGCAAGGCTGTTGTAGAAGCAATGGGTAGATGACAATGAGAGTGGATAAAGAAGTGAGAAAGAAATTCCCACTTTATAGGAAAGCATGAACCGAGAATCAAGGGCCAGAGAAATGCAAGGGATGGTTATGATGTTGGCTTAGGACTTACCATTTTGGTTTTGAGGCACTGTTAGAATCAAGATAAAGAAGGTGGTGGCGTATTTCTTTCCTTGCCCTCAAATGGAGGAATGAAAATAGACATTCAAAAGGATGGGAGGCATAATCGACAGCCTTAAGGATTTCAGTGTTTCTACAAATGTATTTGAAACCAACATGTTGGGTTAAGGAAGTATTTTCCATTTAGTGGCTCAGTCTATAATTTCACAAAAGAAAAATCCCCTCTCACCCTCCAAATAAAATGATTACTTTTGCCCCAAGAGAGCAAGTGCATGTTGACTTGGAAAAATAAGCCTAAAAGTCAAGTGTTATGAAGCAAGTTTCTAATGGCTGTATGCTGGGGCCTGATTAGCATGGAGACTTTTTGCTCCTTGGGCTTCTGGAAGGAGAATATGGAGCCTTACAAATCAGGCTGGTGATGTCATTCCCTAAGTTCCACAGGTGACTGCTGAGTTATGTGCACTTGAAACAAACCAGGCTAATTGGCCTGAGTTTTGGTACAATCTTTCATTCTTCCACGGGAGAGGATTTTTGTGGGAGGTGGTTATGTTAAATACAACTTTGAAATAAAGAAATCCCATGCTACTCACTTCTGGTGACACTATCAAAAATTTATTATGGTGAAGAACACAGACCATACGCTGTAAAATCCCTTAGGTGAGCTGACTTGCTCACCCTTTCTTTCTCAACCCCTCTCTCTCTCACACTCTTTTTCTCTCCCTCACTCCTTCCTCAGTCCCTGCCTCCTTCCATCCCTCTCCCTCTCTCTCAATAAAAAGTGATTAATGGAGGAGATTTAGTTTGGACGAATTATATACAGAAGTATTTTACATAAAGTGAACTTTTCCCATGATATTGTATTTCCATCTCTGCTTTATCATGGCTTTTTTGTTTGTTTGTTTGAATTAATGCAATAATAGTACTGAAGCCATCCTCCATTACATGACCATTTGCCTTCACATTCAAGGCAATGATGTCATTTTCAGATGAAGCTATTTGTCCTTGTTAAAACAGGCAAGGCAGTTGGTACATTCAGACTCAATTACTAAGTTACATGATTGATTCCAAGATATTGCTGGGAGGTAAGGCAAATGCAAGTTGCCATTAACTGTTCAGTATGTTCTCTTCTGCGAGATCTAATGGGGAAAAGACTCCTATAACTGGCCCTAAGAGGGAAGCAGAAGGTAGTTAGATCAGTTCCTAAGGAGGGAGACTCTGAGACAGAGATTAGGGTGCATGGTGCTTATTTAGGTGTGCCCTTGGGATCACACCTGGGGAAGAGAGGGGAGCGAAGCAGGAGTGGGCAGAGAGAAAGAGGAGCTCTGGAGCTGGTAGGGCCCTTCAGTGTTGCACTGCATTAAGCTAAGATGAGCCAAGCCTTTCCACTCTGTATTAATTAGTCTTTGGATGTGGACTGTCCTGGAAAGGGGCAGGACATACCTGCCCTGGAGTAGCCCTTTGCATCTGAGGCAATCCTGGAAAAGTTGATTGTTGGAGACTACCTGCTGACAGCACGGTTGAGGTCTAGGCCCCAGACTGTAGGGCAGTTTTCCTCCTCCGGGACTGATTTGGTCCCTCAGGGGACCTTTGACAAGATTGAGGCGTATTTTTTTATTGTCACAACTGGGGGAAGAACACTGTCATCAAGTGGATAGAGTCAAAGAATGCTATCAACCATCTCGCAATGCACCACACAGCCCCTAACAACAAAGAATTATCTGGTTCAAAGTATCAACAGTGCCAAGACTGGTGTAGGGCATCAATTCCCCTTGAAGTGGAGCTTGATGGAGATATTACTACCTGTCAGATACAGTGTTCTGTGTTCCAAAAACATCATGGTATCTTCTGGCCTCTGCTTGATGGTGTGGCAGGTCTGAAACCTCTCAAGACAGGTGAGGTTTATGTGCTCAGTTCACTCGCATGGAATTCCTGAGGCACGAACTGTACACTCAATTCCCTCTATTTCATTTAAAAGGCATAGCAGAATGTGAGTGAGCATGGCAAAAATGATAGGGATGACCCCGAATCCTCTCTAATTTGTATTTGTATTTTTAAGTCGGCCATTCCTGACCTCTGGGGCCCTTTCTATTAGTAACAAATTGCTTACAGTAAGCTTGCAGCTGGTTTTTATGTTGAGAGAAAGGCCTGTCAGTGGTCTTGGTGAATGCCTTTAAAAAGACTAGAACATTTCCAGGAGAATTTGCTTCATGCTATCTCTTCATTGTTCTGTGTCCTTGGATTTATTGAATCATTCAAGAACATTCCTCACAATCTTATTGGGACCTCCAGAACCCAAGGAATCAAAAAAAGAAAAGAAAAGAAAAAAGAACTCATTAATTCATTTAAAAAGTAGCTCCTATTCCATTTCAGAAATTGTCCTATTTATTAGTATTTACTAGTAAAAGAACAGAAAAAAGAAATCTATCACTTTGCAGACCTATAGGTGAGCTTAACAGAGTCCATTATTAACTCCTTCTACAACAAAATCACATGAATTGTGACTTTTTAAATAGGACATCCACGTAAAGGGAATAAACATGCAGTCTATAAAAATGTTACAGAAAATAAAATGTAGTACACATTTAACCCAAAGATATAAAGAAAAAAGACAGACATTCCATCATTATTGAGCTCAGCAATAACATTTGGTATTATAGTCAACCACAGCTGCAGTGTTTGGGTTCTGCAGCACAGTCAGTCACATTTTTTAAAAACTCTGTCATCGATTTCTACAGCACATTTCTATATGGTGAACGTTATCACCTTCATTTTCAGCTGAAAAATAAAAATACGGAAAAGATGAAAACAACTTGATTAAATTTACACAGAGGTCCATTGGCAGAGGACATTGTTATGCTCAGATCACGTTCTCCCGTTAGAGAGCCTAAATTAGAGCTAGCTCTCTAATCACATATGTTCCTTGACTCTTTCAGCCAGATTCCCATTGCTGGGTAAAATACGGGGTCTTAGGCAGTTTGGGCCACTCTAACACACTGCCCTGGACTGAGCAGCTTCAACAACCAACATTTCTTTCTCACAGTTCTGGAGGCTAGGAAGTCTAAGATCATCATGCCCACAGATCTGGTATTTGGTGACTGCCCCTTTCCTGATTTGCAGATGTCTGTATTCTCCTTGTGTCTTCAGAAGGGGAAAAGCACAGAGTGTTAGCTCTCTTCCTCTTCTTATGAGAACTAGAACCCTATCGTGGGGTCTCCACCCTCACCCTAACTAATTCCCGAAGACCCCACCTCCAGATACTATCACATTGGGGTTCACCATGTCAATTTGGGAAGACACAAACATTCAGTCCATTGCATATGGTTTAAGCAGTAGTGCCTCTGTAAAAAAAACTAACTTTAAGAAAATGAGCATATATATATATATATATATATGTATATATATATATACACACACACACACACACACTTTCTTAAAATTTTACTGATAAGAAGACTGTGTAGCACACAACTTAAAAACAAGAATAGAATATGCAATACCCTCTATTATAAATTCTATACAGCTGATCAATTCTTACAAAAAACTTTTGCAAACATTATAAGAATTTTCTATCTATAGCCAACCTATGGTTTCAGTTGACCCACAAATATAGTCCAACAGGTACGTTGATTGATATTTTCAGATTTTAAGCCACTAACATGACGTCACTTAATGTCCAACTGAGATAGGATGCTCGTTAGCAACACCATTATATAGTATTTATATTGTATGCACATTTATAATTAATATATATTTATGTTATATAATATATGTGTTATATAAATGGATATAGCATTTATATTAAATATGATATACACTACTTATATCATACAAATGTATAATAGACATAAGTCATCTCAAGGGTAGAGGCAATAGTAATATGTGGGCAAAGTAATTAGGAGGTGATGAGATGATTTCTGAATATTTGTTTAAGATGTAACATCTCATTGCAGGCTTATATGATTTAATTTCTTAATTATAATTATGTTTAACAGTTGGTTCACAAGATTCCTGGAAATTTGACAGTTGGCTCTCCTGAACTGGTACGATTGCTGCTGATAAGTTTTCAGTAAATCAAATATGCCCATTTTCCACGGTATCTCCTACTCCAACTGAGAGGCGTTTTAGGGGCCTGAGCATGTGAATAGAGGGCATCCCATTATCAAGCAAATAGATGTTGAACTAGAAGATGTCAGGTTAAGCAGAGTTGTTTTAAAATTTACTGTTATTTTTGTGGTTTATTCACAGGCATTTCCCTGCATCTCAACCGGCATTTATGGTAAGTGATCTAGCTTTTGATAATATTTGTATTTCGTTATTTTGTTGTTAAAGGCAAGGTTCACAGGAAGATAAAATGTTCTCTGATGGATATAGTTTGCTGTGATTTAGAGACCCAAAAAGCAGGTCGAATCCCATGGAGGGATCTCAAGAGGCTATTCAGATATTCTTTGGTGTTCTTGAATTTTGTTGTATTGGATACTACATGTAATGATTTGATACACTGTGGTTTAATGTCTTTTGTTAAACAAAACATTCTGCTTTGGTAGGATTTGACCTATAATGTGTTTTCTTTAATAAAGCCAGGTTTTTCTCCTAGATGAATCATAATGCATATAAAGCCTAGCAGTATCATTATTTTGCTGTGAATTACAAAATAAATAATGGAAATGTTAGAACATACACACATGCATGTGCCAGTATATTTAATTTTTAAAATACCCAAAGGAAAAAAAAAATCCAAAGAAGTGACAGTAAATAAAAACAAATAACTTTAGTAAGCTGAAAATATATATACTTTTTTAGTGTTGACAGATTATTTTAGCTAATGACTGCTTCACTTAGAGATGGGAGCAAAATGTTTTTATAATCACTTGTTTTCACTAACCTAAAGCTCCCGAAATATTATTCCACCTACAATGACATTTCCTGATGCTTTCTTTCTTCAGGCCATTAATAAATGTGTTTTACAATATTAAGGTAACATGGGGTTTAATTGTCATTTTAGGGTGTGCTGATCGGGGAAAATAGATTAGACCCTTCTGAAATCAAACTTCTCACATAGAGGCTCTTAACTGAAAAATAAAATATGTACAAATGTAAAGAAATAATTTAAGTTCATTACTATTGGAAAGGGATACCTAGATTGATGTCAAAGGTACAAGATTTATTTCTCCTTAATATAGTATTTCTTTTGAAGGCCTTGGAGAGAATAAAATGGAAAATACAGGCCTGAATCAAGTTAAATGGGGAAGGATTTGGCTGCATCATTTAAGAATTTGAGGCATGCCTTTTTCTTCTCCACATTCCACTGTAGCCTGTGTTTATGGAAACACAATGGACACTGGGCTGGAGAGGGCTAAACTGCACCATCTACATAATCTCCATTTTGGCCATTCTTTCTGCCTCACAGGTACCCAGTTAGAAATCTTAAAAATCTGCTTCAAGGAGACATGAAATGCAAAGTTTTGCCTGGGCAAGAGCCCACATCTTCATTTTTTACCTTGTCTGGAGTCAAATCAGATTCCACTACAGAAACGGTTCCCCAATCAAGAATGGTCTCTCATGACAGTCTTGATTTTCCTTGACAACAAACAAATACACACCTGCCTAAAACAATACTATGTTTACTTTCTATGTTTATTACCTTGTCAGATTGCTGATGTCTGTTTTGTTTCTGAGAATCTAGGGCAATGTGCAAAGGATTGCGGGTGAATTTAACATGTTACACTGAAAAAGGGGGAAGGGGGGGTAAAGAAGAGAAGGACAGTGAGGAGGGGCAGGAAAATGAGAAGCCAAGAAAGAGCAGTAAGAACTAAATCAAACCTAAAGTGGCTCATGGATCATTTTAATCCCTGAAGGACAGAAATTTCTGCTCAGAGACAATAATAGGGCCCAAAATACGCTAACTTGTTCAGTACTGCGTTATGTTGGGTAGGAAGGAAATATTGAAGATTCTGGGGGAAGACATTGACAGCAAGTCACAGCCACTGGCTTGGAGGGCTGCCACCAGGCAAGCCTCATCAGTTTTCACAATGCCAGGTCCAAGAGATAGTTTTCAAGTCCTGGATACTCCTTTCTTTCCCCTCTATCTTTTGAGTAAATTTAAAAGTGAGGCTGATACCCACAAAGTCAGGTGCCATTTTGCTTCCATTAGCCCCACTGGAGTTTGAGGCCTTGATCTATTTTTAGCTCCATGAGATCGTGTTTTAGCAACTTTTAGATCATTCCAGTTCTCTTTAGTTGATGGACCACTTAGCCATTTGCAACTTGGATATTATTTCCTATGTCCCTTGTGAAATATCGCTTTCCGATTAGTCCTTCATTCTCTCCCAGAACCCATGTATTATAGATTGGTCCTTTTCTCACTCCTTGTTCAGGGGCCCTTGCTCTGCCTCCTTCATTATCCAAATCACTTTTATTTTTATCTCCGTTTATTGGGCTTTGAAATCGTCCTTTATTTAAGGAAAGTGGTCCAAGGCTAAAAAGAAAAGCTTTAAAAAAGGAAGCAAACAAAAATTCCCAACACTTTGTAAGTCATATGAGAATGGATTTAGAGTGAGAATTCAGAACAGTCTCTTGGTGCTAGCCTCCCCCTTCTTATTCCATATTCTACCTTACTAGATTAATTTTTCTAAAAAAACCACTTGGTACATGTTTCCCATCTGCCCAGGAGGCTTTGATCATATTCCATTACTTGCATGTTAATATTTATTCCTTTCGGACCAAACAATAGGTGCCTTATGTATCTCCCTAAACCAGTGCGTTCAAAGTATGTGAAGAGGGAGAGGAAAACTCTTCTCAAGGATGTGAATTGGTATGCCAAGAAATTTATATGTACCTTTGATTTTGCATCATCATTAAAAAATTATTTATTTATTTGGAAAAGAGAGAGAGAGAGCATGAGCAGGAGGAAGAGCAGAGGGAGAAGCAGACTCCCTGCTGAGCAGGGAGCCCTACACGGGGCTGGATCCCAGGATCTCAAGATCATGACCTGAGCCGAAGGCAAATGCTAAACCGACTGAGCCACCCAAGCACCCCTTGCATCTTTAAAAGGGTGATTTAATTTGCAGCATTTCCTAAACTTATTTGGCCATTGTTAATTTTCTCAGCCCTCTCAGGACTGGTGTTTTCTCCTAGAAATAGGGTTTTGTTTGTCTGTTTGTTTGTTTGTTTAAGATTTTATTTATTTATTTGGCAGAGAGAGATCACAAGCAGGCAGAGAGCCAGGCAGAGAGAGAGGGGGAAGCAGGTTCCCCACTGAGCAGAGAGCCTGATGCGGGGCTCAATCCCAGAACCCTGAGATCATGACCTGAACAGAAGGCAGAGGCTTAACCCACTGAGCCACCCAGGCGCCCCTCCTAGAATATAGTTTCAGAGATTTCTTGTCATTCAACCTCCATGGACACATATTCTGTGACCCACAAAGGAGCTGATAAATCTCAGAACAAGTGAGAAACTTTGCCAGCTCCAATCCTGCGTGCCTTCCTTATAGCACATTTCCACATGCTCGTATACTCATACACACACTGATATGCACACACACTCATACCCCCATGGGCACCGAAATCACACACACCATCACTATCACACCCCTGATGCCCAAACCAAAACACACCACACACACTGATACGATTGAATAGTAACCTCTGAGTAGTCTTCTGTCAATATGCCAACTCTTAGTGGTCATTATATCTTTTGAAATCTTTCGGCATTTTAATCTGAACAATTAACAACTGTCCCCTCATTTTTGGCCCATAGATTTTTTGTTTAGGTATCCTGTGCTCACCACCAGTTTGGAATTCTTTGATGAGCATAGATTTATTCTGTGCACAGCCAGGGTCTAGCATTATATCTCTAGGACAAACTCAGCAAATAGTTGCTGTTTGATCCCAGTGATAATGATTGTAACCCAAAGTGTTGCCTAACTGAAGATCCAAAACACAGAATTGTTGATTGGCAAAATAACAGGTAGAGGAAGGCCTTCTTAAGTCAGTATTTTCCTAATGGATGAACGTCTCTATTTTAGGAAAAACAAATAGGCTTCTAACAGCATTCTCAACTAGACATGGTAATTGTAGGTATGGCAGCATCCACCTTGATAAGGTAAAACGAAAATTCAAGAACTTGTTCAGAGAGCCAAGCTGAACACAACACTTAACTTCACTTAAGAAAATGCCCCCCTTGGGGTGCCTGGGTGCTTCAGGAGGTTAAATGTCTAACTCTTAATCTCAGTTCAGGTCTTAAGCTCAGGGTCGTGAGTTCAAGCCCCATGTAGGGTGCCATGCTGGGTGTGGAGCCTACTTTAAAAAAAAGAAACAAACAAAAAACAAAACAAAACAAAACATTTGTTTATTATGGCTTATGGGACAATGGTCAGAGAGGTACATATCGGCCCTGAGGAAACTACTCTGACTTCTCCAGACTTGCCCTAGTTCCAGCTGCCTCCCTGCCTGCTGTGATTTGCTTTAGATTTGCTTTAGATTTACCTTCACTTTTAGATTTATGGCCCACAGAGCCACTGTAATTCTCGTTCTATTAGAACAAAATTTTGACTATGGTAGAGCTATCTTTTGAAGGGGTTTGGCTATTTAATTGCCAAAAATGATCTCATACCAGGGTAATTTCAACAGTAAGCATTCAATTCCCATTTCATGGAAACTCAGACATCATCCCCACATTCAAAGTGTCCTGGAGCATCTCATATATACCAGTACTTCCGAGGTCCTTCAGCCACAAAGGAAGCCCATTCCCTCCCAGCCTCTCCCCGCTCCTCAGCCTTTTAAAGACAAACCCTGAGGGCAGCAAAACCAGTCACCCTTTGCACAGACTGAAGAATATCCATTGTGCCACACAACTGGATTTCAGGAAGGCACAAGGCGGGAACAGACTCTGCCCCCTTTTAAGTTCTCCTGGAAGAGGAACCAGACTTTTCCATTCTGACTTCCAGCAACTGCTGCAGCTGCTCTAACATAATGTTTCCAGGATGATTCCAGAGGGCACCAGACCGCTTGCTTGCACTCAGGATGAAAAGCCACATTTGGTCAAATACCAAAGAAAGTCCTGTGTTACTTTTGGAAAAATAGATCCAGATGAGGCTTCCAGGGGCTCTAAAACTCCCAGATTCCTGTTAAAGATTTGAATTGGCTGCTAAGCCTGTCTCAGAGGGACAGATCTGAACTTCCTTGATGGACATTTCAGATCTCATGCATGCCTTCTGCCCTTTGAGCCTGACTTGGACGCTTTGGTGCTAATAAGTTTAACAAAGGAGGCTAGACATGATACATGGCAATGGAATTTTTACTGAGAAGTGAACAGCAAAAATAATTTTAGTTCATTTTATGAGAGTCAATATAGTTAACAGAAATGAAGTCCAGGTGGGAAAGTGTATCCCCAGAGTAATGGGGAAAATATTCTCTCTGGAGTCAAAGAAAAAAACTTGAATCTTGCTTTCCAGGTACAAGGTGGCGTTTTTAGAGAGGAAAGACTTTCAGACAGTGAGTTATTGGCTGGAAATTTGCAGAAAAAAATGTGCAGTGTAACTTAGCTAAAGCAGCTTTCATATTTATTCAGCTATTTCTGTTATCAGGGTGGAAGGCCTGTTTCTATCAAATCACCTGGCCTCCCTCTGCTTTCCTTGAAATGCTGCCAGGACACAGCTTTTCTAATTGAATCCCTCATTTACATTCAAGTTTGCTCTTTTGCTTCGAACTGGTAAAACGGAGACCAGCCCAATGTTTCTTTAACCTTATATTTACTCGGCAAATATTTTTATCACTACATCTGTCCAAATTCACAGACATGACTTGGAAAGAAACCAGGACATCCTCCAACAGCAATGCTAAGGGCATGCCCTCCGTCAGCTTTAAATGCTGACAGATTTCAGAGGGTGTGACAACCATTGCTGGCAATTCTGGGCTCTCTGGAAGAGTTACCTTATGTAATACACTTGGGAACCAGAGCAAAATTGACAAAAATGTGTGCTCCTCCCTTTCATCCCCCTGACAGCTCTCCCCTCCCTCTTGCTTTCTTCTTTTCCCTTTGATATTCCCATTTGCTTTGAAAACTTCTTTTCAGGTGGTCAAATGATGACTCTTTTCTTCCTCATAAATTTCCTTCTCTGACATCCTGTGTTTTTTTGTCCTGGTCACCTCATCCCCACTGTATGAAGCCTTATTGTTCTTGGCAATCCTTGAGTTAATTGCTGGCCCTCGAAGCAATGTAACATTAGAGTCGGTGTAACTTACTTCCCTCTGGGAAAATGCGGTGTTGGGGCCAAACCCATCTCAATTATACCACAATTGAATATTATTTTATAAACTGGTCCTAATGAAGCACTGGAGAAATAGCATAATGGACAATGAAATTCTAGCTATTAAAGTGTTTTTAACCCTCTGAGTGCTTACCATTGGAATAGGCAGTTTTCGCAAATACACTCACACATGCACACATTCATTCATTCATCCCACAAAATGTGGTAAACCCTGCTCTTGCTCTCTCGAAGCTCCTTGGGTGTTTAATAATCAAAAGACATCTGACTAAGACACGAAAAAGACTACCTTTGCTCTGGAAAACAGTTTCAAGTATCCAGCAACAAAATATGCTAGCTCAGCTTACATAAAAATGACAGTGAGACCCACAGGCAGAGTTAGCCCAAGGGACCTGCCAAAAGAGATGAAAATCCTGGAAACAGCTTTCTGGTGCTGTGGATGTAAGTGAGCAACCAGGGTCATTCTCCCTGGTGTTCTATTCAAACTAAATGATTTTAGGACTTAATTAAAAGATTAAGTTTCAAAAACTAATAAAGATTGCAACTTGATTACTGTTTTGGAGGTGTGGATGTCTCCCTCCTTGCAGTTGTGTTCAAGGTAAAAATTTGACTGAGGACTAAAAGGTGCAAATGATTTCAAACCCACCCTTCCTCAGAGGCTGCCACTTACTGTTATGCTACATTAAAAAAAAAAAAAAAAGTCATTCTTACAGAAAAAGTATTAAAACAGTAAGCCTTTTAAGGAACTAGGAAAGCCACTTCAGTAAATTTCAGAGCCTCTGTGCATAGTAGTAACTGGGAATATCTTTCAGCCACATTGAAAAATACTATTAAGATGTTGTCCCTAGAGAACTGTTTGAAGGCATCTAAGAATTGACCACACTTTCCGTTCTATCAGTGAAATAATTTCCATGCGCTTTGCTCATTCTTCTCATCCAGTCTTGAATGGCATTCCTTTTCTTGCTCCTTTTACATACTTGTATCTGAAGGGTGAGTTTAAATAAACATAGCTCAGCTCTCTTTCTGAAGGACTTAAAAAAAATAATTCTGACAGTTCTCAGAGAAGTCAAGTATGCTTAGCTCTTTAGGACAATTTTCATGTCACATCCTTTTTAGTCCATGATTCTATTTTTAAAATGCATCTTGAAATGCATTTGGAAGGGACTACATTAGTTAGAGTAAAGCTAAGCTGCTGTAACAAAGAGACTCTAAAATAGAGTGAATAGAGATGTTTATTGTTCTCTGTGCTAATAGTTCCAAAGTGAGCATTCTGCTTGTGGGAGGATTTGTTCCACTCTGTTATTCAAGGAGCCAGAAACCCACCATGGTGTCAAATAGTTGCTTTGCCTACCTTAAGTTATTGCTCTCATGTAGTTACCTGCCCTGGTCCCAGCCCAAGAAATGCATATGATGGGCTCATGCCCTATCTTATGGTCCCTGGGCACAGAGAAGCACTTGTCATGTCCATCCGTCTTCCATTGGAAAGAAATTGGACTCATGAATTCTAGTATGGAATCCACATTTCTGACTGTGTTCTTATGTGGAAAGAAAGGAAATTGAATTATGATGGATTCTAGATGTCAAGGCGCAAGAGGAAAAGTAAAGAGGTGCCTGGGTTGCTCAGCCATTAAGTGTCTGCCTTTGGCTCAGGTCACGATCCCAGGCCCCTGGTCCTGGGATTGAGCACTGCATTGGGCTCCCCACGTGGTGGGAAGCCTGCTTCTCCCTCTCCCATGCCCCCTGCTTGTGTTCCCTCTCTATGTCTCTCTCTGTCAAGTAAATAAATAAAATCTTTAAAAAAAAAAAAAAAGAGGAAAAATAAAGCAAATTAAATCAAACGGGTCACTCAGAGGTAATTTAGTTTGGGGGCAATGTCATCTACCCAGAATCAGTAAATATTTTTGAGGGCACCTGGGTGGTTCAGTTGGTTGGGCTGCTGCCTTCAGCTGAGGTCATGATCCTGGAGTGTCAGGATGGAGTCCCGCATTGCATCAGGCTCCCTTGCTCAGCAGGGAGTCTGCTTCTCCTTCTGACCCTCCCCCCTCTTCTTGAGCACACGCCCGCTCGCTCTCTCTCTCTCTCTCATTCTCTCGTTCTCAAATAAATAAATAATTTTTTTTAAAAAGTAAATATTTTTGAATACTGATGGTTCTAATTTTGCAAGAATATTTGGAGATTTTAATAGCAAATACTTTATTAAAATACCTTTATAATCCTGAACCCTGATAAATTTGGAAGTATGGAAATCTTAAGGCATCAAGACAGTGACTTATCATTAATTCTTAGGTAGTATATTTAGATCTTAAGATCTGATCTCAATGGTATTCATATTTTTGTACCAAAATTTACAGACATATCCATGGAAACTAAAATCAATATATTAAGAAATAATTAATAATTGTGTCATTTCTTACATTTGTAATTTTGGCCCATTTCCATAAAAATCCTTGGAGGAATCAATTACAATTTGTTTCTATAACACCTTATTTCCCTAAGGCTGTAACCATTAAAAAATGTACCTGAGATCCTGAGCGGATATAGATCAGCATCCTGCCTACCAAGGGACTCTAGGGAAATGTGACTATAGGAAAGAGTCTGATCATAATAGAGTAAAATAGTACCAGGAGAGAGATGGTAATATGAATGAGAATGTAAACCTCCTGAACAGTCAAAGGAAGTCTCCTTAAAATCTTTAGAACTGCAGAAAATAGTTTTTTAGACCTTATCTCTCATTTCAGCCATGGTGAGTAGGGAGAATTCGCCATAAGTGACTGAAAATCGAACTGAAATTAACAAAACCAACATGAAATTACCTCATGCCTATCATTTGGTCCCCCAATTTTATTTCTAAATGAATCTCAGTTCACCTTAATCTTTCCAGAGCTCCTTTCTAAGCATCTATATTTTTGATAAAATGTATTTTTTCCCTTTAGTTAAGACTTCTTTCCTTCAGAACTTAGCTTGTGAAACTGGGCTCTAAGCTCTGCCCATCACCTAAGACAAAGTCAGATAAACAGTAGGTTTTGGTAAGTTTTTAATTAACAACTACAAAATAAATAGGTCCTCAACAAAATATAGGCAAATGAAATTTAAAAAGTATAAAAGCAGTTATATACCATGATCAAGTGGGATTTATCCTAGGTATGCACGCTGGTTAAACTTTCCAAAATCAATTAATGTAACCCATCATATCACTAAACAAAGGAAGAAAAATCATATAATTATCAATAGATGTAGAAAAAGAATTTAACAAAATCTAACACTAATTCATGATAAAAACTCAGTAAGCCGGAGTGGAACTTCCTCTACTTGGTAAAGACTATCTATAAAAACCTATAGCTAACAGCATACTTAACAGTGAGAAGCACAACTTTCCTATTAGATCAGATACAAGGATGTCCCATCTCACTAATTTTTTCAACATCACACTGAAAGTCCTTGCTAATTCAGTAAGGCAAGAAGAAGAAATAGAAGGTATACAGATTGGGAAGGAAGACAAAACTGTCTTTGTTTGGAGATGACATGGTCATCTTGTAGAAAATGTGAAAGAGCTGGCAAAAAACAAAAACAAAAACAAAAAAACACCCCCAAAACAAAAACCCAACCCCTGAAACTAATAAGCAATTATAACAAGGTTACAGGATGAAAGTTAATATAAAAAGGTCAATTTATATAAATAAATAACTGGAGAGATACTTCATGCTCATAGATAGGAAGACTCAATATTATTAAGTGTCAATTTTTCCCAATTTAATATATAGATTCAATGTAATCCCAGTCAAAATACCAGCAAGTTGTTTTTATGGATATTGACAAACTGATTCTAGAGTTTACATGGAGAAGCAAAAGACCTAAAATAGCTAACATGGTACTGAAGGAGAAGAACAAGTTTGGAGGACTGACACTACCTAATTTCAAAACATACTATAAAGCTACTGTAGTCAAGACAATGTATTTTGGTGAAATAATATATGTATAGACAGGAGAACCAAATAGAGACCCCAGAAATGGACCCACATAAAGGTAGTCAACTGATCTTTGACAAAGGAAGGAGTTAAAGCAATGCAATGGAGCAAAGGTAGTCTCTTCAAATGGTGCTGGAACACCTGCACATTCACATATGAAAAATGAGTCCAGACAGAGACCTTAGACCTTTCACAAAAAAAAACTCAAAATGGATAATATAATTAAATGTAAAGTGCAAAACTATAAACTCCTAGAAGACACATTGGAAAAAACCTAGATGACCTTGAGTATGGTGATGCCTTTTTAGATACTGTTCCAGTTTTTCTCAAGTCTCTTCAAAGCCTACCTTTGCTTGAAGATTCTGGTGTCCTGCTCACCTGAGTGGTGATGTAGGCTCTTTGTCTGTGTCACTCAGTATGTGTGATCAGTCTTGAGTATCACTGCATCAGAGGACCAAGGAATAATGAAGAATGAAGATGGGTATAAAGTGGCTATGGTCATGAGTTTCAGGGTCCCACAGATCTAGGTTCAAATTCTGAGTCTGTCTCTTATTAGTCATGTGTCCTGAGGCAAATTACTCTCCAGAACGTATTAACCTCAATAGTCACGGAGGGATGATGATGCCTTTAACATGGGGTTGTTGTAAGATTAAATGAGATAATGCATTAAAGTGCTTGTCGTGATGTCAGACACATAAAGATGAACATTTAACAACCAACATTACTATTATTATTAATAGTAATTTTATTTTTGCCACTATTGTTATCATTATTACTCTCCCACTGGAGTCTGAGTTCCTTGAGGGCAGAGGCTTTTGAGTATTTTATTCACTCCTATCACCTAGAGTTCAGAAGAGTTTGACACTATTGAGCAAGTAGTTTACTATTTGAAGGACACTTTACTCAGGCCTTGAATGACTCCAATCATCAGTTCCTTCTCACAAAAGTCATCTCAGTTGCTCCTGGATTACTTCTGCTCCTTCTCTGAAAGCGACCTGTCTCCTATCAGCCACCTCTGTGTCCTGTGGTTGAGCCCTGTGAGTTAAGCCATCTAGAATTGAAGCCTGTTTTCAGCATCATGCCATGCTTTCTAAATCACACTTAGCCACAATCACTGTAGTCTATTGTTTACAAAATAAAGTCAACTTGTTTCAGCAGTTCCAAGTTTTCTACAGCTTATTTAAGCCCTAAGAATGAAAACATTTTGTTTTCTCTGTATATAAATATAAGTTTTCAGTGGAAAGAGAGACAAAGTAATTGTAGTTAATTGTGGCTTCAAAAGCGGAGTCCCATGTTATAAGACAGCGTACTGTTCTTCTCTAGGAAATCTAGAAAAATAGATAATAGTTAGTCTGCCATTTGGCTCTTCAAGCCCAATGCTTCCTGCCCCCCCCCAAAACATCAAGAAAGTTGCACTTTTTTTTTTTTTTTTTTTAATTTCTAAGATCATAGGGTCATGGAATTGGGAGCCATTTTGGATATTACACTTGTCTTAAGTCCTTATTTTTCTGGCTGGGAAAAATGAGACTCAGAGTTTTGAGTGATCTGCTTAGCCATACCAAACTAGTTCACAGAAGAACTGAGATCAGATGTCCACCATTAGGGCAGAGAAGCAAGGATTCGATTTTGAGAATTAAGAGGATATGCGATTACAGCCCAGGATGGTCCACTCACTAACCTCTTCTTTGAATTTCAGTTCCATGCGTCCTCATATGCTAGGTGGGAGTAATATTAATAGATACCTTCTGCTATTAGAAGAAAAGAAGTGAGTTGAACGGGAGTTCTTCCAGAACTGAGTTCCAAAGACTTATCCCTAACTCTCATACTCTCTCTAGGTCCCTATTCCCAACCCTGCCTCTTCTTCTACCCATACTTCTTATAACTAAATCCTTTTTCTCTGGACCCCACCTCAGGCCACTGGGTTCAGCATCAGTAACTTGTGAAGACTGAGTTTGTATAGAAAGTACCTGCCCATCTGTCTCTCTTTGTATCATATCAGTGCTTCTTTCACTTTATCATCAAAGACCCTTTAAAGATAAAGGTTAGTATGTCTCTGTCCTCCTGGTCCCCAGAGACAGCCTCTACAAGGGGGAAATTTTGTTTTAGTGGAATTTCACATTGTACTTTAAAATATAAATATATATTATAATCTATTTCTTGAAACGAAATGCTTTATATTACTTACCTGTTAAATAATTTTACAGTCCTCCTCCAATAAGTTTTCTTGTAAAATTAACCCTTAGGAAGGTGCCCATCTTGTGGTTTATGGTGCTTCTGGCACACTGCCAATGCCCCAGTTTAAAAGCCAGACATTTGACCAGCCTTACAAATGTCAGCCCTTGCATGTAATTACAAGAATCTGTGAAAGTGATCACCAGCAGCTCAGAGGTTCCAAGCTTCTGCAAATTCTGAATCCCTTAGCAAGCCAGAAAGATCTGCTGGCACTGCTGTAGGGAAAGGTTAGCATCCTAAATTACTGCCTCTCGTTTTTTTTTTTTTTTCCAACTTTGCAAATATTTTATCTCCTCATCCATAGTGATAAAGAAAAAAAGAAGTATGCAGAGTTGCTGCTTTCCCATGTTATATATAGAAGGAAATGAGGACTCATCAGCTTTTTTCATCCTTCATAAAACAATGAAAATATGCCTCCTTGCTGGATAAAACAGGGATATGCATCAGGAGATCTGGGAAATGTAAAAGCCTTGACTTGAAACGCCTTTTTTTAGATCTCCGCACATGTTGAAGGCAGTATTGGGACCTACGTGGTGTGTGTGCATATGCGTGTGTGTGTGTGTGCGCGCGCGCGTCTGTGTGTGTGGTATCCTAGTTTAGCTTTTCTCCCAATAGACCTCATCCCAAACTACCAGACTTGGCAGTTTGTCCAGACATGGACATGAAAAGTAGAAAATACAGTGAGTGGGAGGAGATGGTAAAGGAGAAGAGCAATAAGAAAAGAAGCTGATGCAAGTGGGAGGGCAAGCTCATGGCAGGAGGAGACTGGTTCAAAGGTGAGCTGGGATATGCAGGCCAATCTGTGCCTAGGAACATCCTTTGCATTCCTCCTCTTTCCACTTAGTGTTGTTTGCTCCCATCCCTTTCACTACCAGCTCCTTCTACTTTACTCTTACTGTCTCATTTGAGGCAATGCCCATCTCAGATGGAGCCACAGTGTCAGAGCTGCTAAAAGCAACTAGCAACCCAGCTCTCTTCCAGCTCCAGGGCTATCTCAGAGCTCTCCTCAGAATTCATATAGCTCAGTATCAGACAGATAATCTGATTAAAAATGGGCAGAAGATCTGAATAGATGTTTTTCTAAGGAAGACATATAGGTGGCCACAAGTATATGAAAATATGTTCAGCATCACTAATTATCAGGAAATCAAAACCACAATGGGATATCACCTCCCCTCCCCCTCACCTGGTATATCATCTAGGTTAGTATAAAAAAGACAAAAAATAGCATGTGTTGGTGAGGATGTATAGAAAAGAGAACCCTTGTGCACTCTCAGTGGGAACGTAAATTGGTGCACCACTATGGAAAACAGTATGGAGTTTTCTCAAAAGATTAAAACAGAACTACCTTATGATTCAGCAATTCTGTTTCTGGGTATATATATGAAGGAAATGAAATCAGTGTTTCAAAGAGATATATATACTCCCATCGTCACTGAATCATTATTTATCTGAACCAAGATATGGAAACAACCTTAATGTCCATTGATGGATGAATGAATAAAGAAAACTTGAGATACATATATAATGGGATGGGATATAATTAATAGGGTACTATTCAGCCATTTAAAAAAAAGAAGGAAAATCCTTCTATTTGCAAAAACATGGTTCAATTTTGAGGACATTATGCTAAGTGAAATAAGTCAGACAGAGAAAGACAAATGTTGTATGATCTCACTTATATGTGGAAACTGAAAGCAAACAAACTCATAGAAACAGAAAACAGATTGGTTTTTGCCAGGGAAGGAGAATGGGGAATAGGAGAAATGGGAGAACATGGTCAAGGGGACAGATTCCAGATATACTATGAATAAGTGCTGGGGATATAGTATACACCATGATGGCTATAGTTAACAGTATTCTACTGTATATTTGAAAGTTGCTAAAAGTAGATTTTCAAAGTTCTCACAGCACACACACACACAATTGTAACTTTGTGAGATGATGGACATGTTAACTAACATTACCGTGGTAATCATTTTGTAATATGTACATATATAAAATCATTGTACATCTTAAACTTACACAATGATATGTGTACATTGTGCCTCTTAAATGCACACCATGTTATATGTCAATTACTTCTCATTAAAGCTGCAAAAAAATCCCAAGGATTTTCATTAGTAAGAGGCCATGACCTCAATGTTCTTCTAATTCCCAAGCATAGAACCCCTTATATTTCTATTCTGCTGCCCTGTCCTCTACCCGTTTCCTTGAAATACCCCATTATAGGATTGGAACTCACCATGAGCAATGTGGAGTTACAGAACTTCCATTTCTATTGCTTGGAAGATTAGAAGGCAGGAGAGTCCCCTGAAGTGAAGATGTATTTCTGGGAACTCAATCCAGAATTCTGAGCACATTTTCACAGGATAAAGACAAAGCTATCAACATGATCTGGGAGCCCTTGCCTGCCCTCATCTTGTGCCCAGCTTCTTCTAGCTTTCTGTACCCAGCCCCACTGTTGCCTTTCTGTCTTTCTACCAGGCCTCTGTTCTGCTGTTTGTGCCCTCGGCCTGAAGAGCCCTTACCTCCTCTCCTTCAGCTGGTTAACCACCACAAGCATGATCTCTGGAGGGATGCTCTCTCTGACCTCCCTGATGAGATCAAACCTTCTTATTACAAGTTCTTAAGGCACTATGCAGCTCTCCTTCACAGCTTTCATTATAACTGCAGCTCACGTTTAGTGTGGTTATTATTTTACCAGTGTTAGTGTCTGGTTTCGTACATTCCTGTTTTCCCAGTCCCCAACACCATGTCTGATGCAGGTTAGAGTCAGTAAATTCTTGTTAAATGAATGCATGCATTGTCTTGTAACGCTGTATGTTCTACCTTCATTATAAACTAAATCAGTTTTGGGCAAGTCCAGACAAGAGAAATACAATATACTGTATTTTCTCGTTGAAATCTGAATTATAAGTTACAGATAATCAAATGGGAAATAGCAGTTTTGGAACATGGACAACATGTAGTTATGGTTCTTACATTTTATTCTAAGGATTTTCCCCCCTTCTTTTCTTATAGTACAATGTAGTCAAATAAGTGTATTTTCTTATTATAAAAAACAAAGCTTTTTGATGTTTGTATTTATCCCCCTTGCAGTCACCCTGGATAATGTTTCTGCAAATGGTCATCTTTCCTCTTGGAGGACCATCCCTAAGACTGCTGGATGGCTTAGAACAGATAATCAAACTGCCTAGTGGCAGATCGTTGGTACTTTAGGACTTATCTATAAAATCCAGTCCTGAGATGCACTCATTAATTTTTCATCCCCACTCCCACTAATATCTTCACTAGTGTCTAAACTCTGAGTTACCGAAGGATTGGGATCATGTGGCATCCCTGTCACCTTACTAATAATGGAACATGCCGAGTGAATATCCACAGCATTGAAATTAATCACATATATCCCCCACTTTGCCTTGGCTAGTAATCGGTGCTCCACGAGGGTCATGACCACTGCCCAGCCATGATAGGACTCCTATTTAATAAAATATGGCTCAAACATCTGAACACTTATATAGCACTAATGTCACCAAGGAGAATAGGAGATTGAAGGGTATTTTTTACAAGTTGTGCTTTTTTATTGTTATTATTTTTTTATTTTAATTCCAGTATAGTTAACATATAGTATTACATTAGTTTCAGGTGTGCAATATAGTGATTCAACAATTCTATGCATTAATCAGTGCTCATCATAAATGTATTCTTAACCCCCTTCACCTATTTCACCCCCCCCCCATGATCTCCCCTCTGGTAACCATCAGTTTGTTCTCTATAGCTAAGAGTCTGTTTTTGGGGGGTGCCTGGGTGGCTCAGTGGGTTAAGCCTCTGCCTTCAGCTCAGGTCATGATCTCAGGGTCCTGGGATCGAGCCCTGCATTGGGCTCTCTTCTCATCAGGGAGCCTGTTCCCACCCACCCCCGCCCTCTGCCTGCCTCTCTGCCTACTTACAATCTCTGTCTGTCAAAAAAAAAAAAAAGAAAAAGAAAAAGAAATAAGACTGTTTTTGGTTTGTCTCCCTTTCTTACTTTCTTTTTTTCTCTGTTCATTTGTTTTATTTCTTAAATTCCATATATAAGTGAAGTCATATTTGTATTTGTCTTTCTCTGACTGACTTATTTTGCTTAGCATTATACTTTCTGGATCCATCCATGTTGTTGCAAATGTCAAGATTTTATTCTTTTTTATGGCTGAGTAATATTCCATTTTTTGTGTGTACATGTATATATACACATGCACATATGTGTAGAAGTTCTAGAACCTTGGCTGAGGTCCGGAGCCGATGACCAAGAAAGAATTCTTGAGACATCTTTGGTGCAAAATGGTGGTTTATTAAAGCACAAGGACAGGACCGGCGGGCAGGAAGAGCTGCTGCCCTGGTTTGTGAGGATGGCAGGTTATGTACCCTGCGGTTGGGGGAAGGTGAGGGAAAAGGGAGGTTTCAACGGAGCTTTCATATGCTAAAGAGGGCCTACAGGTCCAGGGATACAGGAGGTCTTGGGGCTTGATCAATGTTGTCTTTTGGCAATCCATTAACATCAAGATATTTGGGAGATTCCTGGTGGGATGTCTCAATCCTGCTATCAAGCGTCTTTGTTAGTGAGATTTAGGTATAGAAGAAACTTAACTTTACTTAATTTCCTTCTAACCCAGCCTCCCTCTTTTGTTTATGGAGGGGAGGGTGACAGTAAGGCTTGAGGAACTGAGTTATTTGCCTCTGGGAATTGTGCTATTGGTAATGTAACTTCTTTGTAGATCTCTAGGACATTTGTAAAGCAAGGGAGACTCCTGTCCTGCAGGATTGTGATCTCAGCAAGTTAACTATTTGTTTCTCGTTTAAGGCAGTTGGGGTGCCTGAGGAATGTCACATATATTACCGAGGGGAGGGGAGCGGGTGGAGAGGGGGTGCAAGGTGCCAGGTTTGCTTTGTCCTCAGCCAGCCTCCTGCTCCCTCATCATATGTACATATATGCATATATATATATAACATATGATCTTTATCCATTTATTTCATTTATCTATCAGTGTACCCTTGGGCTGCTTCCATAGTTCGGCTATTGTAAATAAGACTGTGTTTTTAATTGTTAAAGTAATATATGCACATAGTAAAAAATAATAAAACACTATAAAGTGTCATAAAGTTTTTGTTTGTTTGTTTGTTTTTTGTCTCTTCCTACCTATAACTACCAGTATCCTTCTTGAGAAGAAACCATTGTTTGGTTTCTTGTACAGTTTTCTAAAAACAGAAATACTCATTGCATTTATTAGTCTATAAATGTAACCAAATTTATCAGTCTTTTCTCTGCATGGTTTCCAATTTAGGAAGGACTTCCCATTTCAAGATTATTTATAAACGTTCTCCCACATTTTCTTCTGGTGACCTAAGTCACATTTGAAACACACATACATACATATATTAACCCATTTATTTATACATATGTATATATACATGCAGACATATATATTTTATATACATATGCATACACATTATATATAGTATATTTGTTTATATATACATACATATGTACTACATATCATACACATATATACTATATATTATATAATGCACGTATAAGTATTCATATATAGTATATATGTGTGTGTAAATGTGTATATATGTATATACATATAACAAAGGCTTTATATGCTTATGTCATTGAATGTGAAATAGTATATATTTTACTATAAAAATATAAATATATGCTTGTACCTGTGTATGCATACTGGTTTGAAGAAAAAAATGAACTGCTTAAAAAAAGAGCTGGGGGACATACATACTTTAAACAGGCATCTAATTAGTCGGTGTCTGTTTTTTTCACAAATAATCCCCGTTGTTTTTATTTTTTTTGACCTGTTAATTGCAAGGTAATACTTTTCTATTATTACTTATTATTTATAGGTATGTATAGTATTTATAGGTATATATAATGTGATATATTCTCTCTATGTATGTATATATACATATGTCTGTATGTAATATAATAGGTATATTCTATATATGTATATATATAATAGAAAATGTATTACTTGTTATGTGTATGTGTTTTGTGTATGAATAAGAGAATGTGATATGTGTATTGTTTACACCGCAAACACTAGGAAATTTTAAAATATGAAGATTTTTAATCTTCTTGTTATTGAATAATTGTGTTCATTTTTTCATCTGTTCTTTATAAAATAATGACAATGAGTTTTTCCACACTAAAAGAAGATCTGTTTCACCTACTTCCACCCCCATAAATAGAGCAAATCATTTAATGTGACAATAAATTAACAGTGCCATCCTTCAGGAGTTGGAGCTCAGGTATTTCTGAGGTGCAGTGAGATTTCTTAGAATTATAAATATCGATGTCAGTTTGTCAATGATTTTCTCCAAGTGCACACTGTTATTGCATCCGTGTCATTTACCATCTGAAAGCAAATCTGATTAGGAGACATACTGGGCTTGGCAGCTAAAAACATTTCCTTGTTTACTAATCCATTCCTTTGGGATATTGTTAAAATTACAAAAGGTCATTTCTTCTATGAGGGAAACAAGTAACAAAAGTTATTTTGTCATAGCTATCAATGTGAAATTGTTTATTGTCTTTTGGAAACAGAAGGAAAAAAAAAAGATGCCTTGCCTAAATGCGTTTTCCATTCGCCCACAATTAGCATGTTCTAAACATCTCAGAGGGCGTCAGAGATATACTTCCCTTTGGGCATTTTCATTGTGAATCCTGGAACAACTCTTTCACACCTTTCATTTGTGCTGTTAAGACTTAAATCAGAAGTACAAAGCATTTTAAATCAACAGAATGAAAAGCAAACCTCAGAGTGGCTTTGCCTCCCATGGTGCTCTCCAAGAAGGCCAGGAAAACACGTCAGCAAGTCTCTGGAAGGGTGGTAAATAAAAAAAAAAAAGGGAGGGCCACCTTTGACCTTTTCCTCATCTTTAAAACACTCTTGAGAAGGGGTTCCTTCCCTCGCAAGCTAAATCCAGTGTGTTCTGGGGCTGTCAGCCCCGCAGAAAGGCCCTCGTTTGCCAAGCAGGCTGAGAGAAGACTAGCTGTAATTGGCAATCCATTTCTCCATTTCCACTGTACAACCATCCCTGACAAATTAATCACAATCAAATGTTAGCTGCAGCGAGGGGCACCCTATGCGGCAGGGAAGAAAAATGAGGCCTCACGCTGGTCTGACAGCCGAATCTTTCAACTCACCCCATTAGACTGAACAAGGGGACACTGCGGTTTGCCTGTCACTACCACCACCCATAAACAAACCGTTAGCTCTGCATCTCAGAGCTTGGCTAATGCAATCAGGGCTTCCTCGGGGCCCACCAGAGATCCGATCAATCAGTGCTTCAGAGAAAGGAGCAGGGCTCTGTCCTGCTGGGGGGACAGCACCAGGCAGTGGCGTGTAAGATTGGTGAGGACAGCCTGGCCCGGCAGAACCCTGAAGAGAGATGCTGTTCTGACAGTTTGGAAGTTGGTAGAGGCCTACAGGAGGCTCTGAATGAGAGTGTCTCTCTGTGCTGGCTGCTTAGCTATAGTCTGTCATCCATGAGCTCCAGGTAGCCTGACATCTCGCCCTTTCCACTCCCTGATTAGAATTCACTTACTGGGCCACTTTCTCATAAACAGGTCTCATAAACAGGAAACTGAAAATACCTTTAAAAATAGTCTTCACAATAAATAAATAAATAGATAGATAGATAGTAAAATAAAATAAATAAAATGTGTTTATTATGGATAGCCTCAGATAGCTGAGCCTTTATTTTTTAGTTTGGCAATCTCTGTCTTTAACAGGTGTGTTTAGACCTTGCACACCTAAAGTGATTATTGATATATTTATAATAAAATGTATCACTTTTGCTAGCTAAAAAAAAAAAAAAAAAAAAAAGTCTTCACAAATATACCCAGTCCTGGTAATAAAGTTAGTTAAGTTTTACCTATGGGAAAGCTTTTTGGGCCCTTACTCAGGGCCTAATCACTCTTATTTTAGACATAATTCTAACAAATGGTCCTCAGCGCATAGGAAATTACCAGATGGCGGGAAGATCCTAAGAGGTAGACGCTGACAGTTAAGAAGATACTAATAAAAATGAAATTAAAAAAAAAAAAAAAAAAAAAACAGGTTTGCTTCCCTGCCAGAGCAGTATAGCAGAAGAGGAAATCATATTTGGAGACACGTGCTCTTTATGAACGACAGCCAAGCTGTGTTATTGGGATGCCTGTGATGTTAGGTTTCCATCGAAGTTAGAGTCTCTGTTCTTTCATGTCTCCACTGAAATCCTCAAGAGGTGGTATGTAGCTGAATCAAATCAAACAAGAAAAATAATGTCGTCTCTTTTCTAAATCAAGTTTACCCCTGCTTCTTCTAACTGTGAGCAGTGGTATTCACAGCTGTGCCGTAGGCTTTGGCAAAATCGGGGCTGGGTTCTTATGGGTAGGTACTGGAATGTTTCAATTCCTGGGGGAAAAAATGATCTTTTTTCCAAACAATAGAACTGTGTAACATTGTCTCTAAATTTTCCTCTCCACCTCTCTCAGACTGCATATACATATAGTGAAAATGTTGCATTTATAACTTATCTCTAGTACTAACTCAGGAAGACACTTTTCCCCTATATATATAGGATATATAGGATTAGAGATTCTACTTATTAACTCAAGTTAATTTTAAAAATGGAGGCTCTCTGAGCAAAATATAGCAAAGCATTTCCCAGCACTAGACTGAGGGTATCAGTGTCTTGTCCAAAGTCATATAGAAGCCAGACATGAACACAGTATCTAAGACATATGCTTTAGCTTTTCCTCAGAGGTACATAATTTGACATTCTCCTGATGATTAGTGTTTTGTTTTGTTTTGTTTTGTTTTGTTTTGTTTTGTTTTGTTCTGTTTTGCAGGGGGGGTGTAGTATATATATCTGAAAGTATGTACACGAGT
Source organism: Martes martes (assembly GCF_963455335.1). Taxonomy (NCBI): domain Eukaryota; kingdom Metazoa; phylum Chordata; class Mammalia; order Carnivora; family Mustelidae; genus Martes; species Martes martes. The sequence goes on from NC_137896.1 coordinate 39,449,362, forward strand.
TGCTATTTCCCCCTCACTCTCTCTCTCTGAGAAAGACAAAATACTTTCCTAAACCTAATCCCAGCAACCTAAAGATTCCAGTGCTCACTGAATCATGGAATCATTATTTTAATCTCTCCCCCTCATTCCCTCCACCCTTCTCAATTTTACTGGGAAATTCAAATTTTACCGGGAAGTATAACTAATTTAGCCATTCCTAACATTCAATTATTTTGGTTTATTCCTAAAAACATAAAAATACTTACATTAAAATCATGCTGGATTTTTCAATTTAGATTAAAATGATTATGCATTCACTGAATTGAGGTGCACCTTTAAGTCAATAATAATATTGGTTCCTATTTCTTGGATACTTCTAATTGTGCCTGATGTATTATGTGCCATTTGAACCTTCACAACAATCTTAATAGGTCAGTACAATTGTTCTGACGATATAGCTGAGGGGAGGTTAGCTGGCTAACTAAGGAAAGGGCAGAGATGGGGATAAAAACTCAGCCTGTTTCTTCAGAAGTGAATCTGAAAGCAGTCCTTACTTCTCCATGTTAGAGAACAGTACTCAGGGAAACATTCTTCTGTTCTACAAAGGTTCATGGTGTCTGAGGCAGTATCTATCATTGTGATCCTAGTACACATTTATCAGTTCTCAAGTCTGCAGCAAACATTTTGTCTGAAGAATCCACATTCTCTTTTTCTGGGTGTATCCCAGATTCTCTAGCTTTTTCATTGGCTGAGGGGCTTGAAGATATAAGAATGGGAAATCCATGTGCAACGGTGATGGTTGTGCTGAAATCTGGATATTAGACTGAAGCCATTGACTATTCTGACACTGACCCGTGGTGTCTGCACAATCCCAGCTTTATGTACCACACCGTTACTCCGCTTTGAAAATGAATTGTGGGGGGAGGGAGTACCTGCGTACCTCAGTTGGTTAAGCGTCTGCCTTCGGGTCAGGTCATGATCTAGGGTCCTGGGATTGAGCCCCACGTGGTGCTCAATCCCACGCAGAGAACCTGCTTCCCTTTCCGTCTCCCTCTGCCTCTCCCCCTGCTTGTGCTTTCTCTCTCTCTCAAATAAATAAATAAAATCTTTTTTTTTTTTTTTTTAATGAATTGGTAGGTTTCTGGAGAAAGCTGAACAGTTGGGAAGGTGTGTCCCTAGCCAATTGGCAATAGAGGCTTTGAGCTTTAGATGATGTTTTCAACTGGCACACAGTTACAACCAAAATTTTTAAATTATTTTTGTGTGCCTTAATTAATCATGTTTGTTCAGCTGTGTCTTTAATAAGAACACAGCGTTATTAGGTTAACAGTTTTTAAAGCATTCTAAGTTGTAGGTTGTAAGCATCCTGCCTTAACATTGCCCTCTCTGTCTGTCCTCTCCCTAACAAATGCGGTCTCCTCCTCCTCCAACTCACATGTGTGCATGCATGTACACACACACATCCAGTATGCAACTGTTAGTCACAGGGATGCCATGTTTTTCTAGATGTTTTAGGTCAGGAAAATTGATGGGTTGTTATGAAGATCTTCTCTCTCTTTTTAAGTCTTATTTATCCATCAGATATGATTTTGTCTATTCATATATATATTAGGTATATTTACATATATATGAGCACAGTTATGTGTATATATGTATATATATACACATACACATATATCTATGCATATGTATTTATCACAAATATTCTTTTTTAAATTAACATATAATGTATTATTTGTTTCAGGGGTACAGGTCTGTGATTCATCAGTCTTACACAGTTCACAGCACTCAACATTATACATAACCTCCCCAACATCCATCACCCAGCCATCCCATCCCTCCCATCCCCTCCCCACCAGCAACCCTCAGTTTGTTGTCTCCCTCTCTGGTTTCATCTTGTTTCATTTTTCCCTCCCTCCCCCTATGATCCTCTGTCCTTTTTCTCAAATTCCTCATATCAGTGAGATCATATAATAATTATCTTTCTCTGATTGACTTATTTCACTTAGCATAATACCCTCTAGTTCCATACACATCATTGCAAATGGCAAGATTTGGGGTGTTTTTTTGATGGCAACATAGTATTCCATTGTGTATATATACCACATCTTTATCCATTCATCTGCTGATGGACATCTAGGCTCTTTCCATAGTTTGGTTATTGTGGGCATTGCTGCTATAAACAGTGGGGTGCATGTGCCCCTTCGGATCACTACATTTGTATCTTTAGGGTAAATACCCAGTAATGTGATTGATGGGTCGCAGGGTAGCTCTATTTTCAATTTTTTTTTTTAAGATTTATTTATTTATTTGACAGAGAGAGAGAGAGAGGCAGCGAGAGAGGGAACACAAGCAGAGGGAGTGGTAGAGGAAGAAGCAGGCTTCCTGCTGAGCAGGGAGCCTGATGCAGGGCTTGATCCCAGGACCCTGGGATCATGACTTGAGCCAAAGGCAGATGCTTAAGGACTGAGCCACCTGGGCACCTCTATTTTCAACTTTTTGAGGAATCTCCATACTGTTTTCCAGAATGGCTGCACCAGCTTGCATTCCCGCCAACAGTGTAGGAGGGTTCCCCTTTCTCCGCCTCCTCGCCAACATCTGTCGTTTTCTGAATTGTTAATTTTAGCCATTCTGACTGGTGTGTGGTGGTATCACATTGTGGTTTTGATTTGTATTTCCCTGATGCTGAGTGATGTTGAGCACTTTTTCATGTATCACAAATATTCTTAACATTTCTTTTTGGGATTCCATGAGAAGCAGCCCAACATTCCAGGCCAAGTTCTTTCAAGGAAATGCTTTGAACTGTACAAGTGACCTGTCATGGAGAGGAACTGAAGAATAACGGTGATGGTAGATAGTTACTGGCACTTACCTTGTACCTTCCGCCTGCTAGTCAGTTGCTTTATTTATAGTAATCCATTTAATGTCCAAAATAATCTGTGGCATAATCTCTGTTATTCTCATTGATGAGGAAACTCAGAACAGCTAAGGGCTGATCTCAAGCTCATGCAGAGACCATCAGTGTCAAAATGGTGACTGGATTCAGGCATCCCAACCTCAGATTGCATTTGCTTAGCCAACAAGCAAGAATTGCATCCTTATGATGTTTAGAGGCTTTCCTCTTGAGCATTTTCTGAGACCCTGGGCTTCCTGGCAGTAGGGAAATATTCTACCAGTCAACAGTGGACCCATTCAATAGAACCACTCCTTCCAAACTAGCAATGTCAGCCGAGATGTAGATAATGAGTGTACATATTGGTCCTACTTCTCTGTCATCAATTTAATGGAGATTCCAATTGGTGGCAGCTTGTCCATTGATTTTGGAGACTGATTTATGAGTTGTCACTGTTTTATTAGGTATAGGTAATCAGGGGCAGGAATAAAAGTATCTCTAACATCTGAGCGACCCAGAACATTCAACAAGTGATAAATGAAACCATCAGGGCCCTTCAGATGTGTGATTTATGAACATACCCTTGGGTGACTGCACTTACCATGAAATGTGCAAAGCAATCCTTATACAAAATACTGAAGACTTTGTATTTAAGAATTCTGCTTGTGAAATATCATATGGCTTTGAGCAAATAACTGTCAGGCCTGTCAAAATCTTTTTATAGAGGCAGCCTATGAAGTTATAATTGTGAAATTTGATGCATATTTTGAAGAAGAATTAATTAAGCTTTTCAGATTTGCTTTCACTATCAGTTTTTCGCTCTACTGTAACCTCCCTGCTTAGTTTTCCTACGTGGGTTACAACGTTCTAGAGGATAACTGTCCTCTCATTTCAGCTCACTTTTTTTTTTTTAAAGATTTTATTTATTTATTTGACAGAGATCACAAATAGGTGGAAAGGCAGGCAGAGAGAGAGAGGAGGAAGCAGGCTCCCTGCTGAGCAGAGAGCCCGATGCGGGGCTCGCTCCCAGGACCCTGGGATCATGACCTGAGACGAAAGCAGAGGCTTTAACCCACTGTGCCACCCAGGCGCCCCTCAGCTCACTTTTTTAAGACAAGAATTGATTGACATTTTCACCAGTCAGACTGGCTCCTTTCATAAATCCATAAACTAAAAATTGGCTTTCTGCTTTGTGAAATCTCTTTTATGAGCGTAATGGAGACCTAGACAAGCCTGAGGGATAGTTCTGTTTGACCTCATCAGGTTGCTTGCAGCAGGCTATCTCTACAAAACTGTGCTTTTAACCGTCCCCTTTTGGGGAACTATGTGTATTAAGTGAAAATTGTGTTGTCTGAAAGTTATTGCTGGGACAACTAGAATCCTAGAATCAGATACTGGGGATCACAGGAATCTTTGGGCATCTGAAACAGAATCTTCCAGAACTATATGATCCAACTATCCTTACATAACCCATGTTCCAGCTCTTCCTAAAATGTATCTCCTGTTTCTATACTTCTGGGTCTTTGCTTACATTTCCTGCCCTTGGGAATATGTTTCCTTAGACATTATCTCTTCCATGAGAGTGCTTTGGGATATCTCTTCTGCTGACCATTACCTCCAGGAATGTATCTTTCTTTTGTATTATCATTGTGGTTTGCAGTTTGAGGATACAAGTTTGAATGCTCTCATTGAATTTTATCACAATCAGTTATTTGTAGTTACAAATCACATCCTGCAACTGAGAACAAACTCTCTGAGGGCAGGGTTATGTATGGTCTTTGCATGAGTAGGTAGGTAAATTCAGGTTGACCTGAACTGAGTCTTTAAGCAAGGCTACAGATTCTTACTGCCAGGTTTAGTTAATTTGCATGAAGCCTAGAAACAGCCCCAGAGGAAGGTCTGATACTGGTCTCTACTTTCCACATGTTCCCTAGTACAATGGTTTTTCAACCTTGGCTGCCTTTTGGAATCACCCAGAAAACTTTAAAAAATGCCATTGCCTCCATCCTAACCCTAGAAATTCTAATTTGAACTGATCTTGGATGTGACCTGGGCATCAGATTTTGTTCAGTCTCTTGGGGGATTTTAATGTGTATCCAGGGCTGAGATCTACTAGGCTGGTAGAAGTGAAGTTTGCTTGCCTACCATAGACTTTATAGTTTTATCTTTAGCTCTCAGTTTTTATAGTGTGCAACTGACATCATACCACTTCCTTTTGTCTTCCTTTTGTCTTGGACAGATAAACTAGCACCTGCAAAAACTGAAACTGTGGAAGGAAAATGGAATTCATTGTTCCTTTTCTTAAAAAAAAAAATCTGACTTTTGGACATCCTTTGGGTTGGATGTAAGGATTAATTAAAATAATTATGGTTGTCTTGTAGTTACTGTATATAGTCTGACATTCTAGTGATCAAATTAATTTTTCTGTTACTTCTGATTTTACTAGATGATTTAGAATTTGACAAGGATTTTTGGCCTACTATTCTGCATCTAAGATATTTCTATTTTGAGAAACTCGAACTATGCAATGATGGACGTGAAAAGTCCATAAAACCTTTTGCTGTCCAACTCAACATACTGAATTGACTATCATCTCCATATTCTTTTTGATACCTACTTGATACCTACTTATATCTAGCATAATCTTGCAATGTTACAAATTTGTTTCGTGTAATTGGGTCCCCAAATATGGATTAACTAAAATATTTCAGATTGAAATGTAAAGCAACTGGTTTTGCCTATTTGGGGAATCAGCAGTCCCATTCACTTCTTTGAAATGCAGTTTTATCTGAGCATTACTCTGTTAACTCTGATGACCACAGCCAGAATATGATTCAACTATTTTTTTTTTTTTTAAGATTTTATTTATTTGACAGAGAGAGATCACAGTAGACAGAGAGGCAGAGAGAGAGGGAGAGAGGGAAGCAGGCTCCCTGCTGAGCAGAGAGCCCGATGCGGGACTTGATCCCAGGACCCTGAGATCATGACCTGAGCCGAAGGCAGCGGCTTAACCCACTGAGCCACCCAGGCGCCCCATGATTCAACTATTTTAATGTTAGTGGAAAATTTGTTGGCAAAGTCCTTTGTTTTTGTTGTAGGAATTTCTTAGTTGGTAACTTGTGTCTTATGGCTAATGCTCTGAATTATTTGCCCATTATTTGTCCACTTTAAGACATGGCTTTAGTTGAAATTTAAATAAGTTTCAGGTCCTAGGAGGTGTCTGCTGTCCTATGACAATTCAGGCCTTTGAAGTTTCTTAGACCAGGATTCACATCCTATCTCTTGTTATAATTATTTGATCTCTATAAGCTGTGGTTTCTCCTCCTCTGTAAAATGGAGATAATAGAATATAACCTAATAGACCTGCTCTGCATTAAATGAAAAAATATACCTAAGTGCTTAATGCCACATCTGATTCACAAAGATCCTTCCATAATAGATGGCAGACATTGTTTAGTTCTATTTTCTAAACCCTTAATTCTCAAGTTACATTTTTCCAATTATTTCCACCAATAAAAGGAAATTTGGGCTATAAAAGCTGAAAACTGCCACACAGGGCTTGGTTTCAACCATTCTGAGCATTTCCAAAGACAATTTGGGTAATAGAGAATCCATGTGTTTTCAGAAACCAGTTCCTTGCAGACCAAGGATGACCACAGCATTCAGACAAATTGTATAGAAACTAACTCATAAAAAGGAAATGTATTCTGCCTTTCTTTTCATAGAAGGTCCTGAGTAATAATAATTACACCAGAGCCTCATTTTCATGATCAAACTTGGGAAGATGTTTGGATTTCCCAAGGGTAACTTTGTTTTCATGGAGCTACTGCAGTATAAACCAAAAAAATCATCATCAGTGATAAAAACATGGGTTTAGAATTAAACTGTACCCAATGAACACCAATATTCTTATAGACTTGTTTAACATTGGATCAGAGAATAATAGTAAGATTATAAAAATAAGATTCTTCTGCAGAGATAAAGGTGATGAGCTGTTAAAAAAAGATTGTGCCATTTATTGAATAGGTGTCCACTGCATGCTATTAGAAGACTGATATTGATGATATTCATTTAGTTCTTTCAGAGTTCCACAAATATTTCCTGAGTCCCTGCCTCCTTGTATACAAGGAGCTTGGCAGATCTGAGCCAGGCTGAAGGAGGTTAGCATTAGTCCAGTGCAGAGCAATACTCCATCACCTGCTCCTGGCCTTTCACTTTCAGCCCCTCAATGATGCATGCTGGGTAAACACTGAGGAGTCCTAGCTCCTTTGGCAGAGGTCCAAGTTCTGTCTGCCATCATCTTGAAGGGCAAGTGGAACTTTCACTTGTGAACCAAATACAGACATTCCAGGAGGTTCTTGGAGCTGCCCAGAGCCTACTTGATCAGAAGCATGGAAGATAAAATAGTATCAGTAGGCAATTTGTAGGTCTGATGAGATCAAGGGATAAACATTTCTTGAGGGTACAATATCTCAAAACCATTGCTAAAATTTAGAGCTGGGCAACTAGCCTTTTTTTCCAGTGATGAAAATTTGTAGAGAGAAAATAAAATCTCTTATCTGTAATTTCTTTTTCATTATGGTTTATACATTATCACTACTATCTGTCCAAGTCCTTTTTATCCACTATGCATCCCCCCTCCCTGCTCACCCCATTAGAGTGTGGAGTTATTATGGATGCTCATTTGCAGGAAGGACGTAATTATCCAAGGTGAAGACATTTAGAGCAGAAGCAGGAGGCTAGAGGCTCTGAACTGCGTATTCAACATCTGAAGCAGCTTCTTAACACCTGTTATATTAATATCAGCCTCTCCCCACAACTGTCCTTTTATAGAAGTTTCCTTGATCTTGCAATGAAGCTAAATGCTCTCCATTCTGATCATTATTTAATAATTATCCAAGACACTTTTCAGTCTTGATTCTCTAAACTGGCAAGGATGTTATCTGCCTGCCAAGTTTTAAACAACTATGTAAGAAGCTGGGGAAGGGGAGGGTTGCCTGAGTGGCTCAGTGGGTTAAGCCTCTGCCTTCAGCTCAGGTCATGATCCCAGGGTCCTGGGATCAAGCCCTGCATCCAGCTCTCTGCTCAGCAGGGAGTCTGCTCCCGTTTCCCCCCCATCTCTCTGCCTGCCTCTCTGCCTGCCTCTCTGCCTACTTGTGATCTCTGTCTGTCAAGTAAATAAATAAAATCTTAAAAAAAAAAAAAAAAAAAAAAGAAGCCGGGGAAGGGGAATGGGAAGTAGAATATAAGGTGAGAGAGGTTCTGTCTCACCTGGTGACTTCTTACTTATTTTCTGCATAGTTTCCATTTCCTGGAAGCTTATACAGCAAGACTTTTAGGTTATCATTAGGCTACAAAGATGATCCATATAGTAGATGTTTTTGTTTCAATGTTTTAGCATTTCTTCTTATTTCTTCAAATAAGACATAGCAGTACACCATTTTTTCTTTTTCTTTTTTTTTTAATTTTTTGAGGTCACACCTCTACACTCAGTCCAAATAGTTCTCATTGGTTTCCAGCTCTAGCCACATGGGTATAGTTTATAACCTAGGATAGAACATACTGACTGATCTAGGAAGGGGAGATGGCAGAATTCTGGAAAATAGATTGATTCTACTCTTCTGGCTACAGAGGTTGATTCAGGCATGGGCACATGATCACTGGTCCCAGTAGAGTGGTAAGTTTTGGGGAGGTACCAGAAAGAGTCACCACTACCATTTCTGCTGAAATCAAACCTGTGGGAATGCAGACTTGTAGGTGCTCGTAGTCATTATGCTACTATTTGAACCCAAGAGTGATGCCAGCATAGAGGAAAGAAAATCCCAGAGATGAAAAGGACCTACTTTCAGATGATATCATAAGGATCCCTGAGCTGAGCCATTCCCAAAGTGAGGCAACTCTCTAACTTTTTAGTGATGTAAGTCAATAGAAAACCTTGCAAGTTTGAGTTGGTTTATTTATCACTTGCAACCCAAATAGTCCCAAATTGTACAAAATTATCATCCAAAGAACCTTTATGTGTCTATTATATTATTTTTCTAGTTGTAAAGATGGCTTCCCACAATGTTCAAATGAAAACAAAACAAAAATATTTTGGCAAATGTCTGATACTCCGTTTATTCTTTCCATTATGAAGATCCATTATGCCCATTAGGGAAGCATTTGTTGTCATTATTTATTTGTTTTACTTCTTTCATTATTAAAAACCTATTCTGTGTTTCAAAATTCCAAAATTAAAGGCTCCAGCTTCTAAGGTTTTTGTGTACCTTCTAAAACAAGTTCAAAATTGTTGAGAGCAGTTTACCAGAAACAACATCCCTCTATTCCATGGCCTCCTTTAATTAATGTTATAAAGCAGCCTCAATGCATCAAACAGTTCCCCTCACTGAGTAGGGAGTTCATAAATGCACTTAATGTATAGTTGGAAACAATGTGAGTTCAGAGTGTTCCAAAATAATGACTTAATGAACTATGTTGATATAACTGTGATAAATCATGAGAAATAAGCCTATCCCATATTAAAGCAGAAAAATTAAGTACATGTGGATTAAAATCCTACATCTAAAAGATATTGGAATAAATTTTAGGGTAATACTTGTATAATTATGTGAATAGGAAGATTTTGGATGGATATTAGAATTGATTAAAATATGGCAAATGGGAGAAAAACAACATACTTGACAATTAGAGAGTTAACATTCTAGTATGTAAAAAACTCTTAGAAAAAATATAAGCAGTTCTATAGAAAAATGGACAAAAGACATAAATAGAAAAGTGATAATAAAGGAAAACTGAATGACCAGTAGACATATGGAAGGATCTGCAGTTATCAGCAAAACAAAAACCAAAATAAAATGTAATTTTATTTTCCATGCACTTGACTGGCCAAAAGGAAAGAAAGAAAGGAAGAAAGAAAGAAAGAAAGAAAGAAAGAAAGAAAGAGAAAGAAATGCTAGCAAAGATATGGAGACATTAGCAGTATTATATCATGTAGGTAGCTTCTAAAATTTAAAATTTGCATATCCCTTTAAATCAGTAATCCCACTTTGGGGAATCTTTCTTATGGAAATAGAAATATCATTACTTAAGAATATGGGTATAAGGATTGTTACTGCAACTTTGTTAGTAATGGTTAAAATCTGAATTTCTATGGGTAGTGAAATGCATAAATTATACAGCATACATAGTAGGGTTTTTTATGGGGAAAAAAAATGAGTCATATGTATGCATATTGACATGGAAGAATGTCCATGATATATTTTTAAATTAAAACCAAAGAAACACAATAGTATAGAGGCGATTGTGAAATTTACATACAAAACTATAATCATCAGTTTTATAGAGAAGCAAAATTGAAGAATAATAAATATTTTTCCCCTTCCTGATTTTAGAATTCATTTGATTTTCAATCGTGATAAAAACAAATTCTGTGAAGAAGAATTTTAAGGAATTTTCCTGAGATGCATGCATTTCCTCTTTCTTAAATTGAACATGGAGGTCTCATTCAAGCCCATAAATAAACAGAAAACAAACACTTCCCTTTCTGAGTATTTTACTTATTCTTTATATCTATAAATCAAAGAAGCGTAACAAAGCAATACCCATTTTATCAATCTTAACCACTTGGAGCATTTTCTTTTAACTCTTTTGTTTCCTCTTTAAAGATGTTCAGGGTCTTAACAGTACAGGATGTATGACTGTTCGAGAGAGAGAGAGAGAGAGAGACAGAGAGAGGAGGCAAGCTGTTTCTTGACTTGGTTAATTCTCTAGTTCCTGGTTTGGCCACTCTGGAGTGTTTGGTGTTACTCCCCCAGCGGCCACAGCACACATCACCATTTGCCAAGACTGACTGACTCTACAGTTTATTGGTCATGTGTTCCTGGAAACATCATTATAATGTTTCAGAGCCCAACTTTCCTCAAATTTAAAATAGTGTTGGGGGCCCCTGGGTGGCTCAGTGGGTTAAAGCCTCTGCCTTCGGCTCAGGTCATGATCCTAGGGTCCTGGGATCAAGCCCCACATCGGGCTCCCTGCTCAGCAGGGAGCCTGCTTCCTCCTCTCTCTCTCTGCCTGCTTCTCTGCCTACTTGTGATCTCTGTCTGTCAAATAAATACAATCTTAAAAAAAATAATAAAATAAGGTTGATAATTTCTACTGCATTTACCTCAAAAATCAGAAGAAAACAGTGCCATTGAAAGCTATGCAAATATTAGAGGGCAATGTGCATGCCCTCTTCCTGAATGATTCACTTTGTATTGTATCTCTCCTTTCCTTTTTTTTTTTTTAGATTTTATTTATTTATTTGACAGATGGAGATTACAAGTAGGCAGAGAGGCAGGCAGAGAGAGAGAGGGGGAAGCAGACTCCCTGCTGAGCAGAGAGCCCGATGCGGGGCTTGATCCCAGGACCCTGAGATCATGACCTGAGCCGAAGGCAGAGGCTTAACCCACTGAGCCACTCAGGCGCCCCTGTATCTCTCCTTTAATCAAAGTATCTTACTAAATTTTACTTAATTCCACAAACCGGCTGTGAATCTACATACCAAGGTATTGAGATCAAAGAGAAAACAAGATAAACAAGTCATGGATCTTGCCATTGGGCTATCTGATTGTGAAGATATATTGCACCTCACTTATTATAAAATACATTTTTTTCACCTTTTCAAACCTCTGACAGTACCATGTCTTACAAAAGAGGTTAATGTTGCCACATGATAGATCTTAATGTTTGCTATCAGCCAGGGGGTAGCATGGCACAGTTGTCCTTATGCATGGAGGGACTTGATCATAGGAAGTGGGCAATACTGGAAATGGAATTCATACTTTTGAGCTATAAGGATTCTATGCTCTAAATGCCTTCTTAGAAAGTAGTCTCTTTCTATGGTCAGTTGGGCTGGTATTGGAGAGTCTAGAACCACATCTGACTGGATGGTTTGTTTTCCATTTTGCTTCTCCAATAGAAGAGCTCCTTTGTGTGGATGCTTCTTTGGTCCCCATTTGGAGGGCATAATCTTTTGGGAGGGCTGTATGAGCAAAGTAATATAGGGCAGGGGAAAGGGGTGCAGGGTTGCACATTGCTTTTCAGTATCTGTACTTCTTCCTATCTGCTGCTTGTTCCTCCTGTTGCTATCACCAGCAGCACCATTTACCCAGCCGGTGTCGCTCAGCCCAACCTCCCCATTCCTTGGCACCTCAGAACTGGGCCTGTGGCTTCTCCTGAGAAACAGCAGCACCTGTGGAGGAGGCAATATCTTACTTCTACCCTGCAGGACTTTTCAGCTGGGCCTGAGCATTAAACTGCTATAAGACAGATCAACAGGAGGGGCGCCTGGGTGGCTCCATCAGTTAGTGTCTGCTTTTGGCTCAGGTCATGATCCCAGGGTCCTTGGATTGAGCCCCTCGTCGGGCTCCCTGCTCAGTGGGGAGTCTGCTTCTCCCTCTGCCTGCCGCTCCCCCTGCTTGTACCCTCTCTCTCTCTGACGAATAAATAAATAAAATCTTAAAAAAAAAAAAAGAGAGAGAGAGAGAGAACAACAGGAGAGAAAGCACACAAATTTATGTTAGTTCTACATGACACAGGAGCCCTCATAAGGAAATGAAGACCCAGAGAAGTGGCAAAACCTAAGTACTTGTATATCAAGTTCAACAGAGAGAGGCAGATGTGGAAAAGTAACTAAAAGAGACCGAAGGAAGATAAGAGTTCTTTTAACGGGTCAGTTGGTGCAGAATTCTCTTGGCTTTGATTCCTTGTTGAAGGGTGCCTCTTTTCTTCTGGTACAGGGAAGCATCTTTAACATGGCAATCTTCATCTCCCATTTTCAGGAGGAAAAGGGGAGAGTAGAATGCCCTTTTTACACCTGCTATTTGTCGAAGTGCCCTTTGCTCAGGATAATCCTCATGGCAAAGTAGCCTATTTGGGGGCGATTGGTCCTGCCACCCTTCAGACCTTTCCCTGGGTTTGCCCCTTGCAAGCTCCTGAGCTTCCAGAGCCAAATGAGCAGTGCTGTTCCTCAAGGTTGAGATGTCTGCTCTGCAGGGGGCACTCCTCCAAGCTTCTAATAACCAACACCTATTCCCTTTGTCCCCTAGCCCTTTGAGTGGTAGCTGCATCCTGCTTGAAGTGCATATCTTACCTTTAGGTCCTCCAAAGCCTGTTTAGCCAATCCCTCTGTTGGATTTTTGGTTAAAATAACTAGTGTTTGCTCTTCGTCTGGCTATATCCTGACTGACATAGCACTCAAAAGAGTGAATTTGCATTTCTCTCCAATTGCTGAGGACTTTCTGAAATTTACATATGATTGTTGATCCTGTCCACCAAATCAATGATTTTCAAAATGAGCTGTGTATGTCCCAGAGCAAACCGTCTGTATGTGATGGGGGATTGAAGGTAGATGCCGACGTGATGAGCAAGAAAACCTCACCCTTCTTCTCTACTGATAGCTTCCCTTTATCTTTCTCCATAATGTGTTTTTGCATTAGATTCATGCTAAAGGTGCCAAAGATGTTCTCCTCCATGATGGAGTTACTCTAGAGGAATGGAGTAAGGTATCATTGTCTAGCTATCTGATTTAAGTTGTCTCTTTCTACTCCAGCCAGAAATAAGTTCCCCCTGCTCTGTGTGTCAATAAACTTTGTTTATGGGGCTCTTGGGTGGCTCAGTGTCTTACCGGTCTGCCTTTGGTTCAGGTCATGATCCCAGGGTCCCAGGGTTGAGCCCAAGTTGTGGGGCTGCCTGCTCAACAGGGAGTCTGCTTCTCCCTCTCCCTCTTCCTTTCTGCCTGTTCATGCTCTCTCTCTCACTCACTCTCTCTCAAATAAATAAACATAATCTTTTTTAAAAAATAAATTTTGATTGTATTTTTCTTTGCACATTCATGATTTTCTCCTTAATAATAGGGTTATATATTACATTTTTTTTTCTCCTCTACCAGACTGTTCCCTCCGGGAAGGCAAGACGCAGCACTGTGCCATCAGAGAGCCTTGTTCTGGGGCATAGAAGGCCTTAGACTTACAGTATTGTCCATATTTGCTGGACTATTATAGTTTGATTAACCCTCCTGTGGCCTGTTGTTTTATTTTAATGCAGGGATACCAATATATATCTTATACAAAGTGTATGATTATTTGAAGCTTAAAGGAAATACCACTTATTTTTATTATTAGTTTTGCAAATCTCCCCATTATGTATAACCCAGTCCTTCCAGCCAGTTGGCCCTCAGTTAATGGCTATAGAATCAAACGAACTTTCTAGCTACTATTGCTGCATAACAAACCATCTTAAAAGTTGGCAGCTTCAAACAGCAAACTTAGAATTTTTTTCTGAATTGCTGTGTTTTGTTTATGCATTAAAGCCATAAATAAAGCCTTTCCTATGTGAAAGCAGCCAAGCTCTAGACCTCTTTGAGTAAACTAGCTGTGTAAAAATATTTTTTTTTTTTAGTACTAGAATGAGATCAACTTATTTATATCTTTTATTGAGTGTACTCATAACTGGTGGCATTTTTTTTCTATTACTCTATGAACAAATCAAAATCACAGACACCCCTCAAATTATGTTGGGATCCTGCTAGGTGAAAATGATATGTCTATAAGAGCTACATGAAATCTAGTTTCCAGATGGAGTTTCCTTCTTGCCAATTTTGGATCTGTTCCAAAGAGTTTCCCCTTAGAAACCATCTAGGTGAAGTGAAAATTTACTCTTGGAAAATTATTGGAGAGAATGCTTGTGAAATGTGAAGGTATGATTTTCGTATGGACAGTGTACACATTCACAGATATTTTATGACTGCCTTTGGGATATCTAATAATAATGCAAGCTCTCAGAATGTTTGGTCTTTTCTAAGAAGTAGAGACCACCAAAACTTAATTACTCCAAAGGAATATATTTCAAAATGATGTTTTTACTGTAAGGTAATCCCAAATAATCTGTAATCAGAAGTGATGAAAACCCCTTACATCTGTATAGCATGTTTACTTTTCGAGACATGTCATAACCCCACGTCCATAATTCTCAAGAGAAAATTTGTAAGGTAGGAAAAGAAAGTGTTATTACTATGATAGTTGGATAAAGATGCTATGATAGTTCTGCCATTTTAAATACAAAAGAGGTATTTTGGTTCCACTGATGTTTTGGTGTGTTTGTTGGTTTGAAAGCTGCTTAACTTTTATTTAACCTAAAGTTTGATACAAAAGAGAACAATATTTACTGACTGACTAGGGTTGAATAAGTTTGTGTCACAATTCTGTTTTTATAAGAGAGATTGATGTCTGCCTTATGGATGCTATAATTGCTACTTTGGGCAGCTTTCACACGATGAACATTGATTGTCTCTGGCAGAAATCACCAAGAGCCAGTGGCTCCCAAATTTATCCAATAAAAGGATTTTTTTTAATAATGTCAAAATAAAGGTCACAGATCTCTATGCTACAATAACTTGACAACTATGAATTCTGTAATGTTTTGCAATGTTTTGGTATCTTATTAATTGCAATGAATGCAAACTTTTTTTAAATTTAATTTTATTTTTTCAGTGTTCCAAGATGAATGTGTACGTTTTTAAAGTAGTAACCTATTCATGTGTGAAGCTTACTATTCATGCTAATGGCAAGTCTTGATATACCTGTGGATTTACAAAGCTTTTTTTTCCCCCAAAACTCTTGAAATAACTCCCCCGTCCCTTCCGAGCTCATGAGTAATGAATGGGTCAGGAATCTTTGGCACAACCACTGGTGGCCGATATGCTGTGTATCTCATGTGTCAATGCCAGTGGAGAAGAATGACTGCTTATTGAGCTTTGCTGAAAAGGATTCTAAGGTCAAGTATGGGTTCAGAGCAAAAGAGTATGGTTTTCAATTAGTGACATCTGCCAGAGAAGGAGAGACTCGGTCTGCAAGATCCAAATACTTGCCATGCCTGGCTTAGACTGTGTGAATCATTTGATTGAACTTATTCTAGGAAAGGACAGCACAGAGACTCACTCATCATTTAAAACTGCTCTAAAAAACAAAGTTTACTTTAAAAAATACATTTAAGAACAGTTAAACTTAATAGAGAGTTCATGCCAAACTTGCCTTGCTATTAATCACCTTGTTCTTATTCCGTCCACTTGAGAAAATCTGTTTCCTCTCAAGAAAAATGGAATATTCTTTTTTTTTTAATTTTAGTCATTAAATAAGGCGCTTTTGCTACTCATCAACTGATACTCCTTGATGATACAGCCACCCCACATAGCTTGTTGGTGCTTGGTTTATTCCTATTGGCTGTTCCTGTCTTTAAAGACAAGTCATCCACAGAGACCATTTACTCAGATACTCAGACGTAGGAGTGGATGGGGATACGGAGAAAAGTATGTGGTACATTGCTACATTTATTTATAGAATTGAATTTCCCTATTTGTTTAGGGCACTTACCAAATGAACTATCCAACCTTTCTTCTTTACTGATTTTTCAAATATCTTCAGAGAAAAAAATAGATGCCAGTGATATATTTAATCCATAGATCTTCCATTTCTAGAATCTCCTAGTTCCTTCTAAAACTCTTCTGCTTTGCTTTATTCCATTCTGAGTATGTTTAAAAAAAAATGAACATAATCACATCATTTTTTTTTATTGTTTCACTGTGGTTTTCTTCCAATCCTGAACTCATCATAATTGTCCTGCTTTTCTGAAAAATACCCTCTCTCTCTGTCCCTTATGTACCTTTCAGCCACTAATAATCTTTCAAAAATTCATTTTATCACCTCTTTTACCATTCCTGAAAATTGATCACTCTGCCTCCAGGCTGTCTTTGTTTCTATCTTCATTATTGCTCTTCTTGAAAAGTGTATTTTTCACTTGGGCTGCTTGAGGGCAGGGTACATGTCTTAGTCATAACTGTATCCCAAATACCTAGAGGTATGAATGGCTTATGTTAAATGCTCTATAAGCACTGGTTAAGACTGATACTCCCATAAACCATTATCTCTCAGTGGAGAGAGACTTGATTTGATTCTTTGACTCTCTTTCCACCCTCAGCTTATTTCCCACTGGAAGCTAGTTACTACTTTTTCCTTTTCTTGATACTCCTTTCCCCCATTTTTCTGGGGTGTACAGCCCTTTTTTATACTCCATAATAACTTTTTTATACTCCATAATAACTTGCCATAATTATATATAAATTTTTTGAAACACCTTAGAATGAAGTCCCCTCATAAGAACCGTGGGACCTTCTTTTATTAAATATTTAAAGTGTAGATGCTAATATATTACTAACCTTATATCTATCTACATAATATAGATAGATATATTTACTGGCCTTATATATCATATCTTGAGAATTGGCTTTGACTTTTAACATGAAAACAAGACGTCTTAATACATACCTCTGAAGGGTACCCAGGCAGGGTAGAAGTGGTGTTTTGGCCATATTTTTGCCTGTGCTAAGAGCCTTCAGATGACGGGGCTTCAGTGAGGTTCTAGCCAGGTGTCAGAAAAGTGCTTGGCAATCTTCGCATGAGTTTCTTAGAAGAACTAGAATTTTCTCTGATAAGTCTAAGAACAGATGGATGCACATTCCTCTTGGGCAACTTGAGGGGAGGTTCTCACCGGGGTTGTCTGTAATATGCCAGCAGGCGGGGTAATATTTAAAATGTTTCTCTTGGCTGGTGAGACATGAGAAAACAGGACACACCCAGAAGAAGGTTGGACACCAGGCTGGTCCTGAGCAAGAGTAGGTGATCATATTATCAATATCCGAAGACCTCACATGAAACACTATCTATCACATTCACCTGCACCCACAGGTACTTCCAATTGCCCACCTCACCTTTCGTGGTTTCTCTTCTTTTTACCCTGTCAAGGTGCCTTTGATGGCCACTCTTTTGTTTATTACATCCAGAAATATTTACTGAGCCTATACTGTGTGTCAGACATTATCCAAGGCACTGTAGACACAGTATGAATAAGAAACCTATGGCTCCAGCTCTCATAACACTTTCTTTCTTTCTTTCTTTCTTTCTTTCTTTCTTTCTTTCTCCCTTCTTTTCTTTCTTTCTTTCTTTTTTTTAGATTTTATTTACTTATTTGACAGAGAGAGATCACAAGTAGGCAGAGAGGCAGGCAGAGAGAGAGGGGAAAGCAGGCTCCCTGCTAAGCAGAGAGCCTGATGCGGGGCTCAATCCCAGGACCCTGAGATCGCGACCTGAGCCAAAGGCAGAGGCTTAACCCACTGAGCCACCCAGGCGCCCCTCCCATAGTGCTTTTACTCCATTGAGGAATGACATAGGTAGACTAGAAAGTGACATGTTTTCATTAAGTTCCACGTACTATAAAGGAAATAAAACAGAATTAGAGAGATATTTTGTCACTTACTATATGAATTGTCCAACCTTCTTCTTTACTGATTTTTGAGTAGAGAGTGACTATTAGGTAAAAGATTTGGTGGAGAGGGGCTGTTTTAAATTTGATCCAAGATATGATTGGTCAGAAAGAGTGAAGGTCTGGACAGGTCTCTATAGTCTTTGTCTTTATGTATTTATTCTCTCATTCATCCATTCATTGAATCCATCACCATGAATGCTTTCATCTATTTAAACTTCTTGCCTGGAATTATGATCTGCTGAATAGGCAGCCACCCAAAATATTTCAGCCCTGGAATTATATGCATTCATTCAAGTCAATTCATTCATTCATTCATTCATTCACTCATTCATTCAGATAGTATGTTGGCAATCTTACCTGGACATAGCCATTGGTATGGGGTAAAGTTTGGTGAAAAGAATACAGGGTGGTATGATTCATCTTGAATCTTAAACAAGTCAACTCTGGCGTATTTATGAACCAGATCAACATCTGTTAAAATGTCCAAAATTGTTAAGCTTTGGAAAATGTGATTTGACCTATGCACATATCATTGGCACAATGTGCTCATCATTCTTTGCCATCCCTTCCCCTTTGAGTTACATTTAGGTCATAAGAATTTCAAGATAACTTTTTCTCCAACTACTTATTGTTAAAACCTTAAGAGCAAGGGCTTGGAGAAATGCTAAAGAAAAAACGAGATTATAAGTAGAAAATGAATTGTATTCATTTAAATTCATTGTCTGACATTTGATAGTCTGTGAGCAGCCCTCGCAAATAGTTTTAGTTCTTTTTTAATTATTTTTAAAGATTCGATTTTTTCATTAGAGGGAGAGAGAGAAGGAACAGGGTGAGGGGGCAGAAGGAGATGCAGACTCCCCACTGAGCAGGAAGCCTAATGCAGGGCTCAATCCTGGGACTCCGGGATCATGACCTGAGCCACCCAGGAGCCTCTAGGTTTAGTTCTGATAATGAGTATATTTCATGGCTAGACTAGACAAGCTCTTGAACACCCTGAGGTCTCCCTGGATCCTATAAGAATCGAAATTAGAATTTTCACTTCTGAAAAAGAGTATTTCTTAGAGGCCCAGCAAATCTTTACAGATGTGTTAATGATTTGCAGCTATTTATTCAACATGTGATGGGGGCCAAGTGCAAAGTTAGGTACTGTGGCAGATGCATCCCCTGCCCTGGCCACGGTCCTCTTCTCCACACTCACCGTCCATATAACCAGCCTGACATCCCCCCATTGGCACCTGTCTCTTCCTTTGGGGATATTCTCTGACTTCTAGAATCTGATCTTCTGAGGGCCGGCACAGGCCGGAATGGAAGGAATCAACACACCCACACACATACCAGCCACCTGCAATCCATGAATGATGGGATTTGATGGGTACATAACTCTCACCTCCTTCACTCCTCAGACAAGATACCTCTGATATGTATGTTCTACACCATTCCCAAAGTTCCCCAGCCAGATTGTGTCACAACTGCCCATCATGGTAACTGGTTTGATAACCATCCTTTATCAGTTTTCTTCTCTTCTGTCTCTCACTTCCCACTTTCCTGTTTCTGTGATTGTTCTTCAAGTAAATTGCTTGCATTCAAATCCCTGTCTCAGTCTCAAGGTCTGCTTCTGGGGAAGCCAGTTGAGGCAGGTACATGGTACGCATCATCTCAGTTAATTTTTATGACCTCTCCAAGGGAAATGTTACTATCCCCATTTTACAGATGAAGAAACCGGGATTCATGGAAGCTAATTAGCTTGCTATCTTATTCCAAATCCCCTTTCCCTTTCTAGTTCATTGTAAATGGGCTGACCAAGGCATGGTCTTTTAGGATTGTGCAGCCATGTGGTTAATGAATTTTGCAGCAGAATAATAAATCAAATATTTATTGACTCAAATTGGTGCAGTCACAGTCAAAAATGCAAGAAGTGGAATTTTGTTCATTCTTTCTACAAATATTTATTTTCTCCTCCCAAGACCTAGACACTCTCCTCCTTCCTGAGAGTACAGTGGCAAAAGAGAAGATACCCTCTTCTCAGCTGAATGCATACTAATTTATGAAAAGTTCTGACTATGGTATTAGAGCTTTTTGTGATGTTGAGATCTCAGGCAACTATTCAAAAAATGTTCAAAAAAAATGTTCAGAAATGGCCAACTGATTTCAAGCATCTACTCAGATGCCAATTAGATGGCTGTATGTCAGAAAGGAGAAACCAGTTTCTCTCTTTTTTACTATTAGGATAGACCTATTTGTTTTATGTTTTTCTTCACTAGAGTCTAAGTGCCTTTTGTAGATAATGAATATTTCTGCCACTGCATTGAATTTGAATGAGGAGTAATGGCCAAAATCTGAATGTAAATGGAGGATCCACATCATCTTACAAAACTGGATACAGGACCCCCTTAGAAAGTATATGTACTGAGAGGTATTGAACATGTTAAGAGGATATTTTCTCTATGCTTTCATTCAATTAAAAGGGGAGAGAGAGAAAGAAAGAGAGCAATTGATTTAAATCAGTGGGAAGAAATTGGTGTTTAGCCTTGTTGGCATCTTAACTACAAATGAGACCAATATCCTGATATTGTTCCATTCTGAGTGCTCTGATGATTTCACAGTTGACAGTGTTTGCACCTTACTTCAGATTACTTAGGATGTATTAGGGCATAATCTGTGAAAAAGTTTGGCTCTAAAAAAAGATACTCTGTAGACATGAAGAGAAACTCAGTGCAGTCACAGAACTCTAGTCACAGAGCAAGGAGACCTCAAATGGTCACCTGACAACAGAGGTGCCATCTTTGTTCAAAATGGTGAATAATAGTGGAATTTCAGGTGCTTTGCAAGGCGTCCAAAGGAAGGGAAGGAGTTTTTGAACCATAGTCCTAGACAGCACATTTTATTTTCACAGAGATCTCTAGAATATAGAAGAATATTCAGGAATTAAAGAAATGAATTCTAAAACCAATTGCTTACAACCATTGATTGACAACTATGTATTTAACACTGGCATATATTCTGACATTCTGTAGCAGATAAAAAAGAACAAAAAGTAAGACTCTAAAAGATTACTCCTGGCTGGGAGACATATAATAGGCATGAGGAAAGAATTGATGTTAACATGTGTTAGTTGGTATCATCAGGGATGGTCTAAGTGGAGGAGGTGGGAACTATATTTGATCTGAAATGAGAGATAGAATCCATTTATAGAAAGGAAGGAATATGGTGGAACACCACAAAGAAAGGCAAGGAAGTAGGATTACATAGAGCACCAAAGGGATGTTTTTGAAGTCAAAGTGTGTGCTTTGTGAGATTAGTGAAGTACAAAAGGAAAGTGAAAGACGAACCAGTCTATGGAGGGCCGCAAAGAAAGTGATGACCTTGTGGTTGTGGAAGCTGGACCCTAGTGTGTCCCCAAGCAGAGGGGTCCCTAGAAGCCAGGTACAGAGTGGGTTGTTTAAATTCTTTTTGTCTGAAATTAAATCCATCACCTTGTTTTCCTTTTTTCTCCTTGTGCTCTTTTTCTCTTTCATTAATGGCGATACCATTATCTAAGGCTTAAATCCCCAGTCCATTATAACCATCTCTTTTCCCTTGTTCCCACATGTAATTAGTTGCCAACCATTTTTAAGTCTTTTTTTCTCCTTATCTATTGAATATTTCCTTCCTTCCCCCCTCCTGCTATCATCCAAGTTTATTCCATTTCCAATTTCCTCAGTACCTGCTTTTACTAATGTGCTTCCTACCTTATGCCCCAATCTTCTTTCTCATAAGGAGACTTTCTATGGTGAAGTTCATGTCTTAGACCTTTTGGTCCTCCGTGCTTTTACTCACATAACCTCTGCAGAATTTTACTCCCTATTTCTTGTTTAAATCCCATTATTTTCTGAGGTTTACTGTAAATGCATTTCTTCCAGGAGGTTTCCTTGATCTTACATTACCTGCCTTTTTTTCCCCTAATCTGGTACAGATCTTTCTTGCCCCTATACTCCTAAAACATCATGTCATCCCTCTAGGATATTGTCCAACCCATAATAGAAAGGTATAGTAAGAACGTGGACTGCTGAGTCCGGTCTGCCCAAAATGGCCCAGCTCTATCACTTACCAGATGTGGGGGCTTCAACTAGTTATTTAATATCTCTAGACTTCATCTCATTCATCTCAGTATGGAAATAATAAGACCACACCTTCAAGTGTATTGGGAGCTTACGGCACATTGTGTTTGGCTCCGATTTCCTATTCATTAGGCATTTATTCAATGAAAAAGTTTCTCTCAGTAGAGTGTGTGATGGTACAGAGTACAAATGATGGCATACAGTAGGCACTCAAGAAATATTTTCAAGTGAAAGGGATAGAATTGTAGGCAGATGCCTCCTATCAATTTCCCCATCAGTTTTCTCATATGTCCACCAGGAGTCAGAGAAGGGCTAAAATTAGGCTGGGTGGGAGTCTAACTCATTTATCATCTATCAGGGAGTGACTTCTGCCTGAAGACATCCCCTGGAGACACCAGACACCAGCATTCTCAAATTGCATTTCAGCTGTTTGTAGTGACCACAGCCATCCTTGGTCCTATTTTCTGAGCTGAGCATTACATTTACCATTTCCAAGCTTGAGAGAATTCTGCCCTTGCATGCATTTTCAAAAATAATAGCTATTGGTTGTGCTACAGTGACTTTGTCAGTTCCCTCAGCTTTCAAACGCTGCTGATACGAACACATCTAGCTTTGAAACATTCCCTGACTTACTTCCTTTTTCTACTTCAGTTACCTTTCCCTTCATAAGTGATACCCACTTGGGCTCATTGATTAGATTTGCATGTTTTTTAAATAGCATGTTTCCCAAAGACAAATAGTTTTCTTTTTCTACCAGTTAAAGGAGCTCAAATCATCACATGACTTTTTGGTTTCTAAAATAGAAATGTGTCAGGGTGCCTGAGTGGCTCAGTTGGTTAAGAGACTGCCTTTGGCTCAGGTCATGATCCTGGAGTGTCAGGATGGAGCCCCAATGACCTAGAGCTCCCTGCTTGGCAGGGAGTCTGCTTCTCCCTCTGAGCGACCCCTCTCATTCTCTCTATCTCTCTCAGATATCTATTTATTTATCTATTTATCTATTATTTATATATCTATCTATTTTATCTATCTATTTTTAAAGGATTTTATCCTTTAAAAAATAAAATAATAGAAATGTATCTTCAGGTTATGGAGTGTGGCTTTCAAGTTCAGATTACTCAGATCTGATCCTGGCTTAAGCGTATTTTAGCCTTTTGAATTTGGCTAAATTTGTATTATTGTGAACTTCAGTTTATTTCCTTATAAAATGGGCATAAGAATTAAACTTATTTGTCTTAAATAGTGTCTTCGGGAGAATTTTAATGAAATAAGGCAATGAAAAGTTTTTAAGTTTTTAATATATATTGAGCACATAGGAAGAGCTCAATATATATTAGATGTTAATATTAATTTTATCATAAGTCTTTCATAAGTAGTAATGTCATGGTTGATTTTATGCTTTAGTTTTCCAGATATCATATTTCCATTTATTCATTCTAGGTTAGTTGTTGTTGATTTATTTTGTGTTGGCTTGTTTTTATTATTTCTTAGGATGAAAATTTCACTTAATGAGTCAGGCTTGATGTTGTCCTAACGACCCCCCCTGCCCATCCTTGATGTCTGAACCGAGGTCCTTTAGTCAAGAAGATCTAGATGGAAAACATCCTTTATACACTTTACACTAGAGGTCTTCTCCCAGCAGCTAATTCAGTGGTCTGATACCTAGAACTTCTTTTCTGTTTTCCTCCTTCAGCTCATCTAACACACATCAGTATCAGTAACTGACTGCTTCTTTTTCTTTTTTTAAAGATTTTATTTATTTATTTGACAGAGATCACAAGTAGGCAGAGAAGCAGGCAGAGAGAAAGGGGGAAGCAGGCTCCCTGCTGAGCAGAGAGCCAGATGCAGGGCTTGATGTGGGGCTCAATCCCAGGACCCCGGGATCATGACCTGAGCCAAAGGCAGAGGCTTTAACCCACTCAGCCACCCAGGTGCCCCTAATTGACTGCTTCTCATGGGGATACAGATTAAAGACAAACAAACAATCAAACACCCCCCCACACACCCAGTTCTAGGACAACTGCCAGCCCACACAGTGATTTGGTATAAGTTAGAAAAGGTGACTCTCTCTATTTCTTTTTATTTTATCTTTTAATATATTTTTTTAAATTTGGGTATAGTCGGCACCTATGTTTATTGCAACATTATTTACAATGGCCAAGATATGGAAGCAGCCCAAGCATCAAGGCTAGATGAATGGATAAAGAAGATGTGTGTTTACACAAAGGCAACACTTTCGGAACAGAGGCCATCCTGTAGCTGTAAGGTTTGGCAATTTAGGTTCTTTTGCACAAGGAAGAGTTGTCTCTTCTCAGGGGTAGGCAGACCCAGACTGGAATTCGTTGAGACCTACATGTTGGCTCAGTGCCATCTTACATGGAGGCCCTGCTGGGTGAGGCGTCTGTCTACCCCACAGTCCCAGGCAATTACTGTTGTACCAGGAGGCAGTGTAGCCTCTCTGCCCTCCTCACCTGCACATATCCAGATACTTCTCTCTGGCTTTTAATAGAAGATGGATCTCTAAGAACTTTTTTTTTTTTAATTTTTTAAAAATTTTTAAAAAATTTTTTTATTTATTTTCAGTGTAACAGTATTCATTGTTTTTTCACCACACCCAGTGCTCCATGCACTCTAAGAACTTTTGAAAGTCATGCAAATGAAACTTTTTTTTTTTCCCCCTGATGGCATCCATGCCATGGCAAGCTTTCTTTTGCAGAGGAATGAAGTGTGGGGACCAATTCTTTTTCTAAGAGAAAGGCATGAGCGTGCTCAGGAAATCTCTATTCTAATGGAAGAAAAAATAATGCAACTTATGGAAGGGAAAAAACAAAACCGTGGTTCGCAGCATTCACTGTCCATAAATGTCTTCCCTCCACAAACCTCTGACTCTCCATTAGCCATGCCTACCATCATATGTCCCTCATGCCCCTGGGAGAGACCCTGGCCGCCTGCCACCCGCCTGCCCAGGGGAAGTGTCTGCTGTTGCTACCAGCAGGTGCTGTGACTCCCAGGGAGTTCAGGGAGGAGTCCTCATCCAGGTATCTGTGGAACCCTTGGAGACTGGCTCCGGTGGTAGCTAGCAGGTTGGCAGGCTGCTGGCCAACCTTCCGAGGCCCCTGAGGCAGAAACCCTTCAGTCCCAAGACTCTCCATCGGCCTGACTTTCTACTTCCAGCTTTCAGACTCTGCATGCCCTCCAAAATCATAGAGAAGAAAATGTTCTTTACTGTCTTCTCTGAGGCAAGCATGTCATAGAACAGGAAGCGGAGGAGAACACAAGATGAGGAGAGGAGAGGGGCCGCCTCTATTCTGCCGTAAATATTCTACTGCTCAGTGTTGAGGGTCAAGCAAAATGTTTGTGACCAAGAACATCTTTCATAGAATTGCAGGAAAGGGATGATACATTTAGATTTGGGACTGATTTGGCATTTCACAATGTTATATTTTGTGGAATCCAAAGTTCTAACAATTACAAGACACTCCTTTAATTTGAGAGACATTCAGCTACGATATCATGTCTTAGTATCCCTTAAAATATGTATTTTAAACTTACCAAAAGAGTACTTTTGTATTTACTTTAGACATAGACTTTTATGATATATCACTCTTTTGCACACACCACAGGAAAAGAAGAGTGAAATAAATGAGTTAAGGTATTTCTTAGCCTTCTTCCCAAAGTCCGGATCTTTGGAATCACCGTGCTATTCAGTAGGCGATAGTCGTGTTTTTTTTTTCCACATAACATCACCCTCTGTGATGGCAAAAAGGTTGGTCGTGTGGCCTTTCTCTGAAAACATATAATATCGTTTACCAGTTTTAAAACTGTGTTCCGTTTTGCTTCCACAGTAAGACTTGAGCACAGTGGAGTTGTCGCATCCAGATTGTGGTATCTCCCTCAGCTAGGAGGGTTGTGTTTAGCTGCCTTTGACCCCCAGTACATGTTCGTTCAACTGGATCACTGCAGCCTATGTCAGTATCAGAGGAGGAAAATCAGCAAGACCTCCCTGCAACATATTTCTGCAGTTTTAGAGTCCTGCAGATAAAATGTATGTTTTCAGGTCTGAGAAAAATCTGGGTCATATGCCTCTACTTGGGAACTTGAAAGAGTTTTGACAAGTGCTTGATTTCAAGATGGAGGGATCTCTCTTGGTCAGAAACTGTCTCTGATACATATACTCAAGAAGAAAGGGAGGGAAAGCCCAAATTACTCATTTGACTATAAGCAATATGCTCATTCCTTGAAGTCTACCTTAAACCCTTCTTTCTCTCTATAGCACCTTTGGAATTCCGTTTAGAAGGATCACACCCTACCTTGCATTTCTATAGATTTTTAGGTCCTTTTGTTTATTTATCTGATTCTGCCTTTGGATACCTCTTAAATAACTTGCTGGGCCTTAGTGAGTGTTTTCATTTGAAAGAAGGATTTGGATGAGAGAAATTTGAGAAGTAACCCCACAAACACAGGTTGGGGAATAAAAAGTAAGACAGAAGGGAAAGAAAGCCAGTAAGGGGACCTTAATGAATGACTTCCTGCTGTGGGCAAGTGAGGTTTATTTTTATTGGAGGCTGCGATTGCCTGAATTATGGTCCCACAAAGAGGTCCTCATGCTAGTCCCTAGAACTTGAGAATGTATTGCCTTATACAGCAAAAGGGTCTTTCAGATAAGATAGGAAATTTTTCTGATTATTCTGGTGGGGCCAGTATCATCACAAGGGTCCTTATAAAAAGAAAACAGAAGGGTCAGAGTTAAAGAAGGCAGTGTGACAACAGAAGCATAGTGAGGGACGGAAATGCTACAATGGAAATCAGATGTCACAGTGATGTGAGGAATGGCCAAGGAAGGCTGGGAGCCAAGGAATATATGCAGCCTCTGAAAACTGGAGAAAACAGGGAAATAGAATCATCGTAGAACCTCCAGAAGAAATGCAGTTCTGCTATCATTTGACGTTAGCTCAATGAAATTTATTTTGGACTTTTGGCCTCAAGAACTGTGAGATAATAAATGTGTGTTGTTTTAAGTCACTAAGTTTATGGTAATTTGTTTCAGCAGCAGTAGGAAACCAACACGGGGACCTTCTAAGAAACCGTATGGATCATGCTGAATAATTGTGTCACCGAGGGTCAAGGAAATTAGTTTGTGCACCCAATACTCCTTGGGTAAGGACTGTCCCTAGAAGCATTAACTTTCCATTAGGCCTGATTTATTCAGCTAAGCACCCTCATGCCCCCTCCAGGGACCAGAGAAAGCCCTGAGTCAGAGAGATGCAGACCCACGAAATAGGAACTCATAGGCTTATCCAGCACTGCCCACCAAAAATGCAAGTGATGAGTACGCGGGCCAAGGGAAGGTGGGTGGAGCTGGACATTACCCGCCATGGTATGTAAGTGAATGTGTGCATGCATGTGTCCGTGTATCTTGTTCCCCCTTTATCAAGTTCTCTGAGGCTAGAAATTCTCTCTCATTCACCAGAGACCCTAGCACAGTGCCTAGCATCGAGGAAAAACACTTCCTGACGGATTGGGTGACAGAGTGGGACAGCTTGCAAATGTCACAGTAAATAAGGAAGCTGGCCATTTTACAGCAGTGTTTTCTCTAATTCCCAAATTAAGCCTGTGCAGAGGAGGGAAAATGGCTCTTTCTTGGAAACAGATTCAAGAGACTTTGCAGTTCGCTGAGCAGTTTGGGTGCAAGGTGGCTGTCAATCAGGAACACAAGTTGTCACTAGTCAAAATGGCCTTCTCCTGTTGCAAGACTCCCCAGTCGAGGTTAGCAGGTGAGTCGATGGAAAAGAGATGAGTACTGCAGGCCGTGCTGATGTCAAACAGGCGTTTCACATGTCTGGCAGAAAATTGAGCATATTGGTAGAGTACTAAAGACTCCCTTCATGTAGATGCTGGGATCCCTAGTCCTGAAAGGAAAATCAGATTAAGTGTCAAAAATCCTTCCTGACACCTGAGAGACAATTTTCTCTTGACAAGGGCTTGGTGAGGATAACATGGTCAGCAAGAGTATGGCCTTCCCTTTGCTAGGTATCTAGCATGACATAGCTTTTTCGGGGGGAACTTGTTAAGTACTAGATTCTCTTTTTACCCTGACATGTTTTTGTTGGTTTCTTTGTTGTTTTCTTCTGTCTTTCTTTCTTTCTTTTTTGTCTTTCTTTCTTTTTTTAAAACAACTTTAGAAAGTGTTTGCAGATGTGTTGTATATTCTATTTGTACTATTAGCTCTGCTGGGTACATTAGCCTTCAGAACATATTGAGATGAAAGCTGAGTGCCTCTTATTTAAGAGAAACCTAGAAAATAGTTCTTATTTCCCATGCCAGCTGCTTTTCCTGATTTGAACATGTCAGACAAGTGTTTGATGCCCTTGAATGGTGTTTGATTAAATTCATCAACACCTACTGGCTGTTAAAATGGCCCTTGGCTGTTAGAAAAGCTCTTTATATGATAAACACATATGCACATAAACACCTAGATGTGTTTTAAAGACCAATTTTTGTAGCTAGAATATTCGAAAATAATCAATAGCAAACAAGATACAACATTAAAATTGTAGAAAAAGAAATTTTCTGAAGGAAATTTTAGGGTAGAACAGAATGTGACTAAACCCCGATGACTCCAGAATTTTGCTAATACTGTAAAGATCTTGGTTGCCACAGGCCTCAAGGAAGGAAATTCTATCCAGTGCCTATTTATGGACCACAAATATAAACTTGTTAATAATAAGCTTCAGAAAGTAAGATTGAAGATCAGAAACTTCAGATGAACTCTATTAGAAACCAGCTTGCCTCCTAATTGAGAGCTGAGCCCCTCTTAAAACTGGGCAAATGTTGGCATGATCTGGAATACACCGATTCCCACCTGTGTACTTGAGTCCCTGGGCCTGTGATGATAGTCACATTTTACCAGTTCTTCCTGCCTCCCTGACAAAACCTGGGATTATGTGTCATTTCTATGTGTTGCCCTATCTTTGGAGTTACATCTTAAGTCATTAACACTTTAGCAGTGATAAGCCAGTGGATTAATTTTCATGAGGGTTATGATTTCTAATAGCACAACTTCCTTTTTCTTTCGCTGTTCTATATTTGCCGCCCCCCACCCCCACCCCTTCTCTGTCCTACTCTATACAAGCCTACCTTAGCTTCCTTGCTGCCTAATCTTTGTTTGGGTTTGGCTGATAGGGAAGGGGAGGGATGGTTTAAATAGCAGAATGGAAAGATGACAGCAAGTGATAGGGATATTTCTTATCCCAGGTCCCTCTCCCCCCACCCAGACAAATCCCCACTCCTCACTCCCCCTACCCTGCCCTCCCACTTTGGCACATGTTTTTGGCAGTAGCTATGCCCCTGCATTACTGATTCACTGGGAAGCCCTTTCTTTCACTAGGGCTATGGTGACAGTGTTTCCACTACTTGCCCTCAGGGTGTTGGCTGCTTTCCTGGACTGTTGGTATCTTAGTGCCCCAGTGTATCTGGCTTATCTTTTAACCTTGCCATGTCTCTGCAAGTGGTCCTTTCATCAAATCTTTTTATGTAAACCATCTCAAGAAACTGTGTTCTCTGTCAGGACCCTGATAGTTACCCTTCCCTTGACCACAGCATTCTTTGAAAGTAAGGAAGGTAAGTATTTAATATTTAATTATAAATAAGTATTTAAAATTTAATTATAAAATGCTTAAGTTGATAAATGGCAATGTTGTAGTTCCCATTTGGCTAGTGCACTACTAAAAAAATCATCTGTAAGAGAACAAAAATACAAGTTGCCATCTTATAAGCATTATGGTTTGGGCTCAAGTACATATGCCATTATGTGTCCGCATAGCCGGGGTCTGTGTCTATAGTAGCCCACCAGGTTAGTGTCTGAGACCTTGGTGTCAACCACTCTGGAAGTGGCTGAATGACTCATGTGTTTCTTTCTTTCTTTCTTTTTTAAAGATTTTATTTATTCATGAGAGAAAGAGAAAGAGAGAATGCACAAGCAGGGGGAGGTGCAGAGGGAGAGGGAGAAGCAGACTCCCCACTGAGCAGGGAGGCCCACAGGGTGCAATGCAGGGCTTGATCCCAGAACCCTGGGGTCATGACCTGAGCCAAAGGTAGACATTTAAACAACTGAGCCACCCAGCCCCCCCCCATGTGTTTCTTAAATACAAGGCAGAAGCTGTCCAAAGTCCTTTCAGTCTGGATAATAAAAGCTAAGATAAAGTAAATGTCACATTGTGTTTATGTTTAGTAACACAGTATGTATGCATTATATACTTTACATATAATATTTTTATATATGTATACATACATACATACATACTAGAGAGAGAAAGACCCTGAGCTATGAATATTGTGCATGGTGTTGCTTAAACTCAGTTAACTGAAAGCAGCACATTCATAAATACTATGGTTCCAGAAAGAAAATCAGCAATAGCTTGCTCTCAGGTTCTTGCTGTATGGCCCAGATTGGAGAAAGTGGGCATTTTTAAAAAGCTAGTATTGGGTGCCTGGGTGGCTCAGTGGGTTAAAGCCTCTGCTTTCGTCTCAGGTCATGATCCCAGGGTCCTGGGATCGAGCCCCACATCGGGCTCTCTGCTCAGCAGGGAGCCTGCTTCCTCCTCTCTCTCTGCCTGCCTCTCTGCCTACTTGTGATCTCTGTCTGTCAAATAAATAAATAAAATCTTTAAAAAAAAATAAATAAAAAGCTAGTATTTACAAGACAGCAGCATACCAATGAATGCAGCTTAATTTGGGTATAAACAAGTACATGGGTGCTGAGGAACTGACAGGCATTAAAGAAATAGGTGACTAGGCAGAAATAAATTCAGAGATAGGGTACTTCTGCCTTTCATGAGAAGAAAATTAAATCAGTGACATTATGGTGACTACCAAACCATTGCTACCCCTTGAATTTCTTCCTTTTCCCCCCCCCCTTCTAGACATCTCTTTATGAGATGGCTCCTTTGATGACGACCAAAAAACATTTAAAATAATTTTCTACCCAATGATATAATCTAAAAACAAGAGGTATCACAACAGTAATAGAACCTCTTTGGAAGGATTTATGAATCATTATTTACTTTGGGGGACAGTGAGCAAAGAATGAATTGTCATGGCCACATATGACTGCTAATGCTCTCATTTTCTACTTTAATTCAGACCATATGGATTACTCCACCATCTTCTTCCCTTTTCTCTCAAAATTGCCCGGGACTATTCTATCTATGTCAGGCTTTCTCTCTTGCTTCACTAGATCAGGAGATCAGATCTCTGCAATTCTGATTTCCTTCTTGTCTCTAAAGAGAAACCCACAGGTTCTTTGGGTTTTCATGGTTCCTACTAGTTACTCTGGTATAATATAGGGGGCATTGTGAAGCTTAAGAAACAGGTCAAGATGGCATTGGTTCTGGTTCTTGATATACTGTTTCTAACCCTGCAAAATGGTCCATTGTGAACATGTTAACCTGCTTCACTTGGCTTCCCCCAGGGCAGAGGTCACTCACCTCCTATCTCTACCTGCCCACCCCCTTAGGCAGACTCTGCAGTATTGCTGGACACCCCTCTTCCATTGCCATCACAGCTCCCCCACTGACTTTTCTCACCTTCCATGCTCCCCGATTCCCATCTGCCGCCAGGAAATGTTTCTCTCTTAATCTTTCTTTTCTCTATCTTTTTGTATTACAAAAATATTAAGTATTTTGAAGGTGATTATCACCATTAGATCTGCTGCAGACAGATCAAAGAAGCAGGAGTCCCCTTCTCAAACTTTATTTGCCGGTGCACCGTGGGTGAGCTCTAGGCATTCATAAAGGTAGTCAGCACGGACACTTGAGCACTCAGACCATTTGGAATTCTGTCACAGTTTCTCCTGAGTCAAGGGAGAAGATTTGAACAAATGTATATCCCTGTGTAACCAACTCCTGGATCAAGATATAGAACATTTCTATCACCCTAGAAAGTTCCATCATGACCCATTTCAGCCACTCCCAGCCTCCTTAAACAACTATCCTTCTGATTTATAACAGTTCAGTTTTGCTGGTTCTTGGGCTTCCTATCAGTGGAATTTTGGCCGTATATATACATTTGTGTCTGACTTCTTTCGTTCAAAGTATTGTTTTGGAGATTCATCCACGTTGTGTGTAGCAGTAGTCCATTCTGCACTTTTTTCCATGAAAATACAATATTTGTTATTGTATATAATAATATGAGAAACGTGCCAGTGTGTAACTGTGATAGGAAGTGCAGTGGGAAGTGCTAAAAGGAATTCCTTATGTTCATGAAAGGTGCTTGGTGATTTTAATGTTATTATTACATTATCACACAAAGAAGAGTGTTGCCTCTAATAAAGCATTCTTTAGTAATTCCGAGGACTCCATGCTTGACAGCATGGGAATTTTACATGCTGTCACACAGGAATTGCCTCAATATCATTTCCTGCACTGGGCTTTGAATTTAGAATTCCAAAAGAGCGCTGAAGCCACTGTTGGGTAAGCTGTCTTTTGGACAATATGCCAGAAATAGCAGCTAGAAATGCTCCTCTGACAAAGCTGAGAGTTGTTTGGTTTATTTAATTTTATTTTTTTCTTTTATTGATTATTTTTAGAGCAATTTCAGATTCACAACAGAGGTGACTGGAAGGTACAGAGATTTCCCAGATGCCCTCTTTCGGTATTCCTAGTATTCATGTGTAGTTTTGTTCCACCGTTCTTGGATATTCTGATTTGTTTTCTTCAGGCCTTTTTGTTTTTCTGTTTTGGAAATTTCTGTTGACTTCCCAATTTTCTACATCCTCAAGTGCAGAGGTACTTTCTTCAGCTGGGTCTAGTCTACTAATGAGCCCATCAAAGGTATTCTTCATTTCTGTTACAAGGATTTTGATCTTCAGCATTTTTTTATTCTTCCGTAGAATTTCTTTTCTTTTCTTTTCTTTTCTTTTTTTTAAAGATTTTATTTATTTACTTGACAGAGATCACAAGTAGTCAGAGAGGGAGGCAGAGAGAGAGGGGGAGAAGCAGGCTCCTCGCTGAGCAGAGAGCCCGATGTGGGGCTCGGTCCCAGGACCTTGGGATCATGACCCGAGCTGAAGGCAGAGGCTTTAACCCACTAAGCCCCCCAGGCACCTTCCCTAGAATTTCTGTCCCTCTCCATATACTGCCCGTCTGCTTGTGTATACTATGTACTTTATCCATTAGAATACTGAGCATATGAATTATTCCAACCCCTCTGCCATATCTGAATCTGGTTCTGATGCTTGCACTCTCTTTGAGCTGTTTAGGCCTTTTAGTATGCTTTGTATTTTTTTTTTTTTTTCATGATAGCTGAACACAATGTACTTGGTAAATGGAACTATAGCAAACAGGCCTTTGGTAGTGTGATGGTGAGGTGCAGAGGAGGAGAAGCAGGCTATGGCCCTCTGCTTAAGTCTCAGTCACTCCTGAGCCTGTGCCTTTGAACGGTGGATATCACAGGTGCTTCTCATTTTGTTTCTCCCTGCACAGGTGAGCGAGGATGACTCGTTTGGGCTGGAGTTGGGTGTTTTCCTTCCCCTGCGTGGATGTAGGGCTAGAGCTGGCTGGATATAGAATATGGCCCTGTCCCCAGCAGGTTAGGTTTTGGTAACACAGTTCCTCCTGAAGACGTGCATTGTCAAGAACAGAGTGGCTTATTTCAAAATAGTTCCTCTTCCCCACCCCCCACAACCCCCCATGCAGGTAGCATGAGGGAGTTTTTCTTTATATTCGCCTTATTATTCATTCTGAGAACCTGATGGATCTTCTGCAGATAAAACTTACAGGACTGGGGTGGGGGGCACCCTAAGACTAGCCCCTCTGGAGTTTTCAGCTTCCAGCATTGTCTACTTCAAGCTCCACCAATTCCTCAATCACAGTTTAGGTTTTCCTTCCCTGGTGCTGGTTCCTGTGGAGCTTTCTGTTCAGGGGTTTCTGTTCCGTGAAGTTGTGGTTCGGTGTTCACCTGCCGGTCCCTCCAGTTTGGAGCACCACTGCTGGCCCTGGGACCTCTCTTCTCTGACAGATCTAAGAGAAGTTGTTGATTTTTTCAGTTTGTTCAGCCTATGGCTTATGAGGAGGGAGTGACAGCTTCTAAGCTCCGAACATGCGAGAATGCCATTCTACTTTTTAAGAAGAAAAAAAAATTGTCAGGTGTCACAGAAGTAAAATACTGTACAAACATCGACTTTATTTTTCTCTCGGGAATACCTCTGAGTGTACACAAAAGTTCCAACTTTCTACAGAGATCCGTCAAAATAAATCTTCAACATATATGCTTAAATGGATATTTATTCCTACTAAAAGCACATCCTAAACCTCTTTCCTGGTCCTGGCAGGTTTTTATGGCACATTACGATTTCATACTACCTTGTATCTGCTTACTACAATTCAAGCAGGAGAACAAATTGATTTTTGATGAGAAATATGCCCTTCTAGGATTTCATTATTCTACCACAAACTTAGCCTCCTAGAGCTCATGGTTTCTGAAATACTGCCATTCATTAGTAAGACTGACAATGATGAGCATTGTGGGAAATTTGCATTTTAAAATGCAGTTTTCCTGCTTTACAATTCTGTGGCTTATTTGGTCTCTTCATTCTCCTATCATTCCTCAAACACTTCCTATCCCCCCAAGTGCCTCACTGCGGTTAAGAGGAATGAGCCAGCTTCTCTCTGTTTGAGGAAAATGGTACATGCATCACTTCCAATTACATCTCTCAGGGCATTTTCGGGAGCGGTGTCTTATGTTTGGGTATAACTTAGAAATCCAAAACCCAAGGATGGGGATATTCCAGATAGAATACGGAGAGATCATATAGGCAGTGAATTGGTGTCAATTGCTCAGACCACTGCAAATTCATTTTAGATTTGTTACAGACATGTATTTATCATATTACTGGGATGTTGTGAAGTCCAGAGTGCAGTGATTTCAGGGATCTAATTGGTAAGCTTCTTTTGGAGGTTGATGCGTTAGACTACAGACAATATGGTACAATTCACTCAGAGGTTTAGCCATAAATGGAGTCATTTTGTGAAAACCTGTTCTTCTACTACTCACTTCTCTTACCAAACAATTATATTTTCTAGTACCAGGAAGAGATTCTGGAAAAAAAAAAAAAATAGGTAATGTACATCCATTTCCAGGTTCTCAGGACAAACAGTGAGACCTTATCGGATCTTGAAAAAAGATCACACCTTCACTTGAGGTTATGATTTTGGCACCTGTTAAACAACCTGGCATTGGGACACCTGGGTGGCTCAGTCGGTTAAGTGTCTGCCTTTGGCTCAGGTCATGATCCCAGGATCCTGGAATCCAGCCCCTCATCAGGCTCCCTGCTCAGTTGGGTGTCGGCTTCCTCTCCCTCTCTCCTACCCCTGCTTTGCTCTCTCTCTCAAATTAATAAATTAAATCTTATAAAAAAAATAAGAAGAGCCTGGTGGTCCTAGCTGCTTTTCCAGGGCTCGGTTGCTGAATAGCATTCCTGTGTGTGTCTTTAGGCTTCCTTTCACCTTTCAGCTTTTGCACATCTTTAAGTAAATAAGGTAATGTAGGGGGAGGGACCTAAATAAGAAGACCTGGGAGGAGCAAAGAGCATGTGACTTATTCTATTTAATCTTCACAACAAGAAGGCAGCCTTATTCCCACGTTACAGGTGTGGACACTGAAGAATAGAAATGTGCTGTGCTGGGGCGCCTGGCTGGCTCAGCCGGAGGAGTGCATGACTCTTGCTTTTGGGGTTGTGCGTTCAAGTGCCCACGCTGGGTGTAGAGATTACTTAGGAACAAAATCTTAAAAAGAAAGGAAGGAGGGAAGGAAAGAAGGAAGGAAGATGCTGTGCTCACACAGATTGCAGTGCTCGTTGGAAGACGCAATGTCTGGTAGGTTTGACTCCAAAACCTGTTGTCTTTTCCTTATTCCAGGATTTCTCTCGAACCAATTCCCATGCCTCTTTGAGTTCTTTGAACTGGTATGCACAATTTATTAAGTATATGATATTTTTTACCCTGGAGAGGCAGTCAATAGGTGAAACCGTATTCCAAAGATGGCAAAGATCTAGATAAGAATAAAAACCACTCTTGAGGGCTCTGCGTGCTCCGTGGGATTTCAAAAAGCATATCAGCCCTTGCTCCAGTTATCTGTTAGATTTTTCTGTGTTACAGACAACCTCAAAAACCCAGGGGCTGGCAGCAAGTAGCGTTTATTCTCTTGTTCCCGGTTCTTCAGGTTGGCTGGGTTTAACTGATTTGAGTCTGGGCTTGGCCAGACTGACCTGGATCCCAGGTTCCTGTTAATTCTCAGTCTGTTGCACCTGAACTTCACAGGCCACTCTGAAAGGCCAGTGGTCACCTGGGGCATTCCCTTTTTCTGCCAGTGGGTGCTCTTAGGACCTCACAGTTTGTTCCCTTCCCATTGGTCAAAGCAAGTCACACGGCCAAACTCGGCGTCGGTGAGGTAGGGAAATACGCTCTGCTCACAAGACAGTTTTGCAAAGTAAGACGGCAAAGGGTGTGACAAAGGGGAGTGAAGAATTGGATATGCTAATCCAGTCCAGCACACTCAGAAGCCAGGCTGTCAAAAAGAAACACTGCAGTCTAATGGTGGCATTACTGCTCACATCAAGCTGTGTCCTCTGTCTCAACACAGAAATTTTCAGAACTTCTCACTTGTGATCTTTCAGAGTGTCTTTAAAAAAAAAAAAATTAGGGGCACTTGGGTGGCTCAGTGGGTTAAGCCTCTGCCTTCGGCTCAGGTCATGATCTCAGGGTCCTGGGATCAATCTCTGCATCGGGCTCTCTGCTCAGCAGGGAGCCTGCTTCCCTCTCTCTCTCTACCTGCCTCTCTGCCTGCTTGTGAGCTCTGTCTCTCTCTCTCTGTCAAATAAATAAAATATTTTTAAAAAATTATTTATTTGAGAAAGAATCAGAGCAAGCATACAAGCTGCGGGGCAGGGGAGGGGTGGTGAGGGGCAGCAGAGGGAGAGAGAGAAGCAGGCTCCCTGCTGAGCAAGGAGTCTAATGCAGGGCTTAATCCCAGGAACCTAGGATCATGACCTGAGCTGAAGGAAGACACTTAACCAACTGAGACACTCAGACACTCCTCAGAGTGTGTTTGTAATGACTTTCAGGATGATGTACTCCAGTGAGCACTAATCATATAAAAAAAATGTATTCTTGATCATAAAAATTATATAATTGTTAGGTCCGTTATTAAAAGAAATGAGACTGAGACAAAGTGACAGTTATTTAAAGCTTTATTTTATGATGAGTATTAGAAATCAGACTGATTGGCCAGGGGAACGAGACTGAGACAAGGTGAAAGTTATGCAAAGCTCTATTCTATGCTAAGCATTAGAAGTCAGACTGACCGGTCAGGGCCATCTCTGAAGAGAGCGACCACCCCCAGCTTACAGGCTCAAGAATTGACTGACTGACCGGTCAGGGCCGCCTGCGAAGAGGGCAACCCCTCCCCATCTTACAGACTACCTTTTATAGAGCGAAAGTCTGGCCACACATAGGTGGCCAATGAGATTGTAGTCATGTTAGGTCACACGCAGGTGGCCAATTGAATTACAATTTACCCTATAGTAGCTATTTGACCTAACCTATTACTCTGGTCAGAACTGGTGCTCAAGGTTGGTGCTCAAACGGCAGGGTTTACATTCTTTGGTGGTTAGGGAAAGAGTATGTGTGTTTCTTACTGATTGGATGTCTCCACCTGGCCCAACTCATCCTTGTATTCTGGGCTCTGTTATCAAGAACTGGCCGACCTGGCCTTGTATTCTGGGCTCTGTTATTAGGAACTGGCTGACCATATTTTACTGGTTTCCCAGACTTGCTTCGAAGTAAGTTTCTCTGGGGGGAGGAGGGCGGGTCAGTTTAAGTTTTACTGCACAAACAACAAAATGGCTTTTAACCAAGATGGAGTCGCTCTGGCTAAATAGGTCCTTACAATAATTATATCAAATAATGTGTTATATTTAATCACGGTCTTAGTCCCTAAGATTGCATTAATCTCTGCATTGCTCAGCAAAGGAGTGGCTGCTATTGTGAATTCTAGGAAACCACAGAGTAAAGTTCTCACCAACTGTGGCCCATTTAAGCAAACTCCACCTGCTGAAATCTAGAGACTGGTTCAGACACACCTCAGAATGTAGAGTGTGGCAGCCAAGGCCTGTCTTAACATTCAAACATGAAGAGGAGAGTTTCTCCATGCTCAGTGTTTATTGTAGAAGAGATGGCCACTGAGAAACTCCAGAAGAATTCCTGGAATTATGAGGGCAGTTTGCAAACATAGGTTTTCCAGGGAACTTGGCTAATCATTGGAGAGTAAAAGCCAAAAAGCAGGGGCTTTGGTGACTATCTCCTTTTCTTCCATGTTGTGGTGTCACAGTTAATGTTGCTGGATGCTGTGATGACAATATTCAACACAGTTCCTTCAGGAGAATCTTGCACCTGTCTGTGCAGGTGGGAACATAAAAGCTTTTTAGGACATACGTGGTTTCATGCTTGTGAGTCAGTGACAGTTGAAGCTGAGACCCTCTACAATGATGTGCCCCTGAAAGCGCTCCTGTGCTCTGCCCTGGCTTGAGTATGACAGAAGTCCAAGAGGTAATTTATAGGTCCTAAAGCCAAGGCGACCTGTTTCTCATTCTCCTAAATCCACGCCTTGAGGTTCTGCCAAGGTCACATGTACTGCAGGGGGTGTTGGCCAGTAGACACCAGAGAGCAACACAGAATTAGTTCGTTTCCTTCCCTCAATGACAGCGTCGATTTTTCCTAGGCTTCAGGTGGCATAAAATCATTTCAGGGTGCTAGGAAGCTTCACAGGACACTGGAGAAACTAGATCTATCCCATGTTCCCTAATAGGGTATGACAAGTTTTTGAGTACATCCTTCGCTTTGACCACTGAAGGTGGAAAGGTGCATAAGACAGACAAGGACTCTGCCTCATCAAGCTTATATTCCAGTGGGGTTACCCGTGTCCCAGGACACGGGACAGACAGCATTTCAGAGTGTGATGAGGGCAGCACAAAGGCTCTAAAAGCCAAAAAGGAGGAGTTTGGACTTTGGTCACAGTGTGGAGCAAGCCACTGGCGTCTCTTAGCGTGGACATGACATGATGTGGTTTATGTTTATAGAGATCATGGGCTTCCAGGTCCACCCACCACAGGGTGCCGCCGTTCAAAAGTAGAAACTGCATTTTCATCTCTCAGGAGATCCCAATATACATCTTTTCTACTCAAATGTGATGTCCTCAATGAAACCCTTTGATTACCCCTGTAGGAAAAAAAGTTCTTTTAAAAGAGAATTTTAGAAAAACCCTATTCCAGGTGATTCTATGAGATCTTTCCTCTCCTTCTCAAGAGACTTATGCGGGGTTAGTAGGAACAGCTTGCATAGAATAGCATTTGTTTCATGAGCCATTTCTTAGGTCATTATTATAATTCCTTAGACAAAAGATGATTTTAAAAATACCCTCAGAAATAGAAGCTGGAGCTCATAAGTTTGAGAAGCTGATGAAGCTTGTATAGATTGTAACCTTATGTCCCATAAAAATGTGGCCCTTTCATACCCTGCTTTGCAGAGCAAAGGAAAGAAAACTTGAAAACTTCATGTTGCCCAATTTTTTAAGGAGGTGAAAGCAAAAGTAATTCAAGTCTGAGGCTGAATATAGTAGAATTTATGGAATATCATTTGCTATGGCACATATAATGTCAAGTGAAATGAGAGAACATGTGTGAAGAGATTAAAATGATAAGTACAGGATTTCTCTTCTCCCTTTTATATATGACTAATCCTGGAGGTCCTGCTAGGAACACCAGCGTTAAGCTGAACAAAATAAAGTCAGGGGTAAGGCAGGACCATGAGGAGAGGTGTGATGCATAGAAGTTTTATTGTGAGCAGGTGAGCTTCAAATTTATATGTTCCAATTGTATCCAGAATGATGGTACCCGCGTGTTGAGGAGTAATTGTAGCATCCAAACCACCAGCTTTTCTACATTCCCAAGAGGAGTCCTTGGGCCCCACCTGTACTCTATGATGCAGACTTTAAATGGCAGATTGGGTCACCCCAGGTCTCTTGGTGTGGCCATCAGGAGGCACTCTGAAACAAGCTTTCTCCTCATAGGTACCTACAGTTTCCTTTCCTTTCTTTGGAATTTGAAACAGTGTTGCACCAGGATGGCAGTCTCTGAAGGAGGTTATGGTAAATTCCATTCATTCCTTGGAGATGGGAGGATGAACAGTATACCAGGCACTCGACTAGGGGAATGGATAGAGGTCAGGTGGACCCAGGCTTGGGTATGGGCCCTGCCCCTTGCTTGAGTTTTCTGAGAGTCTCTTTTTCTCTTCTATAAAATGGGAAAGATTATATATATTGTCAAGGGAGTTTGAGGGTTTAGGCAATTTGATGTGGAAGCCAGAGGTGGCCGGGCTCTTAGGGACAGCCTAGACTTCCACCCATGCCACCCCTAGCCACATGCAGTATCTGTACTTCCTCTTCAAGCAGATGCTGGTCTAAACCACATTAGTGATTGATACTGAGTCTACTAAAACTTATATAATGGTCAGGCTGTATTTTGCACACCTCTTGGTAGTTTTAAATATAAACCCAAATTAATCATCTTTGACCGATGCCTCCCTCAATACACTAAAGTCACTGTCCATTTATAGACCAACTCATCTTCATAATTCTCCCCTGTTCTTTTCATTGGGTTGTTGTGAAGATGGAATAAGATAATACATACAGATGCTAAGTAGAATGACTTGCACATAATAATTGCTCAATAAATATTAACAGTAGCCACAAAACCAACTATTTACTATTTCCTGTTTCAAGATTTCTGCCATGTGGGGCCAGGTTTGTTTATCTTTTTAAGATTTTATTTATTTTTTAAGATTTTATTTATTTATTTGACAGAGATCACAAGTAGGCAGAGAGGCAGGCAGAGAGAGAGGAAGGGAAGCAGGATCCCCGCCGAGCAGAGAGCCCGATGTGGGGCTCAATCTCAGGACCCCAGGATCATGGCCTGAGCCAAAGGCAGAGGCTTCAACCCACTGAGCCACCCAGGCGCCCCAGATTTTATATATTTATTTATTTGACACACAGAGAGAGAGAAGAAGCAGGGGAAGCAGCAGGGGGAATGGGAAAAGCAGACTCCCCACTGTGGATGTGAGCCTAGTTTGTATGACCTCTACACTCTCCCAAAGTAAAATACTATCGTGCTTTCATGTTGACAACCTCCAACTTCTCTCTCCCACTCACTAAGTTATTTATAAAATGTTTCTCTGCTGTGCATGTACAAGAGATTACAAATAGAAAAGTGGAAAGAATGGGTGCTATCAAGATAAGACATGACCCTCATTTTCTCAAGTTCATGAATGTCTGTTGATTGTGGTCATAGTTTGGCTTCCCCCTAAAAGCAGATTCAGAGGCAAAGGTTCATGTTCAATTAGCTAATTGGAGAGACAATTTCAGAGAAGGAAGTAGGGAAGACAGATAGATAAAGGAAGCCAATAAGGGTACATTATTGAGCAATTTGCCACTATGGACAACTGGTGGGTAATCCCACGCGGCAACTCAAGGAAACTGCATAAAGCAGGCACATCAGTGTTATCCCCCCGAGGGGTGAGTGAGCTGGGACATTTACCCACTATCTCTCACTAATCCTGCCTTGACGCATGCTGGTGGTAGCCTAGATTTCCTGACACTTTGGACCTACCTCACATGTGGTATCACTATGGACACCAGAGAGAGCCCAAAGTTAAAAGGCCGCTGGTGCTAGCAGCTGTAATTCAAGCCAGTGTGCAAAGATGGCACAGGCCAAAGGGATATATATGGGGCTGTCAACATCTGCTATGGCTGTTGAACTTGTTAATATGCCGTATTATTTGTGTATGTGTGTGTATTTGTGTATGTATATATATGTTTATACATGTATATACACACATAATATACATGTGTGTATATATGTGTATACACACATGCGCGTGTGTGCATATTTTAAAAACTCTGCTTTGTCCTTTTAAAAGCCAGCTAAGACTCCGCCATCTTACTGACAGGCTGGGGATACCTCACTCTTGCCTACTGTGGTGCCCTTTGCTCTCCTGGGGAAAGCTGGTGACACCCTTTTTAGCATTCTGCTGCCATGCTCACTGCAGTGACAGAGGCCAGTGTCACTCTTATTACTTCACCTGTTTTATCTTTTGTGAAACTCAGCCTTTAGCCAGAATTGTCTGAGTGGCTGCTCTAGCGATTGCTTAACGGTGAGCCTCCTTCAGCTCATTTCTCTCAAGTAATTTGATTTCATCGTGCTATCAGAATTGCTTTTATGGTTTGGAAGGAGGCCTGGGGGAAAGGGTTGACAAAAGCCATTTTGAGATGAAAAAATAAATTCATTGTCCTATACTTCCTCATGCCCACCCATATACCCCACACCCCCACACCTCCATGCACCCTCCATCTATATCCCTCTAACTTTCCTCCTGGCCCAGGACAGGTATGTGTATGTGTGTGTGTGTGTGTGTGTGTGTGTGTGTGTTCAAGGGGGACTGGAGAGGAATGTTCTGAGAAAGACACAACTCATCTCACACTTCATTTCCTTTTACCTGAGTTTATAAAGTACACTGTTGATGTCCCTTTGGTCCCCACACCAGAATTTCTGTGCTAAGATGGAAAATGTTATGGTTATACCCTCTCGAAATTGAAGCAAAGTCTAATTTCACTTGCTAGTCAACATTGACAATCCCAGTTCAATTGATGGTGACGTTTCAATAAACCAAGTGATACATCCCTTCATTTGGGACAGTCAGATATTTTTATCAGTCCTGAAAAACCCATGTTTAATACCTGCACAATATTTTACTTGAGTTTGTATGTAAGTGGAAGGAAAAAAATAAAAAGCACCAACCTGCTTCCCTCATTAAAGACTTGATAGGAAGGGAGGGCTCAAAAGTGGATGCAAATTTAATGTGCAGAGTTCCAGGGAGTCTTTTGTTTTTTAACTGTTGCTTCTAACTTCTGA
This sequence comes from Martes martes, assembly GCF_963455335.1. NCBI lineage: Eukaryota > Metazoa > Chordata > Mammalia > Carnivora > Mustelidae > Martes > Martes martes. The sequence goes on from NC_137896.1 coordinate 39,492,701, forward strand.
GTATCTATGGCAATTCAGTACCAATTTGGCTCTTGTAGTCACTGAGCACTGGTTAGTATGACAACCACTCCGTAAATAATATGCAGTGCATGTAGGGGTTTGCGATTCCACAAATTTGCTAGTATTTTATCACACCTTTGGGCCAAGCGCCCTCCTTGTTGGGGTAAGATTATGTGGCTAAACACCCTTTGAAGTGAGAATCGCTCCAGAAGAATTTGTGCAGCTAAAAATAAAACAGTTCAGGGCATAAACAGTGGTTTTTGCTCTTGTGAGCTTTGCCTGGGTAGTGATGTCTAGGTTGCATTATTCTTACAACTGCTAGAAAGGGATCCACAGTTAAAGCAGAGGTGACTCCCGGTGCCTGGGCTTGAAGGGGTGGTGAGGCAACACAAGAGAGACAGGCTCTGGCTAGGCTGTAAATAGTAGAGAGGGTTAACATTTTATTACATGGTGTAATTATGCCTGCCATTATGTTCAATTTGATTTTTTTTTCAGTAAAAACTTTGAAATAATTGATTTAAGGCATAACCATATGCCTTTCTATGATAGGGTAATCTACAGCTACAAAGCATTCTCTTCTTTTAAGTTTAAAACAAAAGCTGCTCCATTGTCTCTGCTTCCAAAAAGGGTAGTTTTACTGGCGAAGTTATAGCTATCTTTATTTCAGCAGGATAGGCTAGATAGACTAGATTCTCAGTAGGAGATGTTTTATTTTATTTTTATTATTTTTTAATCTGAATGTCATTAACATAGTGTTATATTAGTTTCAGGTGTTCAGTATAATGATTCAACAATTCTGTATGTTCCTCAGTGCTCATTGTGATAAGTATACTCCTATCCCCTTCACCTACTTCACCCAACCCTCCTCCCACCTTCCCTCCAGCAAAGACCAGTTTGTAGAACATGGTTTTTTATAACAGGGACATACATTTAGTTTCTACTTTGGAACCTATGGACAGACTTGAGGATATAGGAAAATTATCAACAGCAAAAGAAAAAAAAGGATGAAAGCTAGAGAGGAACAGTGTCTATGGCAACATCGAGACCAGACTCATTTTAGTTGGGCTGAAACATTCCAGGTTTTTAACAGTTCTGACACACAAACAATTCAATGGCTGGGTAGAACATACAGTGAGTCTTCATGGCTATATCTTTCTGCAATTTGATTAAAAGAAATATCTGTTTAATAACCGAGTGAGAGAAAAATATTGGTCTAAAGTGTGTCATGGATAAAAACTATTGAAATTCAACTTGCTGTTTCAGTTTTTACCTCTTTTGTTTAAATTTTTTAATGTTCTGTTGATATACTTTGCTCTCTCTTGACTGAAATAGTCCCTGCTTGGTAGGGAGAAAGTAGGCACATCATAAGTATCTGTGTTTCTAGCTCTAAAAGGTATTGATTAGCCTAAAGCTGGATTTAATGGCTTTAGATGTGGCAAGAAAATATATTTAGCATCTTGACATGTTAACTAAGTAGATAGATAAATCCATTATTTTAAACTTTCATCTACTTCTGGCGGGAGTGTAAATTGGCGTAACTGCTTTGGAAAACTGGCAGAATCTACCAGAGTTAAACATCTGCGTAACTATGGCCAGGTGGCCCCAGGTCCCAGGTAAATGCTTCACAGAAACCGTGCTTATGTCCACCAAATGACCTGTGTGAGAATGTTCACGGCAACTGTATTCCTATTAGCTCCAAACTGGAAAAACCCAACTGTCCATCAACACTAGAACGGCTAAGTAAATTGTGGAATATTCCTACGCTAGAACACAACACTGTAGAGAGAAAGAATGTTCTTGTGCTCTGCGCAACAACACAGATAAATCAGGCAGGCACCATGTTGAAAAATTTGGGCGAAAAAGGGTGCATGTTGTATGTCCATGTATTTGAAGTGTAAAAACAGACAAAACCAACCTATGACAATAGAAGAGAGAAGTTTCTTTGTGAGGTAGATATTGATTTGGGACAGGGCAGCTTTCTGAGGTGCTGGAAATGTTTTAGATCTTTAGATGAGGGTTATATGTATGTACCTAAGTCTGTGTGTGTGTGTGTGTGTGTGTGTGTGTGTGTGTGTGTATCTAAAATCTTGCAAGCAATTTCAATACAAAAGTAAACAAAAAAAAATCACATATATGTTTGGTAAATCAACATTCACAACAAAAGTTCATCTTAATAAACCTTACTAATGAATAAGGAACTAAGATGTGGAATGCCAGCAGAAAACACAGATTCTGTGCACACCTGGACACACACATATACAATTCCCTGCATGCTGGGCCCTAAATAATTAATGGCTTGTTCAGCCTCATTGACCCTCATACTTGGAAGAGATTTTCTATGTCATTTAATTCAATGATTCATCTAAAGCTTGTCTGCAGCCTTCCCTCTGGGTGGCCATTCTGCTTTTGTGAACAAAAGCCCTCGGGTGATTAGAATACTGTTGTGACCTCCTGAGGCCAACTTACTGTCATTGGAAGCCCATCCCCAGGCAAAAATTCCATCCTGTCTATTCATTGGTTTTACTGGTAACCATTGGGGTCTTGCAGTTAAGCAGACAAAGGATTGTGCTATGGCTGTGTCCCCCAAACCCCATACTTTGTCATATATAGGTATATATATGTATGTGTATGTATATATATGTGTGTGTATATATATGTATGTGTGTATGTATATATACACATATACATACATACATATATATGTGTGTGTGTATATATATACACACACACACACATACATATATATGACAAAGCATGGGGTTTGGGGGACATATATGTGTTATATATATATATTTTTCCATATAGGCATATTTTCAAGAATATTTGTCTTATTGTTTCCCCTTTTTAATTAATAACAGTGCACCATTTCACCAGGAACTATGTTCTCTCATATACATCTTCTCAATGGTTCCCCCTCAGGGATGAAATGGGATAATGTGGATATGTCATTTTGCTTGGATGTCTCAGGATCCCTTTACTCTCCCATGCTCTGGAGCTAAACACCCCTGTTCTCCCAGTGCTCAGCCTCTCCTGCTGTCAATACAATGATTCATACATCCACAGTCCATTCATTCTTTCAACACACATTTATTGATCATCTTCTATGTGCCAGCAATGTTTTAGGGATACAGTGATAAGCACGTAAGAGACTTGTGGCATCTGCCTCCTTAGGCTTTCACTCTACTAGGGATTTTAATCAAATATGTACATAAATAAATGCAAAATGTAAAAATGAAACTGATGAACTGCCAGGGAAAGGTACATGATATTATGAAAGCATCAAATAGGGCGTCGTCATCCTCAGAGAAGCCTTCTCTCGAGAAGTGATGACGGAGTGAAGGACAAATGAAAGTTAAAATAAGCTAGGAACAACAAAAAAAAAGCTAGGAACAGAGGGGAGAAATGTCATTTCAGGAAGAGGACAGAGCATGAGTAAGGCCTTATGGCAGGAAGCAAAAGGAAACATGCCACATTCGAAGAACAGAAGGAAGGAAGGTCAGTGTAGCTGGAGTTGGAAAAGCAAAGAGCGATACAGTGTAAGAAGAGCCTAGAGAGGTAGGAAGGAGTGCTACCGTTCAGGGGGGAAATGTTAGCATTAATTTGGATTTCAAATGCTTATGGAGAACATACCTTGGAAAGTAGCAGATCAAACTAAAGAGAAAGAAGGGTTTTTGAGAGAGCACGGCTTAAATTAGTAATTTGGGAATAGAAATGTTACATCAGGTGAATGGGGAGGCAGTGGCGTGGAGGCGGTTGTCAAAAATGACCAGGTCAAGGAACTGGCAGGCCAGGTGTTGGGTGGGTCATCTTATTGGACATTGAAATCACCCACAATTATGGCGAGGCTGGAGGTGGAAATGAAAACCATAACTCAATGCCAGAGGCTTTGATAAATGTGGGAAAGTGACCGGGAGGTTACAAATAATTGAGAACTGACCATAGTTGCCATGGTTCTATAACAACTTGTATAATTTCTCTGTGGGGAATTACATCTCCTAAAGGTTAATGCTGATGGCCGTTGCAACTGAGCATGATTACAGTATTTATTAGCTTTATATAGCCCTATAATCCTATGATTTAAGTACTTCTTAAGCATAGCAAAAAGTTGGAGAAGAATTTCATGGGAGGAGAATAAATAGGGAAAGCTCAGATACAAGTCTAGGAAGGCCCCCTGTGGTGACTTACGCCAAGAAAGGTGCAAAAGTTTCCTCTGTAGGAGCTGAAGCATCAGCAAGGCCACCATTGCTTTGGGTAAGGTTGTGGTAACCATACTTTAGGAAGGGTCAGTTGGAAGTGGTGTGATGGACAGATTGGGAAAGGGGAGACCAAAAGAGCACAGTTATGAGTCAACTACAGTCGTCGGGGTGAGGGCTGATTGGATTTTGAATGAGATCAGTGGGCAAAGAAGGGAAGGAAAGCATGGTATACAACATCTCTGGGGACTCACTTATCAGCCAGGAAAGCAATTAAGTACTGCAGTGACTAGGAGAGAGAGAAAGCCATAGGCAGAAACCAGAAAATCAGGAAGAAGTTCATTTTGTGGAAGAATACACCTTACATTTCTAGTTCTGGAGAACATCAAGGGGAGGTATCCAAGTGATGACAAATGTCGGTGCTAAACTCTAGGGAAAGGTGGACCAGAAAAACCCCCACTGTTAACCCCTAACCACAGATGCCCATCCCAGTCTCCTGTTTTTTTCTTTTCAGTCCACAAGAACTTCTCCCTTCACTTCCCCTGACTTCTTCCACTAATTCCTAGTTGCTTACAGCTTACTTCTGAAGACCGTGTCTCCTCAGCTCCCCGCTTTGTTGTTCTCTTCCCCAGACATTCCCTGGTTTCTTAGAAAGCCTCCTCTTTCTTGCTTAGTTCCTCTCATCTGTGTCCCCACAACCCTGATGTACTTGTCATGCTTCCCTCTTATCTATTTCCTCCCTCCGACTTTGGGCTTTAGAGGACAGGGACTCATTAAGTGGGTCTATGTATTTTTTTCTTTAATGGTTCAGTAATAATTTGCTTAATGAATTAGCTAATTAACAAGTTTATTTTAAGGGTTTTACATTTTGAAGTCTTCATTTAAGGAAAAAAATAAATGGGATGAGGGCACCTGGGTGGCTCAGTGGGTTAAGCCTCTGCCTTTGGCTCAGGTCGTGATCTCAGGGTCCTGGGATCGAGCCCCATATAGGCTCTCTGCTTGGCAGGGAGCCTGCTTCCCCTTCTCTCTCTGCCTGCTTCTCTGCCTCCTTGTGATCTTTCTCTGTCAAAAAATAAAATCTTTAAAGAAAAATAAATGGGATGAAAAGTTCAAAACAAATCCATAATCCCAAATGTCACAGATGAATTTACAAAGTTTGGGAAGCTGTGCGCATTTTCCCTATGGTCAAGTGCAGCTGGGCCCTGCTTTATTTGGTCCCCTTTCCTAATGCACTCTCTTATGAAGTGTGTAGAAACCAATCGGAAAAAGCAACATCTATTCTTGGAAGTGGGGACAAACTTCTCCTCTCTCTTGCTCTTCCTCTCTCACATTGTCTCTGCAAGTCTAATGAGATTTAAACCTTCCGTATGAACTACTGGAATATGTATTTGCCTTCCAATAAAACTGGTCTTTTAAATCCCAGATCTCCCATTTCCGCAATACCTCTCTCTGCATCTGCACAGCACAATGTCACAGGAGCACCCTGATTGGAAGGCATGTCAGTGGCTGACACTGCAGCTGGCTCACTCCGAGTAGAGAGGAAGAAGAAGGATGAGTTTTGAGGTTGGGAATGGCATGCATTTAATGGAAACTCTCAGAAAAGGGAGCCAGGGGAGCTCAAATAGGTCGGAGGAAACCTCAAAGGTAGCGTTGAAAAATCCAGGAGGAGATTTTGCAAATCTAAAGAGATGAAAAGTAGATTTCATAGTTGTCGAGGTCTGGGGTAGAGGGAGACTGCAGGTGACCGTTAATGGGTGCAGAGTTTTTGGGGGAGATGGTGAAAATATTCTGTAGTTAGTGGTAACAGTTGCACAACTTCGTGGACATATCAAAAACCACTGCATTGTACACTTTAAAACAATGAAAAAAATAAAGAAAATTCAGGGTGTGAAACATGGAAAACTAATCAAGCTAATACAATACAGGAAAAGATGAAGATTGCTTGTGTGGAATCTGGTGATTAGGAAGCCAGTGGTGAGCTTAAAGAGAATAATTTCAGAGGAATAGTCACTCCCATCTCTTCTTCTTTCTGCCCCATAAAAATATAATGTGTAAAGTTATTCCTTCATATACATTCATCTCTATTGGCAGAATATCTGGTGGTTTTGCAAGTTTAGGGATAGGTTTGGTTTATATAAGCTGAAGGGATATTCCAGATGAGTTTTGGAAATTATGATTATGTGTGCTCCTGCTCAGTAGAATATAGTATAAGTGTCATTCTTCCTGTCCTTTGGAAACCAGATCTGTAGTGCAAAACCAGGTCAGTTTATATAGTCTTCATCTCAGACGTAATTTCCAATGACCCTAAATGGAGCAGGCATTACCTTCTTTTAATTCTGATAATAACTTCTAGTTGTATGGCTATTCTGCAAGTTGTTTGCCCTGTCTTGCATCAGTTCATTGATGGAGTACTGCTGGCCCTATGACCCTAGGTCAACCGCATGTATTCTGTAGCCGTATTTACTTAATTTGTCAATTAAGGGTAATAAACCTTAATCTGAGCACCTCTTCTGAGAATATTATATGAAAGTGCTTTGAAAACTACTAAGCAAATGTAAATACGTTTTTAATTGATTCTGTTGTAGAATTGAAGAGACAGTTAAATCCTTTGTTGCTTGTTAGCCTTAGACTGGTATAGGACTGACCCCCTTAATGCCTTGTATGTATGATCACAGGCCTCGCATCCATGTATAGCTTGCTAAGGCCTGCCTTGCTCAATAGTAATTGGTTGAATTGAATACTGTTTAAATGAGAAAAATTTAGTGTCACACCATGATTGAATTCTCTCTTGTCTTCATCTTCCTTTGTTAATTTGTTTTATTCTGCTCTTCACGTAGGTTTCCCAAATGAGCCTGCTTCCATCATTGCCCTCAGCACCATTAAGGAATGGCTGGCCAAGAATCATCACGAGGTAGGAGGAACAACAAAATGAGCAAACATTTAAGATGGCATCATTTGATCCTCAATTTCAGAAAAAGAAAAATATATCCATAAATATCAATTATTGAGATTGATAAATTGATAAATTGATTGATAAATATCAATCAATTGAGATGAACCATGCTTCATTGGGGTTATATGGATGATTGAATATTTTCCTGTAATTAATTTTCTGAAGGGATTTCAGTGATTGGTTTTGGTGGTGAAGATAGGCAGAACGATCAGATTCACCTAGCCATGATCTCATTTTTACGTTAGGTTTTTAAGTCTCGTTTTTTCGTGAAGTTTTCTTTGTTGACATGGTGTACAGTAATTTTTGGTATCCTGAGTTCTCTTTATTTATAATTAATCACTTCCATAAAGTAACTTCTGAGTGTGAGATTAGACTCTTAAGCCTGGAAAATTGATAGCTAAATTCCCATGATCAGGATTTTTATGAAACTAAATGCTTCTTTCAGGCTTTTCACCATGCCTCCTATTCTGCTTATTTAATAAAATCTTTAGGCTGTGTTTATTGATGAACAGAATTACTCAAGTTAACAAAGCAACACAATAAGTGAAGACACTGTGGAGGCTTAGATTTCAGAGTTTGGGCAACTAACTGATTGTAACAATAGGTTTTGTACAGTGCGCAGCCTTGTGTGTTTTTCTTCCAATTTTGTTTTTCTTCTCAGATATTCACGTGAGTACTATAAAGAATATTGTCCCATTTAGGATAGACCATGAATTTAGCTTTCTTCTTGGGTAGGACATGGATTATTTGGAAATGTTTGGGTATGGAAACAGACAATGGGGAGTTTGCTATAATACAAGAGTAGCTCTTGGCGCCTTCGTGTGTTTAAAGAAACTGCAGTGTCATTTTCTGCTAGTGGTTATATTTTCAACATTTCTTAAGTAGATACAGAAATTGTTCATCTCCATAGAGGTAAAGACCACATGGCCAAACATAACCATTTTGGTGCTCGTTCTTTCTTCTCCTCTTACTATGAAAGATATATATAACTTAAATTCAGAGGATGACTATAATAACCACACAAAAAAGCAGAATTAAAAAAATAGTTTAAAAATAGTTTACAAAACATTTCTTTAACATGTATTATTTTCACAACAATCTCATGAAATGTCTAGGATAGGTATCATTATTCTTATTCTCATTTAGAATCTAAAAGTTAAGTGCCATTCTCAGGACTTCAGAGTCACAGAGCCAAGAGTCAGACTCTGTCCTCCTGACTCTAGCAGCCATTCCTCCTTGGGGAGATCCTGAACAAGGGAGAGACGTTTAGTCCCTTTGAAAGTGGTATTTTAAATGTATCTCTTGGTTACAGCAAAAGTTCCTCACCTGGACCATCTGCTTAGCAAAAATGTAGAGTGTTTCATGAATAAAAGTTGATAATGGAGCTTGTACTTTGGTGTAAGCCCACTATTATCACTAATAATCCAAGGGTATTCCCTACTGATGGATTCACATGTGTCATATTGATATGTTAGAGAAGTATACACATCCACCCCAAAATCATCAAGGAGATGATTATGAAAAACAAACACGTTTGTTGTATTTACAATTCATTGACAAATCCTATGATGGATTTTCTCTGGTTAAACTATTCAGAAGGTTATTTTCCATAGAAATGTGTTAATTTAGTGTTTTCCACTTAATAGTTTGTGCCCTGATCTTGTTAGCTTACTCGTTGTCTTTGAATCGGTTCCTTTGCTTTCATGTCTTTCTTTTGCTCATTTCTGGGGTCTCTTGTATAAAAATTTAGGCATTTTGGTTTGAGGAACACAACTCAGTTATTGCCATTGTGACTTTTAACATGTTATGTGCTAATTCTTTTTTTAAAAAGACTTCTTGTTTCAACATGCTTAGGCCAATTTAAATAAGTTAGTTTGAACAAATCAGGTTGTACTTAATAAATGAATGGTAAGTGATAGGGCATAGATAAAATCTATACAAATTTATTATCTTGCAATATTTTGATTTATTTTTTGCTCTGTTAAAAAACAAGTGAAGTAGTTTAGGCACTGATAAGTCCGTTGTCTCTTCACAGGAGTATGATTTTGACATTCTCATTGTTTAAGCTACTTATTCATTAATTCCCTCATTTGACAAGCATTTACTGAATCTCACTAAGCACCAGAAACTTTTCTAGATATGAGGGATAGAATGCTGAAAAACAAAATCCTCTTCTTATGATATTCACAGTCTGGGAAAAGAGACATCAACAAATAAAGAAATAAGGTAGTTCAGAGAGTACTTTGCAAAATAAACCAGGATAATTTGATAGTGAGTTATTGGAGGATGTGGTTTTAGATCATTTAGAAAGGGCTCTGAGGACATAATCTTGGGACAAAGATTTGTGTGATGGGAAGGGTAAGCCAACCATAAAGAGGTCTTGAGGTAGAACATTCCACATAGAAGGAACAGCGGTAGAACAACCCTGATGGGAAAATGAGTTTACTATTTGCAATTAATGGCAGAGCAATGCAATTGGATTAGAGACATAAAAGAATGGCAGGAAACGAATTTAGACAAATAGGTAGGGGTCAAATCACAGAGTGTTGTGGTTCACGGAGAAACTTGGATTTTTATTCTAAGTCTAGTGGGAAGTTGTTGAGAGTTTGGGACAGGGAGTGGCATGATGAGATTTCACCTTTAAAATGACAACAGGCTGGCTGCTTCTTGGAAAAGGGACTTTTGAGAGACCTCAGAATAGAAAAGGGAAGACTGATGAAGAGGATCCTATAGTAAATCCAGGCAAGAGATGAGGATTCTTTGAAATACAGCAATGGTAGAAAAGGAGGTAACAGCATCAGGTTTGGAATGTATTTTGACAATAGAGCCAGCAGGACCTGGGGATTATTTTAGAGTAGCCCAGCACATGCTGCAGTTACAAACAAACCTTAGTGCCATAAAACAGCAAAGGTTTATTTTTTTTGCTCACACTATTTATATGTATTGAGTCAGCAAAGGTCTCTGGCTTAGTCAGGAACCCAGGCTGACAGACACTCTACCATGTGAAATATCATCTATCACATGACAGGAAAAGATAGACAATCAAGTAATAGCTCTTAAATGCTTCTACAAAGGAAGGATTCATATAACTTTTTTCTCACATTTCACTGTCCAAAGCAAGGCACCCAGGAGATAAGAAAATGAAATTCTCTCATAAGTTCAGAAGAGAGGCAACTGGATATCAATGAACAGTAGTAACGTCTATCATAGCTGTAAATTGGATGTGGTATATGGAAAAAATAGGAGAGTAAAAAATAATAGCTAGGTTTTTACCTGAGCCCCTTGGTAAATATTGGTGCATTTACTAAGAAATTAGGTAGAGGAAAATGTTTAGATGAGAAACAGAAAAAAAAAAATTGAATTACAGATAGTTAAGCCTGAGATGATCTTAGATATGCAATGAGGCTTTCCAATAGTAAGTTGGTTACTTGAGTCCAAAGCTCAAGAAAGAAGTCAGATGGAAGGACCTGGTAAAATTGATCAGATTATCGTAACTCTAACTTGGGTTTGGGTCTGAGTTTGAGATTAGCTGAATGAACTATATGAAAAAGAGTCTTGAAATTCAAGAGCTAGAACAAGATAGAGCAGGGTCTCATGAGTGACCAGAATTGCAAACTGTCAATCCAACAGGAGAGCAAGAGAGCTCATTTACATTCTCTCTCAATCTCTTTCATATCTCTACTTTATTTATTTGTTTGTTTGTTTATTTTTTGGCACATATTCTCCACTACCCATTCACCAGCTTAATATGGCCACATGATGACTGGACCCACTCATGAGTCATTGAGCCCTGCTCAATGCAAAGCCAGGGCTGATGTTGGTGAGCTAAGTTGCATCTTCTGGATCTTTCGGCTGGTTATGTCCCCTGAAATTTCCCTCTCAAGAAATAGGGAATCCATGTAAATGTGACTTGTATCAGTGGCCGTACTTCTCTCAGTCAGATAAGTATGCAATTCACACTTCATGATTTTTGATCACTGGTAATTGATGTTGTTATGTGATTAACGAGCCTTCATATTTCACCACTTATTTACCCTCTGATTTCTAAACCATCAAGAAGGGACATTTCTATTTTTTTCAACAATAGTTGATTTGGTTCTATTCAATTACACAAATCACCCCCATCCAGCCTGTGTGGCTGGGCATTTCCACATTCAGAGAGGCTTCTCTGGAGCACTGGGGACATGACTAGGGAAAATATGTTCTGTCATCCACCATTGACTTGTTTCGTTTATCCGAAGTCTGAACTGTGAGGATGCTGCTATCACCACATATTTAGGGGGACTCAGGGACCTGAGGGAGCCCAGCTGAACAAAGAGTGCAGTTGGCTCTAACTGCAGCAGCTCTAGAGGAAGAGATAGAGCAGTGCTTTGACGCAAAAAGGAGATATCTCAGGAGGATATAATTGGGGCAGAAAAATGACTTACCAGGACTAAGAAACATAATGACTTCTTATTGAAAAATTGCAAAACAAAAAAGAATATTCCCTGCTAAGACTTGAATTACTGTTCTCAGAAAACCAGAGAGTTGAATTATCTTACAAAACAGGAATACAAAGAAATGGAAATCGTGACTGAGGAGATAAGGCATGTGGCAGAGAGACCCGGGGATCAAGTGTGAGGTAGGCAAGGGATGAAGATTACCCACTGGCATTTTCAGTAAAATTAAGAATTAAGAACTTCTGAGTTCAGAAAATCACAAGAAAAGAATACCAGAGTTCACTCTGAAACAAATGACAGCATGTGGCATGATAACCTTTCCATAAGTGCCCATTTTTCTCAAGTAGAAACTTTATTACAGAGACAAGCGAACAAAATAAGGGGCCGTTATGGAAATGAGCAGCGGAAATGCAGCCCAGACTCTCAACTTGGGGTGGCTGGTCCGTGTTATCATCCGCAGTTTCATGCATTCCTCATTCTTCATGCAGTCTAAAAATATCATTCCTTGTGAAATAGTGATTTTCCCCCTCCGCAGCTCTGAGGCACCCCTTTCGTATCTGGAAGTTAGCTTAAGAAATGTTTTTACAGTGCCTGTTCTATTGTTCTACCCTAGAGACCCATATGGCATCTGACTCTTGGTCTCTGGGGAAATTTTACATATTTATAATTTTTTCCATAGAAAGCAGAAGAAGAACAGGATGCCTTTCCCCTTTAAAAGCTACAAATGTCCTGATACTATATGAGAGATTTCCCCATTATGGAGGTCATGTTCAGTGATTTCAAATGCCCCAAAGGAACAAGCCTCCTGCAGCACAGAGGACCTGTGTTAGGTCTTCTGGGAAGTCATCTTTGTGGGTAAAGCCTCTAAGATGAAAATTCTGAGATGGAAGATGGGTGGATTTTCTGGGCACTTTTAAATGTGGAAACACTAAAGTACTAATCGGGCCTCGGTTGTAGCATGGCACAAAACTAAACACACCTTATCCCCAGCAGTTAGAAAGCAGTGGAGAGATGGCAGAAGCATAGCATTCTGGGAGGCTCTGATTAAAACTGTGGCATGCGTAGATATACAGAGAGGAAGCTGTGGATTACCTAAGACTAGGCCTAGCTGTATCTCTGGAGATCTTTGAAGATGGTATATCCCAGAAATCTTTACCATTCAACCACTCCATGGGAAGTTCCTCATCTCCCTCCTAATGCTGACAGCCCCCTCCTCCACAAGCAGACCCTTTTATTCTGGGGTGGGAACAATTCAATGGAGGAGTCTTTCGTTCATCTTTGAAGATCCCAGGGGGGCACCTGGTGTGACTTAGATATCACTGGCAGGGAAGAACCCTAGCTCTGCAGTTTCAAAACCAAAATCAGTTCTCTTCTCTGTAGGAGGAAGGTGAAAATTTTCTCTCATTGCATGCAGAGTTTGGCCCTCTGCCTAAAATATAATATTTTTTAACTGTGCTGTTAGCACAAACAGATTGTTATTCAAAATGTTAAATATCATCTACTTGTCATTTAAATTGTTAATGTTGTGCCTTTTGAGGGAAACTTGATACTTGTGGTATTGCTGTTTATCCCTTTAAGCATTATGTCTACAGACGTGGCAGGGCATCGTGAGATGTTGTGTGTATGTGGCAGTTTTCCATGGAGGCAGATATCTTACTCTACAGCTGGTTGCTAGCCATGCTCCCAGACCTTACCCTGTGAGCTCTAGACCTCAAGGTTGACAGATAGTAGCCAGAGAACAAAACTTGTCTTAAGCTAAGCAATTTGAGAGAGGAGAACAAAGCTGGAGGTTATCACAATTCCAGATTTCAAGATACCCTACAGAGCTGTAGTAATCAAAATAGTATGGTACTGCACAAAAATAGACACATAGATCAGTAGGACAGATTAGAGTCCAGAAATAAGCCCACACTTACATGGTCAGTTAATCTATGACAAAGGAGAAAAGATTATACAATGGGGAAAAGACTGTATTTTAAATAAACAGTGCAGGAAAACTGAACAGCTAGATGCAAAAGAATGAAACTGGATTGCTTTCTAACACCAGACACAAAAATAAACTCAAAATGGGTTAAAGATCTAAAGTGAGACCTGAAACCATAAAATCCCTAGAAGAGAACACAGCAGTAATTTCTTTGATGTTGGCTATAGCAACATTTTTCTAGATATGTCTCCTGAGGTAAAGGAAACAAAAACAAAAATAAACTATTGTGACTACATCAAAATAAAAAGCTTTCACACAGTGAAGGAAACAACCAACAAAACAAAAAGGAAATCTACTGACTGGTAATATGATATATGAAATATACATGATATACTGAATAATGGGTTAATATACAAAATATGTAAAGAACTTATACAACTCACTACCAAAATGCCCCACAAATAATCTGATTTAAAATGGGCAGAGGATCTCAATAGACATTTTTCCAAAGAAGACAAACAACTGGCCAATAAGCATGTGAAAAGATGATCAACATCACTAGTCATCAGGGAAATACAAATCTAAACCATAATGAGGTATATCACCTCACACCTGTCAGAATAGCTAAAATCAAAATCAACACAGGAAAAACTGTTGGCAAGGATGTAGAAAAAAAGAAATGCTTGTGCACTTTTGGTAGCAGTATAAATTGATGTAGCCACTGTGGAAAAAAACATGGAGATTCCCCCCCAAAATAACAGTAGAATACCATATGATTCAATAATTCTACTACAGGGTATTTACCCAACGAAAACAAAAACACTAATTTGAAAAGGTATATGTACCTCTCTGTCTATTGTAGCATTATTTACAGTAGTCAAGATATGAAAGACACCCAAGTGCCCATCAATAGATAAATGGAAAAAGAAGATGTGAGAGTTATATATGATATATATTATATTATATAGGATATGTTATATATAATATATAGGATATATTATATCACATATATATGAAATCGCAGAGCCTTAAAAAGGATGAGATCTTGCCATTTGTGACAATATGATAGACCTAGAGAGTTTATGCTAAGTCAAATAAGTCAGACTGAGAAAGACAAATACCATACAGTTTCACTATATGTGGAACCTAAGAAACAAAACAATAAATACACAAAAAGCAGAATCAGACCTACAAATACAGAGAACAAACTGATGATGGCTGCCAGAGGGGAAGGGGGTAAGGGGATAGACAAGATGGGTGAAGGGGAGTGGAAGGTACAGGATTCCAGTTATGGAAAGAACAAGTCACAAGAACCAAAGGCAAACATAGGAAATATATTCAATGATATTGTAATAGCATCTTAGGGTGGCAGATGGTAGCCACACTCATGTTGAGCACAGTGTAACATACAGAGAAGCTGAATCACTATGTTGTACACCTGAAACTAATGTAACATTTTGTGCCAACTATAGTCATATAAAACAACGTTAAAAATAAATCAGCAAATACTGTGTCATTTAAAAAAAAAACAAAAATTAGTTTTCAGCACATATTTGGTGCCCTTTAAAAGTAAAGATACTGGTTTCTGCTGAGTAGAAGCAGTGACACGGCCCCCCCTCCTCTGCCTTCCAACATTCCGACCAACAGCCACAAAGTAGCAAGAAAGGTAAATCAATTCGTCTACTCCAGAAAACAGAATTGGGAATCCATTGAAGAAGTGCACGTTCAACCTCTGGAAAGGTTCAAATGCCAGTCTCGTGCTAATGGGACAAGATCAGGGACATGGCCACTTGTTTCCTCATCATGGATCACAAAGAAACCGTCACATTTAGCTCTGGTGCCAAGACTATTTTTTCCCCTTCTTGGCAGAGGTCTTTGAACATATGCAGTGTTAAAAATTGTCACTTTTATTTCAGAATCACATTATGGACCACCAAAAAAACCCCAGTGTGGGGCCTGCCTTATGTCACTGACACAGAACACCTTAGGATCTTTCTTCAAAGGCGGACTTAAATAAAACATGAAATGATGCTTCCATTTCTAAGGAGAAAATTACATCCCTCACCCCAAGTTTCAATTCCTGTGGTCGATTCTTTACAAAAGTGCAATACACATAACATATTATCCTTCTGTTCTATACAACATGGGGGTGTGGTTAACATCCAGAGATCTGAAAGCAGCAAATGAAGTGCTCAGTGTTTTCCCTGGGGAAGGTCGTTTTAGGTCTATAAAACATTATTTAGGTATGTATGCTGGTCTTAGTTGTTGGTGTGATATAATGTTAAAATATGTGTGTTTAGAAAAATAAATTCCATCTTAAAGTATTCAGATTCTGTGTAAGAACGTGGCTATGGCAATAATAATAATCATCCTTAAAAAAATAATCATCATCCTAATATGCTACTATAAAACTGTATCCTTTGCCTAGCCCAAGCATGATCTTTAGGTGGAAACCATGATGCTCATTGGCTGTGACATAATTGAAGAAAATTATTCCCAGACATTGCACATATGCCTTGCTCCTTTCGCTCTTCAAAACCCCCATGACTTACAGTTTGTTTTCTCTCTCCATCCCATCTATCTGTATTCCTGCCTTCCTCCTTCCCTTCTTTCCTTCCTTCTTTCTTCCCTACCCTTTTTCCCCCTTCTCTTTTACACACACACACACACACACACACACACACTCATACACACTACTTTCCCATTCTCAGATAGTCTTTGTTGAGATTTGCCCCCAAGCAGTTACATAGTAGTCATAAGTGAGTTTTATCTCCGTATCTTATGAACCCCAGTCCCCATTGTTGGAGTGAAAGTCATGACCTAAGTAAGCTTCTGCCTTTCTTGGTGGGAGTGTTCAAGTGCTTGGTGTCACAATAGATCACCCCGCATTACAGCTTACCAGATAGGAAAATCCACTTACCTCTCCATCCCTGCACTGCTTTAGCATCTATTCACAACCGTCCTGCCCCAGTTCTTAGAGCCAGAAATTAGAGAGCCCTACTATTACCTTCATAGCCCCATTCCCATCAATAAGAAGCAAAATATATGATACAATATGTATTTTTGTTACTTTAGTTAGTGAGCCTACTTCCAGTTAACCAGTGTGCTTGGGATACAGAGAGTTTTCATCAAAAACTTTTAGGCATTGAGGCAATATTTCCCAAGTACCTTTTCCCTAGTCTTACTTTGTGTAGAGAGCTCTGTAAAGTATAATGGTATTTTTCATCCCCAGCAGGGGATATCTAGATGATCAGGGTCCCAGGGTGCCCTAGTGACACCAACCTACAGTCCCATGTAGTTCAGGGTGACTTGTTGATTTCTGTACTGCATATAATAGACATATGTTCTCTTCTGCCAGCCATCCTTAGCCCAGCACAGTGTCCATGATGGTCCTGTTACTTTCAGATAAATATACCCAGCCTTGGTGGGGGTATTATCTAAATAGGTGTGGCAAGTTCATATGTGTACTGCTGCTGGACCTGGGACTCTAGAAAGAATTCTAGGAGATGTAAAGTAAGTATGTGAAATAGCTACAGAGAGAAGAGAAGCAGTATTTTTCTGGCTTCTGATGTGTCCCATGGCCTGGGTTTGGGATGCACATTATTACCTGTTTCTGTAACACATCCTCTTACAACTTCAGAAAACTTTTTTCAAGGGAGGTATTTTGATCTTTAATTTTATATATGTGGTATTGAAGTTCAAGGAAAAGGAAGTTCCTGAGGTCAACTAATTGCGCATTTTCATGTTCTTATAATTCTGTTTCTGTGGCCAGTGGTGTTACTCCAAAATTGGGTATTTTACCCAAACTTGGCCATCTGAAGTACATTTGTGGGGATGGAACCCAAAGTAGTCTGATTAGTTTTTTCTCTAGGACATTTTTGCAAGGTGGAGTTGGGCAAGGAAAATAAAAGCTACTTTGGTGGTGACCTTGAGAGATCTGGGGCACAGGAGCCACCAGTGGCCATGTTCCCTGCCATCTTGTGGAGGAGGGAGTGCCCTGCTTTAGGAGGGTACTTTGCTGAAGATGTCACTGATTGTTGGGCAGTTGGCAAAGTCATAAAGCCTATCTGCCAGCTTGACTGAAGAATCAAAACTCAGGCAAAATATTATATTTTAGCAAAACAGAATGACCTCCCATTTTTAGTTTTAACAACTCAAGCTAATAATTCTCAGCTAGAAGAAAGAGAGGGTTGAGAATCATTTGGAAGGTGTTTCCCTGCCCAAACTACCTGTGTTAAGGAGTTCTCTTTCAGAGAACCCCGCTATGTTGAATCACTGCTTTTGATGGAAGTATTCTAGTTCCTTCAAATATGTTGGATTGGAAAAAATAATTTAGAGTCACTGTTAATAGGAAAGTGAGTAATACCTCTTTTAAAAATCCAGTCTTTCAATATATATTTTCATGCAGGGGCAAATCAAAATTTTATCTTTTTATTTATTTACTTACTAACTTACTAATGGCTAACCTGAAGGTAGAAAATATGTAAGTTTTAATGGAGCCAGTACTGAATGACAGCCAAGAATAAGTAGCACAGCATAGTTGTTTAAAAGAGAATGGATCCCTTTGCAAAAGATAGCTTGGAAGTCTATGAGATGACGGGACAGCTTCCAAGCCTACAAGATTGTATCAGTGAGGCCACAATGTAACAGTAGCTCAGATCCTCTTCCACACATCCAAGATGGGAATTATGGTGCCTGGAAGCTGGGTGGGAAGAGGCAGGGTGTAGTTTACCACTGCTTATTATTATCCCAAAGAAGAAGCTTAATGTGAGATTAGAACATTGAGTTAAAAATCAGAAAATTTGGGCTATAATCAGCTTCTTTCACTGTCTTGTATAATCTTGGACAATTCAGTCCACAGGCCATGGCTCTTCCAGCTCTAGAATTCACCACCATCAGGGTTGTCTTCTGGCGCCTTTGCCTAGGTCATCATAGCACAATCAGACCAATAGAAACCTTTGTTCTAGGCCCTCCAGGTGACATATATATGCTGCCTTGATGTCTTTAAGATGGTCCCCAACTTCCATATGGGTGTATCCTTAGGGTAAATATTAACAACCTTGACCCATTTTGTGTAGGAGGAGGAGGGCCCCCATGTTGCTTTTCTGTAAATGATTTGGATTATATGGTGGTTTCAAAATAGCCAACCTTTAAAACTTCTTATGAAATTAAATCTGCTGATTATCCAAATGATGTGACACTTTTATAAATAGAAAATAAACCTTTGAGCATGTGGTTAGATCCACATCTGACACAGAGATAAAAATGACACCGAGAGGTCTACTGAAGGATGTTCTATAGCTGAAAGCATGTGTCTTCCTTCTTCCCAGGTAGGAAGGGAAAAAAAAATAGCCTTTGTCTTGTCCTCCACTTTAATTGAGTAGGGTATAAGTGCTGCTGTAATTGAATGAAAAATCAGTAGTCTTGCCACTGCCATCTAGCTCAACTTAAGGAAGAACAAAAAAGACACTTATTCTAATGGAATTAAGTGATTTGCCCCTAAGAGGCAATGTTCTCAGTCAGGCCTCCGTTTTTGATGGAAACTGTGGCTAGAGTGTTAATAGCCTTTTCCCTGTTTCTCCAACTGTGTTTAGGCATAGAGGTGGCCTCTGTGGAAACTGGACCTCCTTTGATAATGACACTCCTACTTCTCATGGTAAGAAACATGGGTAGATCTGGCAAAGCCATAATTTATCCAATCTCTTTGGCTCTTCAACAGAAAACATACTAGAAAAAGCTTCACAGGAGTTTGGGCATACATCCGTTTAATTATGTGTAAAAGCTGAATTGGAGGAGCTGGAGTGTGAGTCCACTGAAAGAAGGACTTGTAACATGCCCTTCTCAATCAGATTGCATTCTACTCATTTCTATTCATGAACTCCCTCGAAGTCCCATCATAAGGGAACTTGGCAAGAAGTTGAGAGAAGTAAGCTTTAGTGTCTTCATGCCATGCCAGGCAGCCTCAACAATTAGTGAGGAAACTGTTCCTTTATATGAAGCAGGACTAGAAGGACTTGGAGGATTTTTATTTCCCTAAACCTATGGTGAGTCCAAGTTACTAGAACCTCGTCAGAATGAGATGTTCATATCTGAAGGTCTCAGGCAAGGCAGAGGGAGCTCCAGGTAGATCCTGAACTATGGACCTTAGACTTGACTGTGCAGCAAAGGTACAACCACCTGGCATGTGACCCAATGGGCATCTGGGCTAGTGATGTTCAGTGGTAGGGAAGTGCTGTCTGTATATAGAGCTTCCATTATGTGCCCTCTGTAAAAGATACAGATAAGGAGAGAAATTTGAAATGATGCAATTTATTTTCAGTGTCACAATCAACGTTTGTGTGAGATAAGACATATGAGTTCATTTTATTTCCCCACTTGGTCTAAATTCTCATGTGTTCCTAGCTTCTTTCTGCATTGGTGTGATGCTAGTACTTACAACTTTTGGCCCTTATTTCTCTGATAGTGCTCCAAAATATTAGACATATACTTAATCTTTTGCTCAGAGGTAACTTTAAAACACACACACACACACACACACACACACACACACACACAACCTCCTGCAATCTCTATTAAATCTGAAAGAAAAAAATGGGCTTTGTTGGGACTTGAGAGATGCCTCAGTTTTCAACATAGAGTCTTTTTAAAGAAGTTTAAGAAATAATTCTGCCCTTGTAAAATTTTCACTTTATGAGTGGACTTTAGAAGCATAAGAATAACACAACTACATTTATTTTGCAAGATAGACATTGGTTGTCTCTAACCAACATATCTTTCCTTCATCCGGGCTGTTATTTTTTTTTTTCTCTGTTATTGGACTGGAAAGTTCCCCTAATGACCCAGTCATTGCTGAACTTTTGCGTGAGACACTAGCCTGGGAATTGAGGAGATTGTAGGAGATGTTACAACCATTCTCTGACTGTTCCTCATCTGTAAAATAAGGAGAAAAATCACCTGGGAAATGATTGAATCAGACAACAGAACCATACCTTAAATCTACTGCATTGGAATATCAGAGAGGTCAATAGTCTGTATTTTAAAAATTTCTCCAGCAAGTGCTTGAGGATGATTGGATCAGTTACTTTTAAGGATCTTTTCCAGCTAGATCATACTAAGGTTCAAGGTCATACTTATTCTCTTCAGTGTGGGAGAGGACCTACCAAATGAGAACTCAAAGAGTAAATTCCCCTTCTCAACCAATAACCAGCCTTCCAATGAAGGATTAGGAGCCTTGCAGGGCTGCCCTTGTCTAGAAAGTTCCAGAGTGGTCACCAAAGCCTTCCTACTGATGAGTTCTTTCTTCACCTCCATAATCCCTTTTGACATGAGTAAATAATGAGTTTGATGATATCTAAATATAACATGTAACCTCAGCTCACATGAAATATCCATGGGAGTTCTAGTCAGTCTTCTGTGATTCCCTTTACATAGTGGGAGCCTGTTTCTCTCTTTTGAAAATATTTTCATATATTTCCTATGTCCTGTAATCATTGTCTCTGGATATGTGCTTGGATGCATCCATGAGTGAGATGTATTTGATAAATTAGTAAAAATCATCAGCATATACAACTGAATCATTATTTGAGTAATTATTGTAGTCAGATTGTAAAAGAAAGACAACAGGTTTATCTTTCCGATCTTGTGGAATTATTTTGTTCCTGAAAAACCTTTGGAGAATAAAGTACTGTATCACATGAAGAAAATTAGTTCTCCCTGGGCATGAGAGCACCATTTAGCATGGCTGCAAGAGATGATTTTCTATTGGTATCTTGTTTTCCTTGATGGGAGCCTGTTTACAGCACCCACTTGTGGATCGGTCCCTAGATATGCAGATACATGTCACCCACAATGTTTCCAGAATCTCTTGCCACTAACAAAATTAACCTTCTTCAAGGAACTGGTACCACCATGCTTAAGTTTGTTGCTGAAAATACAACCACCTTAACATCTTCTGCTGTCCGGAATTTTACTCTGAAAACAATTAGAGCATGATGGGCTATGTGTTTGACAGTCCAAATTGAGCTACAAATGACCTGACTGTGTTTCAGCTAAGCACAGGGCAGCTTAGGAATGTATTAAGTTGAGTAATCATCTCATGTGTTTTTCCCCTGGGTTCAGTGACATCTACAAAGTTCATTTTTTAAAGAAGTTTTTCTCTTTACAAATTTAAACTCAAGGGAAATAGGATCCATATGTTCCTGATTCATTTGCACTAACTCATCAAAATGTTCTTTTCTTTATAAGTTATTGGATGTCTACAGAGGATTTTGACTGCTTTTTTATAAGTTCTTTTAAGCCTTTCTGTCTAGAGGCAGGAAATGGCCATTTGCCAGCAGGGAATGCCCCCCCCCCCCAAATTGTCATGTTCTGTTCAGGAGGCAAAGGAAAAAGAAAATTCATATTCCCTACTTTCTAAGTACAGTCAGCAAATGGTTTTCTTTAGAGGGCGGGGATAAATGTATACTCTGGAATGTATTTGTAGATTTATGGAAGATGTAATTAAAGAGATTCCATAAGGGGGCTGCAGCAGGAATGGGATTTAAGTTGCCCCCTCACCAATACCTTACCCGTGAATCTCTTAGAGCAGTTGGTTTACCCAGCAGCATAGAGCCTTGAACTAAGGGAAATGTGAAACATTTATAGTGCACATAGCAGAGGTTATAGGTGTGTGTGTGTGTGTTTTATAGACAGAGATTGATTTATTCAAACTCTATTCTACACCACATTTTGTACTTCTACTACTTCTACATACTGAATTCAACAGAGCTACTGTTGAGGATCAGAAATCATGGGGCATACTGCCCCATGTATGAAAGCTAACGTCTCTTTGGCCTATCCTATGGAGATATTGAGTGCTTCCTTTCGGTCAGTGCCTCACTTGGATGACCTCACTTAATTAATATGATAATCCCATGCAGTAGTCATTGTAATTATTCCCATTTTGTGAGTAAGGACAATGAGACTTAGAAATATTAAGTAAATAAAGTTTTAAAGACCACACAGCAAATAAATGGCAGAATTGGAACTTTAACTCAGGATTCCAAGTTCATAATCATGATCTTCAAAAGTGACCTGTATTTATACCCTAATAATGCAAATAGACTACTATATCAGAGATATCTTTCCAGTGCTTACAAATCACATGATAGCCTAATTCTGATTTCTTTGGCCCTGATACCATGGTATCTTCTATGCTGTTGCTCACGTGACTTATGTAGAGTTGCTTGTTAACTTTTCTGTGAAACCAAGGTATTTATGAATCCAAGTTTGGATTTTCTTTTGTTTTTGTTTTCTTGACCCCAGAACAGTGTCAGGCCCAAAGTCATCACAAGTTGGGTGAGAGAGTTAACAGATCGGACTTTTATTAGCTGACCTGCTTGTCTTATAGTCTCCTAAGACTTCCATGTGATTACAGGTAGAGCTGAACAACCTGTTGGTTCAGATCAACCATTTCTGAACCCTGGATATTGCCATGGACTAATTTGCTAAGTCTTACCAAATGATAAACAAGTTCAGAAACATTTGAAATCTCCCTGAGGGTAGGTAAGCCCTGATATGGCTCTAGTTCTCAGGGATCCCTGTCTTTGTTCGGAGCACATGCTTCTTGAGATGACAGATTCCTTTACTCCTATCATGTCTGTTCAAATATTGCATCTCCAGGGGTGCCTGGGTGGCTCAGTGGGTTAGAGCCTCTGCCTTCGGCTCGGGTCATGATCCCAGGGTCCTGGGATCCAGCCCCGCGTCAGGCTCTCTGCTCAGCAGGAAGCCTGCTTCCCCTCTCTCTCTGCCTGCCTCTCTGCCTACTTGTGTTCTCCATCTCAAATAAATAAATAAAATCTTTAAAAAAAAATATTGCATCTCCAATGAATTCTTTCCTCCCTTCTCCGTGTAGACATGTAAGTATCACTGCTTTCAATGTGGTGTGGATGTACCTATCAGCTTTCCCACTGTCTCAAGCAAGGACAAGGAATGTGTAACTTCACCCAGATGTGTGTGTTTAATTCATGGGGCCAGGAAGGTAGAAAGCCTTAAGAAGAAGGTATTGACTGAATTAATGTTTGACATTGTTTCTTACAATGACGGAGCTGAGCATGCATGAAGCCAGTACATCTGTCTCATACAGACCGTTTTAGTGTTAAATGTTAAACATGCTAAATAGGTCATTATCTGTATTTCAGTAGATTTCAAATTAAGATTCAAGCCCTGAGCTCCATCCCCAACCCCAAATAAACGCAGGGACTAGAAACCAGCCTTAGCCTGCAGAGTTCCAGCCAGGTCCCAGATGTGACCGAGGACTGGGGGAGATTCTACCATACTCCTTCCTCTATGTATGGATGGACGGCAGTATGTTGGGGTTAGGCAGCTGTCAGGTATTGTCTAAAATGGAAAACTTATTCTGGGAACAAACTAGAGACAGTGAATATTCCTAGAAGTTCATCTTACCTGTTGATCTGTGGCTGGTCTGTACAATGCTTAACTTCTGCCTACCTGGCATTTTCTTTCCTTGCAGAGGCTCCAGTAATTTTAAACATAAGGGAGACTTGGTCTTTAGGTAACCACATGATTTTTTTTTTTTTTTCAAATCAATCTACCTTTATTTACTTATTTTTAAAGATTTATTTATTTATTTTAGAGAGAGAGGAAACACAAGCAGGGGGAGGGGCAGAGAGAGAGGAAAAGAGAAATAATTCTCAGGCAGACTCCCCGCTGGATCCCAGGACCCTGAGATCATGACCTGAGGTGAAATCAAGAGTTGGACAGTTAACCGACGGAGTCACTGAGGCACCCCTCAATCTATGTTTAAATTATTTTTTTTAACTTCCCTGATGGCATCAATATTTCCACTTCCTCTTCTAAAGTCTGAGACTAACATTTTTAAAGTGTTTTGTATTTCCACACATAATCCGTTTCAGAAAGGAAAAGATGTTCTTCAGAGAAATTTGGTCATGTGGATTCATGTGCAATTCTTTCAAGAGCATCTCAGTCTTGATTAATTTATTTAATACATAATCAGTAGTTGGTATGTCTCAGCACTGTTGATACAAAGATGGTCAATGGGTAATTCTCTTCCTTACACTCTGTTGGAAGAAACAAAATGCAAAGTTACCACATGATAAAGTAGTGAATGCCAGGACAAATGTTGCCTAGAGCACTGTGTTCAGTAGGTAGAGGAAACAGGGAAGACCCTGGGCACTTCCTGATTTAAATGGACAAGTACACTGGAGCCTGTAAGCTCCTCCCCGGGCTTCCATTCCCCTGGGAGTAGAATCCAAATGCCTCTCCTACAAGCTGGACTCTTGACTGGTGGTCACAAAGTCTTAAGACATCTCAGGGAGTTTGTGAACTAGGGGAAAGGAAATAGTTATCTTCATTAAACTTCAGTTGCAATTTAGTACTTCCATGACAACTATAGCCACAAACTACAGTGGTATCAACAGTTCTTGTGACCTTGTCATCTGGAAAAATTACAGATATTTCCTGTCACCCTGGAGCTGTGGAGATCACAATAACACTACTGATGCTCATTGTAATTTCAAATCATCATTAGATCGTGTCTTAATGTGTCAGTAAAGAAACACACACATTACCATAGCACACACTGATTCCATGTAATTGTTATCTCAACAAGTCATTTCCTTAATAATCTTTTGTACTTTCATTTATTTAAAATCCTGATACAGGGATGCCTGGGTGGCTCAGTTGGTTAAGTGGCTGCCTTCGGCTCAGCTCATTATCCCAGCGTCCTGGGATCGAGTCCCACATCGGGCTCCTTGCTCAGCAGGGAGCCTACTTCTCCCTCTGCCTCTGCCTGCCACTCTGTCTGCCTGTGCTCACTCGCTCTCTCTCTTTCTCTGACAAATAAATAAATAAAATCTAAATAAAATAAAATAAAATCCTGATACATATTCTAAGAAGGATCTAGAGGCTCCGCTCAGCTGCCAAATGGGTCCATGACAGCCAAGAAAGGTCTCTCTGATGGCACCCATACTGTTACTCCCTTGCTCGCTACCCTCCAGTCTCACTGACCCTTTCTTTGAACCCACCCAGCATGCTCACGCCTCAGGCCACCACGACCTAGGTGCAGAGATGGCAAACGAGTGTTTATTGCAAACAGCCTGACAGCCACATAGGCGGTATCCGTTGGCCTTCCTGCCCTCCTGTGACTCATTAGCAGAGATAAAGCAAGCTCAGTGTGACTATTTTTAAAGCGTAGAAAATACAGTTTTTGAAGAATTCATTCATCCTAACAGATACACCTGAAAAATGCTAATGGAGCAGGTTGCTTAGCTGTAGCTTCTCATCTGACTCAGCTGCCTTCTTTACCCAGAAAAGATGGGCAGACATTATTTGCATAATGTACATGTACAAACTGGTGACAGACATTCTTTCTACAGACACCCACGATAAAATGAGACTCTCAGGAAAACTTGTATCACACAATTCCCGGTGCCCGGAGAACAAGCTTTATGAGGGGGAAAAAGGTAATGGGTTCATTGCTGCCAGAATGCAGTGTCTTGACACACCGTTTGAGATGTCTGAATCTGACATTTAATAGCTGAGATGATAGTCGCCAAATACTTCTGGAGGTCAAATTCATGCAGAGTTCCTGAAAAGGTGAGAAATCGCTGAGATCTGTAATGACAAAGCTGATGAGAAGATTGATAAAATGGTGGTGGCGACAGGAAGAGCCTCCAAAATGGCTTGCAAATGATTTATCCCCGTGACAGTGAAGCCAGCTGACAATAGTAGAGCGCTAATTAAATACCAACCACTGGGAAAATACCGTAAATTTCTTTCAGCTCCGTGTTGGCAATTTCGTACTTCTAAGCAGAGGCCAAGATATGTTCCAATAATTCCTCTTTTTTAGACCTAAGTGCTATGTGCTCCCATTCCTTTTCTCCTTTTCCTCCATCTCTAGCATGTTTGATTTGAAAACAAAATGAAACAAAACAAAATACGAGGGAAGAAGAAAGCAGAGAAAGGACCGGAAGCAAGAGAAAGAAGGAGAGTTGGCAGGAGGAAAGAAGCTTCTAGGTGTTCTCGTAACATTGTATGAGAAATATATCCATTCCTTTCTACTTTGTGGCTAATTAGGATAATGTAATAGCTACCATTTATTAAGAACCTATCACAAGCTTGGCACTAAAGTGCTTTATATGGAATAAGAGTTAGCATTTATTATTTACCATGTGCCAGACATCGTGCTAAGTAAGTGTAATCCTCACCACCACCCTGTCAGAGTGTGGGGAATTTTCCCCCATTTTTTTTAAAATAAGGAAACTGAGGCAGGTAGAAAGTTATTTGAAATATGTTTTGAAATATGTTGTCTCATTTTAGTGAGTATGAGGTTTTCCACGAAATTTTTGAAAGGCCTTTCATGTGGAAGCAGTTTCTATGTATTATAGTTTGCTAAGAAATACAATTAACACAATTTCAGGAAAACCCTTGAGTACATAAATATTGAATTCAAATTAGTTCTTAGCTCTAGTTTAGGAAAGAGAAAGAGATGGAGGCTTACCCCTAAAATCAGTGACGTGCCAAATGACCTTGGTTTGGAAGGCAATTGAAATGGGCTGGAAGAATGAAGCATTCCGTACTTAGAGAAGCTTGATCTTCCTTTCTCTTCTTTCTGGTTTGCACTAGATTGGAGAGGGACACTCTTAGAGGCAGGGATTAAAGACTGTGGGGATGTGGAATAAAAATGAGGTCAATATTCACAATAGTTCCATTATCTGAACCTCTACCTAATTGCCCAGGGCTGACCTGCAAAGGCTTTTGAGGCAAAGTTGACGAGAAGCCTGGAAATGTGTACAATGCAGAGGAGGCCATTCTGTTGGAGTTAGGTGAAGTGATAATTCAGAAAGAAGCATCCCACTCCATTAAAAAAAAAAAAAAAGATTTCATTTATGTATTTGTCAGAGACAGAGACAGCAAACAAGCAGGGGGAACAGCATATAAAATGAGAAGCATGTTCTCCCTTGAGCGAGGAGCCCAATGCGGAACTCGATCCCAGGACCCTGGGATCATGACCTGAGGTGAATGCAGATGCTTAATTGACTGAGCCACCCAGGCATCCCCCAATCCATTCTGTCAATTGAAATGAGGACTGAAAAAAGCTTACAATGGTAGAATGATTAGTGACATAGAGGCAAATGTGGCTTTAAACAGCTCGTTGGATAGGAATGATCTATTTTGTTAGTTAACATAGATTACATTTAGTGGTATAAAGAAGTTTTATGTGTAAAACCCAAAGCGGGGAAGGGGGTAAATCAAGTCCCATATGAATCTCGGGAGAGGAACCTATCTTGTAATTTTGTGAAGTGTTTAGATTGGAGGAAATAGCCACAGAAAGTAGGCATGGTGTGGAGACCTTTTCCAACATGTTAGAATGATACTTTCTGGAGTGTGCCTGAGTGCCCACGGTCTGAAGTTAATATGATAATAACTGCATGAGCAAACTATTTATCCCCTTTTGTCTTTTTTGACACCCAGGCTGATAACAGTAACAATGCCTAGCAGCATCCTGTGTGCCAAGGCAAATTAACCTAAATATCTTCCCTATTCCTAAGATTTAAAGTCACTTGGGAGTGTCAAGATATCCCTCTCATAAGAAAGACCCCCAGGTTCCATGACAGTTGAGACTGTGCAAAGTGAGAACAGATTCAACAGAGGAACTGAAAGGTCTCATTGGGCCTACCACATTCTACGTCTCTCTATGGCACTTTTGGAAATCAGGTGGTCACCTCCCACATTACATACCCTTAAAAAAAAACTAAAGACATGTGTTCAAAAAGATCAAACCAGGGCTTAGATAATGTCTGATCAAAGTTCTTTCTTTTTGGTTTCTTGAATCAAATACCCTGGCCTGGATCTTAACAATATCCATTTTCCCGTCTTCCCCTAGCTCTTGATGATGGGATTAGAAGACTTGCCATGGGCCAAACATAGATCTCGTTGGAGTTCATCGTGCTGAAGCCACAGCCCCCAAATTCAGACAGCCTTTCCTTCTGTTCCTCATCAGATACATTTAATAGCAAGTGGGTGTATAAACCACAGGGAAGGGACAGTAAGAACAAATATATAATTAGACATGTTTCCCAGCTGTGTGCTTTGTAGATAGGCCTGTGGATTTTTCTCCTGGGTGACTTGCCCTAATTGCATGAGCAGCTTCCCCAGCAGAGAACAGGGCTGAATTTGATCCACAAACTTGAAGTTCGAGGTGAGGAATTGTGCATCTGCAAGAACAGTTATAACTATAATTAAGAGTGGGTTGTTTTCATTTCTTCTTCTTCTTTTTTTTTTTTTCAGTTTGCTTCTTGTTTCTCAGTGAGCATCACAGGGATTTCCATTAATAATATAGACATTCTGGAGATGTAGAATTAGGAACTGGTTGACTGTAGTTAATTGGCATATTATTGTATTCCCATAAATTCTGTCTGGGACTGCTGTGAGTAGATTTGCAGCTGCTAGGAAGAAATAAAATATACAGCCCTTTACAATGAAGTTGTTTTAAGCTTGAAGCTTTTTGTCTTAGTGACTTTGGAGCTGGGTAAGTATTAACCTGAGGATTTTATTTTGGAGAATGCTAAAGTAATGGGCCCAAGAATTTCTGGTAAATTTCTATAAACTGTTGTTGGAGCTAGAGGACAGAGAATTTTGAATTGTATAAAAATGAGAATGACCGTAGGACACACATTCACTTTCTGCTACTTTTTGGGTAGTCCATCCACATCATTACATTCTCTAAACAAATCAAAATTATTGATGAAAAAAAAAAAACCCAACAGTATACATAATTAGGATATGCTAATGGCAGGATTTTAAAGAAACTAACAAAGCTCAAAATAAACAGCATTCTCATTTTACAAACAGTGATAACAATGATTAAATGGAGATTTTCTTTGGAGTGCTATCTACACTGAATTTTAAGTGAAGGTAGAAGGAGCCAAGTAATTTTCCATGCAATTCATTAGGTATGGTTTTATTTGGCAATGGCTTTGGGCCATGGGCCTCTTAGTGTAAAAAAAATGGGGGTCAGAAGGTTTACCAACTGGAGGCCTTTGGCAAGTTGCTGAAGATCTCTGAGTACTAGTCTGTCTGGGGAAGTACTCATCTGGGAGGAAGATTATGTGCAACTGACAAGGGGGTTGAGAAGAGCCAGGACTCAGGTGAGGCAAGCAGGGTGTCTAAGATGTGCTGTTTAAGGAACAACTCTCAGGTACCAACTCTGCAACTGGATGATTCAAAGGGTGAACAACTCCTTAAATTCTACACCCTAGGTGCCTCCCTCACCTCATTCTAGTCCTGGTACTTTTAAAGAGATAGTATGCAGAAAACCCTGTCACAGTGCCTGGATCATACTGAGGCTTAAAAAATGTTTTCCCATTTATCCTGTGTGCCTTATGAGGTCTCTTTTGAGAAGCACCGAAGGGACAGCATGTGAGTGTGCTTGTGACATGCTATGCAAGTGTTAGCTGTGCTAAATCACTATTGTGGTTAGGGCTTGTATTGCTATTATCATTTGCAAAGACGTGTGTGTGGGTACGTAGGATGTATATATACAATAGATATTCTAGTTGGTGAGAGAGTTTAAATGAGATAATGCATTTTATTTTTATTTATTTTTTTTAAATTTTTTTATTTTAATAAACATATAATGTATTTTTATCCCCAGGGGTACAGGTCTGTGAATCGCTAGGTTTACACATTTCACAGCACTCATCATAGCCCATACCCTCCCCAATGTCCATTTCCCTCCACCACCCTCTCCCGTCCCCCCTCCCCCCCACAACCCTCAGTCTGTTTCTTGAGATTGAGTCTTTTATGGTTTGTCTCCCTCCCAATCCCATCTTTTCATTTTTTCTTTTGAGATAATGCATTTTAATTAACATGTCGAGGATAATTTATTTCTAAAGATATTTATTTATTTATTTATTTATTTATGTAAGAGAGCAAGAGGGAGAGAGGAGCAGAGGGAGGGGAAGGGGAAGAGGAGAAAGAGAATCTCACGCTGACTCCCCACTGAGTATGGAGCCCAATATGGGGCTGGATCTAAGGACCATGAGGTCATGACCTGAGTTGAATCCAAGAGTCAATTGCTTAACCCATTGAGTCATATGGGTGCCCTGAGGATAACTCTTTATGGTAGGTTTGGAATTATTTCTGAGTAGAAATTAAGGATGAACTCAGTAGGGATGGTATTCTCTTGCTTTGTTTAATTCATCTACAAGCCTAGCACCATGAGCATATAATCACTTTGTACCAGAAAATAGGTGTGATTGGGAAAAAAAAAAAAATCAGGACTGAACATAGTTCTTGACTCGAAGAGTATAGTCTGTGTTCTGGAGACTGGTGGATGGAGGGGGAAATATTCGGACAGTCACAGTTGAACCTGGGGAAGGTGGGTGAGCAGGTGATTGACAGGACTACATTCTTACCACCCAAACATAGATTCATCTGGATGAGAGTCATAATAAAAATCAACCATCTATGGCAATCTCTGAGTTGGCCTTAAGCACTCTTTGAAGGATTATTAAAGAACTGCCTAACTTCATATGAATTAAAAGCTAAATTTATTCAGAGCAAAGAAAGATTTTTGCTGAGGGTAGGACATTGCCTAGTGTTTCATCACAAGAGTGGTGGCAGATAATTTGGGTCAGGTTCAAACATAATGTACTTTTCAAAAAGTAGATCTGCAAGGAAAAGCTGAATTCCTAGAGTCATCTTAGCTTTGGTAATTTAATTTTTTATTCTGAACTTGCAGTCAAGTTCAGTGGCTCAAGGATGCTATTGGAAGAGACATGTCTGGGTCAGACAAACATTGGATTTGGGGCACATTTGGCTGTTTTCTTCCTTTGTGCAGGCAGAGTTGTTTTCTCACTGCGTTTCTGTGTACCAGCAGGAAAGAAAGCTGTGCACACATTTGTGTCTGTGTTATTCAGAACTCATCCCAGGCTGTGCTGCTGTCGTTAGCACATTGGAAAAGCAGGGAGCTTTTGATGAGTCACTAATAACTGGTTTCTTGGGACTGCTTACTTACCATATACAAGCAAAGTGAGATTTCTGCTGTGGTTTAGAATTGATTGAAGAGTGAAAACCTACTCATGTCTCTGTAAGGTACCATGGGTAAGAGTTATCTTCATTCTTTCTCCATGGAGAGGTGGTTTCCATATGTGATGAATGGATAGATGATAGATAGATAACATTGAAACTCTAGAACAATAGTAGCTAACATGTACTGAGCAGTTGTGACGTGCCGAGCCCTACTCCAGGCTCTTTATCCCAGCATTTTGCAGATCTAGAAACTGAGGCATGGCTAAGTAACAAGCTCAAGCTAGTTAATATCACTTCAGGATATTCTGAAACCAGCAGCCTTGGCCTAGGCTCACACTCCTCCTGTTCCACTAACTTTGAAATCCTCTGCATGTGTGCGCATGCGTGTTTGCTTTTGAAGAACATTGAAAGATTCTACCTTGAATAGAAGGTGTTTGTATTGAGGCCATTCCTTTCTTTGTTGAGTATATAAGGTGAGAGCAGCAGAGAGAAAAAATTGCCAGGTTTTCCAGACTCTCAGATTTGATGCTTCTGCCTGGGAAAGACTTGTAAATCAGGTCTCTGAAACTCCAGCCTTTCCAGGGACCCAGACAGGCCACCTGTGTAAGAGAAGTAGGCTAGGCGGTGTCTCCACTGAACTTCAAGAGCCCCTTTGACTTGGTTCCAGATACTCACCACCTTAAAGGATTAACCAAGGTGACCTCACTGTCTAATTTTTCTGAAGAAGACAGATATTGAGTTTTTTTTTAAATCAATTTTACAAATATTAAAAACTAATTTTAAAAACTTAAAAAAAAAACCCACAAACACAAACCAATCCAAACATATCTATGGGCCAGATATGGTTCATGGGCTATCATTCTGAGATAATCCCTGTTCTGGGTGAATAATGGGTCAGTTACAACAGATTTTTGTTTCTTGTTCTTCATTTAAGGAGGAAGGGGAATTATCACCTATGGGAAATCCCAGGACAGGGGATTGTCTAATAGAAGGACATATTTACTCTCTAGTGCTCAGTTATAGCTCTGCATGCTTTCTACTGAAGGCGGGTTATCTCTTTTCACTGTATAATATGGTAGGCACTAGTTACAAATGATTACTTAAGTTAAAATTAATTCAGTAAAATGAAAAGTCCATTTACTCATTTTTACCAACCACATTTCAACCACTCAATAACCTCATGTGGCTACTGGCTACCATATTGGACAGAGTAGAATAAGAACATTTCCATCATTGCAGAAAGTTCTGTTGAACACTCTTCTCCAGATTCTTGGACTGGCAGCTCAGGCTATGTTGAGACTAAGCAATGTAAGAGGATACGCACATGAAAAAACTTGTAAAAGTGAGTAGCCTGTTTTCTCAGAAATTTCTTTCCTGGTTTAGTTACCTATGTGATTGGAATTCTCACCATAGGAATACTGCCTTGAATGGTGACATAATAATTTTTCCTGGGATGCAGTGCTAGTCAGTGCCATCAAGTCATTGCAGTGATACTTACATTAAAGTCACCTGAGGATATTTTTAAAAATTTAAGTATTTGTGTTCTACTTTCTACCTACTTTGCCAGTACTTACAGAGAGTTGGGCTTAGCCATATTTGATCCTTAGGATGTCCCTCTTTGATCCGGACAGAGTCCTTTGGGTTAACACTACTTCATTAGTGCAAACCAAGTTTGCCAGTCTGTTCCTGCCTTGGGAATAAGGTAGTCCCTTCCTTATCCACGGGGAATATGTTCCAAGACCCCCAGGGGATGCTTGAAACTGCAGATATTGCCAAACCCTATAAATACTATATTTTTCCTCACACATACATACCCACCTCTGATAAAGTTTAATTTGTGAATTAAGCACAGTAAGAGATTAACAACTATAATAAATAAAACAATTATGATAATATACTGTAATGAAATTTATGTGAATGTTTTCTTTCTCAAAATATTTTATACTGTACTTACCCTTCTTGTGATGATACCTATGTGATGAGATGAAGTGAAGTGAATGACATAGGCATTGTGATGTGGTGTTGGACTACTAATGACCTTCTGATGATACATCAGGAGGATCATCTATTTCTTGACCATGGTTGACTGCAGATAACTGAAACCACAGCAAAACCATGGATAAGAGGGACCACTATACTCAAAGGCCTCAGTCATAATCAAATGATATCTTGACTACAGTCTGCTTATATTTATTTGAACTTCTGCACCACAAAATTCCTTGGTGGCCATTTATGTTGTTACCTTAGTAGAGCGAATTCCAGAAAATCTAACAGTACTGCTCTACCTCAATAGAAAGACAGCTTTTTTTTTTTTTTTCCTCCCCAAGACTGACAGATCTTTCATTCACATTTACATGGTCAGGTTTTCTGCTGTTCACAACTCTGTGGAGATGCCCTAAAGTTAACTCTGCCCTTTGAATTTTTAATGCCGCTGGGACATGCATTACATTGAAACCACAGGTGCTAGATAGGAAATAGCTATTAATGGAGCACAATTGGAAAAGGGTCTATCTCCAACCATGGACCTCAATGTGTACTTCTCAGTCCCTTCCAGGAAGCCACAGGTCTCTTAAAAATGGGATCTGGGGAGACCTGTTTAACCTCCCAGTGTTCAAGATGCTGGGTTACATTAACATGGTTTTAGTATCAGGTGGTCTTATCACTCTGCACCGGGAAAAGAACATGGTTTAGAACAAAAAGACTCCAGATAAGGACACATCAGGTGACAGGCTACAGGTAATGAGAGGGACCAGGCAGCAGTAGGCAAGAGAAACCTAGAGAGAAAAGCTAGTGAGTGCAGCTAGGAGCATACTGAGGTTGACTCTTAACGGCCTGGCCTGTGACACCAGAGAAGGATCATGTGTAGGTCTCATTGATGACCACAAGATGACCAACAGCCCCTATAAAGTCACATCAATTTCCTGATAAGTTGACTCAAAGCAGGCCCATAACACCATCAGTAGTTTTGTTTGTTTGTTTGCTTTTTTACCATCAGTAGTTCTCACTTGCTATAATGCCTCCCAAACTTTGTTGCACATTAGAAAAACCTGGGGAATTCTAAAAATCCCAGATGCTCAGGTTGTCCCATACCAACTAAATCAGAACGCTTAGGTATGGGAGCCAAGCATCAGTATTTTTAAAGATCCTTGGTGATTCCAATGTTCATCAAAGACTAGAACCACTGATTTAACACCAAAGCATCACTGGAAAATGACTGTTGTTGAGATCTTTGGCTGTTGCTAACAAGGCTCAGAGCTACTAACTATGGTTCATGCCCTGTAATTCTATTTATTTTTTTTTTTTCTTTTATGGCCATCCAGTGGGCTCCCTCTGCATGCAGGACAGAATCCAAGTCTGCCCTTCCCTTTGTACTCTGTTGGAAAATTGAATGCTTCTCTGGATGTGGAAAGGCAGAACAGGTCTGTTTGAGTGACTGCTGTCCCTAAATCAGAGGAACTCCAGTTTCTATAATGGGGCATCCAGAGGATGCTTAACTTCTCTCCGCCTGGGTATCTCCATCTGTTATTGGTCATGAGTATTCAAGGACATAATGGAGTAGTTCCCAAACATTTTGTGCAGAATTTCTTGAAGAGCCTATTTAGGATATACAAACCTCATCTTGGAGACCTTGATTCAGTGGGAAATAGTGCCATCATGGATCAATAACATTTAACATCCGCCCTAGCTGTTTCCAATGCTGCCCAATATCTGAGAACCACTGAAGTTACTTTATTTACGAAGCATTGAGACTGATGTAGGTGTTACTACCTTTCCTGTCCCTCAATTCCTGTGCATATTCTTTTCTTTCCATCTAGTTGAGAGTTACTTGTGCTCTAAGACGGAATTAACCAATTCTAGGGAGATGTATAAAATAACCCCTCATCTCACAAGTCTGTGAATTAGCTTTCCAAAGATATTCTTCAGTGGATGTTCTGTGCATTTCAAATAGTCAATTCTTTGAGTCCCATTTGCTGACGAATAGCCTTGCACATGAGTACTTCAAAGAGTGGTGGAGGCTTGTCTCTTATGAACTATACTAGTTATATCATGGCTACATGACCTGGTATTTCCTCATGGCTGTTTTGAATTATGGCTTATTTCCTCATCTTGTGGGTCTTTCCTTGTCTGTATTCACCAAAGTAGTTGAACTATGCTCTGACTTTGCATCATCTCATAGTATTATGAGCAGGTTGTGCTCACAACTCCAACAGATAGGTCTGGTCTCAGATATATTCCTGTATGTTTTTTCTCTCTGAGACCAGAAACTGTGAGGGTCTCTACTGTCCCCAGACCACTTGAGTAGAGTCAGCCTCTTTGGTCATAGGTATCTGGCATGGCACTTCCTGATACTGGCCATTTAGCTACTATGACTGCCTTGGGCTCTCTGTTCCTCCAAAAGTATCTCAATGTTGGGCCATATCCAGGTGCCTCACTGTCACCGCATGAAGATGGAATGTTTTGACACTGAGGAAGAAACAAACTCTCATTACCTCTTATACTTTGCCTTTAGACCATTCATGATAGTTACAATTCTATATTCGATTGGTTCTTTTCACTAGAATCCCACTAAGAGTCTCAGGGGGCAGGGCCCATGTATGTGATTGCCATTTTATCTCTTGCATCTAGCAGAGTTCCTATCATAGAGTGGGCAGCCAACAGCTATTAGATGAACTTAGGCCCTGGGTAGAATAATTTTCCTTAATAACAGCATCCAGTGTGGGCAAAACATCATTCCCAACAAGAAAAATGACATAGCTCAAAGAAGCAATTTCCATCATCTGCAGGCTTATGAGGTATCATGGTGTGATTCAAACCCAAATGGTCCCCTATTCTTTTACAGTAATGTACCCAAAGCAATCCATTGCAGAACTGCCAACACAAGTAAGATCAACCCAACTTGTATGTTCTAATTCATCTAGCATTAAAGTGTTCTTTTCACTATCAACACTAACTAACTGGTGAAACTTTGTGTGAAAACACTCTGGCAAGAAGTCAATGATAATCAACTCATATTTAAGAGCAGTTTGGGTAGGCCAATTATCCTTTTATCGTCCCTATTTGTATCATGGCCATTTAACTTCCCATTATATAAATCTAAATCTCCCTTGTTTACACAGTAATCTAGATAACTATATACTACATATAGGGGGTTCAGGAGCACTCAGGGGTCCCACTTGACATCTGGTTGCTGCAGGTGAGCATCATACTCAAGGAGAAGAGTATAGGTTAATGAGTTAATGAGTGATGATGGCAAGTAAAATGGACTAATGAAGAAGGAAGATTTTTTTTTTTATTTAAATGTTCAAAAAGGGGTAATAGAGGGGTTTTTTGGTTTGTTTGTTTTTTTTTAAAGAAAAGGCAAGGTAATCAATATAAACTACTCAAAGTTTAGAATGTTGGTTTTGTGTCTATCCTTAGAGTGTCTGTCCTAGAGGACAGTAGTAAGATTTCTTTCATAAGCATTTCAGAATATCAGATGCCGAAGTGGATACCAAAAATAGTGTATCATTTGCCCCTTGACCATAAGCTAAGCAAAAAAAAAAAAAAAAAAAAAAAAAAAAAAGTATCTAATATCTTTTGGATATTGGATTTTGTATTTTGGACCAAAAGATATATAACCTCGCACAACAATTAGATGGCAATCCAAAATAGCATATAATTTGGCACCACCAAAATTAGCAGATATGTAACATAAGCCCTAAAGAGATAAGAGAAGGAAGGAAATATTTAGGGTAAATTTTTCAGGAAGGGGGCTCTAAGGAGAGAGTGAGAAAAACTGACAGAAAGAATTGGATACACAGGAGTAGAAGGGCGGCCATTTGAGTAGGAGGGGGGAGCAGGGGAGTTCTGGAGTGTGGAATGAGCAAAGAAGCAAGAATGATCAAATGTTTATAGAACAGTAATAATTCTGACTTGGCTGGTTATCACTGAGAAAAGGTGGGTCGACAGGTCTCCACTAATTGCATATGATGGTACAGAAAATGATTCTACCAACTTGACTTAGTAGGAAAAAAATACATAGTCAGAAATTAGTAAACCATATTGGAGGAGTGGAGCTCTGCTTGTGGTAGTTGACCTGTGTGTGTCTGTGTGTGTGTGTATGTGTGTGTTTGACAAGGCTTCATTGATCTGGTTTTTAAAGAATGCCCTCCTCCTCCCTTACAAGTATATACACCCCTCCCCCAAATCTCTGTCAAAGAAAGTGACCTTCTCAGATAGCAAATAGAAAAGAATATTTAGTTAAGGAAACATGGGTACCTCCCAAATAATCAACTTTTTGTAAGCATAGTTCATTCATCCTCTGTTTCATAACATATTTACAAGCAAGTATCTTACCACATATTGGAAATCACAAAGAGATGACTTTGTGGTAATGGTTGTGGTGGGAAAATGCCAAAATATTATGTAAAATAAAACCTTTAAGGGGAAAAAATCTTACTATCTCAGCTTCCCATTCCCTTGTCTGCACTTGTAGCTTCAAGCTGTTAGGACTGTACCAACAATTCCATGTGTTCCTCAGAGAAAATAAAATGAGCCCACTAGATATCAGTAAATATTTCTAAGTGTTTGGTTTCCATGTGTCTTAAAGTGTGAATTTTTGACTAAAGATTTTATTCAAGAAAAAGGCTCCTCATTCATTTTTCTACAATAATATTAGTAAAGCTTAGTTAATGATATTCAACTGTCTGTCCTACTCAGCATCATAATGCAATTGTATGAAATAAACTGAAAGGAAATTTCATTTCACACAGCCTTAGAAAGCATCATTGCTGAATGTTTGATGGAGAAAATTAGTTAAAAATGGGTTAAGTGTGTATGTTCACTATTTAATAGCCAGTGGGTTCGGCTAAATCTACTTCCATTTTAACCACCCAACATCAGATTCCCGAGTTGTTACAGCCATTTTTCTCGCTTTATCATTTAACCAGTAACACCTCACTCTTCTTCTTCTTAAACCTCACTTTGCCCATGCTGCTCTTTGAGTTTCATTAGTGTATGGCTCAGAATCCTCTAAGGTCATTACCAACATCCACAGTTCTTCCCTGCAGCCTATTCACACCATTTAGCAAATACCTCTCCAGTGGTTTTCCAAAAGCAAAACCCAGGACTTGAGATCTCCAAAATATGAAATGAGGAAAGGGGTTTGAAAGCCAAATGGCACAGCTGCTCTGGAAATGCATGTTTCCATCTTGCTTTTTCCTTTTCCCCTCAGTGTCTTCTTTTTTTTTTTTCTCTATTATCTCCGTAGTGCTTGACGAATTATATCCTTTGCTCATTTAGTTTGCTTTTTACCTACATAGTCCCAGTAGAAAAGAAAGGATATGAATTTTGATGGTCACCTAGGAGGCTCCATTTGTTAAGAATCAGACTTGGTATGGGCTCAGGTCATGATCACATGGGTCATGAGTTTGAGCCCCATGTTGGGCTCCACATTCAGTGCATTCTTCTTGGGATTCTCTCTCCCTCCCTCTCTGCCCTGCCACTCTCATGTTTGCTCGTGCTCTCTCTCCAATAAATAAATAAATAAATAAATAAATAATTTTTAAAAAGAATTTTTGATGATTTAGCTCACTCTGTATCTCCAGTACCTAGACTAGAGTCTGGTACACAAAAAGTATTCAATGAATATTTGGAGAATGAATAATATAGAGTAGCAGTTCTCAACTAGGGCAGTTTTGCCTTCTGGGAACATTTGGCAAAGTCTGGAGACATTTTTGATCATTGGGGTTGCAAGAAAGAGTAGTGTTTCTGGCATCCTACATTGTACATACAGAACAACCCCTCACAACAAAGAATTATTTGGCCCTGTCAGTGGTGCTGAGGTTGAGAAATCCTTATGCATAGAATCCTCCAGAGTTCTGACAGGAAAGTTGGCTGCCATCTCCTCTGTGGCTCCCTCAGGTACATCTTCTGGACTGTGTCTTTTTCTGCCTCATCTCCTGACTAAACATTTCTGTTTGCTTTTTGTCATCTAGAAATTGAAATATCCCATTCATTTCATTTTCTATTCCTTCACTGCCATTATAATGTGCTTTCCTGAAGGAGGAGAGGCAAATGCCTGTGCTCAGCTGCCATTTTGAACTTGAAACTCTATTACGCTTATCTTGTTTAAGTGTCATATTTCCTCTGAAGCCTTCAGTATGACTCAAACCAATACATCATTCTCTCTTCTCTAAATTCCTAGAATATTTACCATAAATTTTGTCCATTAGAGCAATGTATTAGATAGAGTGGCTCTCTAACAAAGATGGCCCTATATACAATAGCTTAGAGAAGAGGGAAGTTTATATCTCTCCAATTTAACATCGGGGTCAAAGTCAGTAGGATGGTTCTGCTCCATATGATTATTCAGGTTCAGGCTCCCTCCATCTTGTTATTCTCAGAATGTTGTTGTCAACCAGAAAGGAGAGGATCTGGAAGTAGACATATTTGGGTCTACTCAAAAGGGAGAGGGAGGTAGTCTTGTGAACATTTTCTTTTAAATTGTGATACGTGCTATGTAGGTATGGTGAGTATGTGTACGTGTGTGCATCTGTATAAAATGTTAACAGCAATTTTTGGAAGGTAGGACTGCAAGTGATTTTTCATTTTCATTTTTTTGCTCTTCTATATTTTTGCAGTATTTTACACTGAATATATAATGCCCATAGTTGTATGCTGCTTTAGACATACTCATTTGTTAAGACTTATTATTAAATGGAAACTATATATAAAGATCTGCCAAGGGAATTAAGGAATTGCCAAATGGAAGCTAGGTGGCATTTCTTCTAAACAAGAACGAGAAGAATAAGTCAATAACTGGAAATAATATAAGCATCCCCCTGCCAAAACCAAAAAAAAAAAAAAAAAAAAAAAAAAAAAAGAACCATACTTGGGATTTTAAGTAAATTGAAAATAAAATTATTGTCTCTTCAAATATATCCTTAAACTGTAATGTTTATGTTTATATTTCTTGCCTTTCAAAAAAAAAATCAGGTGTTTGACATTATAGAGTTAAAACTCATAGCTTGACTTATTTTTGCCTTTTGACCAATGATTTTGGCATTTAGCAAATGATAGTTAAGTTTGAGAACTGGGAGAAGAAAAGGGAACACACAGTGTAAAGTGGATGAAACAGAGGAAATAAAGGCAAATTTTGTATTCAGATAGGTGTGAAGATCAGTAACAGGCAGAAGAAATTTGAGGGAGGACAGGGAAATTTATCAAGACAGAAATGAAAGGGCAACAGAAAATAAAGCATATCTTTGAAGAGGAAAAAAATAAGCTGAAGTACCTAGTAATAAATCTGAGTTAATTGGACCTGAAGTTTCATTATTTACCTATTAATCACTGTATTTTGCCTTTCCTTGATCATATGCAGAATTGCCTGTTGCTCCTTTGGCAGATACGAAAGTGAGACTGAGGCTTTAGGTGGAAATACGAAAGCTCATCCCAGGGATACAGTTAAGATCCATAGGATGAAGGGACAGAAAACTTTTGGCTAAAGGTTAAGTGTGTGTTTTACAAATTAATTCTCTGATATTATAAACATGGGATAGTTTCTGGATTTCTTTATATTTAATGTCATAATCTAAGATTACCATAGCATAACTACTAAGAGACTTAAATGGTGTATCTATTTTTATAAAATGCATTTTTCTTATTGAAATATTATTAACCCTTTTATTTTTATATACCTGTGGTGCTCCCTCATTTTTCATGGTTATATAATACTCCATCAAATGAAAAGTTCAGTAAATATACTTCTGACGAGATTAGCCAGATTGGATCTATGTTTATTGGTTCTATGTTTATAGGATCTATCTTTATTGAAGAAAAATTTTACTTGGCACTTGTTATGGACTGAATATTTGTGTCCCTTTAAAATACATATGTTGAACTCTAAGGTGATGGTATTAGGAGGTGGACTTTGATAGTTAATCAGATCATGAGGTTGGACCCTTTATGAATGGTATTGTGCTCTTATACAAGGGACTCCAGAAAGCTCTCTTTCTGTAATATGAGGATACACAAGAAGTCAGCAGGTCTGTAACCTGGTAGAAGGCACTCAGTAGAACCCAACCATGCTGGAACCTTAATCTTAGACTTCCAGCCCCCAGCACTGTGAAAATACATTTCTGTTGTTTATAAGTCACTCAGTCTATGCTGTATTTGTTACAGCAGCCTGAAAAAAGTAAGACAACTCTATTTATTAGTTGATTTATTTACCCCTAGGTTGCTTTTAATAAAGCAAAATCTTTCTGTTTTGGTTGTTGTAGATGATTTACCTAAGTTAAAAAGTAACTTAGTTTTATTTTATGAAAATTGCTAAAGGATTTGTTTATCATTGATGAATTAAAATTTATTTTACTTATTGAGAATGAAAAATAATGTTATTGCCATTTATTGGCAAAAGTGGCAAAGATATATTCAAATGAAATCAATAAGTATATTTGTTGACTATATCTAGATAGGAATGTGAAAATAATCAGTGTTCTAAATAAGAAAACTAGAATATGACATATTCTAGATCCCATTATATTTTGTTATTTCCAGAACTGTCTTAAAGATGACATAGCTGTTAATTCTTTTTCTCTTTTTCACATTTTTCTTCTCCCCCAACTTGTTATAAAAATCTTCAAACAGAAAAATGTTGAAAGAATAGAACAATGAACACCTGTGTAACCTCCAATATTCAATAGCTGTTATATCCTAAGAGAATAAAAACTCCTTTTGTTGTATGAATAGATAATTGGTTAAATAGGAAAAAAAATCCTAAAGACCAATATAATGCAACTTTTTATTTCTTCACTATGTTATTGATATTGGTTTGATATATTGTAATATCTTTGGAGAATCACAACAAAATCTAGATTGGAGAGAATATTGACTCACAGACCTAGATCTAACACAGTGTTTCTTGTGATTGCTCTTTATCTGTTCTTTTCCTCCTTTTTTGTTAAGTCTCCCTTATATTTCTTTCTGCCACATGAATAAAATTTACCCAAAATAATTATTTACTAAAGAATTATCAATTTAAATTGAATATTGGTTGCATGCCAAGATCAATTAATTACAGTCAATAATAAGGAGTCTATTTTTGTGGTCAATTTGCCTTGAGTTACATGGAGTATATTTCATGAATATATATAAATAAAATCCATGTATCCTCCACAAATTCCTTGGAAACAAGTCACCCTGAAAATAAAAGCACTGATATGTATTGAATATTAAATGGTTTTGTTGTTCTCATAGTAGGCTTGCATAAATTTAAGTTAGTATTAATTTACCAGCAAGTAACATTTTAATTAAACATTTTAAAGTAGAGAGTTCTAGGGATGCCAGATAAAACATAGGATTCCCAGTTAAATTTAATTTCAGATGAATAGAAAATAATTATTTTTATATAAGTATATCCTAAATATTACATGGGATATACTTATATTTAAATAATTTTTTGTTACTCATTTGAAATTCAAATTTAACCAGATACATCATGTATTTTTCTTTGTTAAATCTGGCAACTCTAACAGAGCATAACTTGTAAAATGCTAGTTGTCTAGTTTTTTGGTTGATTCTGCGGTGGTTTTTTGTTTTGTTTTACTCTGATTATTAAAAGACTATGTTGCAAGTTTTAGCTACCTGTTTGATATGTTGAAAAAACAAACTTGGCACCTTCACTGAGGAAGATAGCAAAATAAAACTTTAAAAAATTACTCAACCTTATACGCAATTTTAATTT
The DNA here is from genome assembly GCF_963455335.1 of Martes martes. Classification (NCBI taxonomy): domain Eukaryota; kingdom Metazoa; phylum Chordata; class Mammalia; order Carnivora; family Mustelidae; genus Martes; species Martes martes. The sequence continues at coordinate 39,535,986 of NC_137896.1, forward strand.
TGTTTTTTGCTCTTCAATTGCAATTTGTTTCCTAAGTACAAATTAATACCTGCTTGGTGAAACAAACAATAAGCACACCTAAAAAACAGAGAAGGCTTACCATCCAACATTTTGCCTTATGTTAAATTTATCACCCTCCATAATCAGCCTCTTTTATGGAGAAAAAAAAAATTGGCCTTGATATTGGGAAATCTTAATTTTAGTGCTGGCTTTGTTCTTATGCTCCACGCAAGTCTGACCCCACCTCCTATGATTCCCTGGTCTCATATGTCAATTAAAGAGGGTTAAAAGATTGTTATCTATAGCCATTTCCAGAAATGAGGTTATAAGTGCCCATGATTTCAGCTTCAATTTCCTGGAAAATAATTATGTGTGGATGGTACTCATGGAGCCTGCTCTCGGTCAACACATTTTTGTTTACTTGTTTTTTAAACTGTGTTGTTTCTATGTCTTCATTTGTCTTTATCCAAGTAGATTTAGTTTTTACCTCTACTGAATATAATGATGTCATTCATGTGAAGAAATAATTCAAAATTAAACCCAAAAGAAATTTCTCAGCAATATTCATATTACGATGCTGGGTGTGCCCTTTAAATGAAGTCAGCATTTCTTCCTACAGATTTTGAGGCATTCTGAAACTTTAATGGTAGAATTAAATGGTATTTTCTTTGTGAAGAACAATCATGGTAACCCTATTGTAGATCAGTCTTTTGAAGAGAATTGCAGAAGTTTAAAAGAAATGTATATGATCACTTCAGGTATTAAGACAGTGCTATGTAGACAGATGCTTTATACAGTAATATATAAACTTATACTTTAGGTAGCCCAATTTTTCTCATTCATATTACTTGGATACTCTACAGTTTTGAAACTTTGGAGTTTTGTTTGTTTGTTTGTTTGTTTTAAAAAAAGAAATGGGGCACCTGGGTTAAATGTCTGACTCTTGGTTTAGGCTCAGGTGATGATCTCAGGGTCCTGAGATTGAGCCCCATATCAGGCTCAACAGTCAGTGGGGAGTCTGCTAGAGATTCTCCCCCTCTCCCTCTGCCCCTCTGCATACTTGCACATTCACACTGTCTCTCTCTTTCTCAATAAATAAATAAATAAATAAGCAAACAAATCTTTTTAAAAAATAAAAGAAAGAAAGAAAAAGAAAATAAACTTTAGAGGTAACCTACCCTACTCTTTTCTTTTTCCTTGAGAAGAAACTCAGCATAGCTCAATAACTGGCTGATGGGAAACTAGTTGGTAAAGGAAAGAAAGGGAGTATGAGACAGGACCTTTGCAGACATTACCCAAAGATTTATGAGAGCCCTGTAAGCTCAGGAAGCCCTAGACTTTCTGCTATAGAAGGATATTAGAAGTGATGGTGTGTTTGTGGGGTCAGAGAAGGAACTGGTCCGCAGTGCAGCTTGGGGGAAGGAATGAGTAGGAGATTTGTCTGGAAGTCACATTTGCATTTGAAGTTCATTATTTCTACTTAAGTTGTTTGATTGTATACCTTGATGACACAGGCATGGCTGCATGATTTTGAAGGATCTGATGGAAATTATGGAGGGTCTAAGTCTTTCCCAAGCCAATTTTTGGCTCTGGGGCTTCCTATGAGGTGGGAGTATATGTTTGTTTGTATGTTTGTTTGTTTGTTTGTTTGTTTCCCAATTGTACCAATGATAACCCTAAGGCCAAAAATCATTTCATCCCTTGTCAGAAGACAGGATTCAAACTCAGGTCTACAGAAGCAGAAAATCTAGATAGCTTTTGCATTTTACCATGCCAATGGAATCAACATGACCTCATCAACTTGGAAGTGTGCCCTGACCTCCAGGACCTTGCATGACTGTGTTTGCTGCATGTAGACACATACTCTTCCAAACATAGTAATTCAAATTACATTTCTTCAAAATCACTCTGAAAAATATGGCTAAAACCATATCTCCATGTACAAATTAATTGGTAGAAGAAAATAAAACATACTAAATCCTATATTACATTAAATAATGTATTATGAGTTATTTATTTATTTTAAAATAACCAGCTTGACCCAATTCCATTGGTTGGTTGTAAAATAGTACAGTATTTGATGGGATTCAGACTTTTTTTTCCCCTGAGAACAGCTCTTCTAAATACATGTATCTAGTTCTCTCTCCCTTACAGGCTTCTTTCTTGACTGTACAAAAGTAATACATGCCATTTTTTTTTTTTAATTTAAAAGTTTGAGGAGTCAAAGGGAGTCTCAAAAGGGTACAAGAGGATGGTAGGCAGGAAGGCTGATATATGTTTACCAATTTCAACCACGTTAGTTAAACTCTTAATATACAAATGTCATAACCAAGGATGTAGCAAAGTCACAAGAGTCAAGAATGTGTTAGAGCCTCAGCTCTATGTCTAATAGGTTTGTGACCTTGGATATATCAGTTTAATTCTCTAAGGTCTGATATGTCTGCGCTCTAAGTATGTTGCTAACTCTAAATTCTGCTGTTCTTTGACTGGTTTTATACAACCAAGTATTTCCATGCCAATATTTTGAAAACTCTGTTCCCAGGAGGTCTTAGGGACAATGTAGAGTCCCTTTAGTGTTATACCAGCGGTTCTCAAACTGTGGTCTTGGGAACTTCTTAGAAATGTAAATTTTCAAGCCTCACTCAGACTTACGGAATCACAAACTCTGAAACAGGGCCAGAAACTTGATTTTTAATGAGCCCTCCAGATCATTGAGAACCACTGTTTCACACTATAAAATTAAAGCACTACTTCAAAGAAAAGGATGATTTCCAGATTATTGGGCTGAGCCTCTGACAGCTCAATCTCTACCTTGACTGCATCCACAAGAAACCCCGAAACCAAAAGCAGTGAAACATAGCAGGTGGTTGTGCAAGTGAGCAAACAAGGCCAGCCTTCCTTCCCCTTCCTGATGGGACATTTTCCAATCTTCTGTCTCCCGCATCTGGAGCTCCCATCCCCCTGGATCTATTTTCAGAATGATCATTCATCTAAGTATTTCAAATAAATTTGTACTCAGTAATGAAGGATGATAAATAAAGGGGCAACCAGAAAATAAGGAAGCACCCCTTCAAAAAGCCTACTGGTAAATATCTGGCAATCTTGGGGAGGCAACACAGGAGCACCTTCCAAAAAGTAAGACATGAAAGGATGCCCCCAGAAGAGTAGGAAGGACGGGACTGAAATTGAAGCAGTAATTTGAGGCATCACCGTGAACACCAAAGGTCATGGTGTTTTATTTATTATTGCAATTACAAGAACAGTAAAACTGCAACAGGCAGAGGGGGTCCATGCAGTTTGCCAGCCTTCCATGTGACACTGTTCCCCCTCATCAGCACTTCTGGTTTCCGGAGGCTCAAGTCTAACGAGCAGCCTCAGCAAGTACACGGATTAATATATTTGCCCAAGACAGAACAGTTGAGAGCTGGCAGTTTTTGATAAAGACATGTCACTGCTGGTTTTGTTCTTTCCTGGAAGGCCTGCGAGCGGAGATGGTGAAATTCTTGTTATCACTTCCACATGGGCTGTCTTCTTGGCACAAATGAAGAGACTGGGGGGCTGCAGTCATTCGTCAACTACTGAAACAAAGAAAGGTGGATTCCATTATTCCACGGGCCCCGGGGATTGGATGTCTTCAGAAGCATTCAAGAAGGAAGAAAGCTAAATGTTAAAAGGCCTCAGTGTTGATTAAAAAGTGAGATCAAAAACAAAGCTCGGGTGCTCATGCATTTATCACATGTATTAATTGTGCTGCTATCTTTAGTTTGCAGAATAGGATGTTATAAAGAATGCAGTGACCGTTCTGCCATGTTGAAAATGCCCATTATTAATATGGATTAAGAAACAAAGAAAAATCACCAAGCAATGAGTTATGCCCATCAGAAGGTTTGTTGATGGAGTGAAACTTATCCTTTATTCTCACTCCAATAACTTTTGAATAGTTATTTATAGGGCTGCTGTTTGGTGAATTTCCAGCTGCCCAGGGCTATAATGTGATTCTGCCCACCCTAAAATAGGCCTCTCTCTTTTTAGTATTTTTACAGAATTTGATAAAAAGAAATCCTTGGAAATGATCACATAACCCCTGGTTTATAATCCTTCAATGGATTCTTCAGAGCATGCTCAGCCAAGGATGCAAAATCTCACCACTGTTGATCCCTGTGACATTAACATACACTGTTCACCCCTTAGTCTCTGAGTTCTGAACCCATTGCCTTCCTCTCCACATGTAGCCTTCTCACAGGTTGCTCACCTACCAGGAACAGCCTTTTCACTTTCTTGGGGAAACTGTACCCACCCGTCATATAGCAGCTCATACAACTCTCATTCTAGGAAGCCCACCCCTAGATCCCAAACCGGATCATGACCCCAGTCATAGGCTCTCAAAGAATCTTGTAGCTGTGCCTTAGAGTAATAAATGATTAATGTGTATCTTCCAACATAGAGGCCATTGTTTGCTCATCACTGTATCCCTAGCACTTAGCAGAGTGCCTGCCTGGCTTATCACGGACAATAAAAGCCATCAAATTTTTTGAGCAAGGAATGATACAGTTGGCCATGTTTTAGAAAAATAACCCTGTAGTAAGCCTAGAGGTCAAATTGAAGAATGGAACAATTAATAATAGAGATTTTGTATAAGGAACTATTGCAGTTGTCTAGGAAAGAAAAAAAGAAAAAAACAAAATATATATATATATATATATATATATATATATATATATATATATAAACTGTATATCTATAAATCTAAATTGTCCATTGACTGACTTGCCGAACATTTATTGAGTGCTTACACCGTGTGTGTCAGATACGGTGCTGGGTACTGAGACAATTAAAAACTCTATTTGGAAAATGGAAAAGAAGGGATGGATTCCAAAGACACTTTTGAGGTAGAATCGACAGAAGCCACCAAGCAATTTTTGATATGCAAGAAGGAATTCAAGAGGAATATAAAGCTTCTAGCTGAGTGACTAAGTAGAGGGTGATTCTATTAACCCCATGTTAGGACTTCAGGAAAAATAGCAAATCAAGACACAAGGCAGACAGCACAAGTTTGAACATGTTGAGTTTTGAGATACTTGTCAGATTTGCAAGTTTATCAACTGGTACAGTCACAGTTTCTGGAAGAAAACGTCTCTGTTCAATGAAGAGTTTCTGGTTGATTTCGAAGGTTGGCCTGTGAAGACTAGTAAAGAGACAAAACCCACCTAAAAATATAAAAGTATAGTTTTTCCTTGAAACCAATGGTTTCTTCCTTGACCTTTAGAATATGCATATTTTGAATGAGTGAATGTAATCAATTGATTTTTTTGGCAAAGAAATGCTAAAAAAATATACTTCACAGATAATGTAGAAGAGTCATAAGGAGGAACATATATAGAATATTACTGAGTGGCAATAGATTAAATTGATACTTGCTATCCTACTGGTTCTGTGATAATGGTATGCCTTAGAATATATATTAAATCTTGATAATATATATTATTATATTTCATAAAACATTTATATAATGTTATATTTTATATTTACATTAAATAAAATGACAAAATCTGTATAAATATAAAATGTTATATAAAATATGCTTTTGTCATTTTAAATATACAGTAGTACAGTTTGTTCTGTGTTTTTATCTTTTCTTCTTCTTAATATATAACTCTTGCATTTTTCCCTTTAAGGCAATACTTAGGAATGTATGTAACCAGCCAATACAGTGATAAATATGTCTTTCGCAGCAAGTTTTAAAATCTCAAGAGATCTAGAAGAGGCATGAAACTCTAACCAGATAAATCCATGGTATATTGTATGAGCCAAATGCTTTCTCTAAAATGAGAAAGATTCAAATCAGTGACAAGGAGACGCATGTGGGGCTTAAGCCAACTGTAGAAGGACACAGGTGTGCATCAGTACCACAAATGCACACAGAATTATCTAAGAACATCTTGCCTTGCCAACTCTAATATCACATGAAATCTGGGCCAAGTGTGCAGCAATATTGAAATGTACCAACTCTGGTATTGCTTTTCTGGTATCTAGTCTAGCAATTGCATTTGCTTTTTGTTCAATAAATTATTTCAATACTGCAGTAGAATTTAATAAACTAAGGTTTATTGCTCTTGTTTGTCTGGAGATATTTTCACTGACTTGTTGGTTAGAAGAAAGATTTTTTTTCCTGGCTTGTCCAACATATTGATGACTCATATTTTAACAAGATGAAATTCTGGTTTTACATATTCACTCAGTAAACACCTACTTAGAAACTACTCCATATGGATCATGGTGCTAGACTTTGGGTATGAGACATAAAGTGATGGCAAGAGAAACCTATAGCTGAAAGGGAATATAAGATGGAGAGCATGGCATTAAGCCAAATTTCTCTCTTCATCTTCACATGGCATATATCCATATCCAAGGTTCCCTTTTTTATGAGCACACAAATCATATTGGATTAGGATTTCATGCCATTCTGGTATGTTCTTAACTTCACTAATTATATCTACAATGATTCTTTTTCCAAATAAGATCACATTCTGAGTTACTGGTGATTAGGACTTCTACATATGAATTTTAGGGGGCACAATGCAATCCATAACAGAGTGCTACTCATGCAAAAAGATAGTCCAGTTTTAAAAAAAAAAAGATAGTCCAGTTTTTGTGTGAAGGGATGATAAATTCATCATTAGTTACATTAAATTTGAGGTACCATGGGAATATTCAAGTAGTGATTTTTTTTTTTTTTTCTGGAACTGGGTCTATGAGTCTGGAACACAGAAACTGGTGCCTCGGATTTGGGTACACTGCCTACTATAATCTCTTGTATTTCTCTCTATACAATATAAAATTATTATTATTATTTTTTTAAAGATTTTATTTATTTATTTGTCAGAGAGAGAGAGAGAGAGAGAGAGCGAGCACGAGCGAGCACAGGCAGACAGAGTGGCAGAGGGAGAAGCAGGCTCCCTGCAGAGCAAGGAGCCCGATGTGGGACTCGATCCCAGGACGCCGGGATCATGACCTGAGCCGAAGGCAGCCGCCCAACCAACTGAGCCACCCAGGCGTCCCACAATATAAAATTATTTAAATTATACTAACAGCAGAGCAGAAATTTGATTATTGGAAATTCAAAAAATCAGAAGGAAAGAGCCTAGTAGACAAATATAGAAGACCCTTCCCAGATTAATTTCAACAATTTGGCATTCATGTGATGAGTTTTGATTAATGGGAAAGCAGCCCACACTTGGTGGAAAGAGCTGAGTATTTGATTTTCTGCAGAATATTTTGATTCTGTAACATGACTGACACATATCCATATGCCTCAAAGCAACATCTTATGTGATATTGAGGTTTTGCCTGACAGTTTTCTTCAGAAAGCTCAGAAACGTTTATCCAATTCCTTAATATGTTTTTCTTTAATAGATTTTTCTGTTGGTAGGGAAAACATTTCTGAGAAAACATTTCTTTTTCATATGTATGACTCTCTATTGCCTGACATAGTACCTCATACGTGGTAGGTGCTAAATAAATCCACTTGCGGAAGAGCTGTTGTGTCAATGTTTGAGATACAGTCTTTGAAAAGAATCCCTATAACCCATGTTTGCACAGACTTTCATATAATGCTCTCCCTTCCCCTCCATGCCATGTGGGAATGTGTTTGTTCATTTAAAAGCCCGAGCGATGCTAGCCAATGAGCCTATCTTGGGTGTTCAGGCTTTTTTCCCCCCCAGTGGCATGAGCTCTATTGTCAGCATCAAATAATTGTTGGAAACCTCTAAAGTTGTGACCAGTGTAATTCATGCAAATGAGGGCCCACTCTGTGCCTCCCCATGTGGCAGGCACTTTAGGGTTATAAAAAGAAACTAATCAGATGGTGTCTGCTATGGAGACAGTCAAAACCTAAGACTATGGGGAGTCAGACTGACTCTTCAAATCCCACTCAGCCACTCTGTGACCTTGAGCAAGTTATGTGAACTTTGTAAGCCTCAGTTTCTTCTTGACAACATGGAGATTATAATAATACCAACTTCTTATGGTTATTGTGAGCTCAGTGACTATAAAGAGATTAGGTCATATAGAAAAGTTCATGAAATAGTAGATATTATGGTCAGGATTGTCATCCTAATTGTCATTATATTAGAGGTCTGAGAACTCTGTATACTTGCGTAGTCCTATTAAGAAAGCATTTAAGAAATTAGGATCAACGGGGAGATGACAGCATAATTGTCTTGAATATTTAGAGAGGGGCTGATGTGGGTGCTCATACAATCTAGGAAGAAGGTAAGACTTCAAAGGCACTTCAGCGATGGATTGCTTTAAAAAGATTGAAAAGACAGAACAATAATATACTATCAGAATTCTACTATTTCAGGCTCTTGACTGATTTTGACTTCTCTGCAATCTGTTCCTCAACACAATTTCCACAGATGCATTGGTTCTCACAATGTTTATTTACTATTGTAAGCTTCATCAAACAGTCAAGTGATTTCTTAAAAAATAGGGGCCTTGACCTTTGCCTTTCCCTTGGCTGGGAACTTAATCATTCTTTGGTGGATAATACCCACTCTGTTTGCCAGCCCAGGACTTGTGGCTGGAGTTCGCGTGATGGATTCGCCCATTTTCTCTGAGGCACAGCACTTCCAATCAGAGCAAATGACTCTTTGGAGCTCAGCCTGCTGGCAGAGGGTGAGGACCTGGGAGCCACTGAGGAGTTCCTTCTGGGACTGGGCTTCTGGGTTGATGTCCCTGACCAGCGCCAACATGGAATAAACACAGACAAGCAGAGATTTAGAATTTTTGATCTCTTAAGAAACAACTGTAATTTTCACCCCTTTCAATAGCTTTCTATATATATATGAAACTGCTTGCTACTGAAATCCTTTTTTATTTTTTATTTTTTAAGATTTTATTTATTTATTTGAGAGAGATAGAGCACAGGCAGGGGGAGACGCAGGGGGAGAGGGAGAAGCAGACTTCCTGCCAAGCTGGGAACCCTGACATGGGGCTCGATTCCAGGACCTTGAGATGATGACCTGAGCGGAAGGCAGACACTTTAACATCTGAGCCACCCAGGTGCCCTTCCTTCAGTGTTTTAAACTGATTGCCGGGGGGGGGGGGGGGGGGAGTGTGCCATATGGGCTTAAATTTGGTTTGAATCCATCAAACCCAGGTGCAAATATATTAGTTGTAGTTCCATGAGCAAGTTACCTAGCTTTTCTAAGTGTGGGTTTCCTCATCCGTTCAATGGAAATCGGTAACAACGCTCCACTTACAAGGTTAGAGTCAATATTAAGGATATAGTATATGTGCCAAAACATGTTTGGCACATAGTAGGCCTTCAATAAAGTGTAGCTGCTATTATTTTAATGGTACTGCAGGCAGACGTTCAAGTTTTCAGTGTCACAACCATTGAGGGATTGTACTTCTGCTGCCAGGGATGTCATTCCCTTGACTTACAAGTTATGACAGAGGAAAGATGGGACATCCTGCTAGAGAGAATGGAAACTTAAACAATGGTTTCTAGTCATGCGATGAAGTAATGCTTTTTTTTTTTTTTAATTGCTTAGTTTTCTATTGCCACAATTTTAAGAAGTGGCTTAAAACACTGAATACCCCCCCCCCCACCATAGGTGGCTAAAACAGCAAGCATTTATTTGGCATATGGATCTGTAGGATTGGCTGAGTGGCTCTGCTCGTCTCAGCTGTGCTTGCTTATGTGTGTCTGGGAGTCAGCTGGCTATTGGCTGATCTAGGTAAGGCTTGGCCAGTCAACTGTCTCTGTTTCACCTGTCTTTCATCTCCTTCTGGGACAGATGGCCTGCTCAGGCACATTCTCATGATGATGGCAGATGTACAAGATTGGGTTGGTCCAATAACTCAAATGCTTTGCAAGACTCTACTTGCATTGTATCTGCTAGCGTGTTATTGGCCAAAGCAGGTCACATGGCTGAGCACAGAGTCAAAAGGCAGAGCAGGTCACCCTCCCCACACTGGGAGATTACTGCAAAATCCTGTTGAAAAACGGATGGTTACAGAGTAGGGAAGAAGTGGAGACATCATTGTACCTACCACAGCTCTAGAGTAACATACAGCCGATAGGCCCGTCACCTCAAAGCATCTAGATTCTGAGAAATAGACATTTGCCCTAATATTGATTGTTTCCCTGAAGTCATATAGTTTGCTTTAGTACCTGACTATACCGTCAATAACAGCAGCACAGCAGAACATCTCAGTCATTCTCAAATAGCCAAGGACTGAGCTGAAAGAAATAACTCGACCTTTTATCTCAAGAATATAGACTCTTTAGCCAGTAGCAGAAATTATCCCTAAGTGTTTTGAATAGGTTCTCCCTGATTTAATAGCTAGGATGGTGGGGGTTGATTATAATTTTCTGTGTAGCCTCTGAATTATGCCATGGAGATATGTGTAAGACTAATTTGTTTGAAGCATCAGAGAAGCCATCCAAGACTAGATTTCCTGGCATTGTCTTTCACTGTGAATAGAGTCAGACTTGGGTCCAAGAGCCAAATTCAGTGTGAATTTGGTCATGACTACATCAGTGCAGTGCTGGAGGCTTTGACAATCTCTGGGTGACCAAACACCCCCTTCTACTAAGCCCATTTCTGCATGCGTTTCTAATGTAACTCAGGATGGAGCTGTCCTGCCTTTTGTTGGTATCGATCGTACATCTTTGTTATTTTATTTAATGATTGTTAGGGAAAACAATAGATATATGTAGCTCAAATAGCCAACCACAGCAGCTGGTTTTTAGAGGAGGCCTATCTTGCTTTTACACTTTGACTTCCAGCCCTCCCCAGCCATGTTCTCCAGGGAAATTCCTTAACCCACTGAGCAGTGGTGGGGTCACATTCTAGGCTTCTGTGCCCTCATTTTCATGCCGCATTCCTCAGAGAGGCCTCGAGTACTTTAGGAAGCTGATAGAGTTTGGCTGTCATTTGAAAATGTTTTCCTTCTAACTGTTTTCATTTAGAAGCTAATTTATACTCTGCTTTCAAGTAGGCTCAACTCCATTTCACATCTCTGACATGTAGCTTGCACTGCAGTGACTGGGATGGAAGGAGACAATTCAATCAAAGGATGTTTTCTCCATGGAGGAAATGAGTATTATTTGTTCATCTTGCAATTCAGGATTCTGGGCAAATGATGATGTTTGGCAAAGACGCTGGCAAGACAGAAAGACAAATAAATTGCATGATGTGAGAACAGCCTCCTTAATATTAAGGTTTCCTTAAACCAGTGGGTTATTGGCTGCAGGCAAAATATCAAGCTGCAAATCACTGGTTTGCAACTCCTTGATGATCAGTTGTAATCCCAAGAACATATTTAATTTCCTATTTAGTCCTAATTTCTCTTTGTTCCTTAATGATATTTCTCTCCACTCAAAATAAGCCATCTGTTGGCAGCAGCCCACAGAAAACAGATACTGCACATGCAATAATCTTGGAGCGAGGCTGTTACATTGGGAGAATGAAAAACGGTCTCTCTGGAACCATGGGGTCACCTTTAAAATACCCAATTTTCCTTTTTTTGTTTTTTGTTTTTTGTTTTTTTCATTCTGGCCATACATTGTATTGGAAATAAATCTTGTTCTGTTGTATTTTCTGAAATGTTTGTGACCGGGGACAAAGCTTTGTACTCAAGGGATAGAAAGTTTACAGCTTGGCTGGTAGACACACTTCGCCATTTTTTAACCCTCAATTTAATAAATCCCTGGATTTACTGTGTTTTAGGAAAAAAAAATCTAACTGGCCATGCACACCAGAAATCAAGATGATGACAGGATAATTCCTTCCACTGGAAGGTTGTGAGATGGACAGGCTTTGTACAGAAGAGCAAACTCTATGACATTGGGAGTGGGCAGAATAGGACGTATTCAGTTCACCCTGTCCCCATCCAGTCTTTGACTACACCCATCTTTTACCTGTATCTAAACAGCATTCCTAACAGAAAGAGAGGGCTCTTTTTGACTAAGAGAAACATAATGCTAGCTTGCACTTCTTGAACTTTAACTATGTGCCAGGCAATGCATAAGTGGTTATGTGTGGATTTTCTCCTTTACTCTCTCAACGACCCCATGAAGCTTCTCTCAATATTTGCATTGTAGAGATGAGAAAAGAGTCTCAAAACTCCACAGCTATTAAGTGTCAGAGTCTGGATGACAACCTGGACAGCTCGATTTCCAGGGATCTCCACACTTCAGCTAAAATTGGGAATGGATTTAACAATGAAGATGTTATATCCTGAATACCTGTAGGAAACCTCCAAGAATAAAGAATTCAGGTTCCCTGAATTTAGAAAGTATTAGAAATTCTGAGATGGACACACAAAGCACATCAATGTAAAGGTGAGAGAGGTAGAAGAGATTTGATCTTCCTTTTTGCTCCCTCGTGTTTTGAAATATGATTCCTTTTGATGCCATTTCTTCCATGGTTGCTGCACTTCAACTTTAGATGACTTTTCTACCTCCCAGAGCAATTAAAAGGTAATATCACTATTTTACCATGTGAAGCTCGACACCTGATTCATCTATCACTCAGCCTGAAGGCATATTTTTCATACTCACCTGGGTGCATGTCAAGTAGTGAATTGATCTTTTTTAGGATTCAAAAGGAATTCCCTTTTCCAAGGGAGATTCAGGTGAGTGAACAAAATTAATATCCCTGTTACTCTCCATCTCCTTTAATTAGTGAGCCAGAGAGCTAATAATTATCTCACCTGTCAGCTATCTTGACAGCTCTCTGTTGAGGCAAAAGCAAAGGAAACCCCCACCCCCAATCTCAAACCCTAGCAAATGCTATCAAAGTCTCCACCACCAAAAGTCTACTTAAATTCCACTGGTGTGACCTTCGTCTTTTGGTTCCAGTTCCCTCAAACCAATGTCTCCAATGCTTCCTCCCTCCATCCTGGGTAATCTAAGAAATGTCACTACATGGTGAACGTTGCCTCATCTCACAAATTTCCCCTGTCAAAATATTCTCAGCAGTACTAGACAGATGGAACAAATCCAGGGAGCAAAACAAATGCTACCACAGCTTTTAGAGCACTCCAAATGTAACAGTACTAGCTGTTCTTATCTCATAATATGCCCACCGCCATCATTTTTCCCCCTAACAATCTGTCCATGATGACAAGTTCTATTCCATTTTCTTGGTGAGGGATCATGTCTCTAAGCCATATGCTGTAACTGGAAGACTAGCCTTTAGATTTCTGAGTGAGTGGAATCGGACCTCTCCTCTTACCTCCCATTATCTTAGTACTTATCTCAGCCTGGTATCCCTGAGCAAACTAAAGGACACATGTAATCTGATCACAAATTTGTAGGACAGAATAAGTCGTCTAATTGTTTTCCTCTGGTTTTTTGATTCCGACTTTTAGAGGATGGTCTGTCTCCTGCCATGAGCTGACACGGTGCTACTGACTGTGTAGGAGAATTGAGCAGCTGGCCAAGACAGATGGATTTCTGTGTTGATCCAGTGAAGTTTCTCCTGTGTAAATCTTCATTTCCTCATCATGCCTGTTAGATGTCCTTCATTTCAAGAACCCGCCCTCTGCCCTGGTTTCACCCGGTTTAGTAATTGTTCCTGAATGAACTGTGGTTTTTGTGTAAGCACCCTCTGAGGGATGTTTGCAACTGCAGTCAATGGTCAGTGTTGAGAGTAGCCACCTACTGTGCTCTGAATCCATCCAAATAGTTCTTCTTTCTTTAATGTCTACGTACATCAATCCATTTATTTATCTGTCTGTGTGTCTACCAATCCATCCACTCACCATTCATCTATCTCTCCATCTGTCTAGTCATTTAATATTTCTTAATATCTGGACATAGTCTCAGAACTTAGCTTTGCTTTGTTGTCTGATAATATAAAGGCAATCTAACTTTTATCCATTACAATTCATCCAGTAAAGTGCCTGGATAGCTCAGTCAGTGGAGCATGAGACTCTGAATTCATCCAATACAGCCTTCTTTTTTAGAGCCCTAACAAAAAATATTTGCAACTCCACAATTAAAACATAGTGGTTCTATAACATATCACCAATTCCTTAATACTCCTCCCTTTGAGAGAAGTCTTTGTTCACTTTTTTGAATCTGGGCCAAACTTAGTGCTTTTTTACTAATAGAATTAAGCAGAATTAATGTGCAGTTTCCAAACCAAGATCTGTAAAGGCCATGTATCTTCTACTTGGTTCTCATAGATTGTTGTCTCTGGGGGGAAGTCAGCAAACACACAAAAAGTGCTAATGCTTTGAGACCAAAGGAGAGAACATACATAGATATTCTGGCCACCAGTCTAGTTGAGCTACCAGCCAAAAACCAGCATCAACTGTCAGTCATGGGAGTGAGCCATCTGGAATATCCAGACAAGTCAAGCTTTCAAATGATCCCAACTCTACCCATATCTAACTTCTTCCTCATGACAAACCCCGGGCAAGAGCTGCCACCTAAGCCCTTCCTGAATCCATTAACCAAAAAATCACGAGACTACTAAAAGGGCTGTGTTAACTGCTAAGTATTGGATTAATTTGGTCTGAATTAATGATAACTGAAATAAAAACAGTATTTGACTAGTAAATTATTAAGGACTTCAAAGGAATGCTGATCATTTCATTTTTTAGAAATCGATTATTATTATTTTTTTTACTTTTCACCTTTCCACTTTAAACTGTATTTATTTTGTAAGTTTTGCTAGATAGAGATTGAGACAGAAACAGATCTAAAGTGACTGTCTATCAATATCTTTTCCCCATGGGATCATATGATTTGCACAAATATGGAGAGAAGACCTTAGTTTCATGAGTTTGCAATGTAATAGGGGGGGGAAAATGATTTTTAGGTCATCCACTTCAATTTATTTACTCCTAGGTTAGGACTCATTTATATATTGGGGGGTACATCACAGTTATATCATCTATATACCTCACTAGATAGTCTCTAAGTGTTGGGTAGTGCAATTCAATATAGACTGAAGTTTTACTTTGACCCCAAAGTCTCATCTCCAGTGGGCAATATGGAGCATTGGCATTGCTGTAACAATTTTCTAGCTCCTCTTAGAAAGAGTTCACTTTTCTCATGTCTGCTCCAGCTTCAGTCATCATGTCATATAATCCAAGAAGTTCCCCTTTGAGTCTTGCTATGACACCCATTTAGCATGTGTTGGATGATCTTTTCACCATCAGGGAATATGTTAACTCAAACAGGTATTGTCTGCTCACTTGTCATGTATTTGCATATCAAATTTTTTTTGCAGAATTTCCGAGTATTAAGCATTAAGTTGGAGACCTTGACACTTCATTCACAAATACTTCAACATATATCTTCTAGGAAAAATTATTTTTTATATATAACCACAAGGGCATTATTATCATACTCAAGAAACATGGCTCTCGTATAATATACAATCCATATTCAGATTTCTCTAGCTGTCCCAGTGATGTTTTCTGGGTTTGTTTTTAATAGAGTACCCAGAGCATTGCATTTAGTTGCCAGGTATCTTTATCCTCCTGTAATCTAGAAAGATTTCTCCATCTATCCGTGTGTTCAGTAAAGCTGATATTTTTGAAGTGTCAAGTCCCATTATTTTTAGAATGTTCCGCAACTTGAATTTATCTTATTATTTCTTCATGATTAAATTCAGGTTAAAAATTTTGGGTAAAACTATTTATAGATGATATTATTCCTTCCCAGTACATCACATCAGGAGGTGTTTGTCATCCATTAGTCTCATTATTTTGAATGTAAAGGTGATGTCCTTCATATTTTTTTTCATTGTATGGGTACATTTTTCCTTTAATAATTTCTAAGTGATCCAAGAAGTGACACTTTGAGACTGTGTAAATATTGTTTTCTCATCCCATGATTTTTTTTTATACTATGGTTTTAGCATCTACTACTGAGACCTACCTGCATCAATTACTATATTAGTGATTGCAAAATGGTGACCTTCCCATCTACTATCAGAGATAAATATCTCCTGCGAGGGCAGACTCACAGAAGGGCAGGGACATCAGGCAATGTGGAACAGTGAAGGCGTACAGAGGTTCAGTTGATCCATATTTAGACTTTCTCCATCTCTCCTGTCTTTAGCCTCAAGTTTTGTCCCTTAGTTTATAGGTACCAGGTGTCTCCAGTTCTGAGTCTTCTCCAGAGTTCTCTGACAACTGTCACTGGCTTCTTACTAGTTATCTCCTCTGCAGGCTCCTATGTTTTAATTTTTCTCCTTTACTCTGTTACCTCTCATCCCATATGTTTAAAAAAAATGTTGGCTTTCCTTCTCTTCTGTCACCTCACTTTTCAATCTCTTTTTTCCTATGGGCTCTTATTTATCATCATTATTATTTCACCATCACTTCAGTGAACTTTCAGAAAGGACAGAAAAAATGTACTTAAGACCTCATGTCTTGTGTATTTTGGTATTTTTAGTTTTGATTTTCACAGACAAATACCTTAAACCATTCACATTGTATTGTTTCATGTACAAGAATATTTCCTCCCTATGTGGCCTCATTACTTTTCCTTTTTATTTATGATGACTATATAAGCATTTGTTACTTTCATATAAGGAGAAAATTTTTCCTCAGTTTATCTGCATACACATTTTTTTCCTTCAAAGAAATCTATGACTTCTTTTCTTTTCTTTTCTTTTTTTTTTTTTTTGGAAAGTATGTTTTATTAATTAATCAAACCTAAGAAAGGTTTGGTGAGTATATGGAGTAGAGAACCTATATTTTCCTCCCTCCACATTTTTACTAGAAGTTCATCTTTTTCTTGGAAGACAGTTAAAGAAATCAGCATTCCCTTGCCAGAAGCAGCATCTGGATCTTTGGCATAATCCTCAGGTTGTTTTGTTGACAGCTTGTAAGCTTGTGTAGCTGCTCACAATCTTTGCTTAGCTTTAAAGACCCTCTGAAATGTTTGAATTTTTTCCTACCCAGTGGTCACCTAACTGTGGATCTGGTCTTCGGCCAGTTCTGATGTCTTAGAGACCTCTCATTATTCAATGATCCTCTAATCTGCTATTAAGTGGATACTAGAAGTAAAAAGTGGGAGGCACTCCAGATAGGGATTTTTTTTTTTTTTTAATGTACTCTGTAATAATGTGCCACAGCTGATGCTGATGCTGGCTTATCTGTTTGCCCTTGGCCTGAGTCTGAGTCTACCTGTAGCCCCACTGGACTGTGCCCCTCTATGTAGGCAGCTTCCCATTTCAAACCCGTCTATCTCTCTGCTTCCTTTTCTAGAGACTTTTTCAGTGGCATGGGAGTTTTTCTCAGTTTCAGTGAAGGGTAACCTGGAAATAATAAGAATTTCGTTCCTCCAGGGGCATCGGTAAGGGATAGGAATCAGTGAGGAAGTATCCTGGTATCTCAATCACTCACTGAGACAGTTTTAAGAGTGTCCTGTGTGCACACTCAGAAGAAATCTGAGCCCCAGTTACCCATATTTGTAACTTACTCATTAATACTTTTTTAAAGTTTTTTTTTTTTTTTAAGATTTCATTTATTTATTTATTTGACAGAGAGAGAGATCACAAGTAGGCAGAGAGGCAGGCAGAGAGAGAGAGGGAAGCAGGCTCCCCGCTGAGCAGAGAGCCCAGTGCGGGGCTCGATCCCAGGACCCTGAGATCATGACCTGAGCTGAAGGCAGAGGCTTAACCCACTGAGCCACCCAGGCACCCCTCATTAATACTTTTTAATTAGATTTTCCATCCTCCCCCTCATTTCCTATTGCCTCCCCTTGTACTTCCGAGGTTGATTTTTCAAATAAACTAACTGCACTTAAGTCTGTCTCAGAATCTGGTTTTAGGGAAACTGTTGCAAAGATTTAAAATGTTCCAGAAAAAGTGCTATCACATTTTGTTGGAAATTGACTCTGCTTTGAGAAAGTGCTTAATAAATTATCCTTTAAAATATTGATCATTATTACCCTTCTTTTAATAGGCACCTGGTGAATTTATAGTATATATAAAAGGGTTAATTTATTTTTGAAAGTCTCTGGAATTGTGCTGTGTGTCATGCTTTCTGCTAGGGGCTGAGAATACACAAGTGAACAAAATAAACATATCCACTGCTCTCTGTTATAGAGCTTAAACTCTAGTGGTGATATGACAAATACACAATCAGTTATGATGCAGGTTGGGACATGCAATGGTAGAGGAAGTCTCATTACTGGAGTAGTGAATGAGGTCAGAAAGACTGTCTTCAGGGGTGCCCAGGTGGCTCAGTTGGTTAAGCATCTGAATTTGCCTCAGGTCATGATCTCGGGATCCTGGGATCAAGCCCCATATCAGGCTCCATGCTCAGCAGAGAGTCTGCTCGTCTCCCTCTCTCTCCCTCTGCCCCTTACCCTGTTCATGCTCTGTCTCTCAAATAAATAATCGAATCTTTTTAAAAAATAACTGTTTTGGGGACGCCTGAGTGGCTCATTGGGTTAAGCCCCTGCTTCGGCTCAGGTCGTGATCCCCGAGTCCTGGGATCGAGCCCCGCATTGGGCTCTCTGCTCAGCAGGGAGCCTGCTTCCTCCTCTCTCTCTCTCTCTGCCTGCCTCTCTGCCTACTTGTGATCTCTCTCTCTCTGTCAAATAAATAAATACAATCTTTAAAAAAAATAAAATTAAAAATGACTGGTTTTGTTCATCCCTCTTTCTCAACCTCTAGCATAAAATCTAGAACAGAGTGGAAATTTCAGAAGTATTTCTTGAGTAAAAAGAGGTATATTTAATTATGAGTTATATTCAGGAACTGCAAACATGCTCAGTGTGACCAGAATATACCAGGTAAAGGAGAGGTATAGAGATGGACAAGGGTCTGGACTTGTAGTGCCTTAAATACTGTGTTTAGGAATGGGGACTTTATCCCAAGAGTATCAGAAGTGTTAAACATTAAAGGGCAGGACCAAGATAGCAGTTTTACAGAAACACCCATCCTGCAGGCATAATGCAGAATGGAGCTGAGCCAACCAAGCAGGGATCAGGCAAATCGGTTAGAGAGCTGAGCTCTAATCTACATGAGAGATGCTGGTAGTCCTAAATCCACGAATGGTAGTGGGGCGGTGGAGACATGGCTGAGTTGGAAGGAGATGTAGGAGGCAGAATGGATAAGGCTTGGCACTGGGGTACAAGAAGTTGCGGGGAGTAGAGGGAGTGCTGATAATGCCCAGAGTTCTGCCTAGCATGGCTTTCTAAATCTGGGGATGCAGACGCAGAAGTGAGTTCAAGGGTGAAGGTGAAGAGAAAGGAATTTACTCCAGGATGGTGCTGAAAGAAGAAAGGAAGTTTTGCCAAGGTTGTTCTATGTACATTTGCCTCTGCCCATCAAAGCTTAAAAGGATTATTTATTTATGAAAAAATATAAATGCAAAATATGTCACTTAAATACATATATAATTTATAGCCCTATAAATCTGAATGTATTTGGATGAAAATTTAGTATGTTAATTTTCTATCAAATAAGTATCTTATTTTTAACACTAAAACCTATAAATCATGGTAGTCTCATCTGGCAAAAACCCCCAAACTATATAATACTCGTTTTCTTAAATAAAACTTGATGTTCAGAACAGTTATTTGTTGGAATGGTTTAATGAAATTGATTATAGCCCTTTAGGTGCAGTTTATTATTTTGAAATTGCTTCTTTTGGAAATGTGAGGGAGGGTAGGAAGGTTAAATGGAGCTGAAGTAGCAAGCCAGGCCATTTAAAGAAGGCATGCGTTTAAATTCTGAATGCTGAATAAAAATGTCCTAAAAGACCTTTGTTTGGAAGGAAATGACTTTAGCTGTTTAGCCTTGGAGGGAATAAACAGCCACATGCATACTAATCTCGCAAACCTCATGCCCATGCTCACAGACTCCTTATCTTTTATTCATTTCAAACTATACAAATCTTCAAACTCGCTTCTTGTAGCATTGCCGCTAAAATGCAGAAGCTGTGTTTGTGCCAGTAGAATGTGAGTTATTTGTGATTTTATGTGGTTAGGTTATAGCAAATCTCTAAAGACAGGGAGTGTAAGGGGGTATGAGTATGTCTATGGGGGATGGAGGGAGTTGGCGGGTGGTGGTGGGGGGCCTCCGGTGGGCTGGTGGGGCAGAAGTAACAGGAGGCAGAGGGTGGAGGCTCACAAACCAAGAGCCTTATACCCCTCACTTCCCCCAACCCCACAGAGCCAGCTGTATCTCTGTTATAGAGAAGCTCTCCTATCCTCCTGTATCTATTCCCAGATCAGCCTTAACTTCATCCATTCTTGTTCCTCTTTTGGAGTAGGGAGATGGAGGGGCATAAATAAGATTTGAAAATTGTCCTACTGTCAGCTGCCATTTGAACCAGATGTTTTCCTTTGAGTTTCTTCTTGCAACTCGTTTATGATTTTATCAATACAGTTTAATACACTTTTAAAGGCATACTTCCAGAATGATCTAGCATTTTCCAGGAAAATAAAAAAAGGCACATACTGTAACTGTTGATCACAGGGAGTGATGGATTGGTTCTGCCCTTTGCTAGTCCAAAACAGATCACTGAAAGTCTACAGGAACAGGTAAGAGGTTGACAGTTGGGACAACGAATTTTAAAATTTATACTCTGAGCTTATCCCACTTATCAAGAAAATTTGACATCAGAAATAACTGTAAATTAACTGCAATTGAAAGTTTGTGACATTTATAGCTTGGCATAATCTTCAAATGAAGAACATGTTTATTTGGTTTGAAGGTAGTTTACTCAGGATTCATTGCCCTGATCTTTATCTCTCTCAGGTCATAAAGGGGCTCTCTGGAACTCACGCATTCCTGACTTATTCAAACCTGTTTCTGAACTATGTTTGGCTCACTGAAGCAGAGAGGCTTAGAGAAGGAAAATTAAAATGGGTCATATGCATCTGTGTCCTCTTTGAGGCATATCACAAAAACAGCCATTCTGGGAACATCGTAAACAGTTTTACCCATCTGTCTAGTTTAATCTATTTGGGGATTAAACCTTCTGGCTTCCCAGAGTACAGGGTTGTGCTAGAGGCTCGCTCATTATGATACGTGTTTCCAGGATGCTGGTTGCTCCAATATAAATGATGGATTGGGGGCATTGTGTTTACTTAAAGAATCATGGATCTCTTGATTTATACTGGGACATCTGGCTTCTTTTCCCCCTGAAACAGTTGCTTAAACTGAAACCATTTATCCAGCGATAAACTAAGGTCTGGGTGCTCACAGTACCCAGTTATTAGTAACCAGTGATCTATGACTTTCTAAAAATATTTTTGGTTAGATCACATGCATTATTTATAGTGTTGGGGTCCTTGAATGACAAAATATTGGGAGAGACCTCCTTGAACTACAGTTCTTGTATATTACAATGTAGCTCACATGGCCAACTGTATGTTTATTCTTCTTTTAGAACATAAGAAAAGCATTTGGGAGATATTCCCAAAAAGAAACACTGTCCCCGTTTCTGTTTTTCATGTGATTACAGTTTTCTTATTAAGAACAAATGTTGGTATGAAGTGAATATTTGTAAGTTTCATTTCTGCTCTGACTTCTCTTTTGATTGGTAGTGATTTGCTTCATCTGGTGAACTTGAATCCAGACCACACTGTGAGATTGATACTTGTCAAAAAAACAAAAAAAAACAAACAAAAAAAGAGGAAAGAAAGCTTTCTCGTAGGGACAGTTTCCAATTTTATTTACAGTTTGGAATTTTTTTCCATGAATTTCAATTTTACCCAACTAAGGCTCCTATCAGCTTGGCATTCAAGCTTAACCATTGCAAGGAAGGCAAGCTCTGAGCATTGATTAATCAGTCATACAATCATAAGTGAAGAGGAACTGGCAGCAACATAGAATTCATATGCAAATAGCAGGTGCTGGTTCATTTATCGTTAAGTTCCCTTTTAGAGAAAAAATTGTAACATAATTTACTTCTCTGCGTTTCTTCATTCAAAAATCGCATTCAACAGGGCACTCTATTTTAAGTAGGTGAATTTTGAAACCCCTTAAGAGAATGAATTCTGTTTTTCTTAGGTACAACTGTGTTCATTAATAGCCCAGTGCTATAAAATACAGATTAGAACATGAGATGCAAGTTAGGACACCCTCTTCTATCTCTTATAATCTTTGATTAGGTAGTAGTAGTATCAGAGCTTTTGATTGATTAATGAGATATGGAGTGGAGAAAAATATTCTTCAGATACAGAGAGAGGGGGTATGAAAAGGTGGGGGGGATGCCTGGGTGGCTCAGTTGTTTAAGGGTCTGACACTTGGTTTTGGCTCGGGTCATGATCTCATGGGTGGTGAGATTGAGCCTGGGCTGGGCTCTGCGCTCAGTAGGGAGTCTGCTCAAAGATTCTCTCCCTCTGCCCCTCCTCCCCTTCTCTCTCTCAAATTGAAGAAAAAAAAAAATTCAATTTCATTTTAAAAACAAGAAGAAAAAGCAAGCACAAATACCAAAAGAAAAGAAAACAATGTAATCAAAGCTTGATCTTTGGGTTTTCCCTGCCACACAGACTTCGGAAACTTGCCATGGGCCCTTGGGTCATCTCCAAACCAGAGCTTTAAAAACCGGTGGTTGCCTGAGACCCTAGCAGCCAAGTCAGACATTCTATGACCTAAGCAAAAGGGCCAATTGGAAATTTAGCCCCAGTTGTGGTCAAACATGTTTACTATAGAAAGCACTCTGAAGCAGTCTCAGATTTTATCTTTCCGAGCTCACGACAGAACACAGAGAATGTGGAAGTGGGAATTGGGCTTAATTTGGCACAGATGTTATTAGAGCATCCCCTGGTCCCTGAGCTGTTTGTTTGGATTTTTTCTCATTGAGCTTTGGCGCATTACCATGGTAGGACAGCCTCGGATGCCTGTTCTTTATTCATCCTCAGCCATATCTTGTAGAGCTCTCATCTCCTCCCTCACACAATCAGCTACGGCGAATGCACTTTTAGTTGGGATGGGCTCATGAGAGGCTCTATTCCAATATCTCATATACTCTCTAACTAGTTCTGTGTGGTGAGCATAATTAAGATATGAAAAAGATGAGGAGAATCATGAATCAAGTAATATGCTCAAGGTTATTCTACTCTATCAGTTGAAATTCCTTAGATCCTGACACAAATCAAGCAAGACTGTCATAGGCTGCCCACATATGTTGGTTCCAAAGAGCATATGACCACTCTGTCACCACCAAAGATGTCCGTGAGTCATTCCATTCTGATTACCTTGCTGCCCTGTTGCCCATGGGGCTCTCTTTGCCATTCTGCCTCAGCTGCCTAACTACCAACATGTGGGCCATGCCACCCCAACATCTTCCCTTCTGCCTGGAAATCATGAGGCATTTCTTCTTTGTTCCACCCTGGCTAACACAGAACAGTCACTAGTACTCTTTCCAAAGATGTTGGAGTTCCCCTCACCCACATCTTGGTGAAGGGAGTTCTTTTACCATTGTTGAAATATGTGGTAATTTCACTCAAGTGTGCTATTTCTTTTCTTTTTCCTCATCTTTTGGGGTTTCACCCAAATCTGAAAAGAGCATAAGAAATATGTTCTCTGGCAGTGTATCTTTTTCTCCTATTGGCTGACCTCAAGAAGTTTTGATTAGGAAACTTCAGGCAGTCCAGTGAATTCCAGCTCTGGGCTGAAAATTTTTCCTCCACAAATAATGTTATTGAAGATCTCATAGCATTATTTCTTTGATATATAAGTTTATATATGTGAATTATTGCTAGTATTACAATTATTTTAGGTGTTCTAGCAAAATCATTCAATATGAGACTAGGAACACATTTGTCTTTTGATGTTATGCACTAAATATTCTCAGACTGACTCTGTTACATCTGGATGGGGGGTGGGTAAGAGCTCAGAGCTACTTGGTTGCAATAGTGAATAAAACTATTAGATAAATAATGGTCCCAATTAAATCTTTCTCTTGGTTAAGATCACTAACTGCATCAAACAAATGTTAATTTTTTTAATTGAAGCATAGTTGACACAACAATGTTACATTAGTTTCAGGCATTCAGTATGGTGATTCTGTAAGTCTATACATTATGCTATATTCACTCCAAGTGTAGCTACCCTCTGTCACTATATAACACTATTCATGTTACTTTTTAATTAAAATGGTGAAAACAGCAATCTCATTTAGAAGTGGACTTTTATTTGCAGAGAAACTTTCTACTTTATCTTTTCTCCCATCTCCTACATTCTTGCCACCCCATAGACTGAGAACTTCTGCCAACTCTTAGAAGAATTAGGGACACACATTGAAGTCTCTCAGTCATTCTCTGGCTTCTCTCCTTGGAAGGGAAATAATTAGTTTAATGGCAAGGGGATGACATCCGAAAGTCCTTGTTTCTTTGCTGAGTAAAATCAATGTGTTAAGGGGTCACTGCTCATATGTAGCCCATCCTCTTGGGTGCACAGGGCTTGATAAAGAATGAGGCAGATCACATTTTCTATGAAGTTCACAGCCTAAGTGTCTATCTTGCAAACCCAGTTCTCAGCACCTGTGGTTGCCAAGCTAAAACATGAATTAATATATAGAAAGACTTTGACCTTATGTCAAAACTTCATCTTCCAGTTCAGTCTTCCCAATAAGAAAGCTAATACTCTAATCCTTATCTGACTCTTGCATATATTTTCTAGTTGACTCATGGCTTGGAAGTTGGAAGGATATGATAGTTTATCATACTCAAATTCCAATAGCTTTAACTTAATTTATCAAAATTAAAGACACCACAGGCATCGTGCAAGTCATTTTCTGCCTCAAATTCCAAGACTTTTGGCTGAAGAAATGGTTGGCAGTGGAAGCCTCCTAGGACTAGTTTAAAAAGACAACCAGTTTATCTTACCATTTAGGCCTATTCTCCTACTTTGTGGCTGGCTGAATAACTCTGAAAGATGAGCTCCGCCTTTATTTATTCCACAATAAATGTGTTGGAATAAAATTATTTGCATGCTGGAATAAAACTAGGAGGTCCAAGTTTGACTTCTGACTCTCCCAGTCAACTACCTGAATTCGTTTAGGTGAATTTCTCAATCTCTCTGATTCTTAGGGCCTTCATCTATAATGTAAGGAAAATAAAAATTGTTTTTAAGATACTAGTACATTAAATAAGACTGAATTAAGGAATTCCCTCATCTTCTAAATGATGACAATAAAAAGGAAAAAAAATATATAATGTTAATGCTAGATGCTGTCCTTTAAAAAATGACCTGCTCAGGCAAGATGGAATGGTCTTTCTAGATGTGTCAATATATATATTTTTTATTCTTTCTTAGACAAGTAATTTTGCTTTAAATGAGTCTGGTTTATGTTTAAAACAGAAGGTGAATCAGTTGGACAGAGAGCAAAGAATAAGCCAAATGATCAAAGTTAACTTTTTTCAAGATGGTTAGATCTAAAAGGCCACAAATCAGCTCTTATTTAAATAATTGGCCAAAAAAGAAGAAACTTTAAGGATCCTAAGAGGACCTGGCATAATAAATGCTGTGATACTTTCAGTGTACTTAGGGATACCAGAGGTTGGTCCTCCCAACATTAAGGCAGTGAGTTTTCTAAGGGAATGTCAGTGTGACGGTTCTCTTCACGGTCCATTTATAGCACCTTCACCCTCTTTGTCTGAATGTCCTTACTCTTCAAAGTGTTGGTAAAAGGGGCTTATTCTCATTATGTATTTGATTGGAATAAGCATGAATTATGCAATCAGCTTTGCCATTTCCCAACAACATGTGAAAAGTGAACCAGAAAGATAAGGGAAAATAAAATCTTTTCTCCAGCATCGGTACATTTGTTCAGCCCTTGAAACTGCACTGGCAAGTTGTAATGAGGTTGTCATTGTGCCTACTTAATACTTAAGTCTCACATTTTGATCTGAGTCTGACTAGGTGGAGTGGTTTCAGGCTTAGGCCTTGTGAGAACTTCTCTATGTTGCTTGGTACCACTAGAGTAAATCAGTCAAATACTGTCCCGTCCATGCTGCCTAACCTTGGTAACTTTGGGACGGTATCTGCCCCAAATAGGGTATTGCCTCTTATCCTTTGTGAAAAGCAAACACGGGTTTTAAATGAATGAATCAAGGAATCAATGAATAAATGAGATGCACTGAGAAGGAGCAAAAAGATTTGGGTAGAATTTTTAGATAGTGCCTTCGGCTTTTGTTATTTTATGCTAAGTTATTTATCAGTAATTATCATTAGACAAGCTGTACTGTGGTGAAAAGCTGCTGTTTTTTCTTCTGTAGCCATATGAACTCTGGGGGATGCCAAGGGAATTAAAATAAGAACAGAGCACACTGCTGTTTTATCTGAGCTACTGCAACATCTCTGCTTGACACCCCATGTTGAACAAGACTATTTAGGAGCTCCCAACAATTAAGCATGTACCTTTTCCTGGCGGAAAAGTCATCGCTGCTTTGTGTGTCAATATTATGCCAAGTGGGCATAAAAGTCAGACCTGACTTATTCCTGGAAGGAACTAACCCCTCTCTTCCCATTGAAAATGAGAGAGTCATGATGAAACCTGGAATATAGGGGAAAAAAAAATAGCATAGATAGACAACTTGTTCTTATAAAATGCACTTTTCATGTTTTCATGATCATTCTGTTGTTAACTATCAATTGCATCACTGTATCTACTGTTCAGGGCTATTTGCTCCCTCACTGCCCCACATCCACTCCCCTCCCCAGCTCCAGTTTTCAGTATATTTCTAGTTCTATCCATATTGAAGTAACTGCATAAGGCTTTGACAGCTGTCTTCATCTCTGAAGGGATCTGGACCCCCTTATGATATGGGGCCTTCATATAAGCATGTGATGTGGAAAATGAAACCCATGTGTAAATACAGAGTTAATTAGTAGGAAAAGTCCCATTTTCCACCACATTTCTTGCCAGCAGCTATGATTATAAGCACTTAAACTTTCCAGGTCTCCTAATATTTTTTTTAACTAGAGCTGAGCACAGAGATTCCAACATATCCCTTTCTGTGATGTGATATGATAGGTGCATGGCAAAAAGAATCAGTCTAGAAGAGAGAGAGAGACAGAGACAGAGAGAGAGAGAGAGAGAGAGAGAGAGAGTGTGTGTGTGTGTGTGTGCGCGCGTGTGTGTGTGTGTGTTATAGGCTTATTAGAGTTCATCGCCATACTTTCTGGACATAAATGTGATTTATTTCCTTCTAAATGTTTTAAGCAATAGCAAGTTTTCTGAGCTCTTTAATCATTGAGATGTTATTTAAGGTAGGCTTTAATGAAGCAGTGCTTTAAAAAAAAAAAAAAAAAAAAAAAAAGCTCCAGAGCAAGCCTGATGTCAAGTTGGCATTTTATCTATAGGTTCTCTGATGGAAATTATCGCCATGGTAGAGATCAAAATAAGTTCTTTGAGTTGTGTTGAATAAAATAAGATGAGTCAGCCTAATTTGGGGAAAGGGTCTTAAAAAGGAAGTAAATGCATTGGGATGCAGCTAGCGAAAGCCAGTGACAGAGAGAGAGAGGCTAAGAATATACCATAATGCATGTTATATTTGGGTAGAAACACACATAGTTTGATCAGAATACAGCATCCTGGTGAACACAGGAACTCAGCAAAGAGAATCAGCAGCTTACCTTACCTGCCACTGCTCTGACTGGCCTGCAAGGAGGATGAGCCAAACATACCCATATGCACGACTCTGTGCACAAATGCTGATTCCCGGGCAAGGGGTGATGGGTGGTGTGTTGGCCGCTTGAAAAATAATCTCACTTTTGGACTTGTGAACAATGAAAGTTAGGAAGAGGTACTTTTCATGTCTTGGTATCCATGTCAATCAGAGGAGATGGAGAAGGCTGAGAGATTTTGGTCTAGCTGGCCATGGGCTCCTCCTCTCCTTGTTATCCAAGACTTCTTGACCCTTGAAAGCTAGAAGATGGCTCTATTGCTCTGAGCCGTACTTCTATCTTGTTCAGGCTGCTCCCAGCCGGTCCAGTGGCATCATGGTGCCTTCGTCATTTGCTCCATCATGGCCTCAGAATGACTGATCTCTAGAATTCTACCTCTCTTCTGCTTGCGTTCTGATTGCATGGCAGCTTAGTAAGCATTCGACGTTAAAAAGACAGAATATGTAGCAAACCATCTTAAAAGGAAGACTATAAATTATCTTGGCATTTAACCTATTAAAGAAGGATTAAAGTGTATATTTCACTTAAGTAGACAGCTGTGAAAATCTCTCTTTTTTTAAGTTTAAAAGAAAAATGCATTTTCTTAGCAGGATAAACAAGTTAACAGAGTGTGATAGGGATTGATTAGAGAAATAAAATAATATATTTTATTGCATACTTCTACTGGTGCTTTGCAGGAAATACATGCCTGTGAAAACCTTTTAAAAATGTAGTTTGGAAGACATGGATATAGCACATTGTTTGTCTTACCAGCCAGGAAAATGAAATGATCAATGAAAGCAGGGGTGTGGACGAGGAGATCCTTTAACTGTTTTCCTTGCATATGATTCCATTTAATCAACCCTGGAACAAAGGAGAGCATTTTTCTTTCCTTTTTCCGTGTGTGTTATTTCACGTTATTAAAGGAGATTTGAGTGAACTGAAGTAAATCAGCCAAAACCTCACTTGGATTAGATCCCCTAAACTTCCTTATGCCCAGATTTTTTCCAGATGGTTTCTCATGTCGCCAGTTTAATATCAACAGTGTGTGACACGCTAGAAGAATATTTCTTAGACCAGTTCAGTCCTTGAAAGATAATTACACTGTCAGTTGCCATCACCGTTACTGTGAAAGTGAAGATAACTGGGGTAAGTATATTAAAATCCAGCCCCAAACCAGCCTCACTTTCAGATTGCGCATTTAAGAACCTCCACACGTTTTTGTTGTTATCTATGTTGCTATATACAGTGTAGCACCGATACCTTTCTGACACCAAATGCCTGCAGGTCACTTTTTCGTTATATGTTGGGGGAAAATATCAAGAAATTTTACACGATGACAAAGATTGTACACTCATGTCTGTTTAAAAAGTCTGCAGTCTCTGCCTTCCCACCTTCATTTGAAAGTTGAAAAATGTATTTCCAGGCTACTCCCCACTTTTGATCTTTTTTTTATTGTACCAGTGAGGTAACTTATAGCACATTTCGCAGCTGGGTTTAAAAGCGTGTTAGTAGGCAATTGTAGGTACCATGTCAACAAATATGGGAAACAGAGCAGGACTAGCAAATAAGGAATTTCTGCACAAGGAGGATTTGAGGTGAAAATAAAATGGGTTCATGAAGCTGCTTTTCAAAACCCTAACTTTTTGTTTTGATTTAATCGCAGTCTTACAGAAAAGTTGCAACAATAGCGGCAAGAACTCTGATAAACATTTATCAGATTATATATATCCCTCTATCCACTTATATGTATATATATCCCTCTATCCACATATATATATGTGTGTATATATATGTGTGTGTATATACGTATATATACATATATACATATATGTATATATACATATATATGTATATATGTATATATACGTATATATGTGTATATATCCCTCTATCCACATATATATATTATATATATGCATAATATACTTATGCATATATATATTATATACATGTTTATATTTATATTTCCCCTGAACAATTCATAGTTCCTTGTGTACATGATACCCTTTTACTTCTAAAAAATTTAGTATTTCCAAAGTACAAGAATGTTTTCTTACCTAACCCCAGAAAAACTATCATGTTTGGAGTTTAGAATTGATAATGTGCTGTTGTCTAATCCACAATTCATCTTCAAATTCTGTCAGTTTTCCCACCAATGTACAGGATCTATTGCATTTGATTGCCATCTCCAGTTAGTCTCTAGTATGGAATATCATGAAGCTGCTTTTTAAAAATGTAGTATTTTATTTTATCTTATTTATTATTTTATTCTGTTATGTTAGTCACCATACAGTACATCGTTAGTTTGGGTTTTTTTTAAAGATTTTATTTATTTATTTGGTGGAAAGAGATCACAAGTAGGCAGAGAGGTAGGCAGAGAGAGAGGGGGAAGCAGGCTCCCTGCTGAGCAGAGAGCCCGATGCGGGGCTTGATGCCAGGAACCTGACCTGAGATCATGACCTGAGCCGAAGGCAGTAGGCTTAACTCAGTAGGCTTAACCTACTGAGTCACCCAGGTGCCCCACATCATTAGTTTTTGATGTAGTCTTCCATGATTCATTGCTTGTGTATAACACCCAGTGCTCTTTGCAATATTATAAAGATACTCTGGGGCGACCCGCTGCCAGGAGCTATACCATGGTCCCTGCATTGGCAGGCTCTGTTGTAAAGGCTTCTGGTTTTCTGGTAACCGACCTGCGTTTTACATTCTCCAGCGGAAAGCATTTCAAATGCAAATGTTCGTCTGAAAATAAATCGCTGGAGATCTCTGAGAGTCTAAAGATGTGAAAACGTAAGCAATCTAAAGTTACTTTTAGAGTGAACACACAGATTTAATTATACAGACTTATGTAATCATAAATGAGGTCCCCCAAACTTCGTGGATATATGGTAATTACTTCATAGTGAAATTTTCTTATATGAATAATAGTTTGGAGTGCCTAAAGTGATAAGTAAGTGTGTACGTTCAACTGAGATAATTATTTTGGCAGTTAAATAAAATACCAAGCAGTGGGAGATGCTTTCAAACCATAACATACTTTTGTATATAGTTTCTTGAGATCTAGAAGGTAGAATTATCAGCTGAGCCACAAATCAATCATGGGAATTACTTGGTATTCTTTTAATATTGTCTTAAGGCAAAAAGCTGATGGTCCACTATAATATAAGTAACACTATGTTTGGAGCTGGGCATCAGAACACTAATCTTTTTCTTGCCATCCATTAGCCCCGTGGCCTCCTTTGTCTCATCTGTAAAATCAAGTGATCCAGCCCGGTGGTGATGGCTAAGCTGCTTTCAGCACCATAGTGCTAGGAAAACATTGGATATTTGCTTAGGCCAGGGTGAAGGTAGGGAAAGAAGCATCATTAGTTTGATAAGTTACTGCCATGCCCCAATTTGTTCTTAAAAATAATATATTCCATTGGTATCTGTTGACTCATTCCTAAAAAGAAATACAATCCTGGCTTTGAAAATTTCTTCCGGGCACCTGACTGGCTCAGATGGTTAAGCATCTGCTTTCGTCTCAGATCATGATCCTAGGGTCCTTGGATAGAGTTCCACATCGGGCTCCCTGCTCAGTGGGGCCTGCTTCTCCCTCTCCCTCTGCTGCTCCCCCTGCTTATGCTCCTCATCATCTGCCTGGGACCTCCGTGTTTAGGGTTTCTTTCAGTTTCACATCTTCCTTCTAACTCTGCCATACTGTCATATTCCTAGCCATTTAAAAGCACACCTTATTGTAATAGTGTTGTATGGTGACAGTGGTGACATTGATGGTGAACAGAACAGCACACAGACTTGTGGAACCGCTCCATTATATACTTGAAACTAATGTAACACTGTGTGTCAACTACACTTCAATTTTAAAAGGAGGAAACATTTTTAACTAAAAAATAAGAGAAAAAGAGAAAGAGAGAACCATCCTTGACATTCCCAGTAGTTTACCCTATCATCATTTCTATCTTATTGCTTAGGCCAATAAAATACCCTTCAGTTAATCATTTGTGTGAATAAACATCCCTCTGCCACTTATCTCAAAACCTTCAGCTGTTTATCTGTGCTTCTCCTCTAACACTCAGAGCAGTTTTCTTGCAATTGTCAAGTAATTTACTATAGTTATACTGTTTCTTTCGCAGTTATCTTAATATCAGTATTATATAAAAATATTGTCTGCCTACACTTATCTGTTTGGCAAACAGAAGTATGCTCTGTATCTCAAATTACCCTCATCATGGAAAAAAGAAAGACAAATTCTGAAGCTAGCTAGACCTTTTTTGAAGTCTTTGTGATCTTACTAGGCAAATTAATGACTGAAAGAAATACATTTTCAACATTTTATCCTCTTCTGGTTTGTCTTTCTTCAGGAAAATTACTTAAATATATTGGCCGTAGTTAGAAATACTTGATTTCATTTCCCTATTAAGGCAAATATTTGGATTTTTTTCATGAATAGCAAGTATAATTTATTTAAGGCTTTATCATTTTATGAATTATATAAAGAATATTATTCTCTTTCATTCATGAAGTGAAAGAGAATTAGGTCACATAATTGAAAAGTGAAGGTAATCCACCCAGCTGATGCAGCTATCTGACCGGGCATGTGGGGCGCGGTTACTCCAGGAGGCGGGGTGAAATCCTCAGACATGGTCTCCATGGTGCCCAGCATATGGGATGTGGAGAACAGCTCCAGCACCTGGGAACAATAGAAAATGCAAATAACTCCCACAAACACATGGGAGTTTGAACCAGATTATCACAGTATATAAAACACTCTGGGAGTAAATCACGAAACATTGTCTATGAGTCTTAACCCTTTCAAGACTCCCGGATACCTTTTAATGATTTACTTCTGTGGTGCATTAAGGGATACTCTGGTGACAGCTTAAGAGCCCTAATGTGGCTGCCAAGGTGGCCTGGTAATTTTTAAGAAGTGGAGAATTACGTCCTAGAAGGCGTGTTTAAAAGTTATGAACTCAAATACCTTTTAAGAGCCAGGTGGTGGCCCATGAGTGACACTTACAGTAGAGATAAGGGAAAGCATGTCGCATCCTTAAAGGATCAGCCAGTGCCTCTCTCATCGGTGGTCCCCAGCTCAGAATGTGGGCTCAGGCTTATCTTGTCTCACCTGTCAGGAGAAGCTGGGAGTTCTGATTCTTGTGTGAACTCTCCAGAGTCTTAAATATTGGAAAATTTAATTCCGTTTAAAAAACACTGTGCTGACTAAGCTAAGTAGACCTGTGTGTTACCAGTTCTTGAATTCTGAAGAATTAAAAAAGATATTAGTGTACTTGAACTTTAGCTGGATATGGGCCCCAAGGCCTGCAGCTCTGGCTCTAAAGTTTTGTATAGGAAAAACCTACCTTTCAGGACGGATTTGCCATTTCCCACCCTTCCCTCTCACTTCCCTGTCAGGGCAAGGGTTTGCATATACTTTGGAACTCCCATTGAGATTTTCAGGGCAATCTCATACCTCTCACCCTTTGTTTTCTTTCCCAGTAAAATGGAGATTGGTAGGGATTAGGCCTTGAGGATGGAGGATACACCTTCGTATAGCACATTGTTCTTCTTTCCATGTTGATGATTAGTCAGTGTAGGCCAGGACATGCTGCATAACAAACATTGAATATTCAGTGACTCCACATAACAAAACTGTATCTGTCGTTCTTATAGTATGTCTAACCCTAGTAAGCAAGTGGATATAGTCAACACCATTTCTCAGTGACCTAGACCAACAAATGGTCTACATTGTGATGCTGTCATCTCAGAATATGGCTTCTAGGGACCCTGCAGCTTACGAAGAGAGCAATGACAGGTGCACTTCAGCTTTGTCCAGAAATGGTGTGCATTACTTCTTCTTATGGCCTTTTGGCTTAAACAGACCATGGAGTTCCAACTGAACTGCGTGGGAGGCTGGGAAATATGAGGTAGTGCATGAAATATTGGCTAAGTATTACTATCTCTTACAATAATGTTTTCCTTACTGTCAAACTCAAGGTTGGTGCTCCTGTGAGTAAGCAGCTACAGGTGGTTTCTCCCCCAAATCCTTCACAGATACAAGTCAGTCTCCATAGGCATGATGCTGAAGTTATCAGAAACATCTTCTAGCTTATGTCTCATGAATAAAGGTTGGAGCTTGGGAACACTAGCATTTTTTAATTTTAATGCTGGTCTTCTGTTATCATGGCATAACCATAGCATGGGAGAAAGCAGAAAAACAAACTTACTGAAGGCCTTGACCAGAATATGAATTCTCCTTAATAATCCTCAAACACAGAGCTCAGCCCAAAATTGTAGGGAAGGATAAGGAGGTACTTTCTAGTTAACTTCTCCCCTGAATAGTTCTATTCCTCAATTCCACATTGGTTGACCAAAGTATAAACTTCTTATTAATGCTACTGTGTTGTATGATGGCTGCATATAAAAGTTTGCACTATGAAACAGTTTTAACTAATCCGAGCAGAAAGTTCTCTAATATGCATGCTTGAACAGATTTATATGTTTGGGAATCAGCTTTGCTGGAAAAAAATAAATAGAATGACTTTAACTCTCATGTATCACTTAGTGATAAACAACTGAAAATCCAACTCAAACCAGCTCAAGCAAGAAAAGGAACTAATTTGCTCTGGCAGTTGGTAAGTTCAGAAGAGGGGCTGGCTCCACTTAACAGCTTGATTCAGAACTCAAACTATGCAACTGGTACCCACACTTTCTCTTTCACTATTCTGCTATTATCCATGCTGGCTTTATTTTGAGCCACTACATATTGGCCCTTCACTTTCAGCTGTATTAGGACGGAAGCTCCAGCTTCAAAACTTCTCAGGTGCAAGTTTAGGAAGAAAGTATGAAAATCCTAAATCCTGAGATTTACTCTGGTTGAACTGCTTAGGTAACATGCCTGTCCCTGAAACTACCACTCCGGCTTGAGAAGTAATGATTGGTTTGTACCAAATAAGAAAAGTAGAGACTATTGCCAGAAAAAAAAAAAAAAAAAAAAGAAAAGAAAAGATAGCAGGGCATCAATACATATCTACTACTCCATATAAAGTAGAGAATGAAGATACCTAGATATTTTAATCACTTAACGCTATTATATATTTAAATTTTATTTACTTATTTTTAATAGGCTTTATTGTTTATAGCAGTTTTAGAGTAATAGGGAAATTGAGTGGAAGGTACAGAGGTTTCCCATATGCCCCCTGTCCCCATTCATATAATGCCTTCCCTATTATCAACATCTCCCACCATAGTGATATATTTATAACAGCTGGTAAACCTACATTGACACATCATTACCACCCAAAGTCTATAGTTTACATTAGGGTTCACTCTTGGTATTGTACCTTTTATGGGTTTGGACAAATTTATCTACATTTGTATCCTACAGAGTAGTTTCACTGCCCTAAAAATCCTTTGTCTCTACTTACTCATCCTTCCTTCCTAGTAATCCCTGGCAACCACTGATCTTTTTACTGTCTCCATAATTTTGCCTTTCCCAGAATGCCGTATATATGGAATCATACAGTATTAGCCTTTTCAGATTGGCGTCTCTCTCTTAGTAAATGCAGTTAACTTTCCTCCATGTCTTCTCATGGCTTGGTATTTCATTTCTTTTTAGTGCTGAATAATATTCCATTGTCTGGATATACCACATTGTATCCATTCACCTACTGAAGGACATCTTAGTTGCTTCTAAGTTTTGTTAATTATAACTAGTGTTGCTATAAATATCCATGTGGCCATACATTTTCAAATTTTTTGGATAAATAACAATGAGCACAACTGCTGGATCATATGGTAAGTGTATATTTAGTTTTGTAAGAAACAACCAAACTGTCTTTCAAAATAGCTATACCATTTTGAATTCCCACCAGCAATGAATGAGAGTTCTTCTTGCCCTATGTACTTGTCAACATGTGGTTGTCAGAGTTCCAGATTTTGGCCCTTCTAATAGATGTGTGGTGGTACCTCATTTTAATTTGAATTTTCCATGATAATATATGATGTGGAACATCTTCTCACATGCTTATTTGCCATCTGTATATCTTCTTTGGTGAGGTGTCCATTAAGGTCTTTGGCCTATTTTTTTTTTTTTTTTTAACGTGGATTGTTTTCTTATTATTGAGTTTCAAGTTCTTTGTATATTTTGGATAACAGACCTTTATCAGATATGTCATTTGCAAATATATTCTCCCAGTCTGTGATTTGTCTTATTATTCTTTTAATGATGTCTTTTCCAGAGCAGGAAGTTTTAATTGTAATGAAATCTAGCTCTTCATGCTTTTTTCCATGGATTTTGCCCTTGGTGTTCTATTTAAAAAGTCACCTCCAAACCCAAAGTCACCTAGGTATTCTCCTGTGTTATTTTCTGGGCGTTTCATAGTTTTGCATTTTGCACATAGGTCTATGATTCTATCCATTTATTTATTTAGGACTGTGATTCATTTTGAGTTAATTTCTGTGAAGGGGGTAAGGTCTATGTCTGGATTCATTTTTTTTTGCATGTAGATACCCAGTTGCTGCACCACCATTTGTTGAAAAGACTATCTTTTCTCCATTGCATTGACTTTGCTCCTTTGTCAAAGATCAGCTGACTGTATTTATGTAGGCCTATTTCCAGGCTCTCTATTCTATTTCACCATATTGTATTTTTATATCTACTAATTATCGTGGTCTTTTCTTACACCTGCTGACTTGGCATACTATATTCAGAAACCTGGTAGTCAAAAAATTCTGCTGACGTACTTTAACCCTTACAGTATATTTTGATCTATAATTCTAGGTCTCAGAAGTCAATACAGAAGTACTTCTTACTGAAGCCACTATTTTATTTTTAACACGGTGCTGTTTATACATCTGGCAGCCTGCAGATAGCTAGAAACAGTTTGGATGTCCTTGAAATGAAAAATAATCACATGGTTATAATCTCTGGATTTCGTTTTGGAT
This sequence comes from Martes martes, assembly GCF_963455335.1. NCBI lineage: Eukaryota > Metazoa > Chordata > Mammalia > Carnivora > Mustelidae > Martes > Martes martes. The sequence continues at coordinate 39,572,543 of NC_137896.1, forward strand.
TTATCCAAGTCAAGAAGGTTGAGACAGAAATAATTATTTTTCAAATTTCTTTCCCCAAACTTTGTTTCTTTTCTTCGGCTTATTTTACAGGTATATATCCATTAACAGATGTGTTCCTTTTGATAATTTTCCCTCATTTATTGAAAATTTGACATTTACTTTGTTGGAAAAACATGCTCTACTAATTATCTTGTAAATATTGAACTTCATCTTAAGTATAAACTCTATATGAGTGCATATATTTAAATTAAAAAAGGAACTTAGTGAGCTATTAGGATTCTATAAGATTTGATGGTAGAGAAAACTTAAATATTGCTTATTGTGCTCATTGTCTTTAGCAGATTATAGAAGGCATTTGTTTGGGAGGTGTCAAAGTGATAATATAAAATATACAGAGCAAAAGGAGCCAGATGTCTCGAAGGCAAAATAAAATGAATAGGAGAAAAAAGACTTTATTTAAACTTGCAAATATGTCTTGACTTAGTGTTTTTCACTGTATGTTTTTAGAACACTAATCTGTAAGGGTTACTTGATCGAACAAGTTGAGAAAAATGCTACTTTCTATATTTTCTTCTTGGAATTTAAAAGTCAACATTATCATACTAAGTTTTTTTAAAAATCTTGCAGTGAAAAAAAAAAAGTAACCCTGTTCAACTCTAACATGAGATTTCTCAAACTTACTTTGACTATGGTATTCTGTTTGCATGAACAGCTGTTAACATCCTGTAGAATCCCATGGCAATGTTGTATCCAGGTGAATATCCCTTCCACAAAATTCAAGCTTTTTCCAGTTTAATCAGTAGGAAAGGGGACTTTCCATGTACAAATATTGATTGAAAGGGTATATTCATTCCAATCCCCAGAGAAGAGGAAAGGATAAGGCTCCTGGAAATGGCAGCATGAGTACTTTCTAAGCCCTTACATAAATCGATGTTCATTATCATAAATCATAAATCCATTAGCCACCAAGAGAGAATTTCTTTTGTTTTATTTTAAAATTTGCAATGAAAACCATAATTAAATAATTCCTTTAGTAACGTACTCATGCAAAGTAAAATAGTCTTCAGAATTAACCTTTTCTAACATGTAATTTTCACAGTTAATGCCTGACAAAGCAGAATATGAAAAGAAAAAACAAACTTCACTGACATTCCTTGTAAGCTACCTAGAGTTTATTCAATGTGGGAGGAACTACTGAGTAATTTAGCTAATTTCTCAGAAGAACTGAATGTAGAAATCTTACCTTATAAGTTCATTTATTTGGTCACTATATACTAACAGACAGTGATTTTGATATTGCTTTCAATATTATTATCTTAACTATAATCTATGTGCTCTTAGTTTAAAAATAATATCCTCTGGGGCACGTAGGTGACTCAGTCTGCTAAGCGACTGACTCTTGATTTTGGCTCAGGTCATGATCTCAGGGTGGTGAGACTGAGCCCTGTGTTGGGCTCCATGATCAGCATAGAGTCTTGTGTGGGATATTCTCTCTCTCTCTATCTTTGTCCCTCTCCCCACTTGTGCACTCTCTCTAAATATATAAATAAATATCTTAAAAAATTAAAAAATAATATCCTTTTTTTCATAAATGCATGGGAGCCCCAAATTAATTTTATAGTTGAATCTGAAAAGTGAGTCTGCTAAAAAAAAGTCACTGGCAACCTTGCTGAAATTGATGGAGTGAATGTTTTCGGTCAGCAAACCATCAAAGCAACACACAAAGTCTGAGGAAGTAAGATAGAGTCCCAGGAAGAACACTTCATCTGGGGACATCGTAACTGTAAGAAAAGCCATTTTAAGCTTACAGAACATTCAAATTAAAAAATAAGGACCGCAGGGGCACCTGGGTGGCTCAGTGGGTTAAAGCCTCTGCCTTTGGCTTGGGTAGTGATCCCAGGGTCCTTCAATTGAGCCCCGCATGGGGGTCTCTGCTCCGCGGGGAGACTGCTTCCTCCTCTCTCCGCCTGCCTCTCTGCCTACTTGTGATCTCTATCTGTCAAATAGATAAATAAAATCCTAAAAAAAAAATAAGAACAGCTTCTCCATATTACATTATGATGAATGATAGCTAATAATATCCTTATACCAATGAACGGAGAAGTACCAAAATCAGAACCGCAAGGCTACTTTTCAAAACGGTATTAATTGAAAAGAAAAGAAACTCACTCAACAATTTCGAAAAGCCAAATACGATGGAGCACAGAAAGAAATAGCCCTCACCAATCACTGAAACCACTGCACTGTTTGGGCCTAGTTCATTCCAGCATCTCATTTCTTCTGTAAGCCATCGACTGTATAGTATTTGTCCATGTCATTTTAAAGCAAGAAGAACATCATGTTTTAAGAGTGGCATACTATGCCCTTGCATGGCCAAAGCAGAACAGCCTTACTCTTTTTTAAAATACGCTTTCTAAAAAAAAGTAATAAAATAAAGTAGGTTCGCAGTAGCCCTTTGTTTGAGTATGTGTGCGATTTCAAGATTACTGTGGTCGCTTAGGAATATCTCTTAGGAAAATTGTTGAAGATTTTTCCTCAATTTTCTTTTTTTTAAAATTCTCTATTCAAGGCAAAGGAAGGAAAATACAGTCTAGGATCTAGAGAGCCCAAGAATTCTCATTGACGTAGTTGTTCTGTAGAAGAGTAACATTCCATGAGAAATTATAAAATCCAGTAATATCAGTAATCGCAATAAAGAAACCTGATCTACTCAATGAACCCCAAATGGGCTGCACTGATTTGACCTAAGCCACACATGGCCCGCACTTCCGTTCCTTGGGTCTTCATAGAGGAGCCCCCTTCTAAAACTCCCCTCCCCTTCCCTGTTTCCCCCTGCTTCCTCCCCTCCCCCATCCATGTTTCTCTCTGCCCTTAGGAAACTAGCCCAGGGAATGGTGTACCCTATTCTAACTGGAATCATGCCTTGACAACATTTTATGCACACGCAACTGAATAATTTCACTCTCCCACCTGGTTCTCAGAATAACTTTTAGAACATAAGGCCCTCGAAATCCCATTGATGTTTCTCTGGAATCTCAACTAATCAAAAAAGATGCAGCTAAATGTGATTTTGCTTGTGACACATTTCTGATATTTATAAACCTTGGGCACTGGTCCCACATGTGGGGATCGTTAATATACTTTTTCTGGAGATGTTTGGCAATGCTACTCTAACCGCTAATGTTTGGGTACAATTGACATCACACCCCCCCCCCCCCAAAGAGATACTCGGTTTCATAAAATTCAAAGCATTTGCAGATACCAGATAGTATCCACTTTGGGTGAATGCTGTGTACTTGGCTCTTCTTTAGCTTAAAAAACCACACTGAATTCTAGCAAAACAACAAAGTGAGAGAAACATCAGATCTTTTCTCATTATTTTAAGTACAACTTTGGCACCATCTAGATTTTGAAATATGTTCCAAAGGCCTTCTCTTTCTCTCTCTCTCTCTCTCTCTCTCTCTCTCTCTTTTCTCTCATATGCCAGGTAGAGTTATATTTAGTTGGCTTTCTTTATGATAGTATATTTTAGAAGAATTTGAAGATTAAGTTTCCCAATCTTTATATGAGAACACAGACAAGCTCTGAAGGTGATTTCCTCAAACTGAGAAGAATAAACTGTAACTTGCCATGAAAGGATAAGAATGTCTTGGAGGATTTTTGGCTCTGTCAATCCCTAAAGAATCTCCTGGTTTAAATTTCTATCATTTCAGCTTCAGGATAGCCCAGACCATAACAGGGCTTGGACTTTATTGCATCAGTCCTAATACTTTTTTTGTTTTTCTTCCAAAAAGGCAAACTCTGTGTCAGTGTATTGAGGTGTGGATTGAACCTACAAGGGACCATTCTCGGTATGCTTGAAAACTGAAAATGAAATGAATTTTGTAACTGGAAAATCCGATGTTTGTTTTAGATTCTTTTGCTGGTCTCCTCATTTTCTTCTAAGTTAGCAAAGTTTATGTATGAAATTAGACTCGACTGCTATTTTTTTTTTTTTTTAATACTGATCTCCAAAGTCTAAGTTCTGAATTGTTCTTCTCCTCTCTAGGAGTTTTCTTTTAACTTTTAACTTTCTCTCTATACTTAGGCACATGTTTTTCAATATCCTTGGATACAAGCTTGGACTTAATTTTACCATTCTCTTTATTCATCTGAAAAACATAGGTACCTGCTCTCCCTCAGTGCACAATCAGGATTGTGGTGGATTGAAGAACTAGTGATCAGTAGCATTTCATTTTAATGCAGAAAGGTTTTTTTTTTTCCTTTTCTTTTAAAGTTTGCTTGTAAAGTTCTTAAAATAAGAATGTACATTCTTATTTGAGCTTATGATTTATACTCAATCTACTTCCAAAAGGCATTTGGAACTGGCTTGTAATTTAAAGCACAAGTATATATAATAACATCATTAAAATAGAACTACAAAGTTAAAAGTCATGCATGGGAAGGGGGGGAGGTAAAAATAGACCAACAGAATAAGTAAGGTCCTAGAGATGAAAAGGAGATCCTACATAGATCCCTATTGCAACCAAATCAGAAAGGAGAAATGATGGATTACTTAATTCTCATTAGCTGGGGTGGGGGTGGGGGGCGGGAGGAAACACACTGGTTTATCAGGAAAGGCAATTTTGTCCTACAACTGAATTATAAAAGACATTTAAAATGGTTTCAAAGGTAGGATAGATTTTGAAATTATTTGCACATCTGTGTAACCAGCACCCAAAACAAAACCTAGAATGGCTTAGCATCCCCAAACATCTGTATGTCCCCTTCCAGTCATGACTCCCTCCTCCCCCAAAATGCCCTCTTCTTAAAACATAAATTTTATCTTTTTATTTAGTATATTTTAAAATACATGTTTCAATAATGTACTCCATCTTCATGTTTAAAGTAATAATCCTGATAACTCATGGTTTCATCCATCCGTTTATTCACCTAGCAATCCATCCAGAAAACCTTGAACTTTGGCCATACAGCTAACAACCATGATGTTTACAATGTTTGGGGCTTTAAATTGGTGTTTATTCTATTTTTAACTTGTATGCATTCACTTCTTTTTCTCTTTCTTTCGCTTTTTCTCTTTCTGGTGCATGGTTACACGAATTTTGACATAGGCAAGATTAATGTATCCCTTCCCTCGAGTTGGAGTCCAACAATTCCATCACCCCTGATGGACCTTTGCTGTCACACTTTTTTCCCAGTGCTGCTCTGGCAACTCCCAAAGGAGCATAACAATTTGCATTTTGAGCCAATAACGAGGAAGCTTTTTCTCATTCTTCATTTTCAGCTACATATTTTCCATTTTCCCTTCTTCTATCTTTACATCCCCACCACACTAAAGCCATTTCATTTTTTTGATTGCAAAAGGCCAGGTTCTGGCCGTATTAAAGATATTTTTCTGGTGGTCAAAACTCACAGTGTTCCACCAGACTATCTAACCTTGTTTTCCGCACCTTGTTTTGTTTTCTTCTCAGAGGATGGGTCATTTATGCTATAGAACACAGGTATATTGACCTTTGGATGAGGATCACTCTGAATCTTCCTCTGTGACTGTAACATTTCCCAAAATGGAATGGGAAAGAAATACTTAGGGCTGAAATAGGAGCAACTGACAGATGTGCCCTGAAATGCAAAAATACCCCTTTGAGTTTTTAAGGATTTCTCTAAGAAAATGTTTATTTCTCTCCATTTAACCCACCCTTAATAATTTCCCCAGGTTATCTTTTGAATGGGAAGATCTTTACCACATTATAGGAACACTGGCAATAGTGAAAGAGGTGGTATGTTGGAAGGGAATTTGTCAGCTTAAATTGCTTTATGCATAGCAGTTGGCAAATTGTTTCTGTGATTTCAATGGAATTCTGGCTTCTGTCTTTGAAGGGAGGCAGTGAATTTGCCTATATAAGGAAAGTGAGTCTGAATTGTCAAATGTGCTTTATCAACAACTTTCTTAATCTTTTATTTAGTATGTCATATTATAAATGCAAAATATGTTCTACAGAGAAAAGCAAGAAACTATAACCAAGGAAAAGAGCATTGAAAACACCTTGCTCCTGTGTCCCCATCAGCATCCACTCTTTTTCTTATTAACTTTTCATAATGGAAAATTTCAAATGTATACCAAAGCAAAGAAAATAGTATAGTGAACCCAATGCACCCCATCACCTTCTATAACAATCAGTAACACACTCCCACTCCTAGTTCACCTCTACTCCCCACTCCTGTCTTCACACTGGATTATTTTCAAGCAAATCCCACACATTACATGACTTCATCCATAATTTTAGTGTGTATGTACTTCTAAAAGTTAAAAAACTTAACAAATACTATAATGCTATGATAACAGATGAAAAGCATTAAAAATTCTTTTATATTATTATATATTCTGCCAGTACAAATTCCCTAAGCTTTCCTTCCTCCTTCCCTCCCTCCTCTTTCTCTTCCTTCCTTCCTTCTTTCCTTTCTCCCTCCCTCTTTCTTTCCTCTTCCTTCCTTCCTTCCTTTCTTTTTTTCCTTTTCTTTCTTTCTTTCTTCCTTCCTTCCTTTCTTTTTTTTCTTTTCCTTCCTTTATTTTTTATAAATGGTTAGGAAAACAACAATTTGTAATATCTTGGGGCGTATCCTTTTCAACTTTCTCATTTTTCTTTTCTTTGTGTTTGTGCATGCCTATGTGTGAGTTCATGTTTATGTGTTTCCCTCTAGACTTCCTGTCACATGTGAACCCATATAACCATAAAATATGAATGTAGACTCATATTCATAAATAAGCTTATACTTTGCAATCCTTTTGTATAACATCTTCCTACAATAATACCTGGAAGTCCCCCTCATTGTTTTTTCCTCATGGCCATTTAGAATCTCATAGGATAGCTATTATTCATTTTATCATTTCCTTTTCATTGTTCGTTATGACCTATCCTGCCCTGAATATAAGTAACATTTGAATTATTACTGATGGTAAGTTTACAGCTACACTTAGATATTAACAACTGCTTGATGAGCAGAGCACTGAGCAATATAGCTTCTCTCTCTGAGGAATATATCTTTAGGCAAATTTGCTTTACTTTCAGTTAATAGAAGGTGCTTGAACCACATGCATGTCACTTTGCAGTTTACCTGACATCAAGTTACATTGCCAGGAAAGTAGCCACCGTTCATGTTAAATGTGAGATCCAAGTGAAATAAATGAGTGCATAATCGCAGTTAAATAAGTAAGACACTACATTCAAATGACTGTGTTTCCTGAGCTCTCAGATCCTGGTAATCAGGAACATTTGGCCTTGTGTACATTTCTGAAAGTGTGCATGGGAAAGACTTATACTTTGGAGCCAGATAAACAAAGCATGAATCCTTGTGCTAGCATTTACTGCTGGGTGACTTAGTATATATTAATATCCCGAAGCCTGAAGTTTCTTCACCTGCTTACGGGAGATAATGCTAATGCCTAATCATGGGGTGAGTGTGAGGACTGAATGTGATAATGATGCAATAAAGGGCTTTTCACAGTGTCTGGCACATAGTAAACAAGAGCTCAATAAATTGTAGTGACTTCCGGTTATAGTTAAGAGACCAAATAAATGCCAGACACCAAAGAATGCACACAGGGAGAGTCCATTTCTATATAGTATAACAACAGGAAAACTGTTCTGTGCCATTAGAAGTCAAGATGGAGGTTATCTTCAGGAGGGTAGTGACTAGAAGAAGGCACAGGGGCTTCTAGAGTACTAATAATGTTCTTTTCCTGAGTTGCACAGGGGTGTTCAGTTTCATAAAATTCATTGAACTATACACTCATGCATATGCACCATTTTGTATGTATTTTATACTTTGGTGAAAAATCAAAATTAAAAAGAAAAAGAACAAAAACAAAATAGCATCAATCTGATTCCTGGCAGTAAGACACCTGGCTTTAGCTACCTAGTGGATATATAGATAATTAGATAGATAGACAGACAGACATAAAGCTAGTCATGGTTTTCCATTTGAATTGCTGCTTTCCTGCTAAATTTTAGGAAACTTTATTTGAAAGTAATGTTGATTCAGGTCAGTCATCAAATATATTTTGAATTGGTTTTATTAAACCCATCTTCATATTTTTGAGGGAATTTGTCCATATTCAACTCGGGGGGTGGGCAGGGTAGTTATTTACCTTTATCTGGATTGTTAGGTGTTGGGGAAAGGGAGGAGATGGTGGTGGTGCTGCATATTGTGGCAGCATCTTGTGGGCCTAGACCAGAACCACAGCGCTGTGGGCTTTGAAATGAGTTATGGGAAACCTGAGGAGCCCTCAGGAGGTGTGGGTCCATCCAGCAGCAAGCTCAACTTATCAACTTGTCCTGAGGAGTAATTCTTTTTTCACAATACCTCCAGGAAGTAACAGTGAATTCATGACCAAAGAGTTATCTCCTTTCTTTGGGTGGTGACATTTCAAACGCTCAGAAGAACATTTGAAGTTGGAGAAAATAGACCCCAGAAATAGGTATTTGATTTAGTTGTTCTCAAACAATCACACTCATTTTGTCAAGCAGAATGAAGTGAGCGAGGCTCAGCATTTCATATGGTGGAGCCTGCTGTTCGGTGCAGCTTTAGCTGCCAAATTGAGGGGAGCCCTCGGGATGTGTTTGTGGAATCTGCGCTAAAGGAAAATTTCAGTTCCCACCGTTGTTAGTCCTTTTGTTTCATAATCATGCCGTGCACGTGTGTGTGTGTATGTGTGTGTGTGTGAGAGAGAAAGAGAGAGAGAGAAGCCTTAAAGGTAAATTATTTGATAATCCTCCTTTTGAAGTCCAATGTATACAATATAGTTGGATAGATTTCATAAAAGTCACCTACTACAGACGTTATAACAACAAAAAATTTGTTTAAGCAGATGGGTCTTAATCAGTATTTTCTAATGTGAATACGGATATGAAAAATATAATTATAAGGATGTTAGACCCTCTTTTTGCTGTCACAGCACACAGCTGGAAATTGCTTATTATTAGCTTACAAATCCTACAGGAAAATACAGAATTATTTTTAGTACTCTGCAAATTTATAGTGGCAATTATGGGTATTTGCATCACTTCCGGAATATGAGAGTCCTATATCTTTATTCTTCAGGTTGAGCATCCTTGATAGTGATTTCTATGATCACTGGAAATCAAAAGTGCTTTCCTGGTTATGCTATGCATGACAATAGTCTTTTTGCAATGTAAATTATTTGGAGACTCTCTTGCCATAAATTTGTTGTTGTTGTTGTTGTTGTTGTTGTTTTGTTTTGTTTTGTTGTTTTGTAATCTTGATAAAAGATGAAGAAATAAAAAAATCTCCTTGTATTCCCAACACCAAATCCCCCAACCTCCCTGCAACCGAATTCAAACATTCGGCCTTCTTCCTTTGACAACTGGGAGCAATGCCCCTGGTTCTATTAAAAGACCAATTCCTCCCTTTTGCTCTGGATCCCACCTGTTCTTTACCCAAGAACTTCACTCTCTCTACCACACTCCTCTCCCTGGTATCATTTCTGTCTGCCTCCATCAGTCTCTACACACACCTGCACAGCTCTAATCTTGAGAAAATTAAACCATCAGTGGCCTCATTCACTGCAAAAATGCTTAGAGAATTAGCCACGTTAGTCATTTCTAATGCTTACTTCCCTTCCCTCCTTAACCAACTCCTGTGGCTTCCAAATTCATCAGTCTAATAAATGGCACCCCCATCTACCATTTCCTTAGGCCAAGAACACTGGAGTCATTTCATAAATTCCATAAATTCAGTCTCACAAGTTTTCTTATAAACTCAGTGCCCACAGTGTATTGGGAATCAAGCCACTCTTTGTCCTGTCCACTGGGCTCCCAACCCCACCCGTCCATAGACATCATTTTGACTAAAACCTTCTTGCTGCATCAAATGAATCAATTATTTGGCCCTTTCTTATTTGACCTCTCTTGTTGAAATCTCTCTTTTATTTTTCTAAAGCCTTCTGTGACAGCACATCCTCAAGTTACTTTAATACAGAGAACTTTACAAAAAAGAGTGTTAACTAGGTACTGGAAGGGATATACAGAATTGTATATCCTTATATAAAGAACATAAGCTACGTGACTGAAGTATGTGGAAAGAGATCTTTAAGGTGTTCTGGAGGTATAGCCTGCAGGAAGCAGCCACCACCTTGAGGGAGGAGGTTGGAATTCCAATTTAGATACTGAGAGGAAGGGCCCCAAGGAGCTGAAACCCAGACCTCGGAGGTGGGAGGGGGTAAGGGCGATTGGGGGAACTCCTGTGTTGAAGCTGGGACCCAGACCCCTGAGGAAGTCATGCTGGTCTGCGCTTTGTGCTGGCGTTAGAGTCGCCCAGTGGGATGCTATGAGACTTGTTCTGTGAATATTGTGAAAATAAACTGCTGCTAAGAAAAAGTCCTCCCATTGCCAGGGTGAAGAAAGGACACTACCCTATGATGAGGCTCAGGGATAAAGAAACCCAAATCCCTTTCTGACTCCCTCTGCCTCACACACTGCCTGTAGCGCCCCCTAGGGGCAGAGCCCAGCAGAGAGCGGGGCAGAGAGGGAACGCGGGGCCTTAGCCCCGCGTCAAAAAGCAGGGTATACAAGGGTAAGCTTAAAGATGAGAGCAATACTAGATAACTGGTATAATCTCTACTCTCACTTGTTGCTCCTTTTCATTCTCTTTTCCTGGCTCTGCATCATCTGCCTGAAATTGAACTGTTGGCGTGCCCTGGGTCTTCATGCTGGACCCTCTCTCTCCTTCTGTGGTCTTCTCTAGCCCCATGGCTTTCCAAGCAGATATACACTATGATTCCCAAATTTGTATCTCCAACCCTGACCTATCCCCTAGACCCAGAGTCAAGTAGCAAATTGATATATTTCACAGAGATATTTAATAGGCATGTGAAGCCCATGTTGGAAACAGTGCTTTTGACTTGTCACTCATTTCCAGCCTGACTCTCGTGCCCTTTTCTCATTAAATGTCACATCCTATATAATTTTGTTAGGCCAAAATCTCAAAGTCATTTCGTAAACTCAAGATTCTAATTATTCTTATAAACAATGTGATAAATCATTCTTAGTAAATGCTATCTCCCAAATATATCTGGAACCCAGTCACTTTTATTACCTTCATTATGCAATTATAAAGATTATTTATTTATTTATTTATTAGAGAGAGAGAGAGAGAGAGAGAGAGAGTGAGCAAGTGCGCACAAGCAGAGATGAGGAGCAGAGGGAGAGAGCAGGGAGTCTGATATGGGGCTCAATCCCAGGACCCTGGGATCATGACCTGAGCCGAAGGCAGATGCTTAACGACTGAGCCACCCAGGCACCCCAAGTATCTCTACAAGTAAACTACCTCACCCCAGGTGGGACTCGAACCCACAATTCCTGGCTTAGGAGGCCAGTGCCTTATCCATTAGGCCACTGGGGCTTTACTCATTATGCAATTATAATACAAGTCATTCCCTTTATTGACATAGTGCAGGTGACTTTGAACTTGTCTCCCCGCTTCCTCACTTGTGACCCCGTAATCCATTTGCCACATGGTGTTTTGGGGAGAGTCAGGCAGACCCTATTGCTAGCCAACTCAAAGTCTTCTATTAGCTATTGCTTGAATGCAAAATAAAATCCAAGCTCTGTGCCACGTTAAGCAGGCCCTACAGTAGGGATGCATAGCCTTTCTGTAAAGGGCAGATGAGAAATAGCTTAGGCTTTGTGGGCCAGCCAGTCTCTGTCACATGTTGGCATTAATGTGGAGCATGAAATCATCCATAGTATCTGGCTTGGTGAAATGTAACAGGAAGGCCGCTGGGGGCAATGGAAGGTTTCAGAGAAAGGCGTAGGTGTTTGGAATGCAGAGGCCTGCATGACCACTCCATCCACTCTGCCCTAGGAATGCCTTGGGGAGCTGCCTTCCCCAAGCTTTCTTAGCCCAAACAGCTAAGCCCAGAGACATTAGCATTGTGCCTTAGGCTATGTTTAGCACTGCTAATAGATCATGCAGATTAGCATATCAACAGATCCGCCTAGTTCCAGTAAGACCCCTTGTAACACACCGCATGCTTGGGCTGTAGGGATAAGGATTTGTGATTATCCTGATGGACCAATAAAAGCAGGAGCAAAGAAGAGCAAAGGGTCTTCCTCTCTGAGCGTTGACCGCCTTACCTTCTCCTCTCTTTCGCAGCAAAATTTGGAGTAATCTTTCATCCGTGGGAACAGGGACTGCTGGCCATTCCCGGCAGTCCCACCTGCTCTACTACTGTGGCATGAAAGCAGCCATAGACAGTATGTAAATAAATGGACACTTTATTTACAAAAATAAGCAATGGACGAGTTTGCTCACCTCTGCTCTGTATCATCAGGTTACTTCAAACCTAACTTTTGCCCTATCTCAGTCTAAATGGCATTCTTTGTAACCTCAAGTACTTCGCGTACTTCATGTTCCTTCTATCTGGAATTCCCTACCTTCAGCTCTGTCCCTGGCCAGCTTCGACCACTCAAATGTCATCTCCTTGACCACCATTGGTACACTGCCCTCCTCTGTTACCTCGCTTAGTTTATTTCAGAGCATTTATCACTGTAAGACATTTTTCATTTGTTCACATGCGTATCATCTACTTCCTCAACCAGAATAAGAGACAAGGTGTTTGAAATCCTATTATGAAATCCTACCTATTAATCCTATTATGAAATCCATAATCCTACCATTAGTTGTTCAATAGATGTTTATTGGGTGAATTAAAACCCAGGATTTTAGTTTTTCTATTTATTTTTTAAGGATGTTATTTATTTATTTGAGAGAGAGTATGAGCAGGGGTGGGGAAGGAGCAGAGGGAGAGGGAGAAGCAGATTCCTGCCCAGCAGGAAGCCTGATTTGGAGCTTGGTCCCAGGACCCCCGGGATCATGACCAGAGTTGAAGGCAGAGGCTCAACTGATTGAACCACCCAGGCCCCTATTAGTCTCTTTATTTTTTCCTCTTTGTCAATACAAAATAAATCCTGATTTGATTTGACATCATGGTTGGTCACGGGTATTCCACCTTGCTTCATTTACCTTGATTTGGTCAGTTAATCAACCAGTCCTGTAATTAGGTGAGAAGTCACCAGTTGCTTGCTCTGCAAATAAACTCAGCTAGACCCTGAGAGGCATGGCATGAGTGCTTGATATCCATATACCTTGCCCTCCAGAAACTGGACATTTTCCTTGACCTGAAACCTAAACCTAATTTGGATGTATATACATAATTGAGAGTGTTTGCTTTTAAAGATCAGATCACATAAACACATCCAAGCTTATGTATCCCTGACAAGAGATATGTAATTTTTACCAGGGTGGAATTAGATGATTTCCAAAGTCCTTCTGCATGATTCAGTCTACCTGCTGGATGCCTCCTCCTCATGCATCTTTTGGAGCAAAAATATCATGCTGTAAGCTGGAGAATCTTCTCACGTCTGTTTGTTTAGATGATAGCCATTACACCTTGTTGCAGTGTGGAGAAGGGGCTGGGAGAGAAGGTTCAAGTCTCATCACCTCAGGGATGAAGATCTGTTCTGACATTGTGTTTAGTACTAAACTATTGTAATCAAGTTTTGTCAAGGTTGAGAGATGTTCGTTACCTACAGAAAACATCTCCTGGAGTTCTGACTGCTGAAAACAGCTTCCCCCTTTGCCTGACTTTTGCCTGTAATCTTATAAAATCACCTCAGAAGCCACACTGGCTAAGTGGATGGGACGTTAAAGCAAGAAAAAAACAAAAAAAAACAAACAAAAAAAAAAAACAAAAACCAAAAAAAAGTCATTTTTTGAAGAGAGAGAAGGGAAGAAAAAAGAAAATTAACTGTAGCATACTCTACCAGTTCCTATCAACCCTGTTCAAAAAAACCTCTCTAAATATATGTATCTCTTCCAAGCATGGAAAGGTACCAGTGACCTCCTCTTCCTGATTCCTGTCCCTAGTTGAAGGTCCCACTCCCATTCAATGATACATTCCCCCCTTGCATGGCAATGCAGAATTCTATGATCCCTTTCCCTCCTTGGTATCCCTACAACCTCTTCCCTCAGAAGCCCTCTGAACAAAAGACAGCTTCAAGTAATATAAATAACAGAAAATATAGGAAGTATGTTTAATGGGCAGCTTAAGTATCAAAGCTAATGTTCCTCAAGTCTCCATTTTCATCAGGAGTGTCCGCATCATCACAGAATTCCTCAGTGGGGAAACATGGGAAACACAGTCTGTTCTGTTTACTGCAGAGTGGCTCAGGTTTGGGGCTCAGGAACCCTTGTGTTTTGTAATGTCTCACTTAATCCTTCATGGCTCTGGCTTTCTTGAGAAAAACCCTCTGTACTTCTCCCCAGATTCAAGTTCCTGAGCCCACGGGTTCTGAGAAGTCTCTGTGGCAGCTCTCAAGCTTTGGGCATTTTGTCGTCATCCCCCTACACGCTTGTGGAAGACACTTCCTCAGCAATTCTGGTTTTTAAACAACTAATTAAATTTTAAGGGTCAGGAGCAATTTTCTATCTGGGTATTACCTTAAGGATTCTCTCAAACTACTCCAAATATGTTGCCCCATAGAAGTCTTCCTCTACAGTTCTCTGAAGCTACTTTGTCACCTGGATACATTAAAAAATTCAGCTTTGGAGATCTTACGGGGGGGGGGTGGTCCTTCTCAATCCAAGTTTCTAGGGATGGGGGTCAGGCTCGGCTATATGTGTATTTTTAGAATGTTCCACCATCTATTCTTACTCAAGCTAAAGTTTGAGAACCCTGTCCTCTTCTGTACATCATTGAGGTCACAGAAAGAAAGCAAATCATAGAGCTGGCTTTTCCAAAGTAGTGCCCACTTCCCACTCAAGGTATTTGAGATATTCTGGACTAGCTCTTAAAAAACAATTCTGCACTTCTTCCCGTGTCTTTTAGAACAAAATAAAAGTGTGATCTCAAACCAGTGATCTCCCTGATACTACAGTTAAGGATGAAGCTGAAGAAAGATAAGTGAGCAAAAAAAAGAAAAATTAAGTGAATGTTTAAAGAAAAGTCCTAAGCAATTTAAAATAAAGAGAATTTGAATGGACAAATGGATTCTCTGTTGTGTTCAAATCCTGGTTCAGCCACAAACTGCCCGAGTCACATCCGACTTGTTTCTGCATGTACCGTTGTGTGGCCTGCGCACAGAGGGTGTGTTGTACCCATCCTGGTTACAACAGGATGTTGCTCTCCCTGTAGGTGGGAGTAGTTTCCTGGAAGTGCTCTCAGGAGCACTGTGATGTTACTGCCTTCAGTGCTTGCTTCCACTTTCCTCCTCATCCTAGTTTCCCTGGGGCAATATTTTCCCCTCATATGCAACCATTCTCCCTAGCTCTACTGCCTGCCTGAGCCTGTGAATGTAGCATCCTCGTGGCTATAATCCTGTCACTCAACTGAAAAGAATAACAATTTCTAGGGATTTCTTTAGCATAGGCACTGCCTGGTGCCACAATTGCCACGTTGGAGCTTGCTAATCTGATGCACATAAGGATGCTGATAGACCAGAGTCAAGGGCACACTGCCACAGTCTCATATCGGGGGGCACAGTGGGTGCAGCAGACACTCTCAGGGCCTGTCTTCTGCACTTGACCTCCTCATGAGCTCCAGCAGATTTTCAGCTACTGCTGCCTATATCCCTGTGCCCAAGGCATCTTTGTCCCAACTGCAGGAAACCTCATGTTGATGCAGTGTCTCCCTTTTATTATTTATTTAATCAAAGCAAGAATTTGGGGTTGAGATTCTAACTCAAGTAAAAGGGGAGAGTATCTTTTAGTATAGAGAAGGCAATGTTCAGGGGAGATTGGAGGGTTTTTTTTGTTTTGTTTTGTTTTTAATTCCAGTATAGTTAACATACAATATTATATTAATTAGGGTATGCAATATAGTGATTCAACACTTCTATACATTACTCAGTGCTCATCATGATAAGTGTACTCTTAGTCCCCTTTACCTATTTTGCCCAACCTCCCACCCACCTTCCCTCTGGCAACAGATGGAAACTTTTTGTATTCTCTTAGTTAACCCTTCAACTGTGGCCCCATATGGTTGTGAATTGGATCTCACTTATGACACTTCACTACCAATAACCCTAAAAAACCCTGGTTCATCATCTACTTGATTTGTTAATCTAGCTAAATCAATGGGTCCCAGATTTCAATTAGCATCAAAATCCCCTATAAGGATTGATAAATCACAGATTACTAGTCCATTCCATCCCTCCTCCCCCAAACTGATAGAGTAGGTCTGGAGTGGGACCTCAGAATTTGCATTTCTGGGAAGTTCCCAACTGATGTTAATGCTGTTGGTCCAGGGACCTCACTGAAAACTGTTCATTTAGGTTTGCTTTCCCTGTAACCTCTTGAAATATAGAGCCAGGCATTTGCCACCAAAATAAAGTATTAATTGATTTTTCTTTTAAAATTATATCTATTGATTTTGATTAGGTAATACATTTATGTGGCTTAAAAGTCAAAGTCTATAAAGCAATAGTTGGATTCTTCCTTAGCATGATAAAGTACATGGATCTCAACACAAAAATCAGCATTATGTTTAACAGGGAAACACTGGAAATGTTTCCATGAAAGGAATAAAACAAAGGTGTTCACTATGTCTACCGTAACTGACCATTATTCTGGGAGGTATTCTAGATATCATTGTTTACCTAGAAATTCCAAAAGAATCAACTGAAAAACAAACAAACAAACTCTAGTATAATAAGAGTGTTTAGTAGCATGGCTGTGTACAATATTTTATGTGGAAAAATACCAGTAAGTGTACTGTATATAAGCAATAAGCAAGGAGGTTAGATAATGGAAACAGAAGTTTTATATTTTGAAAAATATATAATATGCTAAAGAATAAACTATATTTAAAAAAATCTGCAAGATCTACATGGGGAAAAAAAACCCTTAAAATATCCTGAAGACACCAAGAAAGACTTGAACTAATGGTAACAGAAGCTTTTGTAATGGAAGAAGATACAGTGTTCTTGAAAGGTGAGGGTCAACTTCATAAAAAATGTTGATTGTCTTTAAATAAGAAATAAACTCAATGAGAATACTGCATAAAATATGAACATGATTTTTTTTTTTTTTAGCCTAAAGATGGTTTCTAGAGTACACATGAAAAAGTAAACTTTAGGTTTATCCAGGTTTATCCAGGAAAATTCTACAAGAGTAATGAGGAAGAGCTAACAACAACATCATAAAGCATACTGCAAAGCTTTAATAATTTAAACATTATGGTATTAGGTCATGAGTAGACACAGTAGTAGCCTCCAATACAAATAAATGTTTAATATATTATGAAGTTGGCTTTTAATTCTTGGTAAAGGGATAGATTCCTCCAATATGGAACCTGTGGTCATTTGTGTTATTAACATTGTTACTTTTGGGCATTGCTTCACATTCACCAACAACCAATGTTTATTAAGAACTCACTACATGCTACACAGCATGCCCAGCATTTCCACAGATGTTGACTTGCTTAGTGTAAACAAAAATTTATAAGGAAAAAATTTTTTATCTCCATTTTAAATCTGAAGGAAACAGAGGCCTAGAGAGATTAAGTATTTTGCCTGTAGGAGCATAATAGTGAGTGGCACAGTCTGAATTAGAATTCGGCTTTCAACTCCCTCTCTGAGGCTTTTTCTGTGCACCAAACTTCAAATCTTATTAAGGAATATTTGTGGTCATTTCTTATATGTGTATTTTCTATTCATTATCTTAATTTACTGTGGTTCATCATATTTTAGGGTAGTCAACATGAGTTTCTAATTAGCAACTTTAAACATGAGTTGATTTAAAAAAAAAAAGATTTGTAACTGTTTTCTTTTACTGGAAATTGTCTTTTTTTAGCTCGAACTATCAAGATAGTAGAGGATTGATTTCTGGTCAAAGTTAGTAACTGAGAGGTTTTGAACCCTATCTCGATGGTAGGTTATGGTATGAGCCCTACCTAGATGGCCTCAGGCAGGGAGAAATGCTGCCACCAGCATGGGACATGGTGTGTCCAGGTCTGAGGACATCTAGGCAAAGTAATAGTGGGAGTCTCAGGTCCTCCCATTCCCAGGGCTCTCCCACACCTCACAGAAGTGTGAATGGGCAACAAGGCTCCTCTCTTCCGTGGAGATCGGCTTTCCAACTACACAGGGTGTGTCCAAGCCATTCTCTGCACTGATTTGAGAGCTAGTGCAACACCTTTAAAGATCCCGGAAACCTGAAAGGCCACTTCCGTTCCTGAGCCTTCAGGGGCCCTCCTACTGCCTCTCTGACCCAGGAAGCAATAATAACAAATTCACTGTGGCTCACGATGATTCTGAGCCATTCACAGGTGACTTGGAACTCAACTCCGAATTCTGGGGAATGCCAGTAGTATGTTTTCGCTAAAACAAGTACCGTTCACCTGTTGAGAAAATTCACGATTTGCTAGTGATTTATGACTTTTATTTTTTTCCTCTTTAACCAGGATGCAGCCCTTGTTTCATTAGGTTTATTATGTTTTTAATTACCTCAGGGACCTATTTGGTGCCTAATTATCTGTATGACAGGAAATTAAACTAAGCTATTTGTCTGTAGGCACTGTGCAACCTTACTTTGCCCTCTTCTCTCTCCTGGCCTTTTTTTTTTTTTTTTTTAAATAATGATAACATGAATTGCAAATCTAGACCAAAATGGGTTCAGTGTGGTACTTCAGACTAGCTCTGTGTTATAAAACATTTGATGAACATTTGAAAGAACACTCAAGTTTTTGTCCATTGATTGTCAATTGTCAAATGTCTATTGAGTCAACAGAATTGTCCTGGTGGGTACTCTACCACTGTGGTGAGGGTTAACTCAAGTTAAAACCTCAAGTTTGGGGATGCCTGGGTGGCTCAGTCGGTTAAGCATTGGCCTTCAGCTCAGGTCATAATCCCGGGGTCCTGGGATCAAGCCCTGCATTGGGCTCCCTGCTTAGTGGGGAGCCTGCTTCTCCCTCTGCCTCTGCTGATCCCCCTGCTTGTGCTCTCTCTCACTCACCCTCTCCCTCAAATAAATAAATAAAACCTTAAAAAAAAAAACCAAAAACCCTCAACTCTGACTTCTGAGGGTTTAATCCTGGCATTGCTACTTAGTTGCTATGAAACTGCCTGGTTGGTCACTAAACCTTCCACTCCTTTAGTGTTCTTATCTGTAAAATGGGGATAATAAGAAGACCTGGGAGAGAGCTGAGGAACGACTGACATAATACGAATAAGTATGTGCAGAGCACTTTAGTGCCTGGCCCACAGTAACTACATCATAAACAATCACTGTGCTTATTAAGAGAGAGCCAAGATTTGCAGATACAGATCAACATCTTTATTTATAGCCAACTATTGTCTATTTCGGAGAAGAGATGAGCATTTCAAGGAGTTGCTTGTTTCTGCAGACATTGAAAAAAGCAGAGGCAGAGTGGGCCCTGAGTCTGAAGCAGGAAAACCTGCCACGCCCACTGTCAGGAGCCATGAGCTCTGATCATGTTCAGACTCCTTGGAGTAGCTCATAGGTGCTCATTTAAAGCTCATAATCAGAAAGATTCCATTCCTTCCCCTTGTTTGACTTTCCACTAACTCTTGGAGAAGCAATCAGTAATGAATTCTACAGGTAGCATGACACCCTCCCAGAAAATTATGAAAGGGGGAGAAGGAATGAAATAAAAACTCCCCAATTCCCTGAAGTTTTATTTCTTTTTCCACGGCAAAGGGGAGAGCATTCTTTATTTAGAGCGCTTGTCTCAATTGTCTTCCTTACTCGACAGCTCAGGAATGAAGTCTACTGGGATAACAGGGGAGTGTTGAAAACATCCAAAGGATACTAACAGGCCTAGGTTCATTTTTCAAAGCTTCCCTTTCGTGTCAGCCTTTGTCAAAAGGATCTGAGCTTTTACCAGTAAGAGACAAGTATTAAATTGGTGCGCTTCAATCTCCATAGTTCAGAAGAAAACTTGTGCCCCCCACCCCTCAATACCCCGAGCTAAATCTACAAATCTGAGTGACATATCTACAAGGAAATACTGCAGCAGCAAGAGAGACACAGAAACACACACAATCCAACCCAGGCCGCGATGATAATTGCAGTGTGGCAGTCCCTGGTATCCTCGGAGTAATTACTCTGACATTCTTTATCATTGTGTGTTAGATGTGATATGAAGCAATTATCTAGTCGCTTTTTGGAATATTGATGCCTGGGCTGTCTTCGCACATTATCCTCATCTCATGCTGTGACCCTGCAGGACTTAATTCTGACACCTTGAGTCTCTCATGGCAGATTGATAAGATGCGTGGGCTTAATCTTGCCTTTCTTAGGATGAGACTCTAGTGTTTACCCGTGTTATTAAGGAGAAGTACTGATAACATGAAGTACTGCCATTTTCTTTTTTCTGCTTGCGAAATGCGATTTGTATCTAGAATTCTCTAGTGCCCAGTCCCCTACTGCATATATTGGCACAATGGCGTTTACTCCTAATTGTAAACTACCTTCATAACAAAGGCAGACATTATTGTTTTCCCATATAATTACTTGCAATAGTCAGCGTGTTCATAAGCGGCACTTCTCGTAACCCTGTTTTAATAGTAATCTGAGGAATATGGAATAAGATTTATTAAGAACACATGTTTCTGGTCCACGTCCACTTTGTGGGAATAATGCCTGAGGGCATGGAAATTTCACTCTCCAAGAGGTGGTCTATTTTCTTAAGTTGAAATTGGCATCATGACAGTAATTCACTTTAATCCAAATGGCTATTTTTCAGCTCCTTTATTGATAGATTTCTTTCATTCTTCTGAGAGTAGTTTTGGTTTTGTTTTTTTTTTTAATTTGGAACCTGGATTAACATGCCCACATTTTAAATATTTTGTATCATATTGACTTATTCGTACCACACGATAGGAGACATCTGGCGTCTTTCCAAAAGCCTAGAGAAAGCCGCTTTCTGATGCTGTGCGTGGCTGTCCCTCCTCTGTCCCCACGTATGAGGTATGTGGTGAGGTAAAGGTTGGTAAAGCCAACAGAAGGAGCAATGGCCCAACCATGATGTAGCCATGACATATTGGTAACAAAACACATTCATATACCCCTGTGTGCTCTTCTGTGGTCAACACTACCATCCCTGTGAAGAGATGTCAGCAAGGCAGTTTGTGGTGGTGTCAGGAGCTGGGGCATATGAGGACGGACCGCCCCAGTCCATACATGTGATGAGACACCCCCGTGAGGTGGTGCTTCCTCCCTATGAACCATTCCTTCATCATTTGGGAGATGAGGAGAACCATACATTTCTTCTGCAGCTGATACAAGAGGTAGATTGGTTGCTGGATATAAAGCTCTTAGCACAAGGCCTGTAAAAATGAAGGCTCTCTCAGTAAGTGTTACTCACCAATCATCTGTGTTGATGGAGAGGGTTGAGTCATTTGGACTTCTGATTACTTGGCTTGCTATTATTACCCTTGGTCTGTGAAAGGGACTTCTAGCTTGATTAATAATTTAATTCCCTCTTACCCATAACCAACTCCTATTCCCTACCCCACTTCCACTCCATAAGCAAATATTCTGGTATGTTTGATGTAATCATGTACTTGGATGTGTTCTTTGCAGGTATTTTTGGTTTTATTTTGTGAATATAATTTACACAAATATTCTACTAGATCTTATCTTTTCTCTGTCCATTTTGTTTTCTCCTTTAGCTATAGTCTGAATGGATGTGTCCTCCCAAAATTCATATATTGAAATCTGATCCTTAATATGGTAATATTAGGAAATAGGGCATTTGGGAAGTAATTAGGTCATGAGCGCAGAGCCCTCATGAATGGGATTCTTATAAAAGAAGCCCCAGGTACCCCTGGGTGGTGCAGTCGGTTAAGACTCTGACTCTTGGTTTTGGCTAAGGTCATGATCTCAGGGTCATGAGATAAAGCCCTGCTTTGGGCTCTCAGCTCAGCATTGAGTCTGCTTGAGATTCCCTCTCCATGTCCCTCCTGCCCATGCTCTCTCGCTCTCTCTCCCAAATAAATAAATAAATAAATCTTAAAATAAGAAGCAGCAGCCCCAGAGAGCCTCCTCACCTCTTCTGCTATGTGAGGTTACAGCTAGAAGGCACTGTCTGTGAACCAGGAAGCAAGTCCTCACCAGACACCAAATCCACCAGTGCCTTTATCTTGGACTTCACAGCCTCCAGAATTGTGAGAAATAAATATCTATTGTTTATAAGTCACTCACTCTATGGCATTTTGTTATAGCAACCCACACAGACTTAGAAACCTTTCCATTTATTTTTCTTTTTCTTTGCTTAGCATGATATTTTAAAGTCATATATATATATGTTGCTGAATATAGATCAAGGCCACTGCTGCTCACTGCTCCATGGAATTCCGTGTGTGTGGAATCTGACTTAGCCATTTCTTCAATGACAGACATTTAGACTGGCTCCAGCTCCACATGTCCACAAACAACATTCTTGTAGGTGCCCTTTACAGAGCTGTGCAACCATGGGTAGAATTGCTGGACTGTCTTCCTGAATAGGTACACCAATCCTGGCTCTTATCCTGCCACAGAAGGGTTTCTATGGCCTCCATTCCCACATCCCCAGTAACACTAGGCATGAGTCAGATTTCTAATTTTTGAACATAAAGAAATAATCCATTGCTATTTTAATTTCTGTCTCTTTACTAATGAGTTTGGGCATCAAACTGCTACCTTTGCTGATTTTTACATGGTATCCCTTCCGAAAAATTAGATCCTGATTTTAAGGTCATTGAATTAATCAATTTTTAGCCTTTTGGTTATGCTTTTGAATTTTCAAGGCATCCTTCCTCACCCCTAGGTCATGAAGATGTTCTCATCCATTTTCTTCTTCTAAATTTATAGTTTCATTTTTCACATTAGTTTTCTAATTCTTCCAGAGTCTACTTCTATCTACAGATGGTATCAGAAAGTGGTCCAGTTTATTTTTCTTCACATAGATGATAATGTTACTAAAGAGTCCTTCTTTTGTCCATTCCGTTATAGTCATCTCTGTTGACCTCCTCAAATTTTCTTTGAGTCTTTCAAAACATTACTCCACTGTCTTCATTGTATCCAGGATTGTTTAACAAGTCTCATATCAGTTGGATTCTTTCTGCTTGATCTTCCATACCTCTGAGCTTTTCTTTTTTATTATCTCTGTTCATCCTTTCCAGATAAAATCTGAGACAGTCCCTAAATCAGCTTCCCAGATTACTAATTTATTTTTCTGTGATATCCATCTATTTATCTCATCCAATATAATAATTTCAACTATTATAGCATCTGTAGCTAATATGTCCACCTGGCTCATTTTATGACTTATTGCTTCAGATTGCTTGTCTCCTCCTTATTTCCTTGCATTTATTTCTTATGTTTATTTTAACTTTTTGGTCTCTCGATAGTTTGGCTTTAGATTATATATGCTGTTTAATGTGTTATCTTTATTTTCTGGTGGTTATGTGCCTTTGGTACCTAGTCATTTTGGCCTGTAAGATTCTGATGGGGATGCAAAGGTGCTTTCCTGGAGATACACAGGAGAAACATGAACATAACATAGGTACTGCCCCATGACTGCACCAGCACCTTCCTCCCTAGGCTGCACCAGCTCTCTCCCCCACTCCATGAACCCACCACACATACCACTCCCAACAGCCTCTAGTCTCCCCCAGATGATTGCACTTTTTAAAAATTGGTGCCTTAGATCTCTACTTTCCTTTTATCACTCTAGTTCTTCCCAGGTTGATTTTGAGGGAAGAATCCAAAAGCCCATGTTCATTTGTCATCTTGTCAGGATCTGGAAACACTTTAATTTCTTTGTCTTTTCCCATGCCTATAGCCTTCTCCTTTCACATTGGTGGTTGGTTACTCTTTGAATGCTACTGCATCCAATGACATACTCAGGAACCTTGGACCAATGGAGAGAAAATTAAACACACGTCTGATCCAAACAGCTGGCACAATGCATAAGAACCCAGGAAATAACCAAATTTCTCCTGTTTGGTGAAACTGTCATGAGACAATATTTCTTCTTAGCAGAGATTATTAGAGTTTGAAAAACTAAAATTAGAGCACTGGATTATGTTAAAAAAAGAAATAAGCCATTCACAGAAGGACAATCCTTCTGTAAAATTCTACTTATGTGAAATACCTACAGTAGTCAAATTCATAGAGAAAGAAAGTAGAATGTTAGTTGCCAGGGGCTAGATGGAGCAAGAAATGGAAAGTTGTTGTTTTAATGGGTACAGAGTTTTAGTTTTGCAAGAGGATAAAGTTCTGGAGACTTGTTGTACAAAAATGTGAATATACTCAGCACTACTGCACTATACACTAGAAAATTGTGAAATTGGTAAGGTTAATATATGTGTATTTGATCACAGTATTTTTAAAATAGATCTTGCAATTAGTTGAGGAAATAAATTTAAGAAATGTTACATAAAATTATAGCACTGGCATAAATTTTCTGGAAAGTTATTTAGCAATGTATCAAGATGCTTAACAATGTCCAGACCCTTTTTAGGTGTGTCCTAAGGCAACAATCAGAAAAGAGTTCAAGGAGTAATTTAAGTTTGTTCACTGCAACCATATTTATGATATATTTATTTTAAAAAAGGTATATTTAGTCCAAATGCTCAACCAGAGGAATAGTTAAATGAGGGTTGGTACAGCCACATGAAGGAAAATGCAACTATTAAAATCTTGTTTTGAAATGTATCTAATGATGTGAGTAAAACTGAAATTATGTTATGTGAGAAATAGTAGAATACGAAATTACAAATTCAGTATCACTCCAATTAAAAAAAAAAAAAAAATATATATATATATATATATATATATGTCTCCAAATAGAAATAAACACGGAAGGAAACCATTAAAATTTGAACAGTGGTGAACTGTTGGTGATAGGATTATCTGTGATGTGTGTAAAAATGCTTTGTGAACTGTAACTTGGCATGCTTACACAGGCAGTGGTCACAAGCGAGTCAGAATGGAATACTTGAGCTACACAAGCATAATAGCCTATTATAATAGTAAAACAAAAATCCTTAGCATGTGATAAACATTTTTGTGAGCTGTCTGCCTCTATTACCTTACTCAACGCTCCCAACCAACCTGTGAGGTAGTAGGTAATGTTATTCTTCTAATTCCTTGATGGGCAGAAATGAGATCCAGAACAGTCATACAGCTAGGAAGCAGAGGAGCCATGATCCATGGACCCAGAACTTCCCAACATTTACCCCTAGTATTTACCTAATCCCAACATAGTCTGGAGTAGAACACAAAAATCTGGTAATGACTGCCTAGATGTTTTCGTCATCCTGTTGGGTTGTGGCTGGGCCAGGTCTGCAGAGAGCTAGCTAGTGATGCCCGGAGCGAGTCTCCTCAAGTGCATTGACTGATCAAAGACCTCAACTGAAGGGTGCCTGATCAGAATGCCTTCTCATGGTAGGTGTTCTAATGGTTTTGTTTTGCAGCCTTCACCGGGGCCTGCAAACAGTGAGGTAATGAGGTAGATCATTCCACATGTCAGCTAGTTAAAATCATCGTACTTGCCAGCTTCCTTGAGAATTTATTCAGGGGTCCATGGTCATTCCTTAGAAGCATATTAACTCACTGATTAAAACGTGCTGGACTTTGTCAACTTTTTCCATAGCAAGTCATTTATAACACACATTATTTGGGAAATCCAGAATGCTCTGAAAGCTAATATAAATTATAAGTGCTCTTGAAAGCCATGACTGGAAATGACTCCCTCAGCCCTTCAGGCTCTGCAGTGATTTGCAGTGCACTTTCAAGGAAGGGCTTTTAAGTGGTTTGGTTCATTATATGTGCATCCTACATCAGAAAGAGCCCATGCATTACATAGGAGAAATTATGAGGCCAGAACACTACTGCTTGTTAAAAATTTCCAGAACACAAAGCTTTTCCCAGATCAAATATCCCTAAGTCCTTTGAGAACCCCAGTATTGGCTTGATGTCCTAGGTCCAGTACAGACTCTAAATATATATGTTCTCTTAATGGCAGTTACATGTTTTCTCAAACTAATAAGATGTTAAAACATGGCTCTTTCTCTCTCAATTGTGGTTAAGGCATAAGACAACGATGCTATATTCCCCACTAAAAGTCCAAAGGGAAGTCTCAGATCCCTGAGGAACTCTCAACTGTTCTGTTAGGCTAAAAGGGTTGTGGGAAGTTGTTCTTGTTTTTGTTTTTTTTGTTTTGAGAACCAACTTTTTGAAGACAAGTGCTGGTATATGTTGAATCCCATCACTTTCCTTCAGGGAGGGGGAGGTGGGAAAAGTGTTGGCCTCTCACCTCAAGCCAGTAAGAACTTCCAAGAACTTAACAAATATCTATATTTGCAGTTAAGGAATATATTGCCCTGACTGTGATGCCCACCTGAAAAATGTGGGTGGCTAGAAATGTTTTAGCATCTTGTATAGTGGAGCAAAGGGAAGATCATTGCTCTATTAAGATTGGGTCTATGGGTGGGAAAGGGTACAAGAGTGGTACATGTGGGCCAGAGATGGGAAAAGAACTAGAATAGGATTGTTTTATGTTCTGCCCAATGAGGCTTTGCAGGAGTATAAAGAGATGTCGGCAGGGAGAAGCTGATTCCTGGGTAAACTGAAGTACTAAGTGATATACCACATGGAACGCATCACCAGTAAAAAGGCTCCCACAGGTGGGAAGTGTCCTATGATGGTTTGGGGTCAGGAGGTCTTCAAAGAATCCACAAAAATGACTTAGAAAAAATAATTAGCTTTAAAGATCTACTAGGCCCAAGAGCATAAAAAAACATCTTTCCTGTCTCTCTGACCTCTGCTTCTTCCCACCTCTTTGACCCAGAAAGCACCAGAACCTAAGGTTGAGAAGAGGGGAGCAGTACAGGAGGGAAGACTGACCACACCTCATCCCTCCAGCTCCCCACCTTTAAAAAGTTCCAGCTGACAAAAGGGAATGGATTTCATTTTCATTGGAACCAACATTCTAGAGTTTAGGAAACAATACTTTATCTGTTGACATAAAGTATCTTTATACATTTTCTTTTCTAAGACATTTTATTTCCTAGAAAAGGAGGAACACCCCCCCCCCCCCCAGGGGATGGTGGGAGACAAGATAAAGTTGCTTTGTGTTTAGTTCCATGAGCTGTATCTGTTAAGAGTAGGGGTAGCCCTCTCAGAAGCCAGCTGATAGCCCCTGTTCAGCCCTCCACTCACTTCAGGATTCCCTTCCCAGGGTGGTAACTGCTCAGAGCAGGATGATAATAAGATCCAGAAAGTGAGGGTCCATGTTTCCAAAGAGAACATATGTTTTTCCAATGGACTGGACACAGGAGGCAGGTTGGATCAGGCCATCCACAGGAAGAATCAACTCAAAATGGACACCCTTACTATCACCATAGGACTGGATGAAAACTGTTTACTGGGCTGAACACAGAAAGGTTTGAGGACAATGAAAGTTGCCAAATCAACCTTATCATGAAATAAAAATACAGGATACCCTCTATTTTTACATAAATATGTCCTGAGTACTTAGCATGGGACAGATCCCTATTTAAAAAAAAATTACTATTCCTGGTTTATCTGAAATTCATATTTGACTGGGTGTCCTTTATTTTAACTGGCAACCCAGAGTGAACCCTCTTCTCTGCTCTCACACAGTCAGATCACATTTAGGTGATAACCCCTTTAAAAATGCCTAGAGAGGGAGGTGAAAAATGCCCAGAGATGTAGCCATATATATCTCTATATATCTTAGACTCTAAATCAAAGATTGGCACACATGGTTTGATACCTGGCCTGGCAATACAAAGAACAGTTTAAGTTGTTTAAACAGAAATAATTTCCAAATATTCAGGCCTGTGATCCCTTTACCCTTGTGCCCAACATGAGACGGTGTTGAAATTGAATGAGCTGTTCTCGGTAACTTTTCCCCCCAGCTGGAGAACTTCTCCAGCAGTGTGGACTTGGGCAAGTCACTTAACCTCTTTGAGTTCTTCTGTCTTGCCTTACACAAATTGGGAATATCAGAGAATTGTGATGGGAGCCAAATAAGCTAATGAAAGAAAATTGACATGCAACACCAGAAAAGTCTTTAAAAATGCCACTATTCTTGGGGCACCTGGGTGGCTCAGTGGGTTAAAGCCTCTGCCTTCAGCCCAGGTCATGATCCCAGGGTCCTGGGATCAGCCCCGCATCAGGATCTCTGCTCAGCAGGGAGCCTGCTTCCTCCTCTCTCTCTGCCTGCCTCTCTGCCTGCCTGTGATTTCTCTCTCTCAAATAAATAAATAAAAATCTAAAAATAAAATAAAAAATAAAAATGCCACTATTCTTAACAATAGGCATAAGAACCAAGATGTCCATGGTGTGTCTGGGTGCCTCAGTAGCTTGAGCATCTGACTCTTGATTTCACCTCAGGTCATGATCTTAGGCTCATGAGATGGAGCCCTTTGCTCAGTGAGGGGGAGTGCTGCTTCTCTCCTTCTCCCCTTCTCCCACTGTCCGTCCCCTATGTGCATGGGCTCACTCTCTCTCTCTCAAATAACTAACTTAATTAATTAATTCTTTAAAAAAAAACCAATACGTCTAAATTTTCAGATTTCTCTATTTGCATTCTGTTTGCACAGAAAAATTGCATGCAAATTCCTTTTTTAAAGTAACTTGCAATTCCAGAAGACTTGCCTTCTTCACGAGCTCAGTCTTAGCCAGGGACATTGGAACCGCAACAGATCCCAAAACTCCAGTTACCCAGTTCAGATGCTTTCCCCATTGAAGGCTTTTCCAAAACCCTCTCTGGGCAGTCAGACCTTTTCCATGGCTCTGTCTCTCCCTTTGGCTGCCAAGTCAGGGGTGATACTCACAAACTGAGAAACAGCTCAGAGGTGAGAAGAATGAGAAAAGCTGCAACCCAGGCCTGTTTAAACTGCCCTCCATGGTGCCTCCTTTCTATCCCAGGGAAGCTGTGGGCATGGTTAGCAGCCATCATTTCCATCGACTTAGACTTCTCCATACCCCGCAGGCCAGAGCGGGCTGGGCCACTGGAGCGAAGGCGTTTTGTCTTCTTAGGTGACCTTCCTTCTGTGCTCCAGGCCCCCCAGTTCATTTTCACCGGCTTCAGCACTTAACTCTCCTGTGCATTTTCCAAGTGTCCGGAAGCCTGTCTTTACTTCCTTCTTGATTCATTAATTTGGGCTGTTGTTTCGTGATTCCAGCTAGCAAGTCACAAAGGAAGCACATTTGATCTAATTTTGCTCATTATCAGTTCTTTAATCATTTTCTTATGATCTTCATCAAAAAGTTACTTGTAAAACCCGAGAAAAGAAGCCCCTCATATCTTTTCTCTCCCTCCTCTTCTTGTTCCTTCAGCTCTTTTAATGACAAAGCAGCAAGTGACTTCCCAGAGAGCTTTAGGAAGTCTAACCTAAGGACAAAATAGTTGTGTGATGTCCAATATGCTGAAAAATGTCTTACAGAAAAACCTTTAGTTAAGAGCCTGGAGAGGAAGGTAAAGGCATTTTAACAAATCAGAAGCTCGGAGGAGACAAATGGTGCCTGATGAGCACTTGAGATGAATACCACGGGCTAATGCGAGCAATCAGCAGGTTTGTAAGAATATGCTGATATCTGCAGAAAAAATGCACTAGCAGAAGAGCGCTTACAGATAAACACAGGAGCTCAAAAAATATTATTGCTGGAAAAACCTTGACATTTTGACCACCTTTTATGGAGTAGTTAGAAGGGAATTTCAGGGTTCAGTTTTTGCAACTGACAATCCTTCCTGTAATAAATGCCTTCCGAGTGTTGTTCCAAGACTCCTCTCATTCAGCTCTATCACACAGCATGTCAGCCAAGGAGCCCCACATTAATACGAATATATTTTAACTATATAACAACAGAAGCAGTAAGAAACATGCATTGGTAAAACATAAAATAATTTGAATTGGGTAAAATACGTGAAGTTGACTCAATTCAGGATCAGTATTTGTTATCTGCTGCTGAACAGTCATTAATAACACCCTCGACCTCACTGGGTTTCCAGTTGCCACCCCATTAATGGGAAAGCAGCCGGCCCCTAGACCCATCTTTCCAGGAGCACTTCTTGGGTGTTTCCTGCAAAGCCTGCTTTTCTGTCTTTCCTTCTGCAGAAAGCTCAAGTAGTAAAAAATTCCTACTTACATTTATGTACTCATTCACCTGTTCCAAGTGGTGTACACTCTGTCAATAAACCTCAGTTGGAATGAACAAAAAAAAGTAATTTTAAGTTCGCATCTACGCACAAAAATGCGTAATCAAACTGTGTTCTTATGGAGATGGTAATAAAAAGGTATGATTATATAGTCATCTGTTGTATTTTAATATTACCCTATCCCCGGAGGAGAGTTCTTCAATGCTTAATATCCAAGAACAGAGGGTCATTTTACTACCAGTTGATTGGCTCTGAGCCCTCCAGACAGCAATAATAAAGCAAGGAATGCTTTGACCCTCAAATAAGGCTCATTCATCCTTTTCATTAAAATGAAGCATGGTAGGTACTTAAGGTGAATTTGCTCACAGATGAACCTGAGCAGTTTAGGGTCATCAGTCATCACTGAATCGCTAAAGATAATGTGGTAGATCCAGGAATACACCATCCAGATCCCCCACTTAAGAATGTAGATCTCACTCCACAGTGCTGGGAGTGTGGTGGGGAAGAAAGCTTCAGCTACCAACCCCACCAACCCTTTGTCAGTTGAAGAGAGCCCAAGGCTATGCCCCCATTCTTTTTGGTGTATATCCAATGACCCATCAGCCTGGGGGAACAAGGTCCTGGCTCCTCTGAGTCCAACTCACCCATGCTGAATAGTCACGTTCATTCCAGGCTACTTACAGAGCTCTTTGTGACCCCCTCTGAGGCTCTACCATAGCTTGATTTCAATCCTCTGCCCACTTTTACTTCCGTTGCTTCATTTCCATGGGTTTTGATCCCAAAAGCACATCCCCATGATTTTCCTACCTGCAAGTCTCTTCAGAACCAACTTTGTGGGGAACCCCAACTGTTAACAGCTACTTCATTTTGTTTTAGACTGTTGGGTTAACACGTACAGGCCCGGTGAGATCTCTTTAGCAGCCCAAAAAATAACAAAGACTGTATTACTCTTACCCTTCAAATTATTAAGTAACTTTTTCATAGTTTCATCTAGAACACGGAAGCCTCTTGAGAATTCATGGACAGTAAGTTTGATAAGAAAAGAGGAGGCTAGGATAAAAATGCCTGTGTAATGAGGACAGAAATTAGCATGGTAGGAAAGTAGATGTATCTGTAAGATATTTGCTTCAACTACCTAGTTATTCTTGGGAACTCTGCCATTCTATTTCATGCAAAAGAACCAGGTATCTATTAATGGCCAGTCTTTGGAAGTCCTTACAGATTATTCAAAAATATATATATCCTAGGACATTTAGCCAATACCAGTTTCTTTTTTAAAAAAATCCTAGGTTTTTTTGTTTGTTTGTTTTTTTTTGTTTTTTTTTTTTTTTAAGATTTTATTTATTTGACAGAGAGAGAGATAGCGAGAGAGGGAACACAAGCAGGGGCAGTGGGAGAGGGAGAAGCAGGCTCTCCGCCCATCAGAGATCCCAGTATGGGGCTCTATCCCAGGACCCTAGGATCATGACCTGAGCCGAAGGCAGATAGTTAATGACTGAGCCACCAAGGTTCCCCTAAATAAATCCTATTTCTTGATTGTATTTTCATCTAAAAATTACAGTGATGTGGTATGAGTGTGAATATGGGGAGGCCTGGTTTATGTTGTCTCTTTCAGAGCCTATAGACACTTCTAACTGAAACTTGATAGTAAGTATGACTATATCAAGAAATGTGAATATTATGTATAGAGATCCCTTGCATAGACTGAAACTCTCATTAATTTTCTTTGAGTCATACCCCAAATTATCAAATCAACATCTGGGGGGAGTAGGATCAGCAAAGCCATCCTAGATAAATTATAGTCTGGGTGGAGGGAAGAGGCAGGGGTAGGACTTAACTTCTACAGGTAGTTAAATATTTCATAAGAGATGGAGAAGTCCTGAAACTTCTACCATTTGTATAACCAGTTTACCCAGTATTGTAAGACAAATCAATAAACTAGTGGGCATTAAAGGATTGTAGAAGAGAATTTCACCACGGTCCCCTCTCAACTGAGAGAGTGATTGTAGCGGTAAAGAGAGACTCACTAAGAGGTGTTCAAGCTGCAGACCCTTTAGAGGATATTGAGGGGAGTTTGGTCATGAATCTTCTCCTGGAATCACAGTGTCCTTAACTACTTTAAAAGTTCACTGAACAACATGTGCTCCTGGAATTGTACTTTGGGATAACTCACACCTACCTAAAATCATCCTCTATTCCCTTTTATTCCCAGACCTGGGGTATAACTTTTAACTCCAGTAGAATTCAGGATTAGATAACAGCTTTTTGTGATGACCTGCTTCTAGGCTAGCTTTCTGCATCCCACTGTTTCCACTAGATTGGCAAGAGGTGGCACATCGGACCCACTGTGGGAGTACACTTACCACGTGGGTTTCTATTTAGGGACGGCGATGGAAGGGAAAAGGCCCAAACCAGAGTGTGGCCCAGCAGTTCAGAGCCCACAGTCTCAATACACGTGGATAGGAGGATTGATCACAATGGTCTTCATTTGGTGCCCTTCCTTCTTTTCTCCTTCTTCTCCCTCCCTCCTTCTATCTTTTCTTTCTCTGGCTTTGAACCCTGGCTGTGCAACAAAATTGCCAAGAGAGGGTTTTTTTGTTTTTTTGTGTTTTTTTTTTTTAACTTGAATTTTCTGCCCGAGCACTGAAACCATTTCTGGGAATGGAGCCTGAACAGCTTTATTTGTAAAAAGCACCACAGGCAATGCTGTAGCATGCCCAGATTTGAGAAGCACAGAGCTCCCCTATCCAGAAGGAGGGTGTTCGTGGGCCACAGGACCAAACAGGACATGCTGAGCTGTAGGCTCAACCACCAATTGTTACCAGTCTCTATTGTGTTCCACCACGGAATTTGCTTGCCACCTCTGTGTCACTCTCAGCCTCCCTAGAATGTCTCAGTGTTCCCAGGGAGGCAGATCCATGCCCTGAGATGTGAGAATATTCTTGGTCAAACACAAATTTTTATTCTTGACTCCTCAGGGTTTTACCAGAGTAACAGAGGTCTCTACTTCTCTCTGACAGAACTACATTTTTACTGGAGGGACATAGATAACTTGTTAAAAAATGCATTAGCTTAGATTTGCATATTTCTGTTATAAATCTCAAAACTTGTGATGAAATAATTTCACAACACATTTTGCAAGCACCTACCCTTCTTGCACTTTAGCAGTTCCTGTTAATTTTTAAGTAGTGACCCTTTTGGAAATAGAGCTGTAAACAGGTATACTGTGGATGGAGTTTCACTGGTGAAAGGCATTTGTCTTATACCCAGATGTTCCTTTAAGTGTTTTTCCCCCCTTAGAAACTAAAGAGTAAATGTTGAATAATATTCTCCCACACAAGTATGTCTTTTCAGATCCTTGCCAGTTCTCTTAAGTCTTTCCACTTCCTTCGTTTCTCATCTACCTGCGAGGCAACACACATGTAGGGCATGACCTAGGCTCTTTCATTTCCTTTGTGTTAGGAGAAAATGTACCTGGGCAGAAAGTCATGAGTACTTCCCTCTTTGAGCATTCTTGACTCTGCTATCTTGGGGCATCATTCTTTGTAATATAGATTTTTTCATGTTTTCCCACAGTTGCCAGAGAAAGATGCAAAACGAAAAAAAGGGTATTGATTCTCTTTCTTCTATGGAGCATAGACTATTTCAGATGACTTCAGTTAGAAAAAACAGGATGTGAGTGTACGTGTGTGTGTTTCTCAACACTGATGTTTCCTTAGGAGTAAATCAACATTAGATAGACCCAGAAAGCAAAATCAAATGGAAAAAAATTAAACACCAAATATGCACTAGATAATAACAAGAATTCTGTATGACAGTAGCTCACATAAAACTTATACATTTGAAAATAGCAATTTGGAAAAATCTGGTGATATTTGGTTTTAATTTAAAAGCAGTGGTTCTATGGACTTTTGTATTTAAGAAATACATGAGTCTTAGTCTGTATCTTATTACATAGATACTGTCATCCAGAACTTCCCTGAAACTCACCTACCATGGTGTCAATTAAAAACAACATTTCCCTGTTCTTATACCATGTCAGACCTTCTTGAGGCCATTCAAGGGATCTTGCTGTCCTGTTTCCTTTTCTTTCTTTCTTTTTTTTTCTTTCTTGCTTTCCTTTTTTTTTTTTTTTTTCTGTTGAAGATTTAAAGAACACGAGCAGGGGGAGTGGGAGAGGGAGAAGCAGACCTCCCACTGAGCAGGGAGCCCGAGTGGGGCTCGACCCCAGGATCCTGGGACCACAACCCAAGCAGAAGGCAGATGCCCAATGACTGAGCCACCCAGGTACCCCACTGTCCTGTTTCTTTTCTTTTTTTTTTTTTTTAAGATTTTATTTCTTTATTTGACAGACATAGATCACAAGTAGGCAGAGAGGCAGGCAGAGAGAGAGAGGGGAGGAAGCAGGCTCCCCGCTGAGCAGAGAGCCCGATGCGGGGCTCGATCCCAGGACCCCGGGATCGTGACCTGAACCCAAGGCAGAGGCTTTAACCCACTGAACCACCCAGGCGCCCCCTGTTTCTTAATTATAAGTAAAATGCAATGCTTGCTGGTGTCTCTTCTTGGGTTCTTCACTGACATGTCAATTTCAGCATATTGTAATGTGAACTGATTATCTCTCTTCATTTTGCTTCCTAAATATTTATCAACCTGTCTTCTTTCCCCATCCTCACTTTTAATGTCTGCTTGGATTTTTATAATCTCTTTGTTACACTGCAGGTGCTTTTACTTGGTTTCTCTGCCTGAAGCTTTGTGCTCCCAACATCTATCCTCCAGTGATATCAGCTATCTAAAACTACAAACCCACCATGATATCTTGTTACTGAAAACTCTCTAATGTCTCATTGTTGACTCCAGTGGAATATGCAGGGATCTGGATGACCTCACTTGTCTAGTACTATAGACTAATCCCTGGTTCAGACTCTATACTTCTGATTTCATGCACACATTAGGGCTTTTCCTGCCTCTATTCCTATTTGTTTCTGTGTCCATCTGTGATGATTTTTTTTTCCCCTTCATTTGATTTGTTGTCAGCCACCTTTCAGAACTCAGCACAGGTTTCAGCCTTCCCATGACTGCAGGCTTCCTTTTTCTCTGACACCCCACCACCCCACCAAGGCCTCCTAAAAATATTTCTTGATGTGGAATGTGCCACATTAAATTCATATGACATGTTTTGGGTCTCACCGCACTAGGTGAGAGTCAAGGCAGGTTGACTTCATCTTAGCACCCCAGCATCAAGTCACAAGTACATGCTCAATGAAAATTTCTTGGATGCATAAGCCAGAAGGAACCTTATAGATTAACTAGGAGAATGACTTTGTTTCAAAGGTTGGAAACTGAGGCACAGGAAACTGAAGGAATGTGCAGGAAGCAAAATGTTAATTTTGTAGCTCAGCTGAAATTAGAGCCCAGACATCCCCATTGCCTTCTGACATACTTTGAGTTCTATAATTTGGCATACCCATTGCTGTAATTGGCATAATTTGATTACATTAATTTTTCTAATTACATTTATTTGGGAAAATTGCAATGCTATTCTCTTTTCCTTCCTGTTCACACTGACCAAAGAGCTTGATATTTTCAAGTCATTGACCATTTTGTTCTCTATCTACTCTTCTCTTAATTATACACTTTCATAGCTTGTTTTGCTATCTTACAAATCTCATACATTATGCCTACTAAAATACTTTTATAAGCCAACCTATTCATTATAATTCTACATAATACATTATTTTGCATGGTATCATAAATATTTGCTGATTAAAATTAATAGTCAGATATTGATTTGAATAATTATCTGGTATGCATGAATGCGGGGGGAGGAATAGAGGGGAAGGAACAGAGAGCAAGGGAGAGAGAGGAGGAAAAAATGTCCAGCAGACTTCACACTGAGCACAGAGCCTGACATGGGGCTCCACCTCACGATCCTGAGATCGTGATATGGGCTGAGCTGAAATCAAGAGTCAGATGCTTAACCAACTGAGCCACCCAGACACCCTTGGGTAATGTTTTTTTAAACGAACTGGCCATAGCGCGGCCTGCCTTAATAGAGCCATGGGCTTGTCCAGCACAAGTTAATAAAGGAAGAAGAAAACAGGAAATCCCCCACCTCACATACTGGTTATAGGATGTGATGGTCTTCTTTGACCTTATAGCTAGGAAGTATATAAAGTTGTATCTTAGTTCCATTAAATGTACATTATTGTCACTCATTCAAGCCTATCTCACTCACTCATTCACTAACTCGGTGCCCCTTCGTGATAACTTTCTATTTCTTCTTCCTTATTTACTCTCATGATTGATTAGAATATTCTTCAACTGTGTACTCCTTCCCTGCCACTCTCTTGGAAGAGGGGTTTTTCTTGCACGTTAATCTTGTGCTTGGCCATAGGACATGATCTGGTCGATTGAATGTTAGCGGGTGTAATGCAAACAGAAACTGGAATGGCTTGACACTTGAGCCCCACCAGTGCAGTGGAAAGACCTCTCTGTGGAGCACTATTATTTTTACCCCTTGGGTCCTTGAAGAAGCACACGTGGAAAAGGTGTGAGACCAATTTGCCTGAAGGAACCAAGCCTCGCTGGATCCATGCTTGAAGCAGATTTCCCAAACACGCCCAACCCAGATCCACTAACCACCAGGGGCCCACAGAAGCAAGAACAAGTGTTTGTTATTCTTTAAACTTGACTTTGGGTAGGGTTTGTTTTGCAAAAATAGCTGACTGATCCAGCGCTCCCTTCCATCCGTTGACTGCCAAATTAGAAAGTCTTAAGCCTTTTTGCCCAAGTGACCTCAGTACTCTCTTCCTGGTCCTTCCCGCCTTCCCTTTCTTTGCTGCCTTAAGCCTCTGAAATCTCATTTGATTCTCAACACCTCTGCTTGTGTTCATGTAAGTTGCTTTTCTTCAACTCTATTCCTTTCCTTTCCCCCTCGCTTTTCTACTCCTTCCTGGAATATTTCCTTCTGCGTTGTATTTTATTTTTGCCTTTTTCTTTTGCTGCCCCATTCACTTCTTTATGCTCTTCTTGTTCCCGTGCCTGCTGCTGCCCACTCTGGGCTCTTCTTGTAGGTTCTCCCTGTACCCAGTCTTTGTGGGATGATGGCCATATTTCGTCCTGCTGCTCTTTTCACCCGCTCTGTTCCTCCAGAAGCAGAAAGGCAGATTAACGAATGATCTGACATCCTCCTCGTGATAATTCCACTTTGCTTTTTGGCTCCAGTGGTCCACCCACCCCAGCTGCTCAGAGATGGAGCTCATTAATTACACTCCCTCCAGGCTGCTCTGTCTTTGAACAGCGGGAAGGGAAGAAGAAAGAGAAGTGGGATAGGCCAGGTGAGGGAAAGAAGAACCATGGGGAACTTGTGAATGGTATCGTTGTTTTCTGAAATGAGATTTGGAGAAAACAAGGCATAAGGCACATTCATTGTATCAGAACTGAGAAGCCAGCTCCTATTTGTCTTGCCAAATTTTGAAAATATGTGTAATTCCTCTCCATTAGCTCACAGCAATATTGAGGATGTGTTTGACTAAACTGGAACACATTATCAGCCTAAAATGCCTAGAGGCCGCTCAATACAGCCATCCATATGCTTCTCTGAGTTAATGTGGAATAGAGAGAATCTGGTATCTGAATTGTCCCCTCGGACCCTCATAGAATCCTGCCTGGTTGCCTGAAAGGGGAGACAGCCAGCTCCTGCCAACACTAGAGAGTCTCAGAGATGCTTTGGGGTCTTGTCACGTTGGAATGGAAGGGAACTATGGGGGGCACAAAGATTGTATCTCCTAACTGCTACTTTTTTCATTGGTTTAATTGTCCTGCTTTATGGAATCTGTGCTTTCTAAACCCTTTCTTAAAGGATCAGCAGTGGCTAGCCTGTTGCAGTATAAGTTACATAATCATGATCTCACACATGGATATAATGGATCCGCTCTCTCTTATCAACCCTCTCAGGAGATTCAGATTAGCCAGTAGATACGCTGTTCACAGCCAGAAAGTCCCCAAAGGTGCTGTCTCTTCCTTCTATAGTATTGTAATCTGTGCAATCTTCTACAAATTCCCCCAAGAATTTCATGGGTTATTGCCATGTGCAGTATTTCTTCTTCTGTCTCCCCCTTTCAGGCACTCCTGGCAATATCTGAAACACAGGACAAATACTCTTGTTGCAGAATTATGTGAAGAGGTTTACTTAACAGGGGCACCTGGGTGGCTCAGTCATCGAGTGTCTGCCTTCCGCTCTGGTCATGATCCCAGGGTCATGGGCTCGAGCCCCGCATTGGGCTCGCTGCTCAGTGGGAAGCCGGCTTCTCCCTCTCCCACTGCCCCTACTTTTGTTCCCTCTCTCACTGTGTCTCTCTCTGTCAGATAAATAAATAAAATATATATATTTTAAAAGAGGTTTACTTAACATGAACCACTCCCTAATTTGTGACCCAAATATTAAGTGGGCAGACTGAACATAAACCTCCTCGGCAATATCAGTGTGTGATGCCCACCCACTCCTGCCATTTGATTCCTCCCCCTAAGTGGGCACTGTTTGGGTTTCCTAGGTCTGCCACAGCAAATTATCATAAATCAGGAGGCTTTACCTAATACAATACCTAATTATAAATCAGGAGGCTTTACCTAATACAATAAAAATGTATTCTCTCATAGTTCAGGGGGCCAAAAGTCCAAAATCAAGGTGTAAGCAGGATTGGTTTCCCCTGGAGTGAGAATGTACTCCATACTCTCCTAACTTTTGATGGCCACTGGGAATCCTTGGTGTCCCAAGGCTTATGACTACATAACTCTAGTCTCTGCCTGTGACTTCATGTGGACTTATCCTCTGTCAGTTTCTTATTTTCTGTCTTTCAACAACATTTGTTATTGAATTTAAGGCCCAACCTAAGCAATCCAAGATGATTTCATCTTGAAAACCTTAATTTAATGACATATGCAAAGATCCTTTTTCTCACCCCCCAAATATAGTCACATTCATAAGTTCCAGATGGACATATCTTTTGGGGACCCACCATTCAACCTGCCTGTGGGCACCTTGCAGGTAAACATTTTTGTCTTCAGCTGTCCATGTTTCTCTGCATTTATCACATGCTTTGAGTTTGGACGTGACCAGATGTACTCCTTAGCTACACTGCAGCCCTGTCTCCTTTTGAACTGATGTGAGCAATGGATTTCTGGCCTGGCCTTGGCCTCATGTAGGAGGCAGAAGAGAAACAGGATACTCTGTGTAATTTCAGGGCAATGCAAATAATTAAAACTTTAACTCACTTGCTCCATCTTCTCTCTTTCATTTTTTAGGAAAAAAAAAAAAAAATTCCATCCCCAGTGAGCAATGCCCTCTTTGGCCCCTGGGTCTCCAAATACCCATGGGTAGTGGTCTCTATGTTGCATCCCTAACAGACTCTTATCAATCAGTGGACTTAAGAGCACATTGGCCATTTGTTGAGAACGCACTCGGTGCCAGACATTGCGCTTGTCAATTGCATCTTCTTTAGTCTCCATAACAAACCTTTAGGTAGACATCAATGTCTTCTTTTACAGATGAGATAGCTGTGTCTCAAAGAAGTTGCAAAATAAAAAGTTCCAGAAGGTAAAATAGCTAGCCAACGGCAGAGGCAAGACTGGAATCTTGCCGTCTGATTTTCTATTGGCGCAGGACCTCTTCCAGGTGATATTATGTGATCACTTGCTAGCTTGGCATATCTGCTCTAGCTATTTTTTTTATACTTACGGTTTCCTCAGCAGGATCATTAATAGGCCTCCCGAACACCCGCCAAGCACCTACTGGGTGCCCTATCTGTTCTGCTCGTCCTAGTTGATGTGCATGAAGGAGTGTGCAGTTATCCAGGCAGGGGAGGCGCTGGCCACAGCCCCGAGGGAATTAACATGCCGACCAGCATCCCTCTGCACTTTCTTCTGATTAATTCCATCTGACTCCGATGATTCCTTCATGCTGTGACCCCCCTCTGCACTTACATGCTGAAGTTGTGCTGCATTCATTTGTTCTCGTTGAAATATTGCTTTGTAATTGCTTCTAAACAATTTCATTTCTGCATCTATTGTAGACAGAGTGCTAAATCTGGCAGTTTAAGCACTTGCTAGACGATGTTTATCAGGCCCTGAGCAATCCCCAGGAGTCAGGCGTGCTGTGGGGATTGTGCATTCCCCCTCAACCTGCATTGTTTTGTGTGTGTGTTTCTGTGTAATGAGCACGCTCAGACATAGACCATGGCTCTTTTTCTTTCATTTACTCCCTCGCCTGTCTACTCTTGTCTCTTTGGAACTCATCATCCCGCATTCCCTCTCCCCACAACCCAAAGTTGCAATACTTCCTACAATGGGCTAACTTCACAGTGACTGGCTGGCTGAGTAGATTTCCCTACAGTTTTTGAGAAGGAATCAGATGTTTGGACGATTCAGGCCACAGCACATTATGGGTCTTTGCTACTTTAGTAAGTAAAACCCATTGCTATAATTCCAAGAATCGGCCTTATTACAAATTCTAAAATATAGCAAAACACAGCTTATAGCAAGATGCTGCCACGCTGGCTTAGGATTCTTGCCTTTTGGGCTGTTGCCCAAATCTGCACACTGTCTGGTCCCCAAGATTTTACTTCCAGCCTGATTAAGAAAATGTTCTAATCTAATTGTCTGCCTCCATTGTGTCGACTCTTCTGGGAGATAATGGTCCCTGATCCTGTTCCTCAGCCTCACTTTTGGCTAAGTTTGCATAATGCACATTACATTGTCTGTGTCTCCTCCCATTAAGGCCTGCAAAATCACAGGCAATTGATTAAGCCTGAGACACTATGAGAAATATCTTTTGCTGTGAAGCTCTTTCAGAAGTAACATTTTTTTAAAAAAAAAATCATATATTCTTAAGACATGTAGCAAAATAAATGAGACCACAGACTTTCACATTCTACAGAAGAAATGCTCTGCCGCTGTAGCTTTAGCTATTCATCAGGGGCAGTGGAATTATAGTCACGGAAGTTCTAATATTGTAGAAGAAAATGAATAGAAATGATGGCTCTGTTGTTTCCTTGTAGTCATTTTTAAAAATGCCCCATAGAATGTTCCATAGAATTTTTGTTCCTCTAGACAAAAAGGAGTGAATGCAAAAAAAAAAAAAAAGAGAGAGAGAGAGAGAGAAAGAAAAACATGAGAGAAAGAAATTTCTAGAAATTTCTTTTAAACGTTCTGTGGTTTGAGCTATAGAAAAATAGGACAGCTTCTTTTGAGAGAGAAGTGTCCATTGTATTTACCCATCACATACTAATAAAATGGGACAGACTGACAGGCTGCCTGAGAAGCAGCCTCATGCTGAAAACAAGATATAACCCCAGCATGTTCTGCTAGGCATATCTAGGTAAAGCACCATCTCAAATTTCAGACTGAGTACAGTAGCCAAGAGGTTGCCATTTAATAAGTACACAAAGAAATCAATTTCCCTGTGGCAAAAAGGAAAAAAAAATCCAGCTGCATCTCTAGAAAATTATCAAATTTTATTTTACTGGAATTAAGCTGCACCTACTTTATTCATGTGACAGGGCCCTGCCCACTTGGCTATATTAAAATGATAGACACACTGACCCTGTTGAACTCTCTGTGTTGGTAGGTAGTCAGAAATTAATGGCTTTACGTCTGCCTTCGGCTCGGGTCATGATCCCAGAGTCCTGGGATCGAGTCTCACATCGGGCTCCCTGCTCAGTGCGGAGCCTGCTTCTCCCTCTCCCACTCCCCCTGCTTGTGTTCTCTCTCTCTCTGTGTCTCTCTCTGTCAAATAAATAAATAAATAAATATCTTAAAGAAATTAATGACTTTGAAGGTTTGCTTCTGCTTGGATCTTTCCAGATTTCCTAAACATTATCAACAGCTTTGTCTACTTATTATGACAGATTGTTCTCTCCTGATTTAGGTCTTAGATTGGCAGGTCAGCATTGCTGCATTGTTTCTTGGCTTGTCTATTTACTACTAAAGAA
Organism: Martes martes; assembly: GCF_963455335.1. Classification (NCBI taxonomy): domain Eukaryota; kingdom Metazoa; phylum Chordata; class Mammalia; order Carnivora; family Mustelidae; genus Martes; species Martes martes. The sequence goes on from NC_137896.1 coordinate 39,614,744, forward strand.
ACCAACTGACTTCAAATTTTATTTGGCACCTGTCCCTTCTGCCTTTTAAAAGGTAGATAGCTAAGGAGATGTAGTATGATCCTTACAGATCAAACCTTCTTTTTTTCTTTCTCTTTATACTCTAAAATCATTTGAATTTAAACAGGATTTTTTTTTCTTATTAATACATGGTATTCTTCCTTTGTATTGGCCACCATGCTCACAATTTGAAGATATTATCCCCTGTAAGCTTTATGATAACCGTGAAAGCTATTCACAATAACCCATTCTACTGATGGGAAGAGAGAGGCATCTGGAAGTTAATCAGGCATAAAGTGAAGTATCTGGGATTCAAATCCAATACTTCCCGACTCTAAAGTCTGTGATTCCACCCATGAGGAGGTTGTCTGCACATAATGGAGACTGCCTCTTAGCAGTCCTGTTGAAAAGGCCATGAAAGAGTAGAAAGACTGACCACTTACCTTAAAACGAATAAGGTTCGTTAGGCAGACAGACTGATGATACAAATGGCATCATTCTGTTCATGGATTTCGAGCCGACTGGAGCTATGGCTTTTGAAGAGCTAGTTACTGTTCATGACTGTACCTGAGACCCACGGGTGAATGAGGGATGAGAAAAGAGAGTAAACCTTCATTCTAAAATCCCCCAGGATTGTAGAGATAAGCCAGGCTATTAGGCACAAGTTGCCGCTTTTCAACTGTCCACAGGAAAGCTAGAGTTTAAGTCCAGCTTACTCTTACTCTGTGACTTTGAGAAAGTCACTTCAATTATTTCAAGATTCTGTTAGATGAAAACTCGAGAAAATGAATATGAAGCTCCTAACCTAAAATGAGGAACACATAGAAGGCATTCACAAATGGAAGATTTCAAAGACTCTGTTCTTGTCTTTCATTATGTGTTCATTCTGTTATTCCTGCAGTTGAAAATAAGTAGGACTCTTTCTCTGGTCATATTCTCCCATACCCAGTTCCTCCAGTTCCTCTTGTAGTTCCCTATATTTTCTCCCCCCCCCCAATTTGGAAACCTCTGAAATTGCAATTCATTTTATAATTGGAGTAAAGGGAAGCATGCCAGCTGCCCAGAATGGCATCACCTGACTGTATGCATTGGGCCTTGTGTTCAAGGTGTCTTTTTACTCTGATTGTCAACACAAGTGAGCTGTTTGCACTGGCCAACACCTTATATGGTTGAATTTCAACTTAAATTGTGATCTCTGCCACTAAATATATCTTATGCAACATTACAACAAAAAAGTACCGTGGATATGCAAAGCGGATTTTCAGGTGCCTGGCAATCCACTGGAAGGCAATAGAAGTGGCCAGATTGTTGGAACAGATCAAAGAACTGCAAAGCTTGAAGAGATGGGTGCATCTTAAAGAAGCAGGACTCAGGACTCTGGATTCTGATAAGATGCAGCCGGATGGGTGTTAACATTTTATTAAGTTTCTAAGATCTTTGCCAAACTGATATATCCATGTCTTAATGCAAGGGAAAAAATAGTACATTCTTTATATTCTTGCCAGATAATTCTTTCTTCAGGCTTTAAAAATAAATTGCATACCCTTCTGCTTTTAACACATTCCCTGTTTCTCTTAGGTAACTTTGTCACCCTGCTTTGCTGAGATTTCTCAGATCCCTTTGTGTGGTGTGCAAAGTATCCTTGAAACAAATGCCTCTGGTACTCCCTTGTTTTGCTGCTGACCCTTCCTCATCCCCAAAGGGCAGCCAGTTCCTCAGAATTCCAAGAAGACAGCTGTGCCCAATCTGTGTCAGAGCCTATTTAAGAGATGAGAGTGCCTGGACTATTTAATATTTAAATGGAAACCAGGATGGAACAGCTTTTAAAGGACTCCCAGGGGGCGCCTGGGTGGCTCAGTGGGTTAAGCCTCTGAGCTGAAGCTCAGGTCATGGTCTCAGGGTCCTGGCGATCGAGTCCTGCATTGGGCTCTCTGCTCAGCTGGGAGCCAGCTTCCCCCTCTCTCTCTGCCTGCCTCTCTGCCTACTTGCGATTTCTCACTCTGTCAAATAAATAAAATCTTTAAAAAAAAAAAAAAAGTAAATACATAAGGGACTACCAGAAGTCCTCCTCTAACCTGAGTGAATTTCCCCCCTTTTCCTGAGAAGAGAGGCAGAAACCTCTTGCACACGATCGACCTAGACGTGAAAGAAAAACTTAGAAAATAATAAAGGAATCTAGAGGCAAAAACCATTTCTGGGTTTCTAAGGTGCCAAGTCAGTGGGGTCGAAATTCCTGGTGTGTCAGAAAATATCGAGAGTGGCCCCAGAAGCTAAATGGGGTACAGCCAGGTCTCCAGGATCCTCTCACTGCCTCCAAGTGAGATGGAGGATACCATTCACAGAGTGGAGGGATGGACTCCTGCAGGAAGGCACCAGTGACCAGCATGAGAGAGCAGGCCAGTGAAAGTGTCAGCAAACAAGTGACCACAGCCCGGCCCCGACTCTCACCATTGTGCGGGGCTTGCATCAAGCTGAAGGAATGGACCACTCTCCCCTTTCTACTCCAAAGCCCTCATGTGTATAAATGCTCTGTCCCTCCCTGCCACAGCCAGGTGACCCATGCATAAGCACTCTGGGAAACTAGAAACAGGACCCAGAGAAGAAGGCAAGGAAATGCATGGGAGAAACATGAGGAAGCCCCAAGATGGAAATTTTGAACTGCTGTATAAAAGTACCATAAAATCTGAATGTAAGTGAAACTTTCCCAAGATGGAAATGACTGAAAACAAACTTAGTTACTAAAATGGAATAAAATAGACCAGGAGCCAGAGCTGTGAGTAAAGCAAAGGCAGTCTCACAGGTGTATGCCTCTGGTGGCTGTGGTTTTCATCTCCCACTATTTTGGGCACCATTCTTTATGACGAAGTAGGGATCAAAGAAGACTCTCTTCACATTTGGGCTGAAACTTACTCCTGGGCTTTTGCCTAAAGGCTCATTGCTGTTAACCTGCGACTCTGTTCCTTGCCTTCCGCAGACCCGTCGCTCTGACAGCCTCCCCAGAATGTGAGTACGCTGTCTGCCTGCCCCACATTCAGATGGCAGTTTGATTTGTTCTTCACCCAAGGAATTGGTCGGCTCTTACTTTAATTTCACCCTTTCTTCCCTTCTCGTATGTCCTCTCTAGCTTCTACACAACCATCTCCACTGTCCCGCACGCTGATAAAAATTCCTTCCCCGGCTCTAGCTAAAAAGGATAGGCCCACATGGCTTGGGGGGCTTTGTCACCAAAGATCCTGAAATTCTCTGTCTCCAATCATTTATAGCAGTTCAGTTTTATGGAGCTTCTCACATTACACATGGCTACCAGAGTGGGGTGTCCATATGGGTTTCAATGTTCTAAATCCACGTTGCTCTGACTGCCAATATTTTCGCTTCTGGGCAGGCTGGGCATTTCATGTCCCGAACGCAAATTGTCAGTATCCATCTCCAGAGCTGTGCTAGAAATGGTGACCTCTCCGGGGATATTTTTGGGTTCAAGGCTAATGTTCCGTTCACCGCTTCTCAAGACTCTGTTCGTGTTTTGCAAGATAATTCCTGCTGGACTGTTTTTCATTTCAGATTATCAAGCTTTGTGGTTCTTTTCTTGTCATTTTTCTACTCATGTTTGTTTTATCTATTGTTTTCTGCTAGCATATGTTGAGGCTCAGTTGAGCTTATGTGGTTATGAGAGAAGGATAATTCAAACATGGTTTGACAGATCAGGGACAGAACAGACATAATTAGACAATACAGAAGGATGGGGAAAAATAGATTTGGTTTGGAGCTTGCAGAGTACAGTTCAAGTTTTCCCAGGATAGCCATGCTATAATTTATTAAAATTGTTCTAGGCTAATAAGCTTTATGAACTAGGTCCCACCACACCACTTTCTCCCAAAGCTGATCCAACAATGACTGATAGATGAAAAGACTATGGTTCTCTTGTTTTTCAAAACAAAAGGAGTGTTTCAGTTGAACAGATAAATATGAATGTACTTATGGGGACAAGTGAGCAGTTTTCAGACTGTTTAGGAAATGCAGAGTGTAAATACACCATAAATTTGTGGCTGGAGAATTCTATCTTATTCATCATTCATTCATCCTTTAAATAGGAAGTATGTAGGCTATGTGCCAGGCCCTGTGATCAGCAATAGGGTTCCAGAAGTAGGAGACACAGTGTTTGGTCTTTTATTAGGAAAGGGAATAGGGGCACCTGGCTGGCTTTTTTGGTAGAACATGTGACTCTTGACTCTTGATCTCAGGGTTATGGGTTCGAGCCATGTTGGGCATAGAAATTACCAAAAAAAAAAAAAAAAAGAAAGAAAGAAAGAAAAAGAAAAACAGAAAGAAAGAAACTAAGTAGCTCATTCACTGCAGGGTGTTCAGTACAGTGATGGATGTCTGTGCTGCCTGTATTGAGTAGGGGGAAGTTGAGGGAAGGCTTTCTAGAAGTGGTGATAGCTGAGCTGAATATTGAAGAATGGAAACAGGGGTTTTAGAAACAAAGGACAAACAATGCAGGCATGAAAAACAAGCAACACTTGTCATTACTTGGGCATGGGAGAGACAGCCCCTGAAAAATAAAACAGGGAAGGTAGGCAGCATACAGATCAGGATGGGTCTTTCTTAGATGCAAGAGATTAAGATGAGGTCTCTGATGTCTCTAGAGGATCCTCAAGAATCTGAAGCAGGGAATAACCTGGACAAATTTTCATTCTAGAAGTTTGAGACCAAAGTTGGGAGTTGAGTAGGCCATGGAAATGGCCTAGGCAAGGAATGATGACAGGCAGAGTTAGAGTGGTAGTTCTAGGAAGAATACTAAGAAGATACAGTGACTGCATGGAGATGGGCAGAGAGTTCAGGGAAAGGCCTTATTTCTTGGCCTGGCAAAATAGGTGGGTTGAGTTCCATCCACCATGTTAAGGGGAAATCAAAAGGCTTAGGATGGAACTGAATGAGTTGTTTTGTTTTTGTTTTTGTTTTTGTTTTTCTTATTGTATTTGCATTCAGCTCAGGGCCTGATGTCATCAAAAAAGAGCCAACCACTCTGTATATGGAGCTCAAGAACCACCCAGGCTGGACATTTAGATCATTTGAGTAAGAAGAGAAGAGAGCCAAAGAAAACATCTTGTTACTTAGTAGGATAAAACGAGAGAATAATACATGAGGTACAAAGAAGATACCTATGCAATGTGCCGTGGCTGTTAGTTACTACTAGTATTGCTCTTGTTGACAATGGGAAAGGACTTCGACTACTCATATGATTTATTTCTGAATTTAAATAGTGGTATCTAAAGACCTTGCCAGAGACTCCAGAGGGGTCCCCACTTTTTATGAGGTGGCCCTGACATCACTTCCCATAGGGGACAGAAACCTGTTAAAGGTACCAAGCTGCTTTTGATAGCATCATTGCCAGTTTGATGACATTTAAAAAGTCAGGACACGCTGAGAAAAGTTGTTAAAGAGAAGTAAATGGGTTTCAGACTTCTGGAAACATACCTTTGAGGCCTGGGATGGTTGCCATCAGTATGACTTATAGAGAAGGTCATAGAAAAAAGGTGCCACAGACTCTTCTAAATGATCACTGCTTGGCATGGCTGGCATAGACATCATCTGGTCCAACTGGGGACATTCTGTGCCACAAACAGGCTATGGGGCTACCTGGGGCTGTCAGTGTGTTGGTGCTATTCTAGACATCAGGGAGGAGGATGTTTGCATGAAGTTTAGACTGCTTCCCTGTTATCCCATTCTGGGACAGAGCATTTTCACATATGGTTCTTTTCATTTCTCATTGTCCTCTGAGTTCATTCTCTCATTGAGTCATGTTCAGCTGTTCATTAGTAGTCTCTTCTCTGTTTCAAGCTATTTTTCCCACCCATTTGGAACAATCTCAACATTGGATCTTGGCCTCAAATGAATGAAGATGCCTGACTTCAGACTTGCTACAGAATGACTGGTCACTGGTGGCTTTTTTAGCCTTAGTGGCCTCAAGAGGTTTCTGAATCCACTGGCTCTTCCAGGAAGCTTTGTCCAGGCCACACAAATTGCAAGAATTCCCTTTTTCCCTCTACATGTATTAAAAACTACTTATTTAAAAATATTAAAACCTCTAGGGCACCTGGGTGGCACCTGTCGGTCAAGCATCCAACTCTTGGTTTCAGCTCAGGTTGTGATCTCGGAGTCGTGAGCTGGTGCCCATGTTGGGCTCCGAACTCAGTGTGGCCTGTTTAGGATTCTCTCTCTCTCTCTCTCTCTGTCCACCCTGCCCTTGTCCTCTGTGCGTGTGCGTGTGCGTGCGTGCGTGCACACACACACTTTCTCTGTCTCTAAAAATAAGTGAATAAATCTTTAAAAAAAATTTTAAATATAAACTTCCTCTAAGCAGTTTCAGAATGGCCACTGCAGAACATCTATAAAATGGATACCCAATTAGTTCATCTCCTGATATAACACTATAACTGGCAACTTACAGAAAATTGGAAAAGACAGTTTGCATCTGGAGAAGTGTTATAAATTCAGGTTCTAGATCATGACCATCCCTGCCCCTAATGTTTTTGGAATTTGGCTCTAAAGTCATATTTTTTACTCACACATGCAGCTCCAGTACAGATTACTTCTGCTGTCTAAGGGGATGGGGAACCTTCCAGTTACTTAAGGGAAAGGGGAGGATGGAAGAATATTACCAAGGAGATTCACACCCCACTAAAACACTCAAATTATACTTTTAATGGATGGGGAAAGTTTTTGTTCTTCAAATCTGTGTGGATTCTGCAGGCTTTATGTTTCATAGATGGTTCCACAAGATCTTTGGGTCACTTTAAGATAGAGTTGTCCAAAGCCAGACTAAAAATAGGTTTAGATTTGGGGAGTAAAAATAGACATGCAATAATCGTGCTTGGGTTTCTGCAGTAAGAAGGGCTGAGTTTATGGTTTTGGCTTTGTTTGTGGTTCCCCAGAGGAGACTCAAGACAAAGATTCAAATGCAAGTAGTTTTCTTGGGCTGTGAAGGAAATGGAGTGAAGAGGAAGTGCAGGGAGGGGAGGGGAGGGCATAGAGGGTGACTTATCAAGCCGCCTTCCACTGTGGGAAACTGACACCTCAGAATCATCCCATCAAGGAACAAGGGAGCTGAGATATTTATACATCACTTCCATCAATTACTGGTTGAGAGCTGCTGGTGGGAGTACTTAATCCCCTGCACTCTAGGTGCATGGCATCACCTCCAGCAGCAGGTGAGAGCCCTTGGGCCATGCAATAGCACTAGCAGTTGGGATTCAGGTGGGTATGCACTAAAATGGGAAGGTCAAGGGGATGGGACATCACTAGTGTTTACCTTGAATGGAACAGTTGTTTCATTCTGGAAATTCATATGAATGTGCTCTTTGGTGCTTTGAGTTTGGCTGCTGGTAAATCATCTAATTCTTTTTTTTTCTTTTTAAGATTTTTATTTATTTATTTGACAGACAGAGATCACAAGTAGGCAGAGAGGCAGGCAGAGAGAGAGAGGGGGAAGCAGGCTCCCTGCTGAACAGAGAGCCTGATGTGGGGTTCAATCCCAGGACCCTGGGATCATGACCTGAGCCAAAGGCAGAGGCTTTAACCCACTGAGCCACCCAGGCACCCCCATCTAATTCTTTTGATGAAATAATTTAAAATTGGATGTTGTTATCATTGAAAAACAAGCTTTCTCCAAATAAGTATGAGGAAGTGTTCCTTAGTACAGCAGTCTCTTTAATGTGAAATTTTTGTTTGTTTTTTCTTTCATGAGATAGTGATAGTAATTTCTTAATTCGAAAACAGTGCTTCAATGTTGGTGTCAAATTCCAGCAGAGAATACATTTTAGGGCTATGAGTAATCCAAGGTCCAATGAGTCAAGCAGAGTATATGTCAGTAAGAAGAAGGCTTTAGGATGTGTGTGTGTTTTCATATAGCTTTTACCTGTGGGGAAGCACATGGTTCTTAATTATTTTTAAATAACTAGAGTGCAACCTAACAGTAACTATACAAAAATCCAGATTGTTGTCACTAAACTTTGTACATCATACATATACATAATTTTTGTAAAGTATACTAGCCAAGTATGTCAAATATCTTTAATTACTGTATTGACTCTTATATCCTATATGTTCTTAGGGAATTTGATAAATGTTTGCTGAATGAATACATTAATGACTGAAATTTGGGGGTGGGTGTGCTATGCCCTTTTCTGAGGCCCTACCCACGGTTAGTGAGAAAGGAAAGAACAACTTAGGGGAGGTTGGTAATGTAGGAAAGGAGTAAGGACCTGGGAGCCATGAATTAATTTATTTATGAGCTAGGCCATATGCTAGAAACTAAATACACAGATATAGAGAAGATATGGGCTTTGCTATTAACAAGCTTCTTGACTAGTAAGGTCCCAACCTCAGAAATCTTGCTTAACTCGGTTTAGTAAGTCATCCATCATTGATTGGTTGATCGATCTATCTATCTAGATAAATAGATATATATATAGAGAGAGAGAGATGTATATATGGTATGTGGCATTCAAAAATACCATGTGAATTCAATGTCAGAGGACATAAATTCCTGGATTTAATGAAAACCTATCAACACCATCTTTTTAGGCATCCTGCTATGTGGCGAATAAAGCACTGCTATATATATGGACTGTACATGGACTGGGGTCAGCAAGCTAATGTCCCTAGGCCAGATCAGGCTCACTACCTATATTTATAAATTTACTTTCATTGGAATACAGTGATTCCCATTCTTTTATACATTATCTACTGCTGCTTTCCCACAAACGGTGTCAAGCAATGGCAGAGTCGGCTGTTGTGCTAGGGGCCAAATGCCCCAGAACCTGAAATATTTTCTGTCTTGCCCTTTACAGAAAAAGTTGCCAATCTCTGGTATAGAACGGTGTTATATAATACATTTTCATTTTAAGCATCAGACAGCACCAGTTATTTCCCCTGAAACATAACAGATTTAGAGAGTATAACCCTAACCCTATAGAGCCCAGGCTCCCATAGGTCATGAATCAGTGCTTTCTTGCACACCATTGCTCTAAGGAATACAGGGTTAGTACTGTACCCTCCTTCCTGAAAATTCCCTGGGTGTAGTTCTTTCTTTGCCTGGCAGTTTTGATTTTCAATTTATTCCCTTTGTTATCTCTCTACTCAAACACATGGGATGCCATATCAACAGTAGCTGAATCTAAGAAATGGACTTTTTATACATTGGCTTACACTGGTTTGTGCAAAGCCAAAAAGGGGGAAAGGAAGAAGGGAAATGACAAATGCTCTTTTCTCTATACAGAAGTACCCAAGTGTGGGGTGAATTATGAAATGGGGTGAATTATGAAATGAAGAGGTTAGAAAGCCCCATAGCTGAGGAATGCCCAGGTGGGCATCGAATGTGTGGACTATAGGAGGCCATTGGTATGCTCCGTAGCATTCTGATACCTCCTGCATGCAGGTGTTCAGCTCTAGGGTACAGAAAAGATGAAGATGGCTATGTGAAGGTCGGTGGCAGTAGGTAAGAAGATGGAAAATTATTTCTGTAACAGTAAGAGACTGAATTAATTTATCTAGGCAAAAAAAAAAAATGAGAACTGGCTTGGTATAATGTTTCTACCATTTAAACCCATTATGATATAAAAAGTAAACAAATGTTGGTCAATTAAAGCATTTATATGATTGAAAATAGCTTGATAAGATGATTTTTTCTGTTTCAAATGACAGAAACAAATGAAGAACTAGCGAAGCCTCGCATGTACCTTCATGGCTTAATAGAATCCAAGAAGGAGTTGAATAACCAAGCCTCGGAAATTCAAGGCTACAGATGGGTCTAGGGAATGATTAGAACAAGGCTCCTGGATTCTGTCTGGATTATCTTTCCAGCTCTCATATGCAAAATTTCTTCTCTTTCCTTCCAGTCTTGCCTTTCTCCCCATAGCACAGGCATGGCAGTTGAAAGGTTGTGAAATTTATTTCAGATATCCTTGTCCACTGGGTAAAGGCTGATTTCAAGCTCTCTTTATGATCCTGGGGAAGAGAAAATCCTGGGAAAGAGATTTATTGTCCCAACTTGGATCAAACACCTGCTCTTAGGCCAGTCACCTTGAACCAATGAGTGATGGTGATAATATTGTGCACCTGCATTGAGCATACAGATGGAGGAAGGAACACTTAATTGCAAAGGGGAAATTAACAGACAGTTCTACATGACCATTCTATTATTTCTTTATCTTCACTTGGAAAAATCCATGAAAAATAGCTCAGTCTGCAACATGAAGGATTTAGGTTAGAGAGAAATAAGATTATTCTGACATTAGAGCTTATTACACACTGGGATATGTTACTGAAAGAAGCAGTAAAATATCTTTTCTTAGAGGTTTATAAAAATAGAAGTGATTTCTCATCAGTTGAAATGCAAATAGTTTTCAAAATGGATTAGACACACAAAAATTTTGTTTGATGTGCAAACTCGTGACAAGGCCCTGCCTTCTTTTGCCGGTAAATTCTGTTCAGTCCTAGCCTTTGGGTGCAATTCAAAAAATATTTATTAAAAGCCTACTAGGTGCAAAGCATTAGGCTGGGCCTAAAGGGTTTTCATGGTGTTCTTTGGGATGTTCCAGAAATTACAGATGACCAGAATATGTGGTTGTTTAAGGCAAATGCCATAGAAGGTGTTCAGATTCACTATGGAGTTTTCATAGGAATGAGGCAGAGTTTGGAAGGAAAGGGGGAAAGAGAGGGAGAGAGAGGGAGAAGCAGAGGGAGACGTTAACAGAGAAACAAGAAAACGAGAAAGAATCAGCAAATGGTTATTTGAGAGGCTGAGGTTTGAGTGCTCTTTAAGGGTAGATAGAATTTTAATAGGGGAGAGATGAGAAAAGGTATTTGGGACAGATGGAATGGCACAGACAGTGATTTGGATCACATTTGGGGAAGCAGCAAGTCATCCTTTTAACCAGAAAACCATGGTAGAAACAGAACAAGCTAATAGAAAAGATGAGAGCAGAAAGCTGGGGTCATCCGTGGAAGGCCTGATGTGGCGAGTTAAAGTTTTGTTGTAGGAAGATTAGATTGGCCATACTGTGAGACAGAAAATGCCATGGAAAAGGGCAAAGGTGGAAAGATGAGTTTGAAGGTCATTACAGAGGCTCATGTGAGAAATCCTGAGTGGTTTATCCGGATGGTGGTGGCAGAAATAGAAAGAAGACTTTTATGGGAGGGAGATGGTAGGGATATAATCTACAGGGCTGGTTGATGAATGGTGTTTGTGTATTTTGTACTTTCAATAGGCCAAGCATTTATCAGAAAATAGAATTCATCAATTTCCTAGTTGCTTAATATATTTGATTTTTATTTACATATACATTGAAGTTTCCTTATTAACAAAATAAATAGGTTAGCTTTTATCCCCATTTTGCATATGAACAAACTAAGATTTAGAGCAGTAGCCCAAGGGCACACTGCTAATAATCTGCGGAGTGGGAATTTCAACCCAGGATGCCTGGCGCCAACATCCCTGTTCTTAACCCTAAACACGTTGCTCTAATTGAGAAGTTTGAAGGAAAAAGGGCAGTCAAACTTGGTGGGTTGGGAGGCGTTCTACTCACAATATTGCATAAGAAACTACTCAAGATTTAGTAGTTTAAAACAACTGTTTTACTGTAGCTCACAATTGTGTTGATCAGGAGCTTGGACAGTCAGCCTTGGCTGGGCTAGCCTTATATTATAAAGCCATTGACCGAGAACACACAATGGTATGTATGCTGCTGATACGTAGGCTGGTCTAGAAGGAGCAAGATGGCTTCACTCACATGTATGCACCTTGACGAGGAAGACTGGAACCTGAGCTCTGTGGGACAGTGGACCAGAGCTCTACACATGGCATCTCCAGCACAGGGATCTCAACAGTCAGTAGATTGCTTTGCCTATTTGGGAACTTTGTATAAATGGAATCCTATAGTGTAGACTCCTTTTTTTTTTTTTTTAACGTATACTATACTATTAGTTTCAGAAGTAGAAGTTAATGATTCGTCAGTTGCATACAACACCCAGTGCTCACCACATCATGTGCCCTCCCTCAATGCCCATCACCCAGTTATCCCATCCCCCCACCCGCCTCCCCTCCTGCAACCCCTCAGTTTGTTCCCTATAGTTGAGAGTCTCTTATGGTTGGTCTTCCTCTCTGTTTTTGTCTTGTTTCATTCTACCTTCCATTCCCCTATGTTTATCTGTTTTGTTTCTTAAATTCCACATATGAGTGAAGTCATATGGTATTTATCTTTCTCTAACTGACTTACTTTGCTTAGCATTATACTCTCTGGTTCTATCCATGTCATTGCAAATGGCAAGATGCATTCTTTTTGATGGCTGAGTAATATTCCATTATATAGATATTCCATTCATCTGTGGTGTAAACTCTTCTGTCTGACTTCTTTGGCTTCACATTATGCTTATGAGAGTCACTCATGCCATTACCTGTGGTCGTAGTTCATTCTTTCTTGTCACAGTATAGGATAACTCTGTGTAACTGTTCTACAATTTAATTGTCCATTCTATTATTAATGAGCATTTGGGTAATTTCTAGTTTGAATTATCATACATAGTGCTAGCATGAATGTTCTTATATATGTCTTTGTATAAAATACATTTACGTTTCCATTGAATATATACCTAACAATAGAATTGGTAGATTATAGTGTATGCTTATGGTAGTATTAACAGTTTTCTGTACTGTTGGTACAAATTTACACTCTTTATAACAGTGTTTGAGAATTTTATTTGCTCCACATCAACTGGTAGTATCAGATGTTATTGATTTTAGCTATTTTAGGTTTTTTGAAGAGATTGTTTTGATATAGATTGACACAAATCTTACCGAATTCTCTTCCACTCTGTAATTCTCTGCTTAGGTAACTCTTTATGCTTTCTTGACAGATAATAGGAGATGCCTTTGTGGCTATTCCATTTAAGTATTTCCTTATTCCCCAGGGATATGTGAAATCTCTCTCTCTCTCTCTCTCTTTCTCTTTCTGTCTCTCTCAGAGCTCTAGTGACACTTTGAGAGAAAGGATTCACGTAGACCTCTTCTGACATCTTAGTGATGGCCTTTCCACATTTTGAAGCCAAAGGACATATGCTCTCTTTTGCTTTATCTTTTTCTATATCGATTGATAATCTCAACTTTCATCACACTGCAACTAAATGTTTAAAAAATACTTTCAGGTGAAACCTTTCGAATTTTGGATATTTTGAGGATCTTTGGATTTAGTTCAACTTCATCCAATATGTTTCCTTTCTAAGTAAGAGACTTAGGAATAAATTTGGGCTCAGCTGTCAGGAAGTCAAAGAGCAAATGATCTATACCTATACATACAGATGTAGTAGAAGATGTCTCCTTAAGTTACATATGCAAAGAAGCCATCCCTACACATGAATCTGCTGGAATGAATACTTCGAAGTAATTCTGTAATGCAGGAAAGGTCAAACTATTTACTTTTCTTCTATAAAACCTCTCGCTCCTACCCTTTATTTTCCTTCTTTTTATTCTATTTCCAGGGCTGCGGTAAAGTTGCATAACATAGGGAAATCACTGAGTGCAATAGCCAGCTTACAATGATGATGCTGATGCTGATCATCAAAGAGATAATATCTACTTGTTTAAGATACTTTCAATTATGAAATTAACTAGGTTAGCCTATGTAAGTTTCTTTCTAAAAAATTTTGATGCACAGTGATCCTCAGAGCACAGATTTAGAGAAAGCCAGGCAAGAGAGGATAAATGAAGTAGGCAAGATGATACAGCAAGAGATAAGCCAAGACTTCTCTGCTGTCTTCATATGCCCTTCCTGGAGGCTGTTGGTTTAACTTTCCTTGGACTTCCTACAGAAAAGTTCTGCATCCGAACTTGAGCTACTTTGAATGTGTTTCTCCTCCTTGAAAACAAATGAGCCCTGACTTAAACAGTCCCTTTAGTAGACATGTCATACATTGTAGTAGTTCTTGTGACCCTCACATCTCTACAACCAGATTATAAAATCCTCAAGGGCAGAGATGTCTCAAATACGTCTCTGTATTCTGCCTTGTACTTCAGCACAGAGTGGGGAAATGTCATGTTATCCTGCTGATTAAGTCCATTAAGGATTCAGGTTGCATAACTCTCCTAATGGGGAATGGAGAATAAATTCTGCAAGTGAGTTTAATGTTCACGAAAAGCATCAACAGCAAATGTAGATGCCCTTTAGCCATGCACGAAATGCAAGGGAGATAGTGGTCTTGTTCCAACCCTTGTGAATAACCCTCAACTAAGTTCTCACCTCAGGGGCAGGATGCTACGTGGTTGTTCTCTTATAGATTCTTTCTCTTCCTTGGTTTGAAACCACCAACTGAGTTGGAGGATCCAAACTGGGGCAGAGAGTTTAAACAGGGGACACAAAATAGGCAGTTCTTGCAGAACTTCAAGTTTATTTGGGGTGAGCTTCATCGGTGGAACAGAGGCATCTGCTCCACAGACCATGTGGATGTGACTGCAAATTCTACATGCAAAATATTTATAGGAAGATCTGCCTTTCTGTGTATATAGCTCAAGATCAGTTTGTTGAGTGAGTCTGTATTTAAGGCCAAACTCTGATTCACAGTTTTAAGAGTCCTGAACTAACCAAATGGGAGGGCCATACTGCACAAAGACATCTCCATCCACATAGAGGAATGAAGCAAAATACCACCAAGTCCTTGCAGAGGTATGTCACAGTACCCTTCAGTTCCCTGAATACATTCTTAGGAGACACTTCCGTAAAAGATGCCCACCTGCACGTTCCACTGGACTAATGATGATGAGTCCACCTTCACCAAATGATTGGACCAGAATTAAGTCCTAGGACCAGAACTGGGTGTCATTGATTATTTTTTTAACAAACAAAATCAGGTTTATGATCAAATGATTATCCAATAATTTTTTCTTCCCTAGGAAAGATGATTTTTAATCAGAAAAACCTTCCAATCTTGTTTTAATTTCCAGAAATAGATTCTAAGAGCCATCATGGGAGAATAGAGAAGGATATTGTCCAAAGCCTGGGCCTTTGGTAGGTGTTGGGGAAGCTTAAACCCTCCACTTTGCACCATTACAGTTATGTCTTCCCCTTTGGAAGCATACTTGGAGGGGCAAGTCTTACTCAGAGAAATGCCCCTTTCGCTCTCTTGACACAAAGCAGTAAGAGAAGCTAGAAGATGTCTCCACAAACACCGGTTACCAAACTTCTCAGTACAACCAAACTTCGCAGTACATTGCCACCACCTGGATAACTTTCAAAAACACTGATGTCCAGACTTCAGCCCCAGACATTTTGATTTTATTGGGTGGGGGTGGGGGGGTGATTTGAACATGGGGATTTCTTAAAGAGTCTGACCTATTTTGAAAACTCCAATAGGCAAGACATTTTTAAAAAGGTCAAAAGATAAATGTTGGTTCAGTTTATTTTATTTTTTTTTTTTTTTTTTTTTTTTTTTTTTTTTTAAAGATTTTATTTATTTACTTGACGGACAGAGATCACAAGTAGGCAGAGAGGCAGAAGAGAGAGGGGGAAGCAGGCTCCCTGCTGAGCAGAGAGCCAGATGTGGGGCTCGATCCCAGGACCCTGGGATCATGACCTGAGCTGAAGGCAGAGGCTTTAACCCACTGAGCCACCCCGGTGCCCCGGTTCAGTTTATTTTAAACAAATGTTTACTGAATGCATACTCTGTGTGAGGCCGTATGCTATGCTCTGGGAATACAAACAGAAATAGGCAATTGTATCCCTGCCCCTGATGAAGCTCTCAGTTTACTGGTGAAGGGGCAGTTAGATGGGCAAATAAATACAATGTAATTACAACTCGGTTGATTATATAACAGTGTGATATATATATACAAAATAAGAAATTGGTCCAAAGCAGAGAAACATACAGAAAAAGAGAAGGGACAGAGACATTTGCCTGATTTTTAATAACATAGGAATTGTATTTTTGAAACTTTAAAAACTAAGGAAAGAACACTGATCATGGGTTATCAGAAAGAGCTCAATTACAAAGGGTTTTTATGTTGCCTCAATAACTTAGGTTTTCATGGATGTAACCAACATCTGTCAATTTGGACCCTCTTTGTAACAGTCCAGCATAAGCCAACCCAATTATATATCCTTCTTATCTTCTTTCCTTCCTTCATTTCTTCCATCCATGTCCCCTTAGCCATACTTACCTAGTTACCTGGAGAGGGCCCTGCAACTTTGCCATTTACTATTTAAATGAGCCACAGGTTTTAAAGATAAGAATGACTTAACCAATAATCTTACTCTCAATTTACTCATGGTTTCTCACTCACATATATATCACTGATGATTTTTGTCAACATAACACTCATATAATTTATTCTCCTTCTCCCAAATGAAGAGGTGTGAATGTGTTGAAATAAAAATGACTAGTTTTTTTTTTTTTATTTCAAAATTATATTTAAAGGGAAAAAATAACGAGACAACAACAACCACAAAAGTCACTGTTTGCCTCAGTTGGCCATGTTCTCAAAACTAGACCTTAAGATAAATACCGTAAGTAAGAAAGCAGCTGTTTTCCAAGGGAGCTGGAAATAATGATGCCAGATAAACGTTGCTCTTGAACCTGTCGGACTTCATTCATGTGACAAGTGGGGAGCAACAAGTTTACTCCCAGAACTAGAAAATGCCATTCAAGATTCCAAAGTGTAACCTTTATCTTTGATTAGGCTTTTCTCTGAAAGAGAAATATTAACAGACAACAAGTGCTTTAATTGATTTATTTTTGGTAAGGTAGAGCTGTTTTATCCGTGACAATTCTCATTAGTCATTGTAGCAGTACCCCTTGAAGTTTTTTTGAATTACTCCCCATGTATTTACCATTCCTCTGTCATGATCTGGTTATTACCAAGACTACATTGCTATTAATAGTCAACACATTATTTTAAAATTGAACAAGCTAATATTATCAGCCCATAATTTTCTGGGTTTACACTGAATTTATTACCATAATTAAGTTGATAGTATTTTGAATGGATGTTTATTTCTTATTACTTTGTATAGCAAAATGCAATTCGATGTTTGTCTACATACAAATGGCTTACGAATATTTACCCTGTAAATGGTTTTGCATGAATCGATTGCAAGAAAGAGTCTAACTTCTTTAGCATGTTCCATGAGTCAGAACTCAATGATGTTACTTCTGTTCGTTAAACTCAAAGGATTCGCTTCACCTACTCATGCCTCTCTACTTTCTATATACCATGGACACATGTTCTTTGTCTTTCTCCAGCTTAATGCCTACTACATTTTGTTTTTCTTTCCTGCTCGTCTATCACTTTGTGGATTGTTCTTCAAGCCAATCAAGGAGCAGAGAGAACAAAGGATAAGCAGACGGGTAAAATGGCATTCATGTCTTGCCTGATTCCTTGAATACTCGGGGAAGATAAAATAGAAGTCTGAATTATTTGTGGTTCTGCTTTATCTGTGATCCACCCAGTTGGCATACTGTATTATAGGAGTGGATAATTGAAAGTTCAGAGGGTGTGATTCCATATGCTTATCATAAAGAACAGATGTAAGAGTCCATTTCCTGTTTGAATTGTTATTTGAGCACCATGCAATTTATTTAATCAGAAAGTCCTTATATATTATTCATAAAACTTCTCTAGGCTGATCCCATGTGTTTGCTTCAATTCTGAAAGTGACTCTGTACTCAAGGCTGATCAACTCTGCTGTTTGAATTAGGATGTTAACCAGAAAAGGTTGTGCATCTGATCCCTTGTGGTCCAATTAGTGTAGAACAAAGAAAATCTCTGTAAATGGTTACAGGTTGCAGTACCAGAAACCCAAACCAGTTACCTTATGGGGGATAAAACTGCTACAGACTCTGTACCAAATTGTGCCCATGGCTGTGATGATGGTGTCAAGGGCAGGCTCTGTTGATGGCAGAGATGGTATCTAGGAGTAATGTGCTGGATATTGTCAATTAGCATTCCATTCATTTTTACCTTTATTTTCTATGTGATTTACTTTATCACTGGGACTTAACAGTTAAAAAAAAAAAAAAAAAAAAAAAAAAAAACAGCTTTCCAGACTCTTTGGAAGCTACAGTTCTGGATGCAAGTTATGTTCTGCCAATTAGATATCCCTGAATAAGATTTGAAAGCAACTGAAGTAGGGACCTCCTTGATGCTGGTAAGGATAACTATAGAAACCAGTGCTTTGAGGGGGTTGTGGCTGTCAGAGTTGGCCTCCTTCATGTTTGGGAACAGTTGTGGTGGCAGCAGCAATGGCTTCCTGACCTCTGGTTATAGCAGCTACACTTTTGTGTCCCTGTATCCCCATCCACCATCTCTTGTACAAATTTTGCTAGCAGCCCATCTCCTGTACTGAATATCTTTCTGCTTGAAATGCTAGGTTTCTGTTGCCTGCAATCAACATTGACTGCTACACAAGTTACAGTTTATTGAGGATCTACTAAATGCCCAATAAACAGAGTCTCTGTGACATAGCTGGTCCATTGTCACAAAGCTAGTGAATGGCATAGCCCGTATTTGAATTTAGGTCCCTCTGTCTGCAAAGTTGGTACACAAAGGGCGGAAACTTAAATAGGTCTATGTCTATTAAAAATCTGAGAAATCTCCAAGAGCTGGGGCAGTTGACAAAACCTAAATATAAGATCCATGATGCCACAGCCTTAAAAGAATATAAGAAGACAGAACTGGTGAATTGGATAGCCTGTGTACACCCTCCAGAACTTACTAGAATTGCTACCTCCTTGAAGCAAGCAACGGCATCAGCACAGTGGTGACACCCAGGCTACAGAGGTGTAGATGAAGAGCAATTCTTTATCCCATCATGTTCATCCATTCTTTGTTCTTATTCTTCATCACAGGACTGAAGGGGAAATTAGAGCCTTCATGGGTTGGGTTTCACAGTTCAGATCCCCTTAGTATAGTTTTTGTGTTTTTCAGAAAGCTTGTCGGTTATTGTTGTATTTCTAAACCTTCCAGAGGCCCAAGCAGACTCTGCAAAGACAAAGTGTATCATCTGCGTCTTTCTGCATTTTTCTGGCCTCCTTTAAAGCAAAAGGCAAGACAATGGGAGGTCGATAGGGCAGGAAGTACTCTCTGCTTCCCCTTGTCTGCAAAGGCCCAGGAGAACTGCTGCCAGGGCTGAGAGCACTCGACCCTTTGCAGAAATAAGTGTGGCTGTGATCAGCCTTTGGGAAGATTCAGCACAGGGTCATATGACGCACAGGTGAAAGCACTGGAGATGTTTTGCCTGCGGAGGTATGATTCTGGGGGCCAGGCAGAAGGGAATGTGCTGTCATATGGAAGAGACAGAAGGCCGAGATCTCAGACTGGAGTGGAAGTTAGCAAGAGGTAAGGGGTTATCTAGGAAGAACTGACCCCAATCAATGAGGCTGCTCCAGGAAACAGGGCCACCGCTGGAGTCCTGCACAGAGGTGTGTTGGGTGTTCAAGAGGGATGCTGCCAATGGGTTTCAGTTCCCTAACAGTGTGACGGTGCCTTCCCTCCCTGAAAGCGCTCAGTGTGCTCCCCAGGGAGGGGGCTGGGCATTTCCATCTAACTCATGACTCTGGAGGCAGCCCATGTGAATTTAAATCCTGGCCCTGCCATTTACTTGCTGTATTATTTTAATTCTGCGCTTCAACTTCTCTGTCTGTGAAATGGGGAAAAGGATAGCCTCAGCCTCATAGGGGGAAAGTGTGAAGTCAAATAATTTAATTCACGTAAGGGGGATTCATCCACTTACTGGCTATATGGGAACTGACATGGCAGCTCCCAGACAGTTCAGTGAAAGGAAGTGCCCTCAGACCCTCACACTGAAGTCTTAAGAACCAGGAGAATCAGGGACCCCGTGGCAAACTTTCAGCATTATCTGGCTCCGCCAGGGGATGGTTTCAGTTTGGTTTTCCCTGTCCCTGGGAGGGATTCTAAATTTCTCAAGGCACTCATCTCAAAACATCCAAGCTGGGGCACTTGGGTGGCTCAGTTGATTAAGTGTCTGCCTTCGGCTCAGGTCATGATCCCAGGGTCCTGGGATCAAGCTCCATGCATGGGTCCCTGGGAGCCTACTTCTCCCTCTCTTTCTGAAATAAATAAATAAAAACTAAAGGAAAAAAATGTCCAAGCAGCTGCTGCACTTCTGAGAAGAGGGCCATAATGCAGCCTCCCAGCATTGGAGAACATAAAAGAAAGAGATCAAGGGTCTGGGTCATTGTAGGAATCAGTACCTGCCTGTATCCTCCTCCATTGTCACATGTTGAGGGAAGGATTGGGGAGCCAAAGTTCTGGAAGTTTTTAACCTCCACAGCAGCCCGAAGTCTCATGCATTATTTTGTAAGTTCTAAACCAGAAAATAATTATTGCTTGTCTTTCTGCCTTTGCCTAATAAGTAACTGAAGTTTATATAAAGTCTTGGCTTGCTTTGGCTGTTTTTCTGTTGGGTATATTATGTCCAAATTTAATTAAAGATCATGCTGTGGACTGGAAACTCCTTTAGTGAGAGGAAAATAATGGGAAGGCCCCCCCCTTTTTTTTTTTAATTAGGTTTGTGTCAATTGAGTTAAAGCACGTGCTCTGAGCTCCCTTTGGAATGAGCCACGCATTCTTCCATGCCACCTGGCTACAAAACAAACTTGAAAAATTTGGCTCTCACATGAAGAAACCCTTAGTATTAGGGAAATGCAGCTGCATTCCAAATGGAAACATGGCAACTTCAGACTCCGTTACTTTCCTCCCTCCTGCCAACCCTCTGCAAGTCTCCGCTCTTTCCAGGAGAGGGAGAAATAAAAATATCTTAAAAAGAAATGGAAGCCAGTTTTTCCTCCCCCGTAACAGGGCGTACCACTCATTCAACCATACCAAATATAAGAGGACTTGGAATGGAAAGAAGTAACTACTTTTTTCAAAAGCTAAAAATATTCCCAGAAGGTGAGAGTCACAGGGTTTGATTTGCGTACGCATCAGAAAAGGATTCCAGGTCATTAGACAAGGCCAGCAATCTTGGTGGAGGGGGCAGCGTGGATCAAGGCTGCAGGCCCTGGCCTGTCTTTGTCTTGGGTATTGCCTTGCTGAGGGACCTCTGGCAACTTAATTAAGTCCCCGGATTCCTCTTTTGACAAATCCAGATTACAAACAATAATCACCCTGGCCTGCTGCTATTGCATCCGTATGATAGCAGAGCATTACAAACTTGGAATTCTATTTCAGAGCTGATAATTATATAGGAGAAAATGACATGCTGATTGGGGCAAAGGGGCCAGGTGGTTAGCTTTTCACGGTTCAGGAGTTGGGAAAGAGCTTATGAATTACGGGCCAGCGAGAAGAACATTTTGATGATTATTTGGAAATTCTCAACTCCAGCAAAGACCAAGTTTGAGTACTCCCAGGACAGCAGGGTGTGTGCGGATGGCGAGCTGATAAGCTCAGGGGCTTGGGTGTGTCATTTTCTTTTTTTGCTTCTGAAAAGGCTCCAGATAAATGTTTTCTCACAGGTGGCAGTGAAAGACGTTTGGAATTTGAGAGAGTCTTCATCAGTGGGCAGGTTCAGGGCTTATCTCAGGCCGCCTTGTAGATGAATCCTGGACACACTGGCAGAAGGACTGATACAAACAACCCGTTTCTGAGAAGCTTTGACTTCAAAGGAAATCACCCACAGCAGAGGAGCTGATGCAGTGCTGAATGAATAATGAAAAATACAATAAAGACCAAATCTGATAGGGATTTGAATTATATGCAAGGAAAGTATTTCTGAGGAAAATGAGATGGTGGGGAGGGTTTGGGACAGATCGAAGAATTCATAACCAGAGCTGCTCACAACTTGCATCACTTAATCCCAGAAAATTTCAAGGCTCTGTGAGAAGGAAGGTAGATGAAAATGCAACACCAGGATCTTTCTCTGATATCTGAAGTCACCTAGGTCTTGAGGCAGCCCAGTGTTCCCACTCCAGTGGAGGACAACTGACCTTGAGAGGGCTGTCTGCAAAGACATTAAAAAGATGCTCCACTCACTCAGAGCCTGACCTAGATCTCAGCCTCCAAGGGCATATACTCCCCATTCACAGCAAACTGGCCATAGCCAGATTTGGGGAAATCTCTCCAGCCTGTACTCCCTTTCTCTGACAGCAAGCCACAAGGAGTGGGGCCCTTCGGCCATGTTTGTTCAGAAGAAATCCAAGACTCTTCCCTCCCACTGCCCTTGTATTAGAGACACAGACAGTGAGGGAGGGGAGAGAGAGAGCCAAACGGAGAGACAGGAAGAGCCAGAGACAGCCAGAGAGAGCTTCAATGGGAGACTGAAATAATGAGTAAGACAGTGAGGGGGAAATACGGGAAGGAGGGAGGCTGGTGAGAGAGAACAAAATGGTGGCAGGTGCTGAGAGAGATGGAGAGTGAGGCAGAGACAGAGACAATGTGCACAGAAGCAGAGGGACAGTTGCGGAGAGAGTGGAGCATGGCCAAGTGGGATGCTTGGATGATTTCTCTGCTCCCAGGATAGTTGGCCATGTCTCCAATCCCAGGTGCTGTCCTGCTGCCACAGTTAATCCAGAGCCCCAAGTGTCTCTGTCCTACCAGCCATTACAGGAGCTGGGAGCCACTGCCACTGCCTAGACCAAAGCCAAGTGGCTCTTCTGGTTTTGCTGCCCCCCTCACTCTCTAGAGCCTTCCCCCAGCCTAAGCAGGTCTTCAAGGGATCCTTGAAGGACAGTCATTATGCTGCACTCAGAACTGCCAGCCCCATCACACTCAGACCTTTGTCTTCCATGGAGCTTGGGAACCTCTGTGCTCATCCCTTAGGATGGTTCTTTCCAGGGGGCTTCTGAGTCACCCAGTAAACAGACATGGAGGGATGTCCTTCTGAGCCCATGGCCATGTGGAGACAGATGAACGAGCAGGAGTCCCTGCTCCCTATGCCACCCACAGCCTACCTCCCAAGTGGACCTAAGGGAAGTTTTCTCTTAAATTGCCCTGGAGTCTCACATTGCAGACTTGCTTCATTTCCTTCAGGCCAAATGGGCAGGATGACCCGGCTGCTGAGCTATCCTCCCTTAAACATGTGGACGTTATTTTACAAAGAAGCAATCCATATCAAAAACTAATAATGTACTATACAGTGGCTAACTGAACATAACTAAAAAAAAATATATATATATACACACACAATGGAATATTACTCCACCATCTGAAAGAATGAATACCCACCATTTGCATCGACATGGATGGAACTGGAGAGGATTAGACTAAGTGAAATAACTCAAGCAGAGAAAGACAATTATCAAATGGTTTCACTCCTATGTGGAACATAAGGAATAGTACAGAGGACCACAGAGGAAGGGAGGGAAAACTGAATGGGAAGAAATCAGAGAAGGAGACAAACCATATGAGACTATTGACTCTGGGAAATAAACTGAGGGTTAGAGAAGGGAGGGGTGTAGGGGAATGGGGTAACCAGGTGATGGGCATTAAGGAGGTCACGTGTTGTGATGAGCAATGACTGTTATATGCAACTAATGAAACATTGAACACTACATAAGAAAAAAAAAGGCAATCCAGCCAGAGCAGGTATGTTGACTATAAAGAATTTAGTAGAAACCTGATTGTGGGGCCTTGCCTAAGGCCTTTTCTGGGGGCGCCTGGGTGACTCAGTGGGTTAAGCCTCTTACTCTTGATTTAGGCTCAGGTCAGGCTCTCAGGGTCATGAGATCGAGCCGGGCCATGGGCTCGGTGGTGGACGTGAAGCCTACTTAAGATTCTCTCCTTCTGCCCCTATGCCCCCGGGCTTTCTTGTGCTCTCCCTCTCTCTCTAAAATAAAATAAATAAATCATTAAAAAAAAAAGAAGAAGAAGAAGAAGAAATCCCTTTCCCATTGTATTAAAAGTACTTTTACTCTGTTTACAAATAAGCTTCCTTGGTCACCATGCCTACCTTGCCTCCTGCTTGGTTTTTTCTCATTCTTGCCTTCTCTGTTTGTTACTCAGCAGCTTCTCCCAGACCTCCACTCCTGCATCTAAGCACTCAGGTTTGGGGGTTATTTCTACTGGGTTTTGGTGTGTTCTGTTTTGCAAACAGAGCAAGCTGTGTTAGCATTCAACCATCAAGGCAGCCACGCCTCGGAGCTCCAGCACGACCTGCACAGACTCTGGCTGAGGGAGCCAGGCGTCTGCGCATACTCAGGGCTTGCTGAATTTCCAGAGATTCCATAGTCTTCGCTAGACTTGTGTGTCTTTCGTCACCATCCAGAAGGATAAGCTTTTCTGCCCTCCCTGGAATCTGATATATAATGCAAAAAGGGCACCAGAAGACAAAATAAAGACAAAGACAAAATAAAGACCGTGGTGGTTTAGGTTTCGGCTGTGTCTCCTTTCCCCTCCTAACAGATAAGCCTCCTGACACCACTCTACCTTTTTGTAAGAGAGAGGCTTATGTGAATGTTAATTCTAGGCAGTAAATTATCAGCCTGGATGAAGGAAAAGTATATAATATTTAAGTTTTATTATATTGCTAAAGAGAGTTCTCTTGTCTTCTAAACAAAAATAGCCCTGGTCATTGCCAAATGAAAATTTCTTCCACATATCCTTTATTAAACTCCTCTCCTAAAAAAATTAAAAAAAAAAATCACCGTGAACCACAAAATAGTAGGATTCACTTTGATGGATGGAATATATGTATTTCATGAAATATATATATTTCAAAGTTCCCTCTTTTTCTAAGTGGCCTGAAGATAGCTTTGCTGCAAAGTGTCTTGGGGGCATAAGAGGCCCTAAGAATCCAGAAGCAACTTCGGAAAACCTATTTTCTTTGCTGTCTGCTCAGTATTTGTGGGAAGATAAGAAAGCGAACATAAAGAAAAGCAAGCTCCCCCAAACTTACAGAAGATTCCATATCAGGGGATCATGGGAGCCACAAAATAATAGAAGTTTTGAAATCAGTGCAGCTCATTTCTGGACAAGGAGGGAACTGGGGCAATAGTTCAGCATTCTGTCCTCGTTTATTTCAGAAAAGATAGATAGTATCACAGAAAAACAATCCATACAGGAACCCTTGAACAAACAATTACAAGCATCATAAAGCAAGCAGGTCTGGAATTGATCCCGGCAACCATCTCCCATTCTCGCTCTTTTTAATTTTGACTATTAGGTGGTTTGCGGATTCAACCTTCTGTGAGTGTTCATTTAATGGTACAGTATCAATTTCCCCAGATAAGGAATGTCTGTGCCCATTTCCCCTTTAGTAAAGCAAAATGTCACATCATTAAGTTGTTTGTGTCTCTGATTTGTGGTTAGACTAAAATAAAGAGGGAGAGGAGGAGGGAATCATGTGCTTGTGTACCTGCTCCCCACCTACACACACACACACACACACCAGAAATACAAACAGCCCTCTCCGTGCCAGAACATTTCACCTCAGAGCAACTCTTGGACTCTGTGGCATTCTCATGTTATTGTGTGTGTGTGTGTGTGTGTGTGTGTGTCTTTACTGTGTTCAGCCTCCACTTCCATCTGTGAAGCACATTGTACCTTCCCCACATACATATGCACATATGTGACATTCTGTTTAGGCTTATGGTAGTGAGATATTACTTGCATTCCAATTCATTGCCTCTGACATCCAACAGTTTGAAGGGTAAGGGGCTTCCACATTGGATCCAGCCATGCATGGGCCCATATAAACTCATAACACTTTGCCACCAATGGGACATCTTGTTGGGACGTTGGGATATTTATCCGTGTAGCTTTAAATAGGAAGACAGCTCCCAACATTGTGAAAAACAAGTATAGAAACATGATGGTGCTTAATTACAGAAATCATGGATTTGGGATGACTTGTATTTTACAGTTCCTACTCCAAGATGTATGGTTTTTTTTTTTTTTTTTTGAAGATTTTACTAATCTATTGGTCAGAGACAGAGCGAGAGAGAGAGACAGACAGAAGGAGGGAGAGCACAAGCAGAGGGAAGGGCAGGCAGAGGGAGAAGCAGGATCGCCTCCGAGCAAGGAGCATGATACAGGACTTGATCTCAGGACCCTGGGATCATGCTGAGCCAAAGGCAGATGCTTAACCAACTGAGCCACTCAGGTGGCCCTCCATGATGTATATTTATGGGTATTTCTTTTACCAAATGTTCTGGGTCCTATATGATCTGCACCCACCTCAATCTCGTCTTCTACTTTCAAACTTGTTCTCCATGCTGTGGCCAGAAAGGCTTCTTTTGATCTCATACTAAGCATCTACCTGCTTCAATGACCTCCAATATTCTCTTTCCTCCACTTGGATTATGATTCCTCCAAAATCTCTAATTCTTTTCCCATTTTTTCTGATATCAGGTGAAGTTTCATTTCCTCCAAGAGACCATCTTTGATCACTATAAAGTACTTTCCCTCATTTGACTACTTTCTATACCATAATGCCATTAATTTTCTTCTATGGGATTTCATTCTCTGTCAGATTGACTTATTTCATTGCATGCTTATCATCTTTCTCATCCCTAGAATGTGATCTTCTAATGGCTCAGGACTTATGGTCTTATTAGCCATTGTGTTTCTTTTGTTTGTTTGTTTGTTTTTTTAAGATTTTATTTATTTATTTTGAGAGAGAGAAAGACTGAGTGAGCGCAAGGGGAGGGGCAGAGGCAGAGGAAGAGAGAGACTCTCCAGCAGGCTCCACACTGAACACAAAGCCCAGTGTAGGGCTTGATCTCATGACCCTGAGATCATGAGTAAGTCAAGATCAAGTGTCAGACACTTCACAAACTGACCCACCCTACTTGTCCCACCATTGTGTTTTTAGTACCAAAGGAGAAGGTTTGGAACAGAGTAGATATGCTAAATCTCTAATGAATAAATGGATTTATGAATATATGAAAGCAGACTGTGTGCTCGTCATCTACCTGGCTTAGCCTGTTAAGTCAAAAGCCTTGGTGGATCCATACCAAGCGTTGTTGGATACATTTGCCTTAGTTAAAACTTAGGTTTGGCTGCATGTGACAGAAAATCTCAATACTAGTGATGAAAACAAGATAGAAATTTGTGTTTCTCTCATGTAGAAGAGTTGCAGGGCTGTTATGGGGATCCTAGACTGTTGCTGCACCATCTTCATATCCAGCATGACTGTAAGGGCTCCAGCCATCACTTCTGTTTCTAGGCGAAAGGAGGAGGAAGGAATCAAAAAGGAATGCCTTCCTCCCTTTAAGAAGTTTCACAACAGTTCCTACAATATTGTGGATTATGTCTCATTTGTCACAATATAGAGATGTAGATGTACTCTACCTACTCATAAGAGAAGCTGACAAAAGTAAGCCTGCGCAACCATGTGACGACCTAAAATAAATGTAGCATTCTGTTTCTAAAGAAGAATCCCCTTGTGCTGCGACCCGACCCCACGGATTCTCACAGAGAAAGTAACTTGTCCAAAGTCACGCAGCTAATAGATTATAGAACTGAGATAAAAGCCCAGGACTAACCTCATTACCCCCCCACCCCCCAACCAAAACATCTAAACTGTCCCCACACACCCAGTAATATAATTGCTCTCAAGTCCCTCTCTCAAGGTTATTTGGTGGACTCTAAAGCTAGGGGTGAAGTCTGCTTTCTTCTTTTTCATATTCCCAGAATCCAGGGAGTATCCTAACAACCATGAGACAGGCCTCCTGGGGCACCTGCCCCCACCCCGCCCTGCTCACTCTCCTCAGTAGCCCCTCTCCTTCTCTTTTCTAACTGAAATACTGCCTAGTCTTAGCACTGCTAATGATTCTATTGAAAATTCACCTTTCTTCACTAAATACTTCCCTGGGTTATTTTTATAAGAATTCATTCAGAGACCAATATCTAGTAATGAGATTGAGGCAGTGATCAAAAACCTCCCATAAGAAAAAAAAAATTTAAAAAAAATTTTTAAATTAAAAAAAAAAAAAAACAAAAAAACCCTCCCAAAAAACAAGAGCCCAGGACCTGATGGATTCCCTGGAGAATTCTATGAAACATTCAAAGACATAATACCTGTTCTCCTGAAGCTGTTTCAAAAGATAGAAACAGAAGGAAAACTTCAGATTCTTTTTATGAAGCCAGCATTACCCTGATCCCCAAACCAGGCAAAGACCTCACCAAAAAGGAGAATTTCAAACCAATATCCCTGATGAATATGGATGCTAAGATTCTCAACAAGATCCTAGCTAATAGGATCCAATAGTACATGAAAAAGGTTATCCACCATGACCTGGTGGGATTTATCTATGAGATGCAAGGATGGTTCAACATTTGCAAATCAATCAATGTGATAAAACAAATCAATAAAAGAAAGAAAAACCACATGGTTCTCTCAATTGATGCAGAAAAAGCATTTGACAAGATATAGCATCCATTCCTGATTAAAACTCTTCAAAGTATAGGGATAGAGGGAACATTCCTCAACTTCATAAACTCTATCTATGAAAAACCCACAGCAAATATCCTCAATGGAGAAAAGTTGACAGCCTTCCCTTTGAGATAAGAAACATGACAAGGATGCCCACTCTCACCACTCTTGTTCAACATAGTACTAGAAGTCCTAGCAAAAGCAATCACACAACAAAAGGAAATAAAAGGTATTCAAATTAGCAAAGAAGAAGTCAAACTCTCTCTCTTCGCAGATGACATGATACTTTCTATGGAAAACCCAAAAGACCACCCCTAAACCACTAGAACTCATACAGCAATTCAGTAATGTGGCAGGATACAAAATCAAGGTACAGAAATCTGTTGCTTTCTCATACACTAACAATGAAAATATAGAAAGGGAAATTAGAGAATCACTTCCATTTACTGTAGAATGAAGAATCATAAGATACCTGGGAATAAACCTAACCAAAGAGGTAAAGGATCTATACTCAAGGAACTACAGAACACTCATGAAAGAAATTGAAGAAGACACAAAAAGATGGAAGACCATTCCATGCTCATGGATTGGAAGAATAAACATTGTTAAAGTGTCTATACTACCTAGAGCAATCTATACATTCAATGCCATCCCGATCAATATTCCACCAGCATTTTTTAAAGACCTCAAACAAACAATCCTAAAATTTGTATGGAACCAGAAGAGACCCCGAATTGCTAAGGAAATGTTGAAAAAGAAAAACAAAACTGGGGTCATCACGTTGCCTGATTTCAAGCTTAACTACAAAGCTGTGATCACCAAGACAGCATGGCACTGGCACAAAAACAGACACATAGACCAGGGGAACAGAGTAGAGAGCCCAAATATGGACCCTCAACTCTATGGCAAATAATCTTCGACAAAGCAGGAAAAAAAATACATTGGAAAAAAGACAGTGTCTTCAATAAATGGTGTTGGGAAAATTGGATAGCTGGGTATAGAAGAATGAAACTCGACCATTCTCTTACAGCATACACAAAGATAAACTCGAAATGGATAAAAGACCTCAACGTGTGCAAGAATCTATCAAAATCCTAGAGAAGAACATAGGCAGTAACCTCTTCGACATCGGCCACAGCAACTTCTTTCAAGATAAGTCTCCAAAGGCAAAGGAAA
Organism: Martes martes; assembly: GCF_963455335.1. Classification (NCBI taxonomy): domain Eukaryota; kingdom Metazoa; phylum Chordata; class Mammalia; order Carnivora; family Mustelidae; genus Martes; species Martes martes. The sequence goes on from NC_137896.1 coordinate 39,644,314, forward strand.
CAACAGTGAAAATGAACTTTGGGGACTTCATCAAGATCAAAAGCTTCTGCACAGCAAAGGAAATAGTCAACAAAACAAAGAGGCAACCCACGGAATGGGAGAAGATATTCGCAAATGACACTACAGACAAAGGACTAATATCCAAGATCTATAAAGAACTCCTCAAACTCAACACACACAAAACAGATAATCACATTAAAAAATGGGCAGAAGACATGAACAGACACTTCTCCAAAGAAGACATACAATGGCTAACAGACACATGAAAAAATGTTCATCATCACTAGCCATCAGGGAGATTCAAATCAAAACCACATTGAGATACCACCTTACACCAGTTAGAATGGTCAAAATCAACAAGACAGTAAACAACATGTGTTGGAAAGGATGTGGAGAAAGGGGAACCCTCTTACACTGTTGGTGGGAATGCAAGTTGGTGCAGCCACTTTGGAAAACAATGTGGAGATTCTTTAAGAAATTAAAAATAGAGCTATCCTATGACCTGCAATTGCACTACTGGGTATTTACCCCAAAGATACAGATGTAGTGAAAAGAAGGGCCATCTGTACCCCAATGTTTATAGCAGCAACGGCCACGGTCGCCAAACTGTGGAAATAATCAAGATGCCCTTCAATGGACGAATGGATAAGGAAGATGTGGTCCATATACACTATGGAGTATTATGTCTCCATCAGAAAGGATGAATACCCAACTTTGTATCAACATGGACGGGACTGGAAGAGATTATGCTGAGTGAAGCAGAGAGAGTCTAGTATCATATGGTTTCACTTACTTGTGGAGCAGAAGGAATAACATGGAGGAAATTGGGAGATGGAGAGGAGAAGTGAGTAAGGGAACATCAGAAGGGGAGACAAACCATGAGAGACCGTGGTCTTTGAGAAACAAACTGAGGGTTTTGGAGAGGTGGGGGGTTGGGTGAGCCTGGTGGTGGATATTATGGAGGGCACATATTGCATGGAGCACTGGGTGTGGTGCATAAATAATGAATTTTGGAACACTGAAAAGAAATTTTAAAAAATTCATTCATTCATTCAGTTCTCATAATTTGAACCCATTGGAGAGACAGGGTAATCAGGCTTAGAGCGATTTGTAGTTTCTCCAAGCACACCCAGAACTGGACTCCAGAGTTTATCCTTGTAACAAGCTTTCTCTAGTTCAAGAACCACTTTGCCTTCTTCTCCACTTTCTTCAACATAATCGTGTTTAAAGTGAGCACTTCATGGTGACTCAACATAAGTGACTGTGTTTAAGCTGGAGGAGAGTTTTGCCTTGCTTTGGTATTTTCAGCAGACTCTGCTCTTGCTATCACATTTCCTGTGCCTGAGGCTTGGCAGCCTATATTTCGTAGGAAGTCCAAAGGACCTGCTGATCTGGACGCAGACCCAACTTCTCTCTCCTGGATGTTTTAGTCCTGTTTGGGTGAGGAGGGCAGGAGGGAAGTCAACATGAATAGTCAAGAAAGACCCTGAATCATTTCTGGGAATGCCATACCCTTGCTGGCTCTAGGTGGGGTGTTTTGTCGATTCCTTGGGATGGAAATTTCTTAGCAAAGATTTACTTTTGAGCGTACATGTGTTTTACTGGAATAGCAAAGCTGCTGCCACACTAGAGTGTTGGACATTTGCCTCCTACTCCTGTGAATTACAGTCAATGGCCTTGAGACAAGAGAGTCACCATGTCATTAGAGAGTCCCAAGCCCCTTGTTCACTGCAGAGATGAGTGTGTGATTTTCCTATTACTTTCGTGTTTCAGTCACTGTCTAGACATCATGTCATGATAATGTATTCTGCCATGTCACTTTTCTCCAATTATCTGAACATTTCCAGGGATTCTAGGGTGGTGAGATATAGGTTGAAGATGGTTCAAAGAAATGAATTGAAGACTTTTCTCTGTAAAACTAATCATTTTCTCTGAAAACTGTGAAAGAGCTCACTGCCTCATCTTGAATGGGAACACTCCACTCTGAGTTTTTAAAAAAGAAAAATAGAAAAAAAAATCTGGCAGGGGAAAGACAAATATTATGGAAAATCTCTTTTAAAGAAATGTTTTTGTCGGGGATAAAATAGGTAAGAAGAAACCTCATGAGTTCCCTAAGTAAATGTCTCTACAAACTTAAGAAGATCCACTCTGTTAAGTTATAACAAGTAAGCTGGAACTAATAAGACAAATCATGTAAATATATAATATGTGGTATGGAGGATGGGCTAAATGCATGGTTAAGTCCTTATTTTAAGAAACATATATTTAGTGTATTGTACTAGCTCCTTTGTCTTTCTTACACTCCATTGGATTAAGAGGTAACTTAGCAGGAAAGCTAATTTTGAAATCACATACGCATGCTATATAATGGTAGGCATGGCTTTCAGAAGTGTTATTTGCTGTTCACAAACCCATATTATACAAATTACAAAAGAATGCCTAATATTCCCTTGTAGTCAACATTTCTTAATGGCATTAGGTTTGTACTACCTCAAATCCCCCTGTCCCTTTTTCTCAGCATCTCTTATATGGTTTACATTGAACTCTCCTACACTTCAGAGCTCTTAAGATCATATTATTAGTCACCCATTCCTTTCAACCTATCCCTGAAGTAGGTCAAAGATAAATTCAGCATGATTACTTATTAACTCACAGCAACTATACCAGCATATCATTTACAAATCTGTTGTCAGAACCCATATTAGTCTTACAGTGAGAGCACTTTGTCACAATAGGAACTAATTTTTCTGATGAGGGAAACCTGAATTTCTCTCTATCATAAGTAGCAAGGGAAGAGCTTTTACTTTTATTGATAGAGAATAGCTAAACTTTATTAATGTGGTGCTTTGTGTTGGGAAGACTTCAGCTATCAGTTATTTCAATCCTGAAAAAAAAAAAAACCCTATGAACTAGGTATTTCTATATGACCCCTATTTTACAGTTAAGGTGACTGAGACTTGAAGAAATTAAGGCACCCAGCCAAGATCACACAGCAAGAACAGAGTGAAGCCAGACTGAGAACTCAGGCAGTCTGGCTCCAGATCCATATTGTGTCTCCTTCACCTTACCATATTGTGTTTGCTTCTATGGTGTCATTCACTGATTCACCCATTCATTCATTCTCCCCCACCTCATCCCAGAAATAATTCAATGAGTACCTACTCTTTGCCGAATGCTGTTTTGGGTACTACAATATATACATGAAATAGATGCTATTTTTGTCATCAGGGAACTCATGAACCACCAGGGGCCAAACCTAGAATAGTCGAGGAGAATATAGTGTACTAAAGGAAAGTGACAGAAGTTCTGCAGAAGCGTAGAGTTTTCCTCACCCAGCAATTGTCACAGGATAAGTTATGAAGTATATATCAGCTAATAGACTCTAAAAGGTTAAAGAGAAAGAATGAAAAGAGGAAGTGACAAGTAGAAGGAACAACTTGAACAATGACATAAAGGCAATCATATAAGATGGTAGGTGTGGGGAGCTACAGTTGTCTTTATTATAGCATAAATGTGAGACGAGAGATGAGGTGGTGGCATGAGCGAGGAGCTGGAACATATGCCATGTGAAGGAGACAGCATTCTCCACATTAGGACACACAAAATGATCCACTGAGGCATAAAAAGAAAATACTAAAATATATTTATGTCTATGTTATTTATGTTTCAATTTTCAATAAAGTTTTAAATGTCTGTCATATATATTTATGTATTACGTACGTATGATAACATGTCATACAAGTACAATAATGCAGGTACATTATTTGTATGGGAAAGTTAAATGCTAAAATCTTTTACTGACTAAGGTCAAGATCAATAAAAGTTTGGAAGTCACTGCCATATGTAATGGAGAGACAGGTTTAACTGGGGACTCTCTTGGTGCATGCATACGTTTATAGATTGTTCCTGAAGCACTGTGAAGGAAGATAGCAAAGGTGTAAGACTGCATTAAGGAGACGGTTACTACCAGCAAAGTTAACACTGGTAAATATAGGGACTGAGGCTGTGGGGATAAAGAATAGGAAATGGATTAAAATGACTTTTAGGCCATGATATTTGACAAGCATCATATCATTGTCCATGAGCTCCAACCACAAACCTTTTGCTATTGCTTGAAATGCCCAGAAAAGATCTCTACAGCACTTTGGGCTTCTTTCCTCTGTTTTTGGAACCCTTTGTCTGAACCCTCATCTTTACCTGGCTGGATTCCTCACTTCCTTCTTGTCTCTATGCCAATATCTTCCCAACGAGACCTTTTCTGACCATCTAGACCAACTATGTATAGTTTATCATACTCCCTGTCAACCTCCCTATTTCCTCAGTACTCCCTATCAACTGTGATTATTTCCATAACATTAACATCATCCAAATTCTATAGTCACTTCTTTGTTGCATAATAGCATGAGGTCAGAGACTGTCACTTTTGTTTATGGTTATCTTTATATATCTTTCAAACATAGGTTGTGCTTAGTACATGATGATTGAATAAAGGAATGAATGAATGAATGAATGAATAAATAAGTGATGAGTGAATGACTTCTTAAATTTAATTTCTTGACAAGTTCACCAAAGAGAGAGTATTTTTCTACTGGGATATGAGAAAAAAAAAAAATGTCCTAAAGGGATTAGAAACTTTCCAACTTGTCCTATCTGTTAGAACTCTTTACACAGCCTATAAAGATAAAACCCAATCAAAGTGGTTATGTAATAGATGTCATTTATTAACTTAAGTTACTAGACAGTTCGTAGGTAGAGCACCTTAGGAATAGTTTCTAATAGGTTGAAGAATGTGTTTAGGGTTAGATCTATCTGTGAGTCTGCTTGGAAAGGATGGCTTACCTCATGGTGTCAGAATGGCTACACTCTTCAAGTCTCATAGACCCAACTTCATTGCCCAGAAAAGATAACATGTTTCTCAGATCCCTGTCAATGTCCTTAGTTTTGCCATGACTACAGCACTCCTTGAATCAACCACAAAAGTCTTTGGGATAGGTTGTGTCAATTACCTTAGGTTTAGGATTCTTCAACCAATCTCTGTGCCAAGAGAGATAGGGTTACTCTGACTTAGACAAATTAGGACCCACTTTCTGAGCTGGTGCTGGGATCAATAAAGTTTACTTTCATGGATGCTACAAAATGAGAAAGAGGTAGAATAGGTATTAGGGGAGGAGCACAATGTCCTCTATAGCTTGGCAATAAATCCAGGTGTATAGTCTTACAAAGTCATTTAAGAATGCCCACTCTTTTATTAAGAATGCCTTCCATAATCTAAAGGTGTCACATAAACAAAATTTGAGTACTGGGTTTGGTTCTAAAAATGTTAAACATATTTTATAATCCTTAATTATAGTGTATATTAGTGTCTATATTTAGACTTACTCCTCCTTCCTCATTAAATGCTATGAAACATGCATGATTATTTAAGAACAATAATTCACTACAAATATAGATAATAAAAATTAATATTGTAAAGCACTATGTTGCCTTAAATTCTAGTTCTCCTTGCTTACTTGATGCCACTATTAGCAAAGGAAAAATGATTTACATCTGGGGTAATACTTGCTGTTTCTAGTTTGTCCAAAGGAGTTAAACAGGACTGTGTGGGAGATCTTGTTGGGCTCAACGATGCTGACTTCAGTGGAATCCAATTAGTTCTCCTGAAAAAAATGATCACAAGAAAGCTGAACACTGTCTTCCATTTTGATGATGTATAACAAATTTTATCAGTGGAGGAATAGAATACTTCTCTCTGCTTTGGGGTTTCTGAAAAAGAAATTCTTATGCTGGTTTTCAGTATCTTTCCATTTTCTCCTTACCTACTCCCTCTTTCTTTGACATTTCTCTCATACTTTTGATGTCTTCGCTAATTGTATTCTTTCATTTAGCAAATAGTCGTGGCCAACCAGCCAATCCAACTTGCTTTTGATTTCAGCAAATTCTTTGCCTTAGGCTTGCCTGGAAATGACCATCTTTGTCCTAGTTGTAGAACGAATGAATGCATACTTTAATTTTTTTCTGTTCTCCACTCACTTTTTATAAAGTGAAGGCAAAATTATATTACACACTTGTTTTCAAAACAACATGTAATACTTTAAGTCAACAATACTGCTGGTTAGCAGGCAGCACTGACATTTAATAGCACCAAGAAAAGGAGATTTTTGTTTATTGTTCAAAATATTTTAATGTGATCTAGCATGGAAAAGATGCTAAATTGGGGGAAATAAGATATGACGTATGAAATCTGAAGATACCTCGTGCTCACCATTCTACATCTCTGTCTCCTGAAGATTTTGCTGTCTTGACCATGGGGGGATCATCAGTACAACCTGACAATGATCGTCTCCTACTTACAGAACTGGGACATCCTAGTCTTTCTATATGCTTTCTGCACACCCTCTCTTCTCTTAAAGGGTTCTGTTTATTGCTTTCTGAAACCAAGGTGGATGAAAGTTATTTTTGCTGGGGTCAATATTTTTGAGAATTTCATGACCCCTTTTGGAAATCTGAAAATGGTCAGCCCCAAGATTTGTTTCTGAGGGCATATTTGGGGAATACCAACTTCTGAAGCAAACGATATTTCCACTCAGCTGACCCCAATGGCAGTCACCATGCCAAATCCACCCATGCAATGGCTGATCCTTATGCCAAAGAGTTCGGAAACACAAATCCAATTAAATTCTGGCTTAGAAAAGCAGTAAGTGTTTAAATTGGATTTCTGTGAAGTTCGTTCTTATTAGGCTCAGCATGCAAACTGCTTTATAGACATTTATTATTTAATTATTTCTAACAAAGGCTCTTATAGACCCAACATCTATAATTAATTAGGATTGAGAGCAGAAGTGGTCTTGAAGCTAGCCAACGTGTGCTCTGTGACCCAGAACTTGCACTAAGAGAGCTATCAGGTTTATACCAAACACTAGAGCCTTTGGCAAAAGTTTACTTCATTAAATTCAGCTTTGTTGCTTTATGTTTTTAATTCAGGCTCTCAGATGTGCCTGTCCATCTTACCTGCATCATATACAGAGTTTAACAGAGTCAATAAGATACAAAGAGATAGCCCTGGGGAGTGCTCCATCAGTGGTCCCACTTTCAGTTCATTCATCCCTTCCATCATGTTTCCTTCTCTTTCAAGGCTTCTTCCAAGCATCTCCACACTAGGTTCTTTCCAGATGTGTGTTCATCCCCATGTACCTTATGCTTTACGGTGATTGGTCCCATCCCACCATTCTTGCTCTTTATAGTTTTCTCCTCTGTTGAGGCACTGATGAAATAATCTGATGAATGATTGTACACATGAGTTACTTGGTGCATGGTTGCTTGATCATCTTTCTATAATTGCTTTGTGTTTTAGTAGGAACCTTCCAGAGCAGAGCCTAACACCAGTGGCTGCGATGGTAGAAATGACAGTTCTGTGGAGGCTAATGGAGATGAAAGATGGAGCCAGGTTAATCACATAGATATAGGAGGCCTGGCCCTTCGTGGCTATTTCTTGTGCTTGTCTCATAAGCTTTCTCATAGTATTTGATAAGCTTTATGGTAAGAAATTATATCTGAAAAAAAAATCATGTCTGATTTCTAAGACAGTTGGAAACAAGCACTAATCTACTAATTTTGGTCACCTGCTAAATGATGATTTACAAAAAGTCTTTCTTACTAAGGCTGTTTTCAGTAGATAGACCCTTGGTAGTCACAAAGGCTGATTCTCACAAACTTTAATAAATCCCAGATTTTAGAGTTTGGAGATGTTAGTGTTTTTCAGACATTTCTTGGTTCATATTTCCAATGAGAGCTATGTACTTTGCATCCTAATTAAATATGCTTTCACTTTCATGAAGATTTTCTCTCTCATTTAGTGATCATTTTTCATAATAGAATAAGAATGTTTACTACAGTCAGTGATATAGGAAATATCAAAAAGAGAATAAAGAAAATGTGCTGAGAAGTGACTACTGGGTGGATAACTAGGTTCACTCACTAGGTGGGTAGCTCCTGTGTCAGGCTTACAGTAAACACTGTCTACACTGGGGCATCTATAAAACATAACCTTACTTTATCATGAACTTTCAGTTCAATAATCAAGATGTTAGAGGGCATCTGGGTAGTACAGTTGGTTAAGTATCCAACTCTTGGTTTTGGCTCAGGCCCTGATCTCAGGGTCATGAGATCAAGCCCTGCATCAGGCTCTGCACTCAGCGCAGAGTCTGCTTCAGATTCTGTCTCCCTCTCTCTCTGCCTCTCCTGCTCATGCTCTTTCTCTCTTTCATAAATGAATGAATGAATGAATGAAGCAAGCAAGCAAGGAAGCTAAGTGTGCAAATGCCCAGGGTCTATTTTATAGACTTTTGAATGTTGTAATCTCCCAGCACTTCTGACTTTGCTCTGTGTCCTTGAGTGATGCACTATTGTTTCTTCCCCAGTCTTCCCCCTCTAGCCCCCCACTCATAAGTGAGGACAGTAATGGATAAAAATACTGTATTCCATAGGGTTGACATGAGGATTAAATATATTAATATAAGTGAAGTGCATAGAGTGTGCCATACACATAGTACCAAATATGTTATTGCTGTTATAACACTACAATTAATATTACTATTTTAATTATTGTGTTATTTTTAATTGCCCTGATAATTGCATCATCTCCTCTGGTACAATGCTGGGATGGAAAATCATTCAGGTTGAAACGGCATATGAGAGGAGGCATTAAAAAAGATTAAAGTAGAAGACTTAATTTCTAGTTTCTGTTCCAGATGCTAGACAGTGTTCAAATCCTAAACTACTGGAGTGTTATCTCTTTGCCTTGAGTGAAACTTCAAGAGGTAATTACCATCTGCATGGGCAGATACAGCCAAAAAGAGCAGTACCTTCTTTATTTTGGTACATAAATTGCTGTGCCTTTTATTTAGTAAATAATTTTTGGTCCTTACTGTATCCATGACAGTGTGGGTGATATAGAGATGAAAAGCACATGATATGTATTATCAGGGAGAAAGAAGAAAAATATGCAGACATGTAACTGAAGTTAAACATGCTGTTTCTACAAATAAGGGTAGAATTGGTTGTTGTGCAGTAGATGAATATTTTGGTTATATATAGGGTCAATGAAGCATCAATCACTCAGTTTGGATGTGAAGCAATTAGATTCAGTTAGGATAATCACTGTTACTGGATTCCATCATTCCATCATCTGGTTGGTGCATAAAACTGTTTATTATCTCTATAAATCATTCTAAACTCACTGTAGACTGCCACGTAGAGCTTCTGCCATGATAGGACACCAGCATTCTCTCCCTTGGGACCTGTAATTGCTGTTGGGTGAGTCTCAGAAAGACTGTAAGAGGATTCCACATCTTCAAATCACCTGTCATCACCTACCAGTACACTGGGTTGTTGGGGTATAAACACAGGAACCTACAAAAAAGGAAGCCCTATTTATGGCATTGATACCAAAACCCCATCTGTGTCTGTTCCAGAGAACTGGTAAACTCTTGTGATGCTTAGCGTTCCTTTAGGATCTGAGGACTAGGGCCTGGAGTGGAGGCCAGCTCTTTTCTAGACTCTACTCTTGATGTTCCCCCTGAAAAAGTGAAAGGGAGAAGCAAGCAGGAAAACATGGAAAAGAAAGATGCCCTATCTCCCTCCCGTTGTGCAAGAGTTGGGATAAACATCCCCTTCCAGGTCTCATTCCCTGGTTTTTTCAGCGTTGTGTTTTCCAGCGTTGACAGGATGGGAACTGTCCCAAACAGCAGGTTGCTCTGTCCTCATCTTATGCTACTAGCTAGTTATTAAAGCACACACCATGCAGAAGTTCAGCAAAAGCAGCAAGAAAGAACCAGGAAGAAAATCAAGAGCAAAGAGATTATCAGGCAGGTTCTACTTACACCATTACTTACTTCTAAGGGAAGCTGTGCTCTTCCCATAGTGACCTCTGCCACCTTAAGACTGGAGTAGATAGGTGGATGCGATGGGCTCCCTCTAGAGTTTAAAATGTCAATTACCCTTCTCAGCCTTTGGGGAAATAAATGCTCAGTTGGTGAGTCTAAGTCTCAGAGGATGTGGGGTGTTCAGAATTCTGTGCACAAAATCACACGCCAAAGTATACATCTCCCACCTCTTCCCCCAGCATGCCTCTGCTTTAAATGATTTTTTCCTACCCAACCCTTGAACAAATTCAAAGTACTGCCTTCAAAATGATGGGGTGGGAGTGGGGAGTTGGTGAAGTCTGTCATCTAAACTGGCCCAGAGTATTCAGGGTCAGAATGGAGATGATTCCATTGGCATCTGTTTGATATTACATCAGGAAGAAAAGGCACACATCTGTCTCTTGCCCTTTGGCAGCAGATCACAAATGTCATAGCTCATGAGGGTGCCAATTAGTACCACTTGTAGCCTAACTAACCTGCCGCAGAGAGAAAATGCCAACCAGCTCTCCGTTTGTCCTGGTGAGATGGGGCCCGTGCCTCACTGCATAGAGAGTAGCTAATTTTAACAGCTTCGGTGTAGATATTGGAATATGGTGATTCTCCATAGAGATTCACCATAGCTGGCATGGTGAGGGCAGAGGCGGCCCAAAGGATTCAAGTCACCGTTCCCATTTGTCTTGCACTAAGCCTCAAGTGAGGTATGAGTTTCTAGAAATGCTGTTGAGTCCAGATGAAAAGAAATGATTTCAGTCACTAGAAGGATATCTGTCTTCAAGCACAGCGTGTGTGTGTGCATGTATGTGTTGCACGTATGTGTGTGTTGTGTGTATTGTGTATATGTGTATGTATATTGGTTGTGTGTGTATCAAGGAAACTAGATGACAGTTGAATAGTTAGCTGTGAATCAGGGCAACCTCCATAGTTATAGAGAATTAATTTGATATACACATGTGTATTTTTAATATATAGCTATTTAGGAATTTCATATACATTCTTAAGTGTCCCACTCCTACATCCTCCTCTCCTTTCTCTTTTGATTTACAGATTGAATATGTGTATGTCAGGACACTTGGCAAGAGAAAGACAGCTGGAAGTAATAGGGCTGGGCTTTGTTTGAAAAGCTGAATTTTCATAAGTGGTTTGGGGCTTAAGTGCAGGGAGCAGAAAATCCTGGGCTGCAAAGTAACTTTTGAAAAGTTGCTCCCCGACATAAAGATTTGAAAGAAGCTTTTCATAGCCTTCCTTGCACTTTTTAAAAGTTGTGTAAAATTACACCACCTACCACAAAAGGAAAAAAAAAAGATATATAGGAAAAGTCACGTCAACATTTCTTAGAATGATGTATTTTTTAATGTCACAACTTTCTATTATTATTTTATCTGTCAAAGAAAACATATGCTGGGAACTTTTAAGAACCAACCCCTTCCCTCCCAGCGCGCGCGGGCACACACACACACACACACACACACACACACACACACACACATTTCTTTGCCAAAAGCCTGTAGCTAGGGTCCTAAATTCTTGCTCCCGAATATGGCACACATCTTTCAAAAACAAAACAACATGCAGCTCAAAAGAAGAAAAGGTAATTTGTTTCTCCATCTTTGATCTGCTGTGTTGTAGCTCCTCTTTGTTAAGGATTAAATTTATAGCATGAGTTGGTGACGAACGAGGAATTTCAGCCTGTTACCTCTACAAGCACCGTCTCCGTTTAAAAAGAAACTTCTCCACCCATCTTCTATTAATGGTAAACCTGTGCTTGATCTAACTCTCCTATCCTTTTTATTTTACACACACAAGTCTTTCAAATGCAAACGGTGGAGGGTTTTGTGTTGGGGGGAGAGGACTGATGGCAGCAAGTCTTAATGCACACTGGCACTGGGATTGCAGTATGGAGGAGTGCCATTCCGATCTGTTTCCTAATTTCACCCGAGTAGCCTGTCAGAGGCAGAAAGCTTCCCCTTTTGATAACAAGGCTAACTAGTTCCTGAAGCAAAATATAAAGAGTCAGGTTGTATCAATTTCAGAGTTTTGAATTGCTGCCGCTATGCCCTGCATTCCTTACGCAGGAAATATAAACATGTAGCAGCTATAAAATGTGTAAGAACAAGAATAGGGACAGCTTTCTTTTTTGCATCCTTCAAGTATGACAGAGAGCTGTATCTTATTACTAACCTTGTCCATCAAGCCAGTCTTTGTATATTGCTTTTCAAGGGCCTAATGGCTGAGCCCTATCTCCAAGTATTGGATAAGGGAACAATTAGAATCATTTGTGCCAAACCCCAGAGCTGGCGCTGCAGGCCCCTTTTATATGTGTCCAATAAGGGAAAGGTTTAGTGTAAATGAAGATCAGGTGGCTGAAGGGCCCCAGCAGAGGCTCTGTGCCAGAGCGAGAGGGAGTGGGAGGGAGGTTTCATGCCTGGCTTTAGACTAAATGCATTGAAGCCCTTTGCATACAGTTGCTCCCGAATGACTAGCTCTTCTTCACAAGGACTTATAAAATATAGATCAATTAATCAGTTAAACAGAATGGCTCCAGTCCCACCCCCTCCCAGGAATGGATCTTGCTACCAAATTTTGGCAAAAGAAAAAAGACATTATAAAGGAGTTAGAAAAAGAAGGAATGATTCATTAAAACCTGGCTATTTTCTTCTTTTTTAAGTAAACACATGGTAAAATAAAAACTTTACTGATTTGATTTCTGAAACTTTGCCCCTTCAGTTTCTTGGTTGATTTGCTTGGCATTGAAGGAAGAAAGGAAGGACTAAAGGAAAGGAGTGAGCGGGAATGCAGGCAGGTAAGAATAAAAAGAAAGCACAGGCAGAAAGAGAGAAGGTGGGGGAAAGTAAATGAATGAACATGTCTGGATGACTACAGGAAAAAAACTTGAAATTATCCAGTGCTGAGTAAAATCAGTTACAGCCAGCAAACAGACTTCCCTCTGTAGATGATGCCCAATAACCTGGCAAATAGATTTTTTTTTAAATCACAGCAATCTTAATTTTTTTTCTTCCATTCTTTTGATTCGTTCATTTCTTTTGCTTTCTGTTCTTTCACAAGTGTTAGAGCATATGGCTTACTAAAGAGATGGCACAAAGAAATCTAATTCAGCTGTGTGTTGCTGGGGGTTGGTGAATGAAAGCCGTTCCACGCACCTGTGGCTGGTTTTCATGAAATTGTATTTTCTTAAATCAATACCATTTCAGACCAGTCAGCTTTTGGACACTCTTTACGAAAAGAAAAATGTACTTTTGTTTTTCTTTTTCAAAATATGCCTCAAACACTAGTGGTGAAATAAAAATACTGACTTTGTTCTGTGTTTAATGATTAAATGGGTTACAGAAAAAGTAGCCTTACGGAGTAAGTAGACAACATCTCAAATTAGAGCTCAGGCTTTGTTTAACAGAGCCCTAGTAACTAGTTTCGTGTCTTTAGGTAGATCGAGAATCAAGGATGATCGCTAGATTTTTTTTTTTTTAAAGATTTTATTTATTTATTTGACAGAGTTCACGAGTAGGCAGAGAGGTGGAGGTGGGGAAGCAGGCTCCCTGCTGAGCAGAGAGCCCGACTCAGGACTCGATCCCAGGACCCTGAGATCATGACCTGAGCCAAAGGCAAAGGCTTTAACCCACTGAGCCACCCAGGCGCCCCCAGATTTTTTTTTTTTTTTTAAATCTTCATTTCCCCGTCTGTCAAAAGGAGCTACTAGGAATCCTGGCAGCATTGCCATTAATAATTTAATAATAACAATGAATTAAAAACTAAAATAATGTTTAAGAATTACTTTTTTAAAAAATGAAAGTGTAAGCAACACAAAAGCATTCTTTTTCCCCCTGAGCATTTCCACCTTATTCTTTGAAACACGCTAAATCTTATAAAACCTACTCCATGCTCAGCCATCCTAATTTCCCACAGAGGCACTGAGCTTACTCTGCCAATATGCTTATGGAGTATTGGGGGAAACCAGTTAGGAATGTTTACCTAATTTCCTTGAATTTGTTACTGCTTTCCTTATATGCTGTTGATTCTTGAGTGTCCTGCTTTGTGCTGTTGATACAGAGACTCCTGGCTGAGGGCTGGGATCCCACACTGGGCAAGAAAGACATAGTTGTCTAGTGGACGCTAGTGTTTGGCGACCTATGTGTGGTCCTGTCTAGAGGCTCCTCTTTGGAAATCTATGACTGGGCCTAGGGGAGGAGGGAGGCAGCTGATCAGGAGAGTCTAACCGTTGAAGAAGAGCCCTGAAGGCCCATAGATTAGTGTCATTGTATCAGTATTTATCAGTCCGTTTCCTCAATCACCAGCTGACTGAGGGACTGACCAGGCTACCCAGTCCAGTGCTCCTGCCTCTCCTCCCCCCATCCCTTTGTTTACATTATCTGCTTTCCAATCATTACCCATCTTTTCCAGATGGTAGGACTTTGCAAGGCTCGGCTCTGCGGGAGCTCTGCTTGACGAACTCGAGCGTACTTTCTCAACAGCCCCCACTACAGCTTAGGTAAACACACAAATGTAATTCTCAGCTGCCTGGAAATTGGAGTCAGGATTTCCTTCCCCCAGCTCTGAAGACAAATTGTATTTGTTTGTCTTGACCAGTTAAGTGTTCAGTGTGGCTGACATCCTCTCCATCTGCCAACCCAGCCAGTCTGTGTGCTCATGTGGCATGGATTTTGTTTTGCTAAAGAAACCCTGGTGAGGGGTGCCGGGGTAGCTCATTTAAGTGTCTGCCTTTGGCCCAGGTCATGATCCCAGGGTCCTGGGATCTAGTCCCACATCAGGCTCCCTGCTCAGTGGAGAGTCCTTTTCTCACCCTGCTCCTGCCCAGATCATGCTCATTCTCTCTCTCTCTCTCTCAAAAAAATAAACAAAAATAAAATCTTAAAAAAGAAAAGAAAAGAAGAGAAACGAAATCCTGATGAAAAAACCAGTGCAAGTCAGGATTCCTCAGGTTAGCTTATGATCAAAGGGCCCCTGTCAAGATTGTATAGATTCTCTAGGCTAGAAGAAACCAAAAAAGATGACCCAACAATCAAGCCTGCTTAAATAGCTTCTCAAGACACTTCTCAAGACATAGCGAAACATTTGCCTACAAGTTTTACTTGTAATGGTTGAGCCCAAAAGTGACTGCACATACCTAGGTACTAACTGTGAAGTCTAATAGTCCTCTGAGGCCCCAAGTGTAGTGAGATGTTACATTCAACGGACACCAATACTTGTTTCCCACTGTGTGTGACCTTATAAACCAATTTAAAAATACAAGCATTCAGAGTGGATCATTCAGGTCTTGGTTTGCAGGTTTATGATATCTTGGTTACTTCTAATTTTTTGAAGATCAGATCTTAACATACACTTTAATCCCCTTTGTGCATGCCTGTCTTCTATAGAAATAAAAACCTTGTGAGACCATAAAGGTTTTCTGTTGCCCTTTAGAGACACAAATAAAAAATTGCAAGTTTATCAAAAGTTTTCTGTTGCCTATTGTTTTTAGGTTTAGGACAAAACTATACATAGTCTAGACCAGAGGCCCAGCCAGGTCCTCCCTCATCCTCTTCACCATCCTGTTCTTGGCCCTGTAGCTTTTACCCAAGCCCACCTTCTTTTAATTTTTTTCCGGTATGCTATGTCCCCACCAACCAAAGGCTTTTCATTTGTCCCCATTTTGTCTCAACCACACAGAATGCTTTTCTGTTCCCTATGTGGGTACCCTCTACTTACCCTTCAGATATTGTCAGGAAGGCCTTCCCTGACTTCCTGATGAGACAAAAGGCCTCCATTTGGGCTCTTACTTAAACAGTTACCCATCTGCCATACTTCTTATTAGAATTGCAGGTTTAGGGGGCGCCTGGGTGGCTCAGTGGGTTAAAGCCTCTGCCTTTGGCTCAGGTCATGACCTCAGGGTCCTGGGATCGAGCCCCCGCATCAGGCTCTCTGCTCAGCAGGAAGCCTGCTTCCCCTCTGTCTCTGCCTGCTGCTCTGCCTACTTGTGATCTCTCTCTCTCTGTCAAATAAATAAATAAAATGTTTAACAACAACAACAAAAAAAGAATTGCAGGTTTACTTTGCTTTGGTGGTAATTTGATTACTGCCTACGTCTCCCTCTAGACTTAAAGTTTCATGAGGGCAGGGCATGTGTCTATTTTGGGTTACCATTATATCCCCAGAGCTTCACAGAGTGTCTGGCATAGAGTGGGCCCTTAGTAAATATTTATTAAGTAAATGACCGAATGAGTGATTAATTGAAGGCATAAAGGTTTGAAGGAAAAAGAGAACATGAGAAAATAAAGGAGGAAGGAAAAGAAGGAGAAAGGCAGGGAGGCAGGGCAAGAAAGGAAGGAAGAAAAGGTATCAGTGTGATGTGCTCATTGATTAATTTCAATCCGTAACATCCATATGGTACAAATTCCTTCTTCAATTTACTTGGAAGGAATAAATGGAAACAGAAGCTTGAAAAAGAGTAACATCAAGACTGTTTCTATTTGACATGTTGTTAATTTGAGCAACTCATTTTTCTCCAACAAATCCTCAGTTGAGAAAGTTTTGTGATGATATCCAGGCCCACAAATTTTCCCACGGAAGCGCATTGACACCTAGGAAAGCAATGCAGTTTGCAGATTTATTTAGCAAATAGAAAGCATCTCTAAAAGTCCTTCAAAAGCACAACAGCAGGACTTTGGTGTCAGTAATCATATGCCATATTTCAGGCTTTTAATTTCCTCGAGATGATATTTCTTATGATCTGAAAGCTTTTCTCCCTCCCGCATCAGATCTTATTTTAACATACTGATTGAGCCTCTTTATCTCACACTTCCTGCTGGGAAAATAGATGCTAAAATGTGTGTAATGTCACATTTACTTTAAGGCATCAGAGGGTAAAATTGCAGGGACTACAGGCATGGACTGCGGTATATATACATGTGACTTTTTTTTTTTTTTTTTTTTTCTTTTTTTACCTCAGTTCCAGACCCCCATTAGCTGCTCAAGCCAGACATTCTGGCCCATGAATGCCAGGTTTAGTTGGATTCTACTCTTCTTTTTATTAAAAGCCTTAAGCTCTTTCCACACCCCAGCCTTTAGTTTGTACTGACACTTTTACAAAAGAATGAGCTCTTTCTGAAACAAAGTTTTAATCTGATCACCTCTATTGCATGCTCATGTTCCTGGCAGAAGTTTCCAAGTTTGAACTAGGCAATTCATAGAGTAACACTAAATTCTGCCTGGCCACTTAAGACCTGTGAGCCTTTAGGTGTCATGGTTTAAACCCGTGGTTCCCAACTATGATTTATTTTTACAGCCCCCTCCTTCCACCATGAGACTTTTGGCAACATCTGGAGACATTTTTATTTGTCAAACTGGAGAGGGGTGGGGAAGGAGAGACCACTTACTGGCATCTGTGGGGAGATGCCAGAGATAACTTTTAAACATCCTACAATGCACAAGACAGCCCTCCCATCAAAGAATTACCCACCCCAGCATGGCAAGAGGGTCATGACTGAAAAAACTTTGACTTAAACACTTAAACCTCGATTTCCCGTCCTGTGATACCACTGGCATCACTGCCATGTTGTAAAGATGAAATAACACATGCCATATTCTTTTTTTTTTTTTTTTTAATTTATTTGACAGAGATCACAAGTAGGCAGAGAGGCAGGCAGAGAGAGAGGGGGAAGCAGGCTCCCTGCCAAGCAGAGAGCCCAATGCAGGGCTTGATCCCAGAACCCTGAGGTTATGACCTGAGCCAAAGGCAGAGGCTTTTTTTTTTTTTTTTAAGATTTTTATCTATTCATTTGACAGACAGAGATCACAAGCAGGCAGAGAGGCAGGCGGAGAGAGGAAAGGAAGCAGGCCTCCCGCTGAGCAGAGAGCCTGATGCGGGGCTGGATCCCAGGACACTGGCATCATGACCTGAACAGAAGGCAGAGGCTTTAACCCACTGAGCCACCCAAGCACCCTATGTATGCCACATCCTTAGCATGGTCAGTAGCTCCTGGTGTTTTAGCCATTGTTATGAATATCATTGAGTTATTATGCCTATAATGATTTGACCCTAGTTTGTCTCTCTAATCTCATTTTTTTTTTCCAACTTTCTCTCATATTCTCAGGAATCTCTTGCAATTTCCTACTCACTACTCTCTGGCAAATTTTCTACTCTTTACCCGCCTTGAGGTTAGGTATCTCTATGCTTCCCAACACTGGACGGGTCTGCACTAACCCAAGGACTCACTAATCCCCTGGCTATCCCATTTCAGAGCCCAGTTCACACTACACTGGATGGACTGGTATTCTTCAGAGTGCAATCTTTACATATAATATCACTTTATTAAGATCCATATTCCTAGGGGCGCCTGGGTGGCTCAGTGGGTTAAAGCCTCTGCCTTAGGCTCGGGTCCTTGGGATCGAGCCCCACGTCGGGCTCTCTGCTCACCAGGGAGCCTGCTTCCCCCTCTCTCTCTGCCTGCCTCTCTGCCTACTTGTGATCTCTCTCTGTCAAATAAATAAAAAATCTTAAAAAAAAAAAAAAAAGATCCACGCAGAATTAAGTATCCACCCCAATGTATCAATATCCCTGGGAACGGGGTCTGGAAATATGAATATCTAGCTCTTGAATTCATTCTTAGCCCTCATAAAGCACGAAAGCCTCCATTACAGATACTGAGTTTCAGAAGGGCTAGGTGAGGTCTTATTTCCCTTTGTTTCTTTGGTGCTTTAGTAAGGCATATGGCACAAACAGGCACTGAATAAATAATAGCACTATCTGAAAGAATAATGAGGAATAAAAACTTACATCCTATCTTAGTTTCTCATTCCCTTGTTCTCTTTGGGTTTTTAGCTATTCCTACATCTCATCCTTGTAGAGGTCCTCAATTGTTTACAAAATCAAAAATCATTCATCTTTATTCATGTTGCCTTTGGATATATGGTTAATAAACACAGACACTGAAGGAGTTAGCGTATTAAAAAAAAAAGACAAAGGAAAAAGTAATTTGGGTATAAGGTAAATTACTCCCTTAACTTAACTTCCGAAGGGGGAGCCAAGCTGGTGAGCTCATGATCCCTCTTCCAGGGGCTGTTGCTTCTCTGATAGCCAGTGTGTGCTGGGTGGGAATGGGGGTTGGATGAACAAGACCTCAGCATGGCCAGGTCTTTCTGTTCTTCAAGAGAGATCAGAGTGAGGTCTTATATGGTCTCCGATGTGAAATGTTGGCCACTAACACAAAGCTTAAGACAAACTAACAGAATCCTGTTGGGGCTTGCTCAGGCCAGACAAAACATATCCATGCTCTTTGTTCAGTCTAATGGTTCCCACTTTTAGTCTCTCCGAAGCAAAGGTGTATCTTGTCCATAACACACTTAATATATAAGAACAGAACAAGTAACATTTTCTCCACTCTGCATGCTAGTATCAATGGCCCTCTTTCTTCCCAATAAGGTTAACACCAGTGTACCAACTGCGAAACAGAAATAGGGTAAAAGCAGTACATGTCGCTTCCATGTGAGCTGGAATTTAATCACAGTGGTGCGTGTAATGATGCCTCCACAGGTGTCCTTGTCTCTGGAAATCTTGGCTGTGTCCTGTAAGATATAACTCCCAGTCTACAGTGAGGAGCAGGGTATAAATCAGTTGGTCAATCTCCCTGCATCATAAATCATGAGTGTGACGGTTTGGTAATTTAGATCAGCAGTCAACCCTGGGACTAAATTAAAGAAATCACCCTCCGCTTAAGTCTGAACCTAGATTAAACAGTTGTGACTTTCCAATAAATATGGCCAAGAGTTCTGGGTAGATTCAGATAAGTTTCACTTTGTGGAGGAAAAAAGGGGGAGAGCAAAAAGGAATTGAATCTTCAGGGAAGAGCGGAACAACAGAGAGGGTTAGATGAAATGGTCAAAGACAACAAGAACAAATGAGCCCATAGAGTGAACACAGAGGATATTCTCTTTTTTAAGAGAATTGGGTTTAAGCAGCATAAAGATGTATCTCTTTATAGTAAGTAATCGAAATCCCTCAGTTGGGGTAATGACTTTGAGTTCGTCGATGCATCAGTCAGCTATTGTGATAGAAAGCTCCCCTAAACATCAGACTTAAAACCACAATCACTTATCTCACTCCTGTGTCTGGGGGCTGCCTGGGGTTGGCTGGTTTGGGCTGGGCTGGTCTGGGCTGGGCTTGACCTGTGTGTCCAACTGGGCTTGGCGCTTCACTGTGAGTTGTGCGCGGTCTGCCCCCACTCTGCGCTTGTTCCAGCACCTCAGGCTGAGGAGCACCTGCTCACCAAGAGAACCTCTTATTTGTGGAGGCGGCAGCAGGACAGAAGACATGCATAGTTACCCAAGCATGTTTCCAGTCTCCGCTTGCAGCACAGTTGCTGCCAATCCAATGGTCACGGCAAATCCCATGCTCAACCCTAAAGTCAGGGTGCAGGGAAGTATACTCTGCCTTTAGTGGGGAGAGCTGGAGAGCCACAAGGCAGGGAGACTGAGTATATACAGAAAGGGTGAAGAATTCGGACAAGAATTCCATCAACCATAGGCTACATTTCCAAGTGCAATTTGAAGTCCAAGGATGATTTTATGGGTCCTGTGGATATCCCATGATGGGGTTGATTCACATTATAGAGTTGAACCACGTAATGAAAAAGAGGTATTAGCCAGTGCTAGACAGATGCTGAGGATTTTCACAGAAACTTTCCCTTCCACATAATTCAAAGACTTTAAAGAGAATTGGAAAGGAGCATAACTACGTTTGCTGTCCCACTGCTGTCTGTTTTACTTCTAAAGGACTGGTGAGCATTTGAACTAATGTTCAGTTTGATCAAGCTTCATCAAGAGTTTGTATGCCAGCTGTGAAGCTTCTTCTAAAGAAATAATTTCTCCAGCTACTTTAATTTGCTTTGGAAGCCTCAAAATTATAAGTGTGGGTGAATGCACATTATAGATGGTGCTTTGGTTGACATGGAGCGCACTCCCATCCTCAACAAATAACTCGATAATAAGGGGACAGAACTCACCTCTCACCATTAAACGACTTCCATACACTCTCCTGATAAGCCACAGGATCTTCTGTACAAATGGGAACAAGTATCCTTGGAAATTTGCAAGGGGATCTGGTGAAGTAGGGTTACCATGTAATAGCCACAGTGGAAAATTAAAATCAGTCAGTTGGGCTGCCTTCCATCTGCAGGGGATGGTCAGCAAAGAGTTTGAATTTGGCAAGGTCTCTCCAATCCTATCCTAAATCCAGGAGAAAGTAGACTTCAGTTGCTAGAGAGGAAAAAAGAGCTATGGCAGGAGATGGCCCATCAAGCCATACTTCCAACTTGAAGCATCTTATTCCCTTGCCCTGCTTTGATGCATATTAAGAAACCTGATTTTTGGTTCAGTGCCCCAGGAATTTAAATGCTGGGAAGAAGATGGCAACTATGGTTATTCTGACATGACATCTCTGTGATAATGATTATGATTATGCACAAAAAATTGTCATTCTTCTTTATATACAGGAGACTCATCCCCTGAGCATCCTTGCTCCTGGGTATCCTGACAAGTCCACAAGCAGATGACAGCCTGGGACCAACCCCCTCCAAGTCAAGGACCTCCCTTGTAGGTCTACTGGCCTCCCACAGCTTCATCTCTCTTTGAGATATGCTTGCTATTTCATGCTAGAAAGAGGGTAGTAAAAGAGTGGTAGTTAAAGAGAGTATGAAGATAAATGGAAAGTAAATGAATAGCGTTGCAATTAGCAAGTTAGTTAAATTATATTTAAACTGGGGATTTATCTGCTGTCATCTGATTTCTTAAGACCTTCATAAAGTTGGTTCACATTCAATTGCATTAGTGGACTGGAAGTTTGAGAACACACAGAGCAGCTTACATCCCAGAAAGGCAAGCAATTTGAAATTGAGTGTTAGATACGACTTACCAGAGGAAAAAAAAAAAAAAAAAATCTTCTGGCCATCTGGCAACTTCAGAGAAGAGGAGGAAAGGCTAAATAATCAATTAATTTATCTCTTCCATCTCCTCTTCAGAGAGATCCAGCCCCACGCCTTTATCTCTGCTTTATCCCTCCAGAGCCTACTCTAGTGTCTTTCCTTTTCACATGCAATTGTTCACCATGAGCCTTCTCTACACAAACACACGTTTCCTCCCAGTGGAGGTATTCTGATGCCAGATATTAAGAAAATTATTTAGCCCTCATAAAGATGTATGTATCTTTCTATTTATAATTTTATTCTGAACAGTGAAATTTTAATGTTTTTATTACTAAGTATCAAGGAAAAGTGTCTTGTGTGTGTGTGTGTGTGTGTGTGTGTGTGTGTTTCCAAATCAATCTATGGTTATTCAATCAGTACATAAATTTCAGTTACATCCAATAAATACTTGCTCTGGGTTAGCTATGTGTGAGGCACTGGGGCTGAAGACAAGAGATGTGACTATGAACAGGACTTAGCCCCTGACCACGAAAAGATCACAATCTGGAGGAGGACAAGCACCTCTGTAACACAGAGCGAAAAGGGCATGACAGAGGAAGACAACTTTACATTGTTAAAGAGACCCAATCACCCTTATATTTATGCCATTTCTCATGGAGGAAGATACATTTTCTCCCTTTATTGATTATGAAAATTTTTGAACATTAAGCAACTTTAAGAGAATAGTTTAATGAACACATATACCCTGAATCTAGATTCAACAATTGAAATTTTCTGTTTGCTTTGTTTCTAAATTCCTTCTTCCATCCATCCATCCATCCATCCATCCATCATCTATGTATGTATGTGTCATTTATCTAACATGTGATAGCCTATTGGAGAAATCATGATAGTTCACCCCAAAAATATCAACATATGTCTCCAAGGAATAATAATATTGTGCTATACAGCCATAATACCATCATAACACCCCCCCAAAATGGACAAAAATTCTATATCTAATATCCAACCGTATTTAAATTCCCTTACTTGAGCCTCCAACCTTTTATGTCTTTTTGCTGTGGTTCTTGGAACTGTCATTCAATCAAGTTTTAAACAATGCATTTATCATTGTGCCCTTTAGTTTCTTTTGATGTAAAACAGTACCCTCCTGCTTTTATAAAGTCCAATAATCTAGATTTTTTCTGATTGTTTTCTTAAGGAGCCATGTAATATGCTCCCCCATAGTCTGTATTTCTTGTAAACTGGAAATTTCATCTTGAGGCTTGATGAGATTCAGAGTAAACATTTTTGACCAGAAAATTTTATAGATGATTCTGTGTATTTCATTCACATTGGGGGTTCCTAATATTATTAGCAGTGCTGTGTGATGACTTAGCTATGGTGGTAGCCAACAGATTGTCTCTATTATAAAGATACATTTCTTTTCTCTTTGCAATTAGTAAATAAACTGCAGGGTGACACACTGAAGTCAATGCATCGCTTGTTTACCCAAACCTAAAGCTGATATCATCCACTAATGAGCCTTGTCTGAATCACTACATGGGGTTAGCAAAATGGCGATTCTCTAATTCTACCAATAAATTAACCAGCATTCTTCTGTAAATAACTTTTATTTTTTATCTGCCTTTTGCAACAAGGTGTATTTAAGTAAAGCATGACCTAGAAATGGCAAATATCTAGCCTTACATAGACATTAAAAGCTTGAACTTGAAACAAATTTAGAGAAACCATAGCAACTTAGAGCTAGAAAAGACCTAAAATAGTACATATTCCAACTCTTTCTTTTAACAGATGAGAAAAGTGAGGTCCAACTACGTAGTTTATTTTGATCTCATAACTAATGAGTTTGTTGTAACTGATGCCTTTGAATAAATGGAAACACATTGTTCATGGGTGGAAATGGGGTCAAAGTTTCCTTGTACAATTGCCACTGATTTGTTGGCAATATTGTCTGCTGAATTATGATTTTGTAGGATAATATGAGGTTGCTTATTTCAGCCTTGGTAAATATTATTGCACACATGCAAAAAGTAGGGTGTGAGCTTTGGCATTTCCCTACATTATGTAATTGCCAAGGCTCCTTTCTAACACTAAGGAATTTTTCCCTAGGCTTAAACTGAGCTGATTTTTATGTATCCAAGATCTTTTCCAGTCTTAGAATGGTGAGTAATATTGCAGTGTCTCATAGTTGGAAAGACAACATCCATATCACACGCCCCCCCCCCCACTGATAGTTTAAGATGGGACAGTTCACTAATCCAAGGGAAATTTTGAAATATTCCTGTAATTAAGTTTAAGTCCAATAAATTGAGTTTATATCTACAGAATGTGTAGCATGATATGAAATGGCAAACACTGGGAAGGAACTGAATGAGGAAAGAATGGACAAAATATTGATGGTGGGTTGGGTAAGAAAATACTGAAAATCCAGTCTGACTGATCTGATCCCTATTCTTGGAAGAGCACCTTAAGCTGGTCATTTGGGAATGAGGAAGGGGTGTCACTAGAGAAATTGCTTAACTAGAGTAAGACCAATTGGATTCTATTTGTCAAGGTCAAGTATACCTTCTGAATCAAGATTGCCCAAACTGGAAGACCCAAGGATATAACCAAGAGGTAGAGTTCAGAAGCAGGGGCTTAGATGGCTGGTGGGAGGGCAGGCTCGATGATCACTGGAGACAAAAAGTTTGGCCAGCCACGGGCTTTATGTTTTCCTTTTTAAACATGAATTGAGTGCTTACTCTGTAGCAGGCATTGGGTGCCTGTTATCTAATTTAATTCTCACAACAGCTTAGAAGCCAGTACTTTTATTATCCCCATTCTAGACATAAGAAACCGGGGCAAATTACTCAAGATCACCCAGTTAATAAGCATTGGGGTTTCCCTGACCTCTGTGCTTTTGATCAGTAGAGAATGATATCTTTCCCTAGATGGTAATGTTTCATTTCAGAGAAGGCAGGGGGAAGTGTCTAGATTGAAAAAGTTAAAGAAGAGAAATAAAAAAATGAGAGATAAGTAGTGTGAGATGGCCAACTCTTTCCTGTTAGAATTTTGGAATACCTATGGACTTTGAACCACTGAAGGAAAGAAAGCTGCTTTAGTGCCACTACCTGACATGATCTTTTCCCCTGAAATGTCAGACTGTGATGGGCCTTGATACCAGTGAAGGAATAGCATGGTTATTCCCTACTGATTAAAAGCACGGAAAGGAAATTCAATGGCTGTGAACAGTTCTAATCAAATGTGTCATCGAATATCATGAAGGACATGAAAACAGCTACACCAAGGATATTTCTAAGCTTCTTGGGGTATGCCTTCCATTTCTCCTGATATCATTTCAGGATGGAGGTCAGCAGACTGCCCTGGGTAAGGAATTCTACAGCCTCAAGAAAGTCCTAAAAGTAAAGCCCCAGGGTTTTACTCTCTCTGCCTTGCCAAGAGGAAACCATGGCAGCGCCTGAGTTTCCATGTGAGGCAGAAGCTCTGCTGTGAAGCCAGCCCCATGGCCCAGATCTGATGGCCAGTTGCCATTCTTATGCAAACTCCCTCTGCCTTCGAGGCAGTGCCCAGGCAGACCTGAGCCAGGCTTGTCCTATTATCTGTAGAATGAGATGGTTGTGCTAAATCAATGGTTTTAAAACATTTTGGAGATGAATTTTAAAAATTACATATATATGTGTAATTTAATTTTTTTGAGTAAAGCACTTAAATAATACAGAAATGTATAAATGGAAATAAATATCCCATTCACCTCTGATCTGTCCTCCAGGATCCCACCCCAGAGATAACTGGTACCAGTTTCTTGCATATCTTTCTAGAAGTATTCCATGCAGTTTTTGTTTGTTTTTCTTTCCTTTTATATAAGTAGATGTATGTA
Source organism: Martes martes (assembly GCF_963455335.1). Lineage (NCBI taxonomy): Eukaryota > Metazoa > Chordata > Mammalia > Carnivora > Mustelidae > Martes > Martes martes. Next base: position 39,670,041 of record NC_137896.1, read on the forward strand.
AAGCTTTCTGCATCTTGTTTTTCTCAGTTGGCAGTAGATTTTGGAGGTCACTGCATATCAATACATATAACATGTAACTACCTTATTATTTTAATGGAGTCCATCAAATGGCTTTCTTTATTCCTTTCTATGCTTTTATAACAGCTGAACTCTCTATCAAGCAAAATATACTTAGCTCAAACTCTAGAAGTAAAATGCCTCAGACATCAAGTGCTGTAGTTGATGGAAGGGTGAGGGAGCGAATCATTGTTGCTGTCTCTCCTTCACCAGCGGGGGTTGGGGGTGGGAGTTGGGGGGGCCTCTAACATGTGTCTATGGAATCCTTTAGGAGACAGTGGGGCAAAATTTGAAAATGCCATCTGACTTGTATCTGGAGCCCCTCCCAGCCCTAGTATCTCATGTCTGTGAAAACTGTTGCTGGCCTACTGCTTAGCATCTAGAAAGTCTTCGTCAATAATATCAGAAGGACAGTCATTTAAACAAAACAGCCAGTGGATCAGGTCCCGTCCTTCATGGTGGAATGCACAAATATACAATTTGTGAGCACTATTAATAAGTGAGGTCGAGCCTGTGAACTCCTTGTCTCAAAATTAGATTCTGAAAATTTGCGGCTATTGCCAAAGTCTTCACTTGTAGTTTTACATTGAATTATTGCGCTGAATTATTTCATTTTGTCCCAGTGTGTCTTGTCAACTGAAAGTATTGTCTCAGAGAGGCAACACAACAATATTTCATAAAGAAATCATTCTCTTCAGGGATGGAAAGACCTGCTTGTAACCTGAGTCTCTGACCGACTCTGGCAAACAGACGCACAGGATACTGAGAAGGATGCAGGGCTCACTAAAGCCACTTAAATCAAAAGGAAATAAAAAGCTTAGGTTGGTGACATGAAACAGAGTTTCCTTTGGGTCTGGAGTAGATTTAGATTTGTGCTTATGAATTGTCTGTACACTGATGAGAGAATAGATAATCTCATGTCTATTAATATTGATAATTATCATTGACTTTGGGTCTAGGGTAGAAATTCTTCATTTTCCATGTCAAGAAGTTACATAACCCTAAATAGTGGTGAGTAATGTTAGCTAAACATTCTAGTTCAGTTTAAAAATCTGGCCTATTTTTACACATACACATACACACACACACACACACACACACACACACACACACACACATTCATCCATGTATTTGTTCATTCATTCATTTTAAAGAAAGCGGCATGTAGTAGACATCTGTTTAAATTTTTTCCACTCAGAATCTACTCATTTTTTCTCCTGACAACACACTGACTTTCTGCTGGGGAACCACACATTCTTTCTCACTCTTACCACACGTTCTTCAGCTGAGGTGGACTTTGGAGTGGACATGAGACTCAGGTCTTCCCAATCAGCATAACATATTCTTGAGGCCATTGTGATTGGGGGAACAGCCTATTCCCCAAAGCCAATGATATGCAATCAAACTTTCACTGAGAATGTTGAGATCAAAGCTCTCTGTCCTTTCCTGCTGGATGTGACTTGGAAGAAGAGAGGCCTGAGGGTACCACATGGGAACTCCAGAATGAAATTTATGTATGGGAAATTGGCACTGAAAAATGGGAAGAGATCAGACCCTTCTGACACCTTATTGTAGCCCCTCAGTCCCAGCCTTTCCTGAAACAGGAACCAATATATTATCTTTTATTTGCTTGATACAGCTCAGGTTGAATTTTTTGGCTCATGGAAGTTGTGAGACTTCATTTTTTTAAATTCCAAATCAATTTTATTAGGTATCCAAGAGGGAGGGGAAATTAAGCTAGCTCCTGGGAAAGGGGTGGAGTTTCACTATCTAGACTATCAAATCTAAAAATAGGTGACTAATTCAAGTGTCAGAAGTATGACCCCTCAGTCTTGCTAGGTTCCAGTCTCCAAAGAGGAAACCCAAGAATCACTATTTAAAAAAAAAAAAAAAAAAGAAAAGAAAAAGGAAAGAAAGAAAAGAAAACAGCTTGTTTGTTTATAGTATAGCCTGCTGAGCAGCTGTTCATGGTCCATGTCCCAGGGGTAGTTTAAAGACCACAGGTAATAGGAAAGAGAAAGAGCATTTATTTTGCACCTTCTGTGGGCTAGATACTTTGTGAGGTATTTTAACATATTTTCATTCATTATATTTAGGAAACACTTTTGCATACCAGCCCTCAGTGTTCTAGGCACTATAGGTGCTCAGTAGTAAGAGAAAAATGTCCTTGTGCTTAAGGAGCTGATAATCTAGCACATCCAATAGAACGTTCTGCCGTAATGTAAATGGTTCTAGCTGCACTTCTCAATACATGTATCAGTAGCCATAGGTCGCTATTGAGCTTGTGAAACATGGCTAGTGAAAAATTAGTATTTTTAATTGTAATTTGTTTTAATTTGAGTAATCACATGTGATTGTGACTAGTCTACTGAGATGTGAGGACTCTAGATCATATCTTCTTAAACCTTAGTGTGCATATGAATCACCCAGTAGTTCTTCTAAAACTTCAGATCCTGCCTCAGTAGGGTCTAAGGCTGGGGTGGAGTTTCTGTGTTTCTAACAAGTTGTTTGGTGATGCTGATGTGGCTGGTCCATGGACTGCACTTTCGGTAGCAGAGGTAAATAATCATCAAGATAAATAATAATAACACAAAATATGCTAACACCATCAAGGAGAACGGGGTGTTGTAAGAGGGAATAGAAGGGGCAGAATTTGGAACTAAAATTAAATTGGAAGCACATCACGAAAGCCCTCAGTGGAGAGGGGTTCCTGGAGTTGAAACCTGCAGGATGCATGTGAGTTGTCAGGAGAGAGCAGTATGGGAGAGGCAAAGAGATAGTCTGAGAGGAAAGAGCACTGGGTGAGAAGGCTCTCCAGACCATTCTTATAAAAAGAGTTTCCCTGAGAAATAGGCTGGTCTACAATAACATAGGTATCATTACCTTTTGTGGCCTCTTGTCCGTACCTCCCCTTGACCTCCCTGCCACATCCAGATAGGTACCCTCCTTTGAGTTTCCATAACTCACTGTGTATTTCTGCACCATAATCATTAACACTTTGAGTTGCAATGTCCCCTCTTTTTGCTTGCCACTAAACTGTGAACTGTGTGTATTTTTATCCTCCGGATCCCCACATGGTAGGGGATGTCTATTGAACTGTAGCCAACAAAGATACTGCATTTGTTTATGTTTGTTTATGAGGTATCTTGGATTAAGGAAGTGTATATACTGCCTATAGAGATGTAGGCAGTATTTTTCTCCCAAATAGATGAGAAATATTTTTGGAATAGAGCCAAAACGTTCATGGCCTCTACATTACTTTCAGTTTTACAGCAGGGGATCGCTCTGGTTTTGACAAGCACTAATTAATTCCATCTCTGGGGAATAATGGGAAATGTAGGCTCACGCCATTTGCACCAAGGTTATCAGTTATATTGGTTTTAATGTTCTGCCCTGCTCTAGATATAAAACATGCAGCCAAATGCACAGTCGCCTCCTCATTAGCTGTAAACAGCGTATTTCAGATTTGTCAAGCATACATATTTATTTTTACATCCAGGCATTTTTATTTATCTTTCTTGCAAGTCTGTGAAGTTTTTGCCAATAAATTAGGAATGCACTAACTAGTTCTGAAAACGATGGCACCCGGGAAATTTTATTGATCTCATAATTTACTGGATCTTTTGGTTAATTACAAGTTCTGTCTAGCTTGGTATGCTTTTCAAGTCAGCTGTGCATCATAAATATGAAACCTCAGTACTCACCCTCCCTACCTTCTCTGGCAGCTCCACATGAGGTCAAAGGTGTAATAGCTACAATACCCAGAGTCTCTAACGTGGTTAATTAAACTATTAATCTACTTTTATCTTTGACACTAGAAAGCAGGAGGCATTGAGTTTTCAAAGTTCTTCAGTGCATTTACTTAAAGGGGGGGGGGGGGCGGTTTCCTAGCCCTGTCTTCAACAGTTGAGCCCTGGCTACTCTTTGAAAGGCAATTTTAAAATTTGTTAATGTTGTAGGAATTACTGTATCAGCTAATAAGAAAGTGTATCATTTACAATGATTCACCCATTTGCTTTCCGACTAAAGCACTTTATTAAAAGCAAAGAAGATTAAGGCTCGCTAAAGGTTTGAAAATTTTAGCAGATCAATCAGCAGCAACCCTGGAAGGTCCATTATTGTAAAAGCCTATGGATGATCCTTAGAATGGGAGTTGTCTTTGTTACATAACCTGTGAGAACTCTCCGAGGACAAGTGTAACCTCTCATGGCAGCGATGACATTTTAAGTGGTCAGGCCTGGTTTTATATTCATTATCACAACGGAGGCTCGAAACTTGAGTCTTCAGAAACATGTGTGTCTGTGAAGCTTTAATTAGGTTAACAAGGTTCTCATGTGTCTGTCTCTTTTCTTTACTGGGAATCAACTGGTAATAATCTATTACATATGTTAGGCAATTAAGGAAGCAATTTGCTTCCTTTCATTTTGTTTCCTGTGCTCATTCTTGAGTTTGTGTATATAAAGTTAAGTGAAAATTCGAGGTTCTCTTTCCCTTCACTTTAAGCTCTTCCTACCTGCTTGCACAACTTTTTACTTGTCCTTTATTCAAGGAATCTGTATCTCATGTGTCTCCATAAAGACTGTGAAAATATGACACCATGACCTTCTCGCTCATGTCCCTGGCTTTAATTTTAACAGTGATTAAGAGTGATTTGAGTCATGCATTTGAACATTCCAATTAAAAATCAATTTAGACAGGCAATGCCCATGTAAATATTGATTATAAACCCACTGTGTTTGAGCCAGTTAAATTACTATCATCAGTTAAAATTTAAAAATCTATTTTTCTTTCCTACTTTGTTAAAGAGTATAATCAAAAACCAAATCCATTTGCAGACTGGTCATATATTTTGCAAATGCCCACCAGAATAAAATTTAATTTAGACACTCAGCATATCTTCCCTCCCACCTCACCTTCACTCAAAATAATCAAAACCACAACTTTTTTCCATTTACAGAGCATTTGAAACAGCACATTTCACTTTATTTTATTGTATTTTAATTTTTATACTGCATTTGTTGTAAGGATCCATGTATCTTGTTAAATGTGAGCAGCTTCCTCGAAAACAAGTCATTTCAACTGACATTTTTTGGGCTTATGTTCAGCATTTTACAGCCTAAGTATCGGAGTTGTAAGTTTATAATTTGAGATGCCAGAGACCTTACTTATTCATCATGGTTAGATGTTTCTGTCTGCTATTCTACTGAACGGCAAGCTCTAATACTGAAAAATACAAAGAGCCAGTTTCTGGTTTGACAACAACAAAAACAAAAAGAGTGAAGTAAATAAGAGAAATGCATTAAGTTCATCCCCTTGATGAGGGTACAATCTGAGTCAACCTTTTCAATGACATTGACGATTTGTACAATATTAGAATATAAATTGGTGATTTTAATACATGTACCACCCTGGTGCTTCAGGGTTAAAATTATTAGTTTGAAATGATAACTACAAGTCATATTTCTAGGTAAGATGAGTTTTACAAATACATTGTTATGTAATGGGTGAGTACCTAGCTATGAAAGGCTAATATTTTGCTTTAGAGAATAATTTTTCTTTTTGGACTATTGTAGTAATTCCTTTGTAAATGTTTAATCTTTATCCAACATAAGCAAAACCTTGAGGGCTCTCTCTCCTACAGCTCTGAGATAAAAGCATAGGAAATTTAGAAGGCAACCCTAATGACATTGTGTGACCCATAGAAATTAATCATGAATGGTGGAGCCTCGGGCATGGGGGTGCGGTTTGTGCTAGGGGAGTAGTCTGTTGATTTCTGCACGTGCTGCTGTCGCTTAGTCTCCCCACAAAGGCAGTCCAGCCAGCACTGCATTGAAGCCTGGGTGCTATGACTGCCCATCCAGGACAGGGCCTTTGACTGCCTCTACTACTAACAGGAGTAGTCATGAGTAGAGAAGAGGACACTGGACATCATGTGGTTGGTTAGGACCCTAGTCTTCCATGATGCTTGAAGCCCCACCATCAGAAAAACATCCTAAGAGAAAGGATCAGAACTAACAGTATTGAGCCTTAAAGAGTTTCACATTTAAAAATATATCTCGGGGCACCTGGGTGTCTCAGTGTGTTAAAGCCTCTGCCTTTGGCTCAGGTCATGATCCCAAGGTCCTGGGATTGAGCCCCACATCGGGCTCTGCTCAGCAGGGAACCTGCTTCCTCCTCTCTCTCTGCCTGCTTCCTCCTCTCTCTGCCTGCTTCTCTGCCTACTTGTGATCTCTGTCAAATGAATAAATAAAATCTTACCAAAAAAAAAAAAAAAGAAATCGGCAAGAAAGTGTTGAATTATTAAAAAAAATAAAAATATATCTCAACTTACATAATACAGCTATATTATTGTCTATATTTTATCTCAGACTAGTTAAGTGACTTGCCTCCAAACACACAAGTAGTAAATAACAGGGCCAGGGTTTGAAACCAAAGAGTCTATAAACCAAAGGCTGTAACTAGTTCGCTGTATAATGATCCTGCCCATTTTCTGTCATGGGACTGTTCCCACCATGGCCAATTCCAAGCCTCCTCAGTGAGCTCACTGAATGCAGAGTTGAGAAGACATGCACAGAATTGGCTCTCATACACCACTGAGCAGGGAGCGCACATATGGCCATGGGAAGGAACAGCGAGGGTGGAGACAGACGGAATGTGCTGCGTGTCAGATAAACAACATAGGAGGACTCCAACTGCCTGTCTCTTAGGTGGTAGTCGGTTGCTTTGGCAGCTCCTGATGAACTTCACCTCCCAGGATTCATGCACGCCCCGTGCAGCCCCCTCCCCTTGGGCTGTGCCAGTGGACTTGCCTCGACCAGCATCATGCACAGAAGGGATGTTGTGCAGCCTTAAGAATGCCTGGCAGCTCCTGCTTTTGTACTCTCAGAGCCCTGGGGTGCTGATCTCTAAGTGACCTCACTACCGTGCTCCGACAGACCATGTGGGAGGGCCAGGTGAAGTAGCAGAGGCAACAGGACCAAGGGAACCACCCAATGGGGTCCCAGACTCATGATGCTCCCAGAGCCATCCGAGCTGAGGCCCCCCACTCAGGAGGGAAGAACCCACCTTGAATGTTCCTGCTACGATACTCTCTGAATTCCTAACCCAGAGAACTGTGAGACCAAAAAAAAAAAAAAATTGTCTTACACCACTAAGTCTGGGGATGATTTATGAAGTAGCAATAGATAGTTGAAAAAAAATTATTTTCTACCAATGCAAGAATCTTATTTTACATACCCGTGATGCTTTGTGGTCAGGACGGGAAGAGAAGCCCTATTCCTGAAGTCACAGAGGCACCATGGTGGCCTGGGCGTCCTCAGGCTCAGGCACCCAGTTCAGTGCTGCCGGTCCCTTCCTCCCAGCCTCATGACAAACACAAGACAGAATCATAGTTTATCACTTTTACATTTTGATGTCACTATCTCTCTTTGTGGTGTCAGTGTTTCCCATTGACATAAAGGGGAAATGAAGTGGGAAGAGAAGAATTCTATACATTATTGTTCAAGAGCCAAGAATCAAACAAATCTCAAATCTCTAAGCTCCAGGTTCTTTTGAGTATAATTCTTATCATGTTGACAGTTTGGTGAGTGTTTTGCTGATGCTTCTTTCTTCTTTCATGGACTAAGTAAGTAATCATGAAGAAGGAAGAAAGAAAAAGGAACGATCCTGCCAGAGTATTCAGTTTATATCATGACTTGATGGAATATCATGAAAGCGTAAGATTGAAGGAAAAATAAAGTTGTGCATTGTCTAAACACTGAATTAAACTGTCATATGACCTTGATTCGCTACTACCTATAAGATGAGACCCTAGAGTTAACCATTCCAGAAGTAAGCAAATATCCAAAGGTATAAGCCTACTGTATGCCCCTAGCTAAAAAAAAAAAAAAAAGTATCTAGTTTTAATAGTGTCATTAGATACTTTCTTAATGTCAGCAAGATGCTGATATTTTTGTCATGAGATTAATGTAATTAATCTCTTGCTGACATTAAGTTAGTTATTTAATTCCAGTCTGGTTTGATACAAACAAACCAGACTGGGATTAAAATAACTAGGGAGATAAGGTGATTGATGACATCATAACAGCAAAACATACTGACAATTTGAGGGCAGTAAAAGGGCTGAAAAATGAGACAGAGATATTAACTTCATGAAAGGCAAGGAAATAACTTAGAAGGCGACTAGTTTTTGAATTTTGGTAAACATTTTATTTTGAATAAAACTCATCACGTACTCTAGAAGATGCCACATAAGGGCACATACATTCTGTAGTCTAATTTTAGAAGAAAGAAACTGATGTTGTTATCTCAGTTTGGTATAGTTTCAATGTCAGGTTTTAAGTCAATCCTGAATGTTTGGGAAAACAGTGACATCACAGCCACTGTAGTCTGTTTACTGTAGCACTGGTGTCTCCTATTGTGGGTTTAAAGCTTGATTCGAGATAGTCTTGGAAATTCTTCCAGCCTAGTCTTCTTCACAGATAACTTGCAGGGGATTTTTTTTTTCTCTCTTATACCTATCTTATGGCATTGTTTTAATACTCAAAATCATACAGAATGATTGACAAGTATAACACACTGTTCAAAAGCAAAGTAACCTAAAGACAGGTGAAGAACAGTGCTACCAAGAAAATATTATCCTAGCCCGTTGGACCTCTTTCAATAAGCAAGCCAGACAATTTAGGCCTGACCTTGTGCTAGAAGTAGGTCCACCAGTCCAGCCTTCCATGAAAACCAAGCAAGATGGGCATGAAGGAGAAGATACATATTTCCAACCCATTTTAGATTAATTGCATCACCTGTATTAGATGTGACCTAATTTGTTTGGGGTTCCAAGTATATGAGTCATTTTCATATCAAGCATAGGTATCCCTTCCAACAGCAGATGAGAAGTGGGGAGATGGGATAGCTAGCCGATTGCCAATATTATATTATTTTCCAGTAATAAGGACATTGCCTGTCTTATGGCCATTTGATTACATTTTTGTTCTCATTTAAAATAATCAGATTTTATCCTGAAGCTTTCTAAGTAAATTTGAATGTTACATGAGGTGTGTAATGGAATAAAAATGGAGTTACAATGACTCCTACCCAATTGCCAACATGCTTCTTTCTATTACTAGAGCTAGTAGAGTGGCTTTGGGGACCAGAAATTTAAATATTATTTTGTACCTAGACTTCAGTTATTCGCTTGGCCATTTTCATGACTCACTAGGTGATAGCTGTGTTGACCTTCCTTCTGAATAGCACTTCCAAAAGTCTTGGTAGTTATGGCTCATAGTCTTTGCAGAATTGAATTATCATGAATTTAAACCTTAGTGATAGCATAGAGCTTGTCAATCCTATGGGAATTGGAAATTTCATAAAGTATGACCACTTCTCAGATGAAGTACTGAAACTGTGGATGAATTTCCGAGTGGAGAGCTGGAGCTATATACATCTAATGTGGACCAGATAGTCCGGTGGGGGGCGGGGGGGTGGGGAGAAAAACTAGGTTCTGAGGCACAGTAAAATCAAGGCAGAAGCAGGAACCCACATTTCAGCCACTTCTCCTTGTATTTGGAAATTTAACTGGGAAGTTCTCTAGACTTTAAGAACTTACCACGCTCAACACCCAAAGAACAAATAATCCAATTAAGAAATGGGCAGAAGACATAAACAGACATTTCTCCAAAAAAGATGTACAAATGCCAACAGACATATGAAAAAATGCTCCACATCACTCAGCATCAGGGAAATACAAATCAAAACCACAATGAGATGGCACCTCACCCCAGTCAGAATGGCTTAAATTAACAAGTCGGGAAGCGACAGATGTTGGTGAGTATGCGGAGAAATACTTCTTACACTGTTGGTGGGAGTGCAAATTGGTATAGCCACTCTGGAAAACAGTATGAAGTTGAAAATAGAGCTCAAAAAGTTGAAAATAGAACTACCCTATGACCCAGCAATTGCACTACCAGGTATCTACTCCAAAGATACAAAGTAGTGATCCAAAGGGGTATGTGCACCCCAGTGTTTATAACAGCAATGTCCATAATAGCCAAACAATGGAAGAGCCCAGATGTCGATTGACAGATGAATGGATAAAGAAGATGTGAGATATAGATACAGATATATATATATATATATATATATATAGATATAGATGCACACATACACACACACACAGGATGGAATACTATTCAGCCATGAAAATGAAATCTTGTCATTTGGAACAATGTGGATGTAACTAGAGGGCATTTTGCTATGCAAAATAAGTCAATCAGAGAAAGACAATTATCATATGATCTCACTCATATATGGAATTTAAGAAACAAAAAGGATCATAGGGGAAGAGAGGGAAAAATAAAACAAGACAAAATCAGAGAGGGAGACAAACCATAAGATACTCTTAATCATAGGATACAAATGAGGCTTGCTGGGGGGTGGGGGTGAGGGGATGGGTAACTGGGTGATGGACATTAAAGAGGGCGTGTGATGTAATGGGCACTGGGTGTTATATACAACCGATGAATTCACTGACCACTACCTCTGAAACCAATAATACATTATATGTTAATTTATTGAATTTAAATGTTTAAAAATAGGAAATAACAAATGATTAAATGAATAAATAAAAGGTGAGTGGCATTTTATATTTTAAAAAAACAGACTTTATTTGAACAAACTAGGAAGATAAAGTAAAATCACACCATAATGCTTAGTTTGGTTTTGTGGAACTGGGTCAGCTCATAGGGAAATACTAATCAGTCAGGAGAGATCTGCAGAGATTCCACAGAGATTGTAAGAATAATTAGGCTTGATATAAGGCACTACTCAATAATATAGCAAGGTTTAGTGGAGTGGTACAAGAATTATAGCCATTGTCAAAATGCAAAGATTTTTCTTTCCAGTTTTTAGGAGAAAACCTGTAAGCTAACTTAAGTTTCCTTAATGTTTAGTATTTGAAACCAATGAGAGAACTCTATGTCCACATGGGGCTCTGTTGGCCATACAGGTGGAGTTTCACCAAACAATAAAGTTTATATTGTATTTTCTTACTATATTTGACTATCAAAAACATGAACCTCTTCTGTGACTCTTCTGTTTGTGTTAGGACACCTATGGTTAATGGCTTTTTGCTTCTCTTATATGATGGATTTTAAAAAGAGATCATTCTCAAAAAACAAGCACATTGTTGATGAAAATGAGTTTAACTTGTCAACCTCTGTCTTTTTTTGCCATCCTGTGTTCTGGAAATAATTCACATTAGTCATCTTTTAGAAACTGTAAGTCATGTCTTCCCTGCCATGATATCACGCCCTGGTAGCAATCCATTAAGTATTTCATGCTAAAAACGACCCCAGGAGATAGTAATTAACCTAATCTTGGGTGTAATAATAGAATCAGAGATTGATGAACAGTTTTCTTCAAATATTTTAAGTAATGGCATAAAACTGAAAGGCCATGCATTGCTTGCCTTAGAAAAACAGTATGGAATATGTTAGAATATCATGAATAAATGAACACTTTCATTTATGAGTTTTATATAGAAATCATTGAGTTTCCCTGCTCGAGGTGCAGCCTGCATGGTAGTTAATCTTCTTGTGGCACTTACTGTATAATGCAACACCTCTTTGGGCAATCTTTTGTATTAAAATATAGCATTTAAGTTCCTTTCCTCCACAGAGCAATGCAGGAATGAATTGTTCAATTTTTTTTTTATCACATGCTGGAAATTATTTCAGAAATAACCAAGATGGTAATTTCCATTTAATATCTTTTTTTATAGCTCACTGAAAAATATATAATATTTTCAAACCAGGATACAATTATTATAAAATGAAAAGAACCTTACTGTGGTAACCAGAAGACTCCTGTCTCAGACTCGCCACCCTCCATGTGCAACGTGAACAAGTCATTTACCCTCTCTCAGTTGTTGCTAGAATTATTTTAATCATTAAAATGAAAATACTAATTTACTGACTTCCAGGTAACTTTCATTTTAAATACTTCTTCCTGTTTAGATCCCTTTCCTCATTCTTATTTCCAACCACCCCATCCCTTCCTGGTGCATTCTAATGACCTGTTATCATGGTCCAGCCCCAAAGAATTATGGGCCATCCTGGAATCAGCTTGCGGTTTCTTCCTGTATAGAGAGTTGTCTCTCAACCTCATTGAAGTCATATGTCATCTCTCACTCAGTAAAGGAGATTGAATGGCAGGGACCAGCTGTTTCCTGACAAAAGCTTAGACCCCATGACAATGGGGCCAATGGATAGGCAAGACATATGCTAAATCAGATAGCATAGAATGTCATTTCTAATGCAAACTCCCCAAAACATCTTTCAAAGAGGGAGAGAGATATCTTCTGATGAGAAAATAGTACTACCAACTTGAAGTGCGCATGTTAGGAAGACTACCACAATCATTTAGAAAAATTGTTTAGTACAAGAGCCACTTCCTCATAAATCACAGGGGTAAGTTCACTTAAAAATGGACATTTGCTCTGAATTTTGATCCATACTCGGCTCAGTAGAAGACCAGCCCAGAGGATTTCACAGTCTAATTAAGGAATTTTAAGGATTTTTCTAAATGAAGCATTGTTGGTAGGAAATTTCCCTGTGAGCTCCAGGTAGCATCCATGGACTGTAAATTTTCATTTGCATATTGCAAGTGGGAAAAATTTGCTCTGCCAGGACATAGCAGTATGCATTTAAAAATAAAATATGACTATTTTTAAGACAAATATGTGGCTGTTATTTTATTTCTTGACATACAAAGAAAAATTGAATACACATGTTTATGCATAAATGTTGGGCCATTCATAGCATTATTATTTGGGTGAAAAAGTATGAAAATTATCTGTTTTTGGTAAAAGGGGAGGAAATTGCTCAAACCATCTGGGACACTAGTTCATAAACTATATGAAATCTTTAACAACACGAACTCCAGAGTTTATGCAATTCCCCCAAGAAAGAGATGACTTTAAAAAATAAATCATAATGAGAAATATTATTATTATTCTCACTGGTGGTAAAGGGTCATTAATAAAACAACCTCTGTGATATGTGAATTCTAATATAAAACTATAAAAATATTATTAATGTCCTGTGTAGGGTGAAACAGCTATATTTATGAAATGGAGCTGACATGATTAGGAGCCACCTTGTGCCATGGGAGCAAAGAGACTCTAATTAAGTCCACTCCATGAATATTTGGATTTTCTGGCATTTAAAGTCGAGGATTTTCTGGCATTCGGGGGGAAGAGTAATAACCTGTTCTTCATGACTTTTATTCTGCTGCCAAAGCTTCCAAAATCATAAAGAGATGGCTGTAACCTTTTCTGCTAGACCAGGAGATGAACACAGATGTCTGAAGGAAGCATACTAGGAATCTGTTGTCACACCCCATTCACCAGTTCCTTCAACTGTGTGGATTTTTTTACTTCTAGTGAAGCAGGACCTTTTAACTCCATGCTTTCACCTGTAACCCTCTTTCTCTTCCATCTTTGCTTGGGTGATGACTTTACAATCATAGTTCTGAGTCAAGAGGAGACTTTCTTCAGAAAGATTCTAGGGATTTTTAGCAGTTCTCTGAGAGTTGGGGTCCATCATTATTTTTTGTCTTATTTTGGTTTTTTGTTTTGTTTGTTTGTTTTTAACTGCCAAGAAATCTGCATGCACTGTCCCCATCAAAGCATTTGCCTCTCAATATTGAAACTGACTCTTTAGGTCTTGATTTCCTCCAGAAGACTGGCTACTCCATGGCCCAGTGTATGTGTCTCATTTACCACTCTATCCATTATTCTTTGCATAGTGCCTGGCACCTAGTAGTTATCAATAAGCATCTGCTTATTGAGGGAGGGAGGGATGCAGGGAGGAAGAGGATATGATCCATATGAAAAAAATCAGGGAGATAACAACGATGGGGTGGTCTAAAGACAGTGAGAAGACTGAAGAGACTAAACTTTAGTGCTGATGTTATTTTCTTCCAATTGTACGAGATGATGCATATCTTCTCAGTGGATTGTAGATTGGAACTTTTCCCCTTTGAAGAGAGATAAAAAATAGAATAAATTCAATATATTTGCCAGTGATAATTTGTTAGATGCCTATATATAAAGGAAGGAGCTTGAGGGTTTCAGGGGCCAAATGGATTTATCATGTTTCAATACAAAACAACTTTTAGAGTTGTATAAGGGATAGCAAATCACTTTAGAAAATCAAGTTTTACTTGGAAGAAGGATTTGCCAGTAAAATGACATTATTGCAACAAGTGAAGTTCATTTAATTAGGCTTAGTAGATCTCTCTACTAAGCCCCTCCTACATATAAGGCAAAAGATGGACCAGCTGAAAATAAGAATAGGTAGTTAGAAGAGGCTTTCAAGCTAATGTTACAATAATTAGTTAAAATACATATGATTTGTTGTAGCTATCATAACTCACTGATGGGACTTACATGTAAACAATAATGTTTTACCCTGAAAATTAAATATAGAGCATACAGATTCCTCCAAGCTCAGTTTCAAGATGGGTTTTTAGAAAGCTAACATGAGGGAAAGGTTGTATATGTGACATCACATTTGTGCCACCTTCTAGCATCTTCCCAGGATGATACGCAATGTTTTATCTGATGGATATGTTAGAATGTCTGATAAGTGAGTAATCTGAATGTTGTTATAATTAGGTTCAATGTAACCTGTCTAGCAAGTCTATAGTCTATGCTAGGTTCTATGCTAAGCACTGAAAAGATGATGGCAGATAAGATATGGTCTTTTCCATCCATGGAGTCAAATTGAGAGAACATATTGGAACCAGGCCTGAGAACTCTATACTCTGAACATACCAGACTGTTCACCTTCCCCTGGATATGACAAAGAACACTCACTTATCTGTGATTCTGCTCATGTGTTTGTATACTTAGATTTTTGAGACACAACACCCCTTTCTCTCAAATTACTGTCTCTTTGAGGCATTTCAAAAGCCAGCTTAGAAATTGGAATGAGAATTTCCTAAGTTTTGCTTTCTGTTCTACTTCAAGTGCTATGCCCATTCCCAGAGGCCAGGGTCTCCACAACAAGTTTAGTTTTGCAAGCGAACAAGGAATTATTGGGAGAGAAAATCATTTAGGTCACTAACAAAGGATGGCCTAACGCACAGTGATGTCAACAGCTAGCCACTAGCTGTTTGCATAGGGGGTCTAAGAGGTACAAAAGGGGCAAAAAAGAGGCCAGAAAGCTTCACAAGAGCATCAGCATCTGAGGTGGAGTTTGAGGGAGCAATCTGACATTGGCAGGCAGGTGTGTTGGGGAGGAGACCCTTGAGCAAAATCATGGAGAGGCAAACATGCTTTGAGATATGACGAATCCCTTGAAAGCCATAGACTGTGATCCTGGATTCCTCCAAATATAAGTAAGGTGAGAAAATGATCTGAAAGATAGGAGAAAATGAAAGTGCCTACACTTTTTTTTTTCTTGATGTACATAATCTGCGCAAATTTTCTGAAGGTGAACTTGCCCCACATTTGCTCAAATAAATTACCTTTCCTTTCTCAATGGGTTCTGTGCCATATGAATGTGGAGAGAGAAGGGTACTGGTTTCAGTAAAAAAAAAAAAAAAAAAAGAGGGAGAGAGAGAGAGCGTGCGAGAGCGAGAGAGAACATTTTATTATCAAAATATGAAAACTGAAAAAATCTTAATGCTTAATAATGCTTTTTACTAAACAGGTAATGCTGGTCATTGACATTGTAATGGGTGTAAGTATTCCCTGAGCATAGGCCGATGACTGTGTTGGATACCAAGGAGTATTGCTCAGTAGGACAGCCTGGATCTTAGTCCTCTGTTGTGGGCTGTTCCCTACGGTCTAAAGACAGCGGATCCCCCACCCACCCACCCATACCTCTCCCATTCCCCATTTCCATTACCACCCACAGTGCCCCTGCCATAACTAGCTTGAGAGAAATAGCTGGAGTTTGGCCTGTGGGCAGGTGTAAGGGATGCGTCTGATTTTTGAATGTAGTGGAAAAGCATAGAATGGTTTTAAACCAAGGAATTTCTGGCCAGATATACATTCTTTAAAGATCTCTATGTCTGTTGTGTGAGTGGTTGCAGGGGCAGGAGGAAGGGGCATAAGTAGGACATCCAGCAAGGAGGTTATTAAAATAGTGTAAGTGAGGGAAGGTGGTTGCTGGCACTAGGACAGGCACAATAGATAATGACACATAGTAGATAAGATGTATTTGTTAGCAGCTTAGACAGCTTGAGGAACAAAAGGAAGGAAGGAATCAAGGATGATTCTTAGGAGTCTGAATTTAGGAATAGAATGTACCATGCTGGTAAGATTTACTGAGATACAGATAAAGTAGGAGCAAATAAAGTTCTGTTTTGGTCATGTCAGATGTGGGCTATCTCTAACATGGGTGAGGTTGGCATATGGATACAGGAGGTGGGCACTGTCGTCATGGTCTGAATGGAAAAATACCTTTGGAAGACATCAGCATATGAATGGTATTTAGACTCATGGGCTGGATAAAAGCGCATAGGGAATCCTTTCTTTTTAGTAAAAATAATTTATGAGTTGAGAATGTTTAATATCATGAACCCAGCTCTTTCCCGTGTAAAATGCCTCTCCCATTGATAGCAGGTTATGTGCACAGGAAATAACTGATTTCTGCCTTCTAGGAGCACACAATCTAAAATAGACCCTGATGACACAACCAAGGGAGCTTCCCTTTTTCCTCTGATCCCCAAGCCTTCATGATGATAACACAGACTAGTATCATAGTCTGCAGGGACTTATATACTCATTATCCCATTTTTTTTTGTCCTTCCACAATCCTTAGAGTACGAAGGATGTATGCCACCCCTTGTTTGACATACTCAGCAGCTCTTTAAGTAGTTATTCATTTTCTTTTTTTAAAGATTTTATTTATTTGAGAGAGAAGGAGAGAGAGAAGGAGAGGGAGAAGCAGAGTCCCTGCTGAGCAGGGAGCCCAATGTGGGACTCGATCCCAGGACCCTGGGATCATAACCTGAGCCAGAGGCAGATACTTAACTGACTGATCCACCCAAGTATCCTTAAGTAGATACTCTTATTCCTACTTTTAGCAGATGAGAATGTAGGCCCTAATATTAAATAAGCAACACTTTTTGGAGATACCACTAAAGCAGTGGGTGAGAGTGGTAGAGGGAAGATTCTTCTGACTCCAGGAGTCCAGGGATTCTAGTTTGGGATGGAACTTGCCTTCATGTACCAACTTTTCCAAGGAAATGGAGCACCAGTTGAGAGCAAGAGCTCTAGAGTCTGTCAGAATCGAGTCAAACCCCAGCTCCGCTCTTGATAATTGGTTGATCTTAGAAGTAAGATGGCTTTTAGGCCTGAGTTTCTTAATCTTTACAATGAGGATGCTAATACTTACCTCTCAGATTCTTTGTAAATTCATCCATCCATCCATGTACCCAGCCTTCCACTAACCAACCTATTCATTCATCTACCAGCAGCATACAATAATAAGCTCCTACTGTGTGCCAGGCTCTGTTTTAGGCATTGAGAACTCATTTATGCAGAAAATAAAGCCACACCTGCATTCTTTGTGGGAAACAATCAATGAACAATCAATAAATTAATATAGAGCAGCACAGGAGACAGTAATAAGAGCTGTCGAGAAAGTAAGTGTCAAGGATCATGGGTATTCGGAGAAGGCGTCTGTGAGTAGGGAGGCTTCTCTAAGCAGGCACCTGGACTAGGATAAATGAAATCATACGCAAAATGGACTTAGCATGGTGCTTGACACCCATTGCTGGGCCATGGAATCCTGGAAAAAGGAGAGTTACAGGCAGACATGGGTGGTGTCCAGGAACATATACTCATTGCCCAGCCTAGAGAGAGCCTCAGCTTTCGAAGTTAGTTCATCCCACTAGCTAAATTATGCGATGGTCTCTGGCTGCTTTAGCTGATGTCAGTGATGATTCCAACTGCTATTTTTCAGAATCTGTGCCCAAAGAACATCTTCTAATCATGATTTAACTTCCCATGTAAACCTGGCCACCTGGGGAGAACATTCTAATCATACCGGCCTCAAGTATTGGACTTCAGTTCTTAGCTATTTCTCGGTGTATGTTGATACAGAGACACTCTAATTATGATTTGGTTTCCTGTGTAGCTTGGCCGCATGGAGTGAATGTGGACTTTGATTATTCCCATTCCTGTCACAGCTCTCGCTCATTATAAGCTGAGCATCTGGCATTTTGATTGAACACATTTGCCTCCTGAATTTAGGTAATGTTGGTGCCTAGCACATAGTAGGCGCTCAGTAAACACCCACTGATTGACAGACTGAGGCTTCTCCCAGACCCATGGCACAGTTGGACTTTCGAGTGTAAGTTTACCAGAGGGATGACGAATGCCACCCTGCAGGGTCCCCCCCAGAGCCAACCTGACCATGTTTGCCAGGCATCCATCCACTGTCACCGCATGGACTCAGCACACAGACCAATTTTTGTACATCCACAAGGACTTGAAACTCCTGCCTCAACCTATTCCAGCATCGAGGGGAGAACCAGAAAAGTCATGCAGGATAACAAGAGGAGAGGAACTCTACTCCTCCACTCCAGGTGAGCCTGGCTGCCAGGCAAATTCGAGAGCAGAGATCTAAGAGGTAGTTATATTCCTGGGAGCAATGTTTCCTCTCACCTTCAGAGCCCTGGCAGGGGAGATAAGGGGGCTGAGGGCAGGGGTGAGGGAGTGGGACTTACTCGGCTCCTGTGGATGGTGAAACAGTCCCGATCTCTAATCATGACGATAATAGCAATATGATTCACTTAAGATTCAGCAGGCACTGCATTTCATACTCGATACCTATCGCTTTACTTAATTTTACCCACCCTGCAGGCCATTGCATCTATCAGCTGGAAACCTCTCTTCCTTTTGATTCAAACCCACATTTTCCAGAAATGTTTAATGAAGGTTTCCGGCTTTTTGGCTAAACAAACACCGTGCATGAATCTATCAGTTTCTCTGTGATACCCAGCCCAGTAATTTCTCTTATCTCTCTGAGCCTCACACCAAGAGATACTGTCTTGTATTCTGTTAGGTATGTAGGACTATCCTGCTGTTTGCTACCAGCAGATTCATTTTTCCTATGGCTCAGTTTATATAACCTTTCTTGAGGAACAGACTCGATGGTTGGCAGCTGATGGAAATTTCCATTCCTCTACCTTCTCCCTCACTCCCGTCCCACACTCACTACTGACTGCTCAGCCTCTGAAGCCCGGCAGAATCTGGAAGCTTCAACCCCACTCAAGCATTAATAAGTTGAGAAAATGGAATAAATATAATTGAGACCCCATTGTTGAAGATGCTATCATTATTTCTTTCCTACTAGGTCAGGTTGCCACTTTTTTTTTTTTTCTTTTCTTTTCTTGGATGTGTAGTACCTCCTGCAAGCCCAAATACATAAGATTTTATATGAGGCACCTTTATTATATAAAAATGAATTTTTTTTTCTTAACTCCCTCAGTAAATATATGTTTCCTCGACCAAATTAATTAACTATAGGAGGCCTCAAGTTCTTTTTTTTTTTTTTTTAATAGGTGGCTTTATTAGATTAGAGGTTTTCAATGTCTTTTAGGTGGTGAAGTGTGTGCAAGCCATGATATGTTTTGTGGAATACCATAACACATTAACACCCAAAGCTAGACTTTAGACAGGCAAACATACAATTTTGTGACATCCCCAGTACTATCCTATATGTGATTCTAATAGAGGCAAAAGTTAAGTTTTATCTATGGAGATACAATTCATTCATTCATCTATCAGATAAGTGTTATTAGGTATCTTCACAAACACTTCTCAAACTAACCTCACCTGGGCATGGGGGGGTTCTTTTAAAACAGGATGCTGGGATGCCTGGGTGACTCAGTGGGTTAAGCATCTGTCTTTGGCTCAGGTAATGATCCCAGAGTGGTGGGATCGAGTCCTACATTGGGCTCCTTGCTCAGCAGGGAGACTGCTTCTCCCTCTGCCTGCTCCTCCCCCTGCATATGCACCTCTCTCTCTCTCTCTCTCTCTGACAAATAAATAAAATCTGTAAATCAATCAATCAATCAAACAAATGTAGTGTGCTGGACCCCATTGGGCATCATAATAAAATCTCAGGGGATGCTGACACTGGTGTTGCTGATCTGGGAAGCATTCTTTGAGAACCACTGGCTTACTCGAGGCCAGCAGTTGGCAAATTAGAGCTCATGGGCCAAGCGTGGTACAACCTTCTTTTCATAAATTACGTTTTATTGGGACACGGCCGCCCCCATTTATTTATGTACTGTCTAGTGCTGCCTTTGTGCTGTAATGGCAGAATGGCTGGGACAGAAACTGTATGGCCCAAAAAGCCTGAAATATTTTCTATCTAGCCCTTTACAGAAGAAGTTCGTATGCCCAGTTACCAGAATAAACTTCTGCAAAAGTTTAATCTAGGTCCCTCTTCCTGGAGCTTGCATTCTAAAGCAGCACTACGCATTTAACGACATTCAAAGGAAAAGTATAATCGAAAGTCTTAATTGAAGAATTCTACCTTCAGTTACTTGTAACCTTGTTATTCTTTCTTTTCTTTAAGGATCATCTCTCCATTCATCTCTCTCTAACTCTAGCCAGTGTCACAACCTCTTCCAGTCTGCATGACCAAAATACCCCCGGGCTGGTCTTTTCCTCTCTATACTTTCTGCTTCCAGTGTCTTTCAACTGGCCTTTCAAGATTAAATATTCTAAATGTAGCTATTAGGTGACGATTGTCTCTGGAAGAAGATTCTATTATCCCAGTTTGCCACATTGTGACACCAAACCACTCCCACTGCCTTATCTACTACCTGAGATTTCCCCTTGGTTGCAGGCTTTGCATTGACCTGCTCGGAAATGGAAACGGTAATGAGTTTTGCCAGCAGGAATGGCAAGGCAAGTATGCTGCACATTATCACAGGCTCTGCCACTTTCTTGTTTTTCTCTCTGACCCAGGCAAGAGCCTCTTGACTCACTTCATTTTGCAGCCGGCCCCTAGGGGCATCTGAGTTTGCAGCCCCATTAAACTCTCCATTAAAACCACACCAGCTTACTCACCCTCTTCCAAATGACTTATTATGCCTTATTCTAAGTAATTTATTGTTTATATTAGTTCTTGATTAGCTACTTATCACTCATAGTAGTTCTATATGCCTAATGACAAAACATCTCAAAACTCTGTCTTAGGTTGGGTTTAGTCTTGTAGTATTTTCTGAGAGGCAGGATTTGAGGAGTGTCTTACCTGGGTGGCTTTTGCTCAGGGTCTTTCATGAGGTTATGGTTTGGATATCGACGTGGTGACCGTCATCTGAAGTTTCAACTAAGTCTATAGGACCAGCCTGTAGCAGAGGGCTCACTGTCCAGCTGGCAAATCCGCGCGGGTGGTTGCCTGTCGGCGTCCATTCGTCATCACATGGATCTTTCCTTCTCATAGAGGCCAGCTTCTCACAGAGCAAGTGAGCCAAGAAAGCAAGATTAAGCCGCAGTGTTTTTCAAGACGTAGCTTCAGAAGTCGCACACTTCACCAATTCTGTGTTGTCTTTTTTGTTACGTAGGTCAGTCCTAATCAAAGTGGAAGAGAATGACACAGGAGTAGGAAGAGCAGGGGATCAGAATCATTGGGGACCATTTTTAAACCTGGACCCACGTAGTTTTAATTCCTCCCTGACTCCAGGCAGGGACTTCACTTTCACCATTTTCTCCCTGTCTGGAACATTCTCATTTGTTTTGTTCTATTTCCTGAATCAGATCATCTTTTTCATGCTCTCATGTTGGTCCCGTCATCCCTGTGACATCTCCTCTGAATGTTTTAGCCTGAAGAAACTGCCTCTTCCTTTGTTCTCCTGTGGGCTCATTATCCTTATCACACACTTTAGCAGTTACTCACACACAGGAAATGATTTTTATTCACAAATGAACTAGTCCAAGAGCTCAACTCTCCCTGAGTAAGGAAATTCTTTAATATTACTATAAAAATCTGAGGCATTGGTTGGGGGGGAAAGCCCTTTGAGATTGAACTGTACTGGATTACATCATCTGTTGTGAGTAACATTGATACATTTGCTATATACTTAAGAGAGATGTGTCTCCCAGAGCAGTACGACTCAAATATTCATATAAATCATGTAGGCCTCTAGTTAAATGGAGATGAAGATTCAGTAGGTATAGGGTGAAGTCTGAGATTCTTTCTCCCTCCCTCCCTCCCATGGGCTCCAAGGTAATACCCATGCTGCTGGCCCACGGAACCCACTTTGAGCAGCAAGGTACCAGAATACAAGAAGATAGGCATAACACAGAATAGGAATTGAAAGTAGATTAAAAAAGAGGTGTACTAAAGACAGTCATGGCTCTGTTCAATCACTAAAATTGGCAAGGCATAAATATTTGAGATCATGAATCACCCACGTTATTTCTTTATTATTCTGTTGTACTGTCCATTATTTTTATAGGTACATATATGTCTTTGTCTCCTCCCATCTTGATTATAGGTTCTTTTGGATTGAGTGCATCCATGTCACGCATGGAAATGAAGCATAGTTCTTTTTCCTGAGTAGGTACTCAGTAAATGTCTACTGTTTGATTGCTCTGCTGCTGATTCATTTCCATCATTACTTCCCAAGATATATCTGTTTTCAGTGTAGAGGTCTCAAAATGCCTTTTCCCTGGGAATATGAATTTATTTATTACTGAATATGATTCCTCATAATAAAATAAAACATTAACTGGTAAGTCTAAATAGGTACTGAATTAAGTTAATAATATCAGATTAATAGAAAAAAGTCAGATGCAGTAACACCCCAATCCAATTAAATCAGAATCTTCGCAGGTTTGCCCATGTATGGTACATTTTAAAGCTCTCTGGGTGATTCCAATATGAAGCAAAAGTTGAGCATTGCTAGTTTAATTCATATCCTACTAGATTTTAAAATAAATAATTATATTTTTATTATTGTTCCCCAAAGCATATTGCTTAATAATATGTAATTTGAAAATATCAGTGAAGGTCAGCCCAGAGAAAATATTTCTTTTCTTTTCTAATTTTTTTTAAATTTAATTTAATTTAATTTTTTTTCAGTGTTGCAAAATTCATTGTTTATGCACCACACCCAGTGCCCATGCAATACGTGCCCTCCTTAATACCCCTACCAGGCTCACCTAACCCCCCACCTCTCCTCACCTCCAAAACCCCCACTTTGTTTCTCAGAGTCCACAGCCTCTCATGGTTTGTCTCCCCCTCCGATTTCCCCCCAACTCACTTCTCCTCTCCATCTCCCAATGTCCTCCGTGTTATTCCTTATGTTCCACAAGTAAGTGAAACCATATGATAATTGACTTTCTCTGTGTGACTTATTTCACTCAGCATAATCTCCTCCAGTCCCATCCATGCTGATGCAAAAGTTGGGTATTCATCCTTCCTGAATGCTGAGTACTATTCCATTGTGTATATGGACCACATCTTCTTTATCCTTTTGTCTGTTGAAGGGCATCTTGGCTCTTTCCACAGATTGGTTACTGTGGACATGGCTGCTATGAACATTGGGGTACGTATGCCCCTTCTTTTCATTACATCTGTATCTTTGAGGTAAATACCCAGTTGTGCAATTGCTGGGTCATAGAGTAGCTCTATTTTTAATTTTTCTAGGAATCTCCACACTGTTTTCCAAAGTGGCTGTACCGACTTGCTTTTCTTTCTTTCTTCCCCCCTTTTTTTTTTTTTTTTTTTTTTTTTTTTTTTTTTGCTAATGGGATGTAATTGAATCAGTTTATGGATTAATGTAGATAAGCTATAGTAATTTTTGTAATCCTTGTGCTATCTAACTTTAAGAACATGTGGCTTCTTAATCAGACAGAGCTTATTGATGTAGCTTGTACCTTTCCCTTAAAGTAAATATATCAAATCATTTTGCCAAATTATTCTCACCATTATAAAAACATGAAGATGTGTTGCAGATATTTTGTATGTGCTAGTCAAAGTCAGTCTCAGCTCTAAATGGGGCATATAAAGATTGTTATCATAGAAGGATCTCTGTATCATTTAGGAGCGTTTTACTCAGAAAAAAATAAGGTCAGTTTTTTGCTTACTCAACATCAGAAACTGTGAAAGGTAGACTAAAGACAGCCTAGTAGTGTTAATAGGACCCTGAACGTGAGTCAGAATACTTGGCTTGTCCATGAAGCTCTGTCTCATACTCGTTGTGTAACCCTTGGCAAGTCTTTTAACTTCTGATGGTCTCCAGTGTTTTATTTGTAAAATAAAGGTATTGAGGTAGAAGGCATATATGATTCTTATAGCTGGAAAAGGGGAAGGTGAGAGAGTAATGGGCTTTGAGTGCTTCCAAGTCAGGCTTTGTGTGAAGTGATTTAAAATAATTCTCACAGAACTCTCAAAAATCCAATAACTCTATAAAGAATTTTCAAGTGGGCGGACACAGAAATCACTAGATTGTTAAAGTAAGCCCATGAAAAATCAGATAACACAAAATAAAAATACATTAATTTCTTTGATTCTGATTCCCTCTCAGAAAGAGCATTTCATACATCGTGAATGTCAACCAGTTTGTTTTATAGATGAGAGAACTGAAGCCCAGAAATCTCCAGCGACTTCCAGTTACTAACGTCAGATATAGCACACTGTTCGGTGAGGAGAATTTGTCCAGTTTCATAGTACAACCCTCTACTTCACCTAAAAACTTTATCATCCTCATGCTTGAATGTTTTATTCTGCATTGAGGAGAAGGTGGCTCCTAGTTGTGTATTCACGGTAACTCAGAATGTCTGAAGCTGCTCTATCAGGAAGACCTTCACAGGAGGCCCAGGCTCCAATACAGAGGTCTGATGTTACAAATCCAGATTGACAAACCATGGGCTGCTATCATTGGTACCATGGAACTTGGATACTTTTCTGGACAAGTATTTCATAACTAGGTTCACAAAGGTTGTTACTCCTTCAGGCTAAAAATCACAGTTCATCCACCCCCTAAAAGATATAAATAGTAAATTACACAGTGTCATATTCATATCATACATATAACCATTTAGAGTCCAGTGCACAGAAAGATCACGGGCACCATGCACTCACCTGATCCTGGGTGAAGGAATTAAGTGGGAGGGCCTAAAATAGTCATTCTCAAAGAGAGGCCCAGGGAACCATTAATTCAACATTGTTTCACCAGGGGGAGTAAAGCTATGCCCAGGTGAGATACATAGCTGAAATCCTGGTAATTTGAAACAAGAGTCTGTGCTAATGATTCAGTTAGTCAACAAAACCAAGTAAGGATCATGCTTCTACTATATGTCAGGTATTTTATTTTTAGTCACTGGGGCTGTAATGATGAATAAAACTGTCCATGACTTCAAACAGTTTACATTCTGGTGGAAAGATAAAGATACCCCAAATTACAAAATTTAAAAAAAAAAAAAAGTAAGATCACATTAAGTATTGATTAGTAGGATGAGGAAAATAGAAAGGGAAATGTTAGGGAAAGGAACCCTTTTATCTCTGAAGGGCAAGGGGGGGTCATAGGGATATTCTTCATGAATTAAGATTCAAATGATGAGTGGTAGAAATGTCAGAAAGATGGAGGGGGAGTGTTTCAAGCCAATGGAGCAGAAAATACAATGGTCCCAAGATGAGAATGACATGCTTCTGCCACAAGAGAAATTTTAATAGTGATGGGCTTTTGAAATCTTTATTTCAGTCATATATTCATTCATTTATGGTTTATTCATCAAAATATGTGTTGAGGACCTACATCACATACTTTTCAAGACATAGTTCCCTGGCGTTGTGATGCTTACATTTCTATGGGGTACACAGACCAAAAAGGAACACATAATAAGAAGAAAATTATAACACACATCAGAAGATAAGAGCTTTGGGGGGCAGGGAAGAGCATTAGGAGTACCAGGAGCGGGCATGGAGAGGTCGGTGGGGGAAGCTCACTAAGAAAGTGAGGCAGGAGCCAAGACTTGAAGCATCCAGATGTGCTTAGCCATGAAGATACGTGGGAAAGAACATTCTGGGAAGTAGGAATAGCCAACACAGAGCTGTGTTGGAGAAGCGGCAAGGAATCGAGTGTGACTGGAGGAAAGTGAGCAAAGTGAGGAAGAAAACAGTGAGAGACATGATCAGAGGGCGGGTGCAAGCCTGATCATTTCCAATAATGCCAGGACTTTGGCTTTTCCTCCGAGAGATGGGGGTAGGCATTGTGGAGTCTTCACTATCATTCTAAGATCAGCATGGGCAGAGAAACCAAGGAATTTCATCCCAAATGAGAGGGGGAAAAAAAAAGCCCAGGAAGGCTGGGCTTTACCATGAAGTAGTGAGCCCATGAGATGTGAGTCCACCACATCCATGCACAGTGGTCCTAGAGATGGCAGTGAGGAGGAAGGGCAGGCTGATTCTTGTAGGGGCCTGTGACTTCAGAGGTGACTAGCAATGATTTCTTAGGAAATTATTATTTTTTTCTTTTTTTTATTGTGTTATATTAGTGACCATAAAATACATCATTAGTTTTTGATGCAGTGTTCCAAGATTTAGTGTTTATGCACCACACCCAGTGCTCCATGCAATACATGCCCTCCTTAATACTCATCACCAGGCTAACACATCCCCCCAACCCCCCTCTCCTCTAAACCCTCAGTTTGTTTCTCAGAGTCCACAGTCTCTCATGGTTCATCTGTCCCTCTGATTTGCTCCAATTCACTTTTCCTTTCCTCCTCCTAATGTCCTCCATGTTATTCCTTATGTTCCACAAGTAAGTGAAACCATATGATAATTGACTTTCTCTGCGTGACTTATTTCACTCAGCATAATCTCCTCCAGTCCCATCCATGCTGATGCAAAAGTTGGGTATTCATCCTTCCTGAATGCTGAGTACTATTCCATTGTGTATATGGACCACATCTTCTTTATCCTTTTGTCTGTTGAAGGGCATCTTGGCTCTTTCCACAGATTGGTTACTGTGGACATGGCTGCTATGAACATTGGGGTACGTATGCCCCTTCTTTTCATTACATCTGTATCTTTGAGGTAAATACCCAGTTGTGCAATTGCTGGGTCATAGAGTAGCTCTATTTTTAATTTTTCTAGGAATCTCCACACTGTTTTCCAAAGTGGCTGCACCAACTTGCATTATTTTTTTTGCATTATTTTATATTATTTTTTAATCTAGGAACCTTCTGACTTCCTAAAATGACAATAACAAACTATTCTCTAGAAGTAAAATGTAAACATGCACGCAACTCCTTATAAAAAGAAAAGTACCTAAAGCAGTCCATAAAACTTTAAATTTCTATAGAGTGCTAATTTGATCAGGGAAACTACAGCATTTTTGCTGTCTTCATTAAGCATGTTATATGATCTCTGAGAATTCTGACTATCTACATCCAAAAGGGAAGTTATACTCTCCTTTTATCTCTAACAGATGTGGGCATCAAATGTTTACGGGCATAAAAAAGGTCCTTCCACTAAAGGAAACCCTGTCAAGTAGCAGGCTTTTTTTTTTTTTTATGTTGTTTTATGCACAAAACATTTCTTGTGAAATCACTGAGGCCACATAAACGTGAAAGAAGCAATGTAGTATTTTCGTAACACATATTTGTCTTTCACTGCTGTTTTTGGCACAATTTGTCTCACAGTGATCTTTGGGTTAGTGGTTTCTAAGTACCATCGGACTTGACCTCCCAGGGCCCCACAGTGGGGACAGTGATGCATTGATCTACAGAGACCACCTTTGGGGCTCCCACTTTTGGCTAAAGCACAAGTAAAGGTTTTTTGGGTTTTTTTTTTTCCCTGAGGTTATTTTATTAATCCTTGCCATTTCCTTCCACTGTCCCTTATAGAAACAGAATTAAATTGCATTGGGAATAACAACGAGGAAAAATATTTCATTCATTTTTTATTGTTTTAATATCTTACATTAGTATCTCTGCTGATTTACATGCCTTAATCCTTTCTCCATCTGTTTTGTATTCTCCATGTCTATCGGGGGTGTTGAATAAGTGTAGCCAGTAAATAGGCTTTCAGGGAAGTATGTGGGGAGTAGGGTGGGGTGGGGTGAGGTGAATGAAGGCTTATTTTCTCATTGATCTTTTACTTTGCTTTCCAAAGCAGGAGATACTGATCGCATGCTTCTGATCAGCTGTAAGGAGGGGAGGTAATGCCCAGTAGCTATATGTTATATAGTATCTGTTCATTGCTGAAATAAAAGGGAAAGCTTAAAATAAAAAAAAAAAAAAAAAAAAAAAAAGGTGCTTCATATAAATGGAAAGTCTGGACACTTGACAATACTTCTCAGTATATTGAAAATCATCTTTCTTTCTCCCCAGACTCACCCAGCCTTGACTGTCATGTTAGCCATTTTAATTTCTGCCTGCTCGGCATTGAGCAGCTGCTGGCCTTCATGGGGAGAGAGAGTCTCCATTTGCTCTGAGCTCCTTGCTGGGTGTAGTGATTGCCTGCACATCGCATCAGGACGACAGTGGGCACCCCAGCTCAGGGAAATGGAGTGTGCTTTTCCTTACGATGACATTCTGCTTTTGTGCTTTGATTTCACAGAGTGTTAAAAAAAAAAAAAAAAAAGGCAGGTATTAGAATATTTATTCTTGGCTGCTGATAGACCCTGCATTCCTACTGGCAGGCGTTTTCAATCCACTCTTGACAACTGGCATGAATCATTCTCTGCTTTAGAGTAATATCATTTTTGCTTGAAGTTTCTTAGGCAAAAACCATGAAGGTCCCCATTTTGCTGGATTCCCATATGTTATTGATTAAGAGAGAATAATTGTGATGAAGTGGTCATTGGACACCATTTCCTAAATACTGCTAGCATTACTTTTTCCTGGGTTCCCCAGGAGGGAAAAGAAAATCAAGCATTTGATTTGGATTCTTTCTTCTTTCTTTCTTTCTCTCTCTCTCTTTCCTTCTTTTTTTCTTTCCTCTTTTCTTTTCTTTTCTTTTGATTTTATTTATTTATTTAAGAGAGGGAGCAAGTGCCTGTGCATGAGCAGGAGGAGGGGCAGAGAGAAAGGGAGAAGCAGACTCCCCTCCTCGCAGGGAGCCCAGTGCTGGGCTTGATGTGGGGCTTGATCCCAGGACCCCGAGACCTTGACCTGAACTGAAGGCAGACTCTTAACCCTTTTAACTGACTGAGCCACCCAGGTGCCCCTCTTACCTCCCCTCTTGAAATGCATGACTGAGAAACTGTCACTTCTTTCCACAATGTTTTGTTATTCTCTTTGAAAAAGGAAGCAAAACAAGAATATTATTCTGTGAGAATACCCCAGCCCTGTTGTATGAGTTGGCCACCTTCTACTTTAAAGTGATCTGGCCATCCAAATATTGCTTCTCACATGTGTACTTGTTAAAAGGTATAGAACAGACATCTTCACACTTTTTTTTTTTTTTTTAAGGATAGAGTAAATATGTTAAGCTTTGCAGGTCATATAGTCTCTATCACAGCTGCTCAACTGTGTTGTACTGTAAAAGCAGCCATAAGACATTATGTAAATAGACATGGCAGTGGTCCAATAAAACTTTATTCACAAAACCAGATGGTAGACTGCAGTTGGCCCACAGGCAATAGTTTCCTGACCTTTGGTATAGAAGATGATTCTTGGAACCTTTGACATAACTGCTCTCCGTCTGCTCTTAGTTGATTAAGAAGATGTTGCCAAAGGTCCTAGCAGCAACCTCCCCACCATGAGTGATTTCTGCTGATATAATAACACATCTTGTTTTTAATTCTATTTGCTCTAGATCCATCACCTGCTAGCAAGAGCCAGGGAAATTGTTGTGAAAACAACACCAACACCAACACACACACACACACACACACACACACACCCAGAGGATCCAGGAGTCCAAACTCTCTAAAGTGTAGCTTTATTTTGCCATCCAAGCTTGGAAGGGTGTCCTTCATTTTGGCTTCCCATCCCTGTGTCCGTTGCCAGCTCCCACTATTTCAGTCCTGGCAAGCTGAGATCCTACGGCCTCCTAACCTCACATTAGCAACACCACTGGCCCCAGTGATGTTCCTATTGGAACACCATCCATGAGCTATCCCTTTGACAATGCAGAAAGCTTTCCATGGGCCTTACCTGATATGATCCTGGCCCAATCATTTGAAACCATTACTATTTTTTTTTAATTTATTGTTTTTACTAATAAAATAACCCTGGAAAGGTTGAGTAACTTCTCCAAAATGCCTTATCAAATTTATTGGTTGGAACTAGTTTTTTCACCTTTGTGTGACCAAGTAATCCCTGACTCTTAACTCCCTGGGGACCTGTTCTCTATCTGGCACTGTTCTTTAGTCCCAGTTCACTGAAAATCTGCCTTTCGCTGTTTCTGTTTCACATCTTTACTCAGATAGATTATCAATAGTCTGGCTGCCAGGCCCCATTCTCTGGGAAAAGAAGGAAAGCTACAGAAGAGGACCTAGCCTAAAAATGTTTTAAAATATATGATGCTGACCACCAGGACCAATGGTAGTAGGAGACAAGTCTTTGGTCAAAAATGAAATTTCAAAATTTCAAAGATAGGAGATCTGCCTCTTTCCTTAGAGTTAAGCAAGACCAGTGCTATCCAGGGAGGTCCTTGGGTCTGGTTCCCGGTGCTCTTATAAAACAGTGAAAGCTTCATGCTTTTTGAACCCTGGGACTGGGCTGCAGGGGCTGATCTGGTCAGGGGTAGGTTGTAGGAAACCGGATACTACAGTGAGATGGTCTTACCCAAGCAATGGAAGAAAGCAATCCCTGAAGTAAATGGTAATGTTGAAAACTCATAGTCCATGGAATCCAGGTCAGAAGGGAAGGGTGAAAATTATCAAGACTAGAGAAGATTAAAGCAGTTGATAAAGTTGGGTTGTAGCACTGGGACTCCTGTGCTGGTATACACACATACACACTTATACACACATTTATACACCCAAGTTCCCCCGGGGTATTCTACTGGGCCAAAGTCAGTGTGTTGACTACAGACATTGAAAAGAAACAACTAACCAGTCACACAAAATCCAGTCATTCTAGACTGGCTGATTATCTGCTTAGCTCTTTAGCAAGGGAGCCAAACGCAGGAGAGCAAAGAGTTGACCTACATCAATCTGTAAGGATTCTCTTTTCTTCTCCTGTTGCTTCAAGCAGAGAAGTGCCTTCGAAATTCTTTGCTCCACTAAGAAGTCCTTGGCTTCTGCCACTCACTGTTCTTTACACAATTATCTCAAATCCTCTGCTATATGGCATTTGAGCTACCTTCTTCCAATAGCTACTTTTTTAAATATCTGAAGTAGAAAGGGATCTGAAGAAAAGAGAAAGAAGAAGCCAAAAGACAAAGATGGTTAAGAAACCAAGCATAGACTCTTATTATGAAGAAAAGCATAAGGGGGAAGAAAAGACAAATAAGCAAGATTGTTTCTAAATGAGGTATACAGATTTTAGGCCTGATTAGGTTTTTCACACAACCTTCATAATGAATCACTCACTCTGAATCAAACACCCGTGAATTCCTATGAATCCTCTATAAAAGGCCTGGAGGAATACCTAGAATCTTTGTATAGATATTTGCCATATCCTTTAAATTTTTCTAATAAATATGCATTTATAAATATCTATGTTTATATAATACAGATACATACGTATTTAGAAAGATATACTGTATGTGCATGTGTGTGAGTATATGCTCCCCAAGTTTTAAACTAAAAAATTTTAAACTTACTTAAAACTCCCAAGTTTTTTCAATTAAATGCTCATGAATTTTAAAGAGATAAGGAAGTCTTCTGGCAAATTGGAATTCCACTCTACTCAATGATGTATCTTAATTGTAACTACATACACATTGTTACACTGCCATAGGAAAATGCCAGTTAAGATGTTGTTTAGGACCTAATGTCAAGAGTTTACAAATTTGTATCAGAAATTAATTTGTTACTTTGGCTTCTTTGCTGGAATATAATTTTATGTTTAAACTGCCATGATTCAATTATTTTATAATGATGAGAAAACCAAATCCATGTTAGGTTATTTTATTTTGTTAGTGTTTTTTTTTTTTTAATGTCTTCTAACAAGAACATTCTAGGATGCAAAAGAATTTGTTTCTCACTTTTTCTCATATATGGCCAGCAACTTGAACTGAATTAAAAATGAAGCCAAAGTGAAAACTAGCTTTGTCCCTAGATTTTTTTTTTTTTAAACTGTAGAGGCTATACTTCTGTGTTATAGTAACTAACTAGAATTTTCTTTCTAACTACCTGTCATTAATAGCTTAGCTACTTAGAAACCCAACTCTGTGTCCAAGATATGGTCTTGGTTGACATAAATTTTATCTTAATTTTATGATCGCCTACGATTCCCTAATATTCCAACATTCTTTTTTTTTTTTTTTTTCAGTTTATTTAAACTAAGACACCCATTTCTCCTACTAACCCCCCAGCCCTGCCTCTGGCATAGATAGATAGATGATAGATAGATAGATAGATAGATAGACAGACAGACAGACAGGGTCCACATATCAGAGACATCATATAGTATTTGTCTTTCTCTGTCTGACTTAATTCACTTATCATAATTCCTCAAGGTCCACCCATGTTATTACAAATGGCAAGATTTTATTCTTTTTTATGGTTGATAATAGTCCATTGTGTATATATACCACATTTTTAATCCAGTCATCAACTGGTGGACACTTAGATTGCTTCTGTATCTGGGCTATTGTAAATAATACTGCAATGAACATAGGGTTGTACGTATCTTTTCAAATCAGTATTTTTTGTTTGTTTTCTTCAGATAAATACCCAGAAGTAGAGTTACTGGATTATATAGTAGTTCTGTTTTTAATTTTTTGAGGAACCTCCATCCTGTTTTCTGTAGGAGCTGCACCAATTTACATTCCCACCAGCAGTGCACAAGGATTCCCTTTCCTCCACATCCTCACCAACACTCATTATTTCTTGTCTTTTTGATAACAGCCGTTTGAACAGGAATGAGGTGATATCTCATTTGGTTTTGATCTGCATTTCCCTGATAATTAATGATGCATCTTTTCATGTACCTCTTGGCCATCTGTATATTTTCACTGTAAAAATATATATTCAAATCTTCTACCCATTTTTTAAATCAAGAAAATTTTTTGTGCTATCAGTTGTACGAGTTCTTTATGTATCATTTATTAATAAATATATTAGTGGTGATTTTTAAAAATTGATTTGGGGGCTACTCTTGAGCATTGTTTTAAAATGTGATGGAGAGCTATCTTTGTCCTGTATTGGCAAAATATGTATGTCTAGTGTCAGCTCTGCCAAAGAGAATTGTATTTGCCTTGGTCAACTAACCTAACTCTGAACTTACCTTGGAGAAACTTTTTTCTTTTTTTTCTTATAAGACATTAATGCAAAATAAAAATCAACAAAGGGTTACAAATTAAAATACACATCACTATATATGTATACACACACACACACACACACATATAAAACTATGTGAGAATCTTACTGATTTTAGGCCATAACAAGATAAAATTAATCAGCACTCCATCTCTACCAAATTTTTAACCTTTACAAAATAAGTGGAGAGTGATTGATATTTTTCTGTCTGTAAGATAAGGTTTGTTAGTAAATCAAACAATATTGCCATTCACATGTTGCATATATTTGTTAAATGACTCTATGAGCACCTCATCTAGAGACATTTGCTAATTTTTGTAGTATATATCTTAATTAATGTTGATAATTAGTGCCATTTATTATTTTTTTTATTAGCTTATTCTAATGCCAGGTCCTAAAACAAGTGCTCAATTTGTTGTTGTTGTTGTTGTTGTTAGAATCACTTAGTCATCACAGTCTCAGGAGGTAGATCATTTTATTACCCCCGTTTTACAGATAAAAAGATTAAAGACTATTGCCCTGCCCCCCTCAAGGTCACCACCCAACAATGATAACCAGTTTCCTTAAGATTATGTAAGTAGTTCTAAAAGTATTAGTCCACGCAATGTATTATCATTTTTACTCCAAATTATGCAAGGTATTACATCATTTTACATCTTAATAGCACAGAAGAGAAATAAAACTATTATTTTCTTCGTTCACTACAGTCTTTCAACCACCCCACAGGAGTGACTACTATTAAAAAAAAAAAAAAAAAAACATAAAAACTTGCCCCAGATATCTGTTCAAAAAAACAAAGACTTTGTGATCAATTGATTTCAATGTTATTTTGAAGTTAAAAGTCTTCTTTCACAAACTATTGAAGCAAAGCTCTTTCCTATGAGTGGTTTTATTCTATAGCAGATGTCTCATTCTCCAGATACATGGATTTTTCAGCCAGTTTAAGCTGTTTAAAACATGGCTAATTCTAGATGTGTTCACGTTTTGATTACAACCAAATGTTCCAGCCCCGTCCCCATATTTCACAGACCAACTTGGAAAGGCGCCAGCAAAGCCAGCTGGAGACCTGTGGAGGTCAGCAGGGAATGCTGCCTTTTGGACTCAAGATGTAGTGTTTTCAGATCCATGGACTTTAGACTCTACCCCCAATTCTGTTTATGCTGTTTTTTAAAATTTAGGGTTTTTTGTTAAGTCACCTTAGTTTTTTCATCTCATCACAAGACAACTCTACCTTTAAGGAGAAATAACAAAGAAACAGAAAAGAATAAAATCTAACCGTGGAAGCCATCAACAGGTTTTCTTTTCTGAGCACCTCTTTTTTAGGCATTAGCCTTTACAACACTTCATAACAGACCCTACCTGAAAAGAAAGGGGAAAAGAAACTTTACATGATGAGGAAAGGATGGGAATTAAGGATAGAGAAAGGTATAGTGGGAAATGAAGAATATAGTGACAGAAAAAGAAAAGTAATTCCCTGTTGGCCAAAACATTTTTTTTTAAAATTTTAACATGAATCATTTCTTTTTTGAAGAAGGACAAAGACTAATAGCTAGAGTTGTAATTTCTTTTTCACCACACGCCCAAAGAATTTGATTTCTTTTTCTCCTAGATTAAAAAATAAGCTAAGGCCAGCAAAAAGCCTTAATTGGGTCACTAATTAAATGCCAGACATCTGCTTGCCTTGTAGAGTTGAGGGCTAAGTAGTTGAAGAAAATAAAATCATGAACTGATATTTGTGGCAATATATGTGGAGGAGGTAAGGGATAAAGCTGGTATGTTCACTGCTGTATAGAACTATTTATGTGATCCATGATTTATAGAGATAAGTGATTGGGAAAGCATAAAACCTGAGAGTGCAGAAGTTTTGCCTCCAAATGTCCAAATATTTCAGCTATGTGTTGGCACTACTCTGTGGATCAAAGAATAAAAGAAGTATGAGCTCTCAGTCTGCATCTAGACACCCAGAGGACAAAGAGTTACCTTCAAGGGCAAGCTTAGAAAGCAGCACATGAGCTAGGAGAAGAAACAAGATGGGGTGACATGGCTTGTCACTGGGGCCTGAGGATTGGATCAATGGAGGAACTGGGGACAGCTCTTTAGGGGGAGTTGGGAAAGAAGCCTGATTAGAGAGGATTCTAGGGAAATTTAGAGAAGAAATGGAAGTAAGCATAGGCAACTCTTTCAAAGAGCTCTGCTCAACAGAGGTGTACAAAAATGGGCCAATAGCTGGTGGCAAAAATAGGGTCAAGGAGAGTATTTGGATGAAGACAGGTAAGAGGAAGGTTGTGACATGTGAGCTGGAAGTCTAACAACATGATAGTGTCTATGATTTCATTTTGTTTTCTTAACATTTGAGCTAGTTACTCTTTAGTCTCATTTCCTCATGTCAAAATATGGATCAATTTCTACCAAAAGCATTGGCTTTCAACTATAGGTCAGTTATGATTACACGTTTTAAGTGACTACTGCATTTCTTCATTATGCTGCATTTACATCAACAGGTAATGCCAAGGGTATAGAAATCTTTTGAATTTCAGGAAATTATGATATTTGTTTCAAGATCTGTAATGCAAGCTCTGTTTACCAAGCCCTGGGTTCATGAGGGTATCTTTGCTTTGTCCAAGTCTGACCAAGGCATTTTAGGACTCTGTAGACCAGCAAACCTTGCTTCTCAAAGTTGGCTCTCCATCTTCAATCCCCAGAGAGAGGAGGCAGGAAGTGTTCTCTTCCAACTGCCATTCCAGGAGTCCATGCATATATTTAGGAGTCTCTCCATCTTAGATCCATGACATTTATGGGGAAAATTATACCCTGAAACTATATGGCAGGATGGCAGTAAATCTAATGAGTGCATATATGAGGAGAACTAAAATCTCTCCTTACATTTTCCTCATGACCTTGAAGAAAGTTCTTGGTCATCTGTCGACTCAAGTGGCTGTTCTTTGGATGTGAAGATAGTGGTATGCAGCACCAGAAATATTTTCAAAGGGCGTTCTGCACATTAAAGGTTCTAATTATCCTTCTCAAGCCAACAGCATCAGTCCTGATTATTAAACAGTTTTATAATCCTAACTGGCCTGAATTTTTTTCAATGCAGTCCTTCAAATTACCCTTCTGCAGTTATGAATCTTTCCCAAAGCATTTAAATCTGCATACACAAAGAGAAATACCACTGCTTATTCATGAATGCTACTGAACAAAACCTATATTTATTTCATGTTCAGGCTGTAAATATCAGAAATTTATGGATGATGGTTTCTTAAGAAATAAGCACTATAGGCTCTGAAATGACTGGCAGTTCTATTATAAGGGATTTTGAACAAGCTTTGAGGCAGAGGCTCCTGGAAAAGAATTTATGTACTTTGCTGACTGTAAAGACATTCCATAGCAAAATATTAGAAATTTACTTGTTCTCAACATGCCATGATAGTTATGATCGAGCTCTGGAGTTTTGCTATCTAGAAATTAAGCATCTTAGGAGTTACCTATTTAGTAATGTGTTGTAATATGCTTTTCCTAATTAAGGAAAATCCATCCAATCAGTTCTATTACGGAGTCTTCTGAAAGCCAGTTTTGAATCGCAAAAGTGAAAACCATCCATTGCAATCAAGCTTCAGTGAAATAACCCGGTTAATAATGTTCCCCAGTTAATAATTTAAACATAATCACCAAAAACTAAGTTTGGGTTTGCGTGGACATTCATAAAATGGTGATGAACAAACATATCTCTGTATTTTGCCAAATTTCATTTTCTTAATTCCACAC
This sequence comes from Martes martes, assembly GCF_963455335.1. NCBI lineage: Eukaryota > Metazoa > Chordata > Mammalia > Carnivora > Mustelidae > Martes > Martes martes. The sequence goes on from NC_137896.1 coordinate 39,707,277, forward strand.
GTCCCCTAACTACCTCCTTTTCCTTCCCCTTCCTTTACACTAATCACAGACTGCCCTTATCTAAGGGTCTTAGTTGATAGAACCAGCTGATCAGTGTACCAGAGGCTGGTTAATCAACTCTCTTTGGTTTGGATCATGCTGGAAAGTGGGCAGTGAGAAGTATGCCTGCCTGAGTCTTCACAGAGAGCCTCCCCTTCCTATTATACTCCTTTGTTCATGAAAGGGACAAAAAGCCTGGCAAGTCCTAATTAATGCCTGTCATAAAGGGATAATTAAGATACTATATGGAGTCATGACTCTTGTTTTAACTTCCCTAAAATATAAATGTAATGAGGAGAGACACTTTCCTCAATAGGGTGAATCTAGCAGTCAAAACCAGCCTATTTCATTGCTCAGTTGTTTCTGTCCCTGAACCAGTCAATGTTGAGCTTGTATGTTTCCTTTCTCAGGGTTGAGTCTTTCATCTTGCTTTGGTTAGATGTTAAGGAGAAAAATAAAGCATTTTCAAAATCCAAACAATGTTTTTAAAACCTCAGAATCCATCCATATAGAAACCTCTGGCTAATCTGTTATACAAGGTATATACTTTGTAACCTACACATGTGCTGGCAGATTCCTCTCAGAGACCCTAATCAGCTTTCCATGAGCATGTAACCATTCTTAAATGCACATTCATGGAGTTGGCTTATACATATGCTTTTAGGGGAACATTGCAGTGATCTGTATGTCTACAGTCTTATAACATGTAAATATATACAGGAAAGCTTTTTCTTCATAAGCAATTGGGTTTCATTCACAGACCTCACGGAATGGTATAGGAATCATCTTGCAAATGTCATAGGTTTGTTTGCCAAAATCTGTTAAATGATTTTTTTTTTTTTTACTAAAAGACCAATTTCTGGGGCACGTGGGTGGCAACAGTCAGTTAAGCATCTGATTCTTGGTTCCAGCTCAGGTCATGCGATTGGGCCCTACATCTGGCTCCACGCCCTGCGCAGATTCTTTTCTCTCTCACCCTCTGCCCTTCCTGCTCATTCTTTCTCTCTCTCCTTCTGTCCCTTTCTCTCCTTTCTCTAATAAATAAATCTATAAATAGATTTATAATAAATAAATGAAAGACCAATTGCAGAGCATTTTTAAAGCTATAGTTTTATCCTTACCTGTTCCTTGGGGGTCTTTTTTTTTAATGAATGTATTTATAAAATAAATGAATGTATATCATTATAGGCAATTCATAAAACACAAAAAAGTAAAAAACAATATTTTCACAAGGAAAACTACCATTAACATTTTGATTTATTTTTGTAAATTTTTCTTTCCTATGTTAATATAATTAATCATTTTTGTTTTTATCACAAAATGAGAATGATCTTATGACATTTCCTAGGGAAATTTTCTGTTACCTGATTTATCCCCTCACAATGTATGTTTGGCTTGGGTGATACATTAGAAGAGTGAATAAAATACATCTGCACAGTTTAAGGAATAACTGTAAAGTAAATAATCTTGGTCACTATCGTCATTATCAAATATAGCCTGCAACACAGAAGCCCCTAATTTCATCCTGTCTTTCTCCCATAAAGGTAACCACTCTCCTGACTTTTGTGATAACAACTTCCTACCAATATAGGTTATTTTTTCCTGTTTTTGAACTGTATGTAAGTGGAATCATGATGTATGCATTCTTTTCCAAATTGCTCCTTTTGCTCAGCTCTATCTCTATGAGATTCATTCAGGTCATTGGATCTACATGTACTTACTTAATTTATCTTTAATACTACATAGTATTCCAATGAATGAGTTTGCCCTAATTTACATGTTCATCTTACTCTTAATGGGAATTTGGAATAATTCCAGCTTATGGCTATTATAATGACATTGTGCATAATTTTGTCTCTTGGGGAATATGTGCAAATTCCTACCGTGAATATCTATGAATGGATTTGCTAAGGTATAGATATCTTAAATTTTATTAGATAATGCCAAACTATTTTCAGAATAGACCATGCCAATTGACATTTCCAAACAGCAGTGCCACATTCTCACTGACATTTTCTATTTTCATATTTTAAAAAATATTTTGAGAAGCTAATGGGTTTATAATTTTACTTCAGAATATTATTAACTAGTAGTTCTCTAATTACTGAGCTTGAACATGTTTCTACATCAAATTTATTAGTCACTTGGATTTTCTTTTTGTAATGTATATCTTTTAGGTCTTTTACCCATTTTTTTCCCATTGTGCTGACTATATGTTTCATACTGATTTGTAGGAGTTCTTTATATATTATGAGTACTAGTCCCTTATCAGATATATGGGTCATAATGTCTTTTCTAACTCTGTGGCTTGTCTTCTTACTCTCTTCTTGGTGTTCTTTGATGAAGTGAATTTATTAATTTTAATGAAGTATAACTAATCAATCTCTTCCTTTACGATTTGTGTTTTTAATAGTCTATTTAAGAAAGGCTCCCTACTTTAAGGTAATAAAAATATCATCCTATATCATCTATCTAAAAACTTTATAGTTTTTCCTTTTATATTTATAACTTTGATAGACCTAGGATTGTCAAGTATGAACTAGATAAATGATTTCATTTCTTTTCTTAATGGATATTGACTTGCATCAGTGAAACTTACTAAGAGTTCATTCTTGCTTCTTATCAATTCTGTTATGTAGCAGATGTTTATATATGTGTAGGCCTAATATTAAGATCTTTATTTGAATCCTTATGTCAACATCTCTTTGCCTTTGGTTTTTACATGGGAAGGTATATGTTTTCTCTTAAATTCAATTTAATTTCTTTTTTTTTCTTCATTTGGGGAAACTTAAATCCTGAGTTTGCTATGGCCCCTGCCCTGCTCTTGTCAGTAAAAAAAAAAAAAATGTGGCAAATTTTTGTTGTTGTTGCGAACTGTTTTTGCAACACTTGTCTAGAAGTTACTAGGACAGGAACAGAGGCAATGGCAAAACAAAACCTTCAGAAAAGATTCCAATTAAATTTTTGAACTAATCATTGAGCATATTGGTCCTTGGGTGGTCTCGGTTTCAGTGAACTGGTGTCCTTTTCTCAGCCTCCCATTGGCCTACACTCCCCTGCCATTGGGTTCCTAAGGTGATGCCTGGCCATGAGGATTTCTTTGCTATCAGTTTGACAAAGACATTGACCCACACATTGGACCTGTGAGTAACATGTCCTCATGCACATCCTTTTAATGAATACAGTTGACCTGTTGGACCATGTGACTACTTAGTTCAAAGTTAAGATTCCTTGAACTCTTGGTTTTATGTCTCAACTTTAAGGACCTTAAATACAAATATTTAACAAAAAATAAAGGGTAAAACAGAGAACAGCTGATAGATGTGGTCTTAAATTCATAATTCAGATTATGAGATATAGGAAGATAATAAGAGATGATTAAAACTGGCCACTAGAATGAAAGTTCCTTCAGGGCATTTCAAGTTCACTGGTGCATTCCCAATGTCTAGAACAGTGTCTGGCACATAATAGAGGCTTAGTTTTACAAAACATCTCCTTACTCTGTTTCCCAAACAGGAGTTTTCTGTTAGAAAAGATGTCTTCTGCAAAAGTCTAGTGTCTAGCAATTCAAAAGAGAGTAGTGTATTATTCCTTTCTTTTTCTACCTCCTGGGCATGCTTGATAAGAAAAGTAAAGGAAGTCTCAAAAGAGACTAGAATTGAATTCATTGCTTTTCATCCACTTCTTTTCTGAAGCTATGGCATGCCTCCCTAAACCCAAAGAAAGGTTACAAAGATAGCATCCTTGTGTCCTGCCTCTTGGAAGGAATTAGCAATAATAATAAAGATAATGATGACAGAAACAATAGCTACTAGTACTTGTATAATGAAGACCATGTACCAGTGTAGTTTTAAACTCTTCACATGAAATATTTCACTTAATCCACAGAAATCCTATAGAGTTGGGACCTTCATTCCCTTTATTTTACAGATGATGGGGCAAGGCAAGGAAAAGTTAAGTTAATTATTCTGGGCCATCCAGTTAGTAAGAGCAGTTATAGAGTTAATACCCTGATAGGTTGGTTGCTAGAGTGTGTATTCTTAATGACTATTCTGTGCTGCATTTAGACAATCCAATTCCAGTTCACCCCCAATCCTCTGCATTACATTTACACAGATGCATCGATATTTATGAGAATTGGGGGAGAGGGGCATATTTTATTTCCATTTTCTGGATTTTTATCTTATTTTTCTTAATTGAATTCAAGTTCTGTCACCTTGAGACGTTGGAGACACCATAGATCAAAAGGACATCATGTGATGAATAGAACATAGCTTTCAAGAAGCACCATATGATCAGGAAAAGAGATGCAAGAACAAAGAATTGCATGCTAGGAAATCTGTGCTAGAGATGTGTACAGAGTGCTTCAGGAATACAATGAAGGAATGTGATGTGGGTGAGAGAGTGGGGGCTGTGATGTCAGACAAGTTTTGCAGAGAGTGTTTTGAAGGATGAATAGGAGTTTGACATGTGAGAAAGTAGGATACTGGTGTCAATGCAAAGGTGCCAAGCCCAGGGAGAGGCTGGCGTGCTGGATGAGAGTTGGCAGAAGGTGTAGTAAAGGAGTGATCCAAGACAAAAGAGCAATTTGGAAGATTCAGGGTTCATGAAAAATCAGCAAATTGGAGTTCTGTGATGTGTAAAGTCAGATACCAAGGTTCAGACAATCCTCCATTTTCCAAATGAGTCACCATAACTGATGAATGTCAACAAAGCAGAGGCAAGGAAAGGTTAAGCAGCTTGTCCTGTGTCACCCAGCTAGTAAGATTTCATGTAATTAAAATCATTTTGGTGGGAAATAGATAAGGCATTTGGAGAGATAGCAGATTCTTTGTGAGGTATTTTTCTGACACATAGAGGACCCAGTATTTTGTTCCCTAAAGGTAGAGTGAGTAATGAGGATGCCTTCAGAAGATTAGAATTATCTTCAACTAGATGCCTTGCACCTATTTCTTATTCCTTTTATATTATTACTGATTTATGTGTCTGTATGTAAAAATTTCTTTTAATTAACTAATTGCACTGACATATATTTGCAAGTGTTTCCTTTAATATACACCTACCCTTTTCTGTGATTCAAATAACTATATTCAATTCTCCTAATTTTTCATAATGTTCTCAATTATCATGGCAAAATAACTCAGTTCTGGGAAAATACACCAATAACTATCTTGAATTGCAGAAACAATAAAATTAAGAGAGTTTTAACTGAACAATTTGAGTTTTTTAATTGAAATATTTGTGCACAAAAGCCCATGATGTCACCACTAATGGCTAATTTATTTGTTTGTCTGACTCACAATGAATATGGCAGAATTGTTTGAATAAAGATGAATTGCTTTTAATAAAGACTAAAATCCCTTTAATTTAGTTAAACAGAAGCCACTGTATTGGCAGTTTTTCGGGAAGAAATGCAGGAGTTGGTTCTTTCAAAAGTTCCATGCCAGATTTCAACACTTTGCATGAGAAATCAGAAGGACATTGTTAACATGCTCTATTTCGTTTGGAACAGTTTTAACTTTTGGTAGTCAGCTCAATAAATGAAACAGACTGTTTTTAACCTGGGGCAATGCCATGCTGTACCAGGATATGCCACTGGCTATGTTGTAACTTTTTCTGTTGGTGTTGGAAGAAGTTGGTGAAAAACTTCAGCGTAAATATTTTCTATGTTTAACTGTATTTTTTATTTTTTTTTATTTAAATTGAATTTAACTAACATATGCTATAGTACTAGTTTCAGAGATAGAATTTCGTGGTTATCATCTAACAGACTTACAGAATTAATTTAAGGAACAAACTGACGACTAAGGCCCCATCTTTGCTATTTCACATGGAATGTAGTCTAAGCAACCATCATCTCTTCCCTTTGCCATCTAGCTTTCTCCACAGTGTCTTCTCAACATATGACCGTGCCACACCTCTGGTCAGAGCTCTGCAATGGCTCCCACCTCACTCAAAATAACTGCCTACTCCTTGCAATGGTCCACATGACTCTCACCTCTCAAGTCCTGCTGCCTCTTCTTGACACTGTGCCTCAAATTCTGGCCTCCTTGCTGTTCCTCACACGTACCAGAGAGATTCCTGCTTTGGGGCCTTGGTTCTAGATGTTTTCACAGCATGAAGCCTTCTAGCCCCAGATATCCACTGAGGTAACTCTCATACCCTTAAAGTCGCTGTTCATAGATCACATTTTGACTACATCATTCACCTGGGCACCATATTTAAGAAATCAACATTTTACCCCTCCAGTAACTTCCCTAATCCCCTCAGCCAGCTCTACTTCTTCCTTTCCCATAGCATTTTTCACCCTCAAACACAGTATACACATTACCTATTAAGTATGTCTATCATTTTAGTTGGCCTCCCACTTCTTCACTAGAATGCTGAACTCCATGAGGCCAGAAGTCTTTGCTTTTTTGTTCACTGATGTATTTCAGTCTTCTAGAATGGCATCTGGTACATTTGGTTCAGTAAATACTTGCTATGTGAATGAGTGAATGAGTTAATAAACCCATTAATTAATCAATTTTTCCTCAACCCCTCAGATTTCTTACACTGTCTGACAAATAGCAATTATTTTTTTTTTCCTACACTTTGCAAATGATTCTGGTAATAGTGGTCTGGGCCCCAGACTATGCCTAGCAACTGGACTTTAATTTGATACTTCGGTAAAGAGGAAATTTTCTTTAATGATTTATTCTCTTTGGTTTGTCAATACAAATACTCAGTTTCAAGTTGTATCTGAAAACTTACAGGCCAGCAAATGGTCGGGAATGGAGAGCATGCATCACTTATAGCTACAGCGATTTTCTATCTCTGACTCATCTGAAAAAGCCTTAATTGAGTATTTATTCTTATGCTGCAAGATCCAAAAAATCTTAACTGCCATTAAGCTGTCTACAGAAGCAAAACGAAATGGAGAATTAAGGCAATTATCAGGATGATATGAACCATAGAAAACATGTTTGCCTCAATCTGGATGTTTCTGGAGAACTTATTTTTGACCTAAATTATCTGAGTAACCCCCCCCCTTCAGTTTCCATTTCATTTTGCACAGATAGATAGTAATTTAGTGTGAAGAGGGAAGAGCCCGTACAGGGAATCAGTGAGAGAAGAAACTCATCATCCAGGGAATGTTTGGCTGTATCTTCTCTTTTCACAAAACTTTGTTCCCAGAGGAAATAGAAAAAATACAAAGACTTAATAAGGAATTTTTGAAAATTAATAACCAATTTACCGAAGATAGACTTTGACACCTGTCTACATTTTGTTCTTAACTAAAACAACTCCTCAGTTTGGATTTCTTTTAGCTCCCGTTTAGGCTTTAACTTTAGATCCATCTTTAAAAAGCCAGTGAGTAAATAAAACAGGATATTGATCATCATACATGCATTCCAATGCATACACAGACACGATTGACAGAGGTGTGGATTGCTTCTGGTTTACGTGACAGCCAGCTCTCTAATGTATGTCCAGTGTGTGATAATGAGGAATTTGCGGTTGTGTCCGTCTGCTGCTCTTGTGTGCTTTATTACTTGTTTTGTCAGGTCAATTGTATTTGTTTGATATCTTCACTCTCTTTCCCTAAAGATGTATTTCCCAATAAGACAATTTTTTAACTTTGGAATTTGATATTCAAACTACCCACCCCTCTCCCCAACACACCAGCTTCAATGGTGAGCAGAGGATGCCCTGTAAAAACAAACAAACAAACAAACAAACAAAAAAACACCTGCACCTGTTGAGAAATAGGGCCCTTTCTGGCCCAACCCACCTGCTTTTCCTAACACAAGAGCATCTCAATGGAGCCAATGACAGAATCCCACAGGGGTCTCAGCAGATGCACCTCAATTATTCATTGACCTCAAATGCTATCCCTTGTCTGCTATTTCGCTGTCGATTCATTGGAAAAAGTTAAAATCAACCAGGGAGATGATAAATTTTCAGGATATGATACAAACATAAATAGAGGTTAAGTCTATTTTGATGTAGCATAGGAAGAAGTGTTACTGAAATGCAAAAATATTCCTTCCTCACGTCTTTGTCTCAGCAATCCAGAGCTCAATTGTTTTTATTTTTGTTTTGTTTTTTCATTTTGGTTTTAAAGTCCCCCCGATTTCATCCTAACCTACCTTCTGGTCATCTCTCATACCCCTCCTCATCATGAGCTTTCTTTCTATTTTATTTATTTTTATTCTTTATTGTCTCCACCATTATCGAGATATAGGTGACATATAACATTGTGTAAGTTTAAGGTACACAACCTACTGATTTGATGTACTTACATATTGCAAAATGATTACCACCACAGCATTAGCTAACACCTCCATCACAACACACAATTACCTCTTTTGTGTGGTGAAAACATTTAAGATCTCTCTTAGCAACTTCCAAGTATATAATACAGTATCCTTAACTCTAAGCCCTGTGCTGTATACTAGATCACAGGACTTACCCATCTTATAACTGGAAGTTTGTATTTTTTGACCACCATCACCCATTTCCCCAACCCCCTACCCTCTAGTAACCACCACTCTGATCTCTGTTTCTATAAGATCAGCTGTTTAAGATTCTGCATGTAAGTAATATCATACAGTATAACCCTTGTCTGACTTATCACTTAGCAGAATGGTTTTCAAGGTTCACCCATGTCACAAAGAGTGGATTTCCTTCTTTCTTGTGACAGAATAATAGTCTATTGTGTTATATACCACCTCTTTTTTATTCATTCTTCCTTCCAGGACTATGGAAACAGGTTGTTTCCATAATTTGGCTATTGTGAATAATACTGTAATGAACATGGGACTGCAGATATCCCTTTGAGATCCTGTTTTCATTTCCTTTTAATATATACCCAGAAGTGGGATTGCTGGATCATACTGTATTTCTACTATAGTTTTTTCAGGGTCCTCCATACTGTTTTCCAATGGCTAGAGATTTACATTTCTACCCAGAGTGCACAAGAGTTCCCTTTGATCCACATCCTCTCCACACTTCTTATCTGTTCTCTTTTTGATAATAATCCCTCTAATAGGTATAAGGTAAGGTAATAGCTCATTGTGGTTTTGATTTGCATTTTCCTGATGATTAGTGATGCTGAGCACTTTTTTCATGTACCTGTTGGACATTTGTACATCTTCTTGGCAAAAAAGTCTACTCAGTTCCTCTGGCTATTTTTTAATGGATTTGTTTTGGGGGAGTTGTTTTGTTGTTACTATTGTTATTGAGTTGTATGAGTTCTTTACATATGTTATATATTAACCCCTTATCAGATAGATGTTTCACAAATATTTTGTTGACTTTTCCTTTGGTATCAAATTCACCCTAAAACAAACAAAAAACATTGTCAAGATAGATTTCAAGGAGCTTAGGCCCTGTTTCCTTCTAGAAGCTTTATGGTTTCAGGTTTACCGTCAATTCTTTAATCCATTTTTTTTTAAACATTTTATTTATTTATTTGATAGATGGAGATCCCAAGTAGGCAAAGAGGCAGGTGGGGGGCGGGGGGAAGCAGGCTCCCCGCCGAGCAGATAGCCTGATGTGGGGCTCGATCCCAGGACCCTGAGATCATGACCCGAGCCTAAGTTAGAGGCTTTAACCCACTGAGCCACCCAGGTGCCCCTTTTTAATCCATTTTGAGTTGATTTTTGTTTACGGTATAAGTTAAGGGTCCAGTTTCATTCTTTGGTATATGAATATTCAGTTTTCCTAGCATCATTTATTGAATAGACCACCATTGCCCCATTGTATATTCTTGGCTCTTTTGTAACAAATTAATTGGCCATTGGTTTATTTCTGGGTCTTCATTCTGTTACATTGACCTCTGTATCTGTTTTTATCAAATACCATATTATTTTGATTACTACAACTTTGTAATACAGTATTATGTTAGAAAGTGTGCTGCCTCTAGCTTTGGTCTTCCTTTCTCAGGATTATTTTGGCTACTTAGAGTTATTTGTCATATCACAAAGGTTTTAGGAGTATTTTTTCTATTTCTGTGAAAAATGCCATTGGAATTTTGATAAGAATTGCACTGGATGTGTACATTTCTTTGGGTAGTATGGACATTATAACAATATTAATTCTTCCAACCCATAAGCCCAGAATATCTTTCCAATTTTATCTTCCTCAATTGTTTTCTTCAATGTCCTAAAGTTTTCAGTGTACAGATCTATCAACTCCTTGGTTGAATTTAATCTTAAGTATTTTTGAGGATATTATAAATGGAATTATTTACTTAATATCTCTTTCTGATAGGTTGTTTTTATCAGTAACACAACAGATATTTGTATATTGATTTTTTTATCCTGCAAGTTTACTGAATTTGTTGATTAGATCTACATGTTTTATGTTTTTGATGTTACAATTTCCATCTTTTTACTTTGTACATCCATTAACAAATTGCTATAGTTATTTTTAATGCTTTTGTCGCTTAACCTTCATACTAGACTTATAAGTGATATATCCACCATCATTACAATATTAGAGTATTCTGAATTTAACTATGTATTTACATGTACCAGTGATTTTTTATACTTCTGTATGTTTTCTTGTTACAAATTAGCATTCTTTCATTTCAGCTTGAAGAACTTCACTTAAATTTTTTTAAGACCAGTCTAGTGGTAATGAGTTTTACCTTGTCCTTGTTTGGAAAAACTCTTTATCTCTCCTTCAATTCTATAGGCCAGCTTTGCAGGGTAGAGTATTCTTGGTTGGCAGTTTTTTGGTTTGTTTTGTTTTTTGTTTTTCTTTCAGTCTTTTGAATATATAGTGTCACTCCTTTTGGCCTCCAAAGTTTCTGCTGAAAAATCTGCTGATAATCTTATGGGTGTTCCTTTGTACCTAACAGGTTGTTTTTCTCTTGCTGAGTTTAAGGCTCTCTTTTAGTCTTTATCTTTTGATGGCTTAATGTTAATGTGTCTCAGTACAGGTATCTTTGGCTTCTTCTTGTTTTATAATCCTTAGGTTCGTGGGATTTTGATACCTGTTTCTTTACCCAGATTAGGGCAGGTTTCAGACAGAATTTCTTTGAATAAGCTTTCTACCCTTTTATCTCTTTTCCTTTTGTGGACCTTTATGAGTGTATATTGGTCTACTTCTTCTCATTAGTTCCTTCACCTATCTTCACTTTTTTTTATTCTTTTTTTTTTTCTTGTTGCTCCTCTGATTGATGAATTCCTTTGCCTATCTATGAGTTTGCTGATCCTTTCTTCTGCTTGATCTAGTCTGCTGTTGAAACCCTCTAAGTCAAACTTTTCAGTTCAATTTTTATATTCCTCTGCTATGTCATTTCTGTTTGGTACTTTTTATTTTTTACTTTTTTAAAGATTTTACTTATTTATTTGACAGACAGAGATCACAAGTAGGCAGAGAGGCAGGCGGGGGAGGGGGAAAAGCAGGATCCTTGCTGAACAGAGAGCCCAATGCGGAGCTCGATCCCAGGACCCTGAGATCATGACCTGAGCCAAAGGCAGACGCTTTAACCCACTGAGCCTCCCAGGCACCCCTGTTTGGTACTTTTTTAATATTTGCTCTCTCTTTGTTGAAATTCTCACATTGTTCATATATTGTACCCCTTACCTCCTAAACATCTTTATGACCATTATTTTAAACCTCTCAGGTAAATCACTTAAATCTATTTAATTAAAATTGTTTTCTGTAGTTTTATCTTATTATTTTGCTTGGAATATATTCTTTTGTTTCTTCTCCTTGAATCTTTGTATTGGTTTCTGTGTATCAGATAAAATTGCTATCTCTCCCAGTCTTCACAGAGTGATCTTGTGTTGGAGATGAAGCTCATTGATCAGTCCAGCCTGTGCTCCTGGTTGTCTTCCAAGCTTTTATGATTGTTCAAGCCACGTTATTTGTTCTTAGTCACTCCCATTTGTTGAGTATGTGCCAAAACCCATCAATGTTCCTGGGGTGGGGGGCATATTCAGCACCTAGATGCAAGCTGGTTGTAAGTTGGATCTTCAGACAACAGCTATGAAAATATGTAGTAAAAACCCTTCCAGATAATAACTGGAAGATAGGCATTTTTGTTTGTACCTTCTGCACTGATCCCAAGTATATAGCCATGGGGGTGCAGGTGCTTCTAAGCTTATTAAAATATTCTTTGTTTTTGCAATCCTGTAGGACTACTGAATGCAAGCCTCTTTGGCTACCAGAGCCTCGTAATCTTTCAGATAACAGCCACAAAAACAGGGGCACTAGCTATGTGTATAAACTCCTTCCACAGAGATGCTGGCAACTTGAAGCAGGCTAGAGGGAGACAGCAAGGGAGACACAGGCTTCCCTGGTCTCCAAGGAAGATGGCAGTCAGCCTCTAGGTGTGTTCTAAATTAGACCATCAGGCAACAGCTTTTGAAGTATGCAAATATACTCCTTTTAAGGAGACAGGTGTTTTTGCTCCCTCTATGCTAAACCATGATGGTAGAAGAATGCTTCTTTGTTTGAGACAGTACAGTGAGATTCATGAATGGAAACCCCATTGGGTATCAGAGCCAGGCATTCTGGGCACATGTTCTTTGGGCAATAGTTGCAAAAGCTAGGGAGCAGACATATATACAACCTCTTTCCAGGTGATACTGGCAATTTGGTGCAAGCAGGAGGGAGAGGGGAGAGGTGGTGTCCTCTGGATATGTGTTAAGTCAGACAGCAGCTTCTAACATATGAAAATACATCCAACCTTTCAGAATAAGACAGGGAAGATTTTGTGTAGATTTTGCCTGTTCCCTCTGTGTTGAGCCCTGGAGTAATAGCTGCAATGAATTTTCAAGTCCTTTAATGAGTCTTTCTTTGTTATCATCTTATGAGTCTCATGCGTGCAAAGCCTGTTGGCTTTCAAAGCAAGGTGTTTGGAGGACCCCTCAGATAGGAATCTTAAAAGCTCGCTCACTAGACTTGGGGTCTAAACCCTTCACTCTTCAGAGAGAATCTGAGAGTTGGCTGTTCCCTCCTGATTGAACAGCACAATGCCAGGAGTGGGGTTTATGATGAGAGTACGTCTCAGCCTTTCCTAACCATTTCACTGTGGACATTTCCTCATTTGCCTTATGTGTAGGAATCACTCAGCTACTTCCTGAATTTCTTTTAGAGAGAATTCTTCCATGTACACCCATTCATTCTCTGTGTCCATAGGAGGAAGGGAGTTCAGGAACCCCCTATGTTATCATCTTTAAAACTGCTCTTGAAGGGTTCTCCATTTTGACACTTCTATTAACATTGACTAATTTAATTTCTAATCAGTGAAACATCCTTGACCTTTCCTACCTCCAGACATCTGTACAGAGTCTTTCCTCTGCTTGGAATGGCCCCACCTGAATTTCTGTTTAAGCAAATCTATTCACACTTCATGGTTCAGCTCAAAACCAATCCCAATAAAGTGTTTCCTTTTAGCTAATTTTGTTTCCATCTCTGAACTCACATAGTACAGCTGCTTTATTCCATTTCCCTCCTTCCTTATTCTTCTGTGTCCCATTTTCTTGTTCATTCTATATTTTTAATTATTTTAGTTATGAAATACCACACGAAGAAATATCACATGCATGGAGAAATGTCAAATCTACACTTTGACAATTAGTTCTAAAATGAATTCCTGTGTAATAATTCTCAAAGAAAAGAATTATAATATTGCCAAGACCCAAGAACCTCCCATGTGTTCTGTCCAGTTGACAGCCCCCTTTCTCTCTAACAGAGCTAGCCCCATTCCCTTTATAGTTTTACTATAATATATGAATCCCTGAGAATAAAGTTTCTTTTTTTATCTCTTTTTGAATTTTATGTAATTTTTAATTTTGCACTTTTGCTCTTTCTATAAAAAAGATTAAACTAGGGGCGCCTGGGTGGCTCAGTGGGTTAAGCCGCTGCCTTTGGCTCAGGTCATAATCTCAGGGTCCTGGGATCGAGTCCCATATCGGGCTCTCTGCTCAGCAGGAAGCCTGCTTCCCTCCCTCTCTCTCTTTGCCTGCCTCTCTGCTTACTTGTGATCTCTCTCTGTCAAATAAATAAATAAATAAATCTTTAAAAAAAAAAAAAAAAAAAAGATTAAACTACATAATAAACACCCTAAAACACACTCTAAAGGACAATAGGTATTTTGGGTCTTTTTCTCCCACAATGTAATAGTATTTAGCATATAATTGATAGCTATTATATTATTATTCTTATGTCTTTGTGGCATCTGTAGGTACTCCTGAACTGTTAATTAACTTTTGAATTAATAACCTATCTGTTTTAACATCTTGCTTCCTTGAGGGCAATGGTGCTCTTAAATTGTTTGTAAAATCCCCATATTACCTAGCACAGAATAGGTGCTTATTAATTTTTTCATTTTATTCAGTGCTATTGCTTTGCTATGAAATGATAGAAAACTTAATATTGAACGATCACATACAAGGAATCTTGCTGAATTACTCACTATGACAATAGCCTTTTCTATTTTCTTCATAGCCCTTGTTACTATTTGAAATTATATTGTTTTCTTATTTAATTGTTTATTTTCTGTGTTATCTCAAGTAGAATATGAGCTTCTATCCCTAAAGTTTAGGATATTAGCTGTCAAAATATAGGTGCTTAATGAATATTTGTTGAATTAAAAAAATAAATGAATTATTATAGGAATTAAGGAATTAGAGCTTTTTTTTTTTTTAAAGATTTTATTTATTTACTTGACAGACAGAGATCACAAGGAGGCAGAGAGGCAGGCAGAGAGAGAGGGGGAAGCAGGCTCCCTGCTGAGCAGAGAGCCCGATGTGGGGCTGGATTCCAGGACCCTGGGATCATGACCTGAGCTGAAGGCAGAGGCTTAACCCACTGAGCCACCCAGGCACCCCAAGGAATTAGAGCTTTTTATGACATTGATGTTTTATTAATGTCTATCATCTTTAGAACTCTATTGATTTCTCAGCTCCTGTATTTCTGGAAGACATTTATTCTGAACTTGGTTAGTTCTTTTCCTTCTTGAGAACATCAACTTTCTCTGAAGGCCAGAGTTTGCTCTGGAGAGGAAATAGGATCAGCTGTTACTTTTGACATGGGTTTAAAATGTTCTTCCTACAAAATGAGGGATAATTACATCTAGGGCATTTTTATTAAACTCAAGCAATAACGTGATTAAGGTACTAATGTTTTTCCACAGTAAAGTAAGGTTTTTATTACTTTGTCATAATATATAGTATATTCATATTTGAAAGAGTTGGGAAAATAATACTGGGTAGCTACAAAGTAGGCTCTGAACTCTTCAAGGCTATAAACCATTTGATTTTTGAAAGGTAACATGGTTACTATTTTCAAGGTTTTAGGAATTTTGTTAAGTTAAAACTGTGTTTTTGAGGACAAAATGAGAAATACTTCTTGTGTCTCATTTTTTAACTCTTGCGTTACTTTTATCATCTTCTCAGTGTGTCCTAATGCTGTTCTTAGGAATTCCCCATTTGGCAGGTAGTTATATTCCTTGAGCATGAATGTCTAAGATGTGATGGAAAACTGCGTTTTTGGAGACTCCACGTAAGGAACGAAATACCCTACGGAAGCATCTTATTTCTTTGTCTCGAAATTCTTTCCAGATATTTTGAAAGCCTGTGCATGAGAAAGGGGTCATGTTATATATACATGGGGCAGGGGTGGAATTGCAACCCATTTTATCTAGGTAGCCTCTTGTCTTTGTGTTGTGTGTTTATGTGAGAGTTTTCTTCCAATTGGTGTACATCTAACGTGCTGTGGAAACAGCATATCATACCAATATGCACATCTTCCATTTCCATTCCTCTCCACTCAGCAATAGAAAAGCTGAAGTCACATTAAGGTCTCATGAGTTTACATGGTCTTGGAGCTCAGGATGTGATTTTTAACTTGGAGGTAATTATTCAGTTCAAGATTTCTCATAGTCGGTTATAAACAACCAAGGGATATAGAGATATTTAATATTTGCATTAGCACTCTACAGTTTATATAAATCTTTGCAAAATATCTTCTCTTCAGAAGAACTCTTACCTTGTTGATGTCCAGGGTGACAGACCTTCCTTCCCAGAATTCTAAGAATGCACTGCTTCCCAAGCAGGTATGGACTAGATACTAAAGTTTTGAGACGTGAAGATTTCCTTCTTACAAAAAGCATGGCTATGCTCATCTCTATTATTAAGTACTTTCTTCTATACAAGACATCTTTCTGAAGGATGACTCCAAAACAGCATAGAGTATAGATCTATGGAGTACTTTTAACCCAATGAAAATATACCATGGTACAAGGATTCCTTTCAATTACTTGACCACAGCTGTTTCAGTATTTTTTTAAATGTTTTTGGAATTGATGGGGATAAAAGTTAAGTCGATAGTGTTGTCCCTGTTTGAGATCAGTTTGAGAAAAACAAAAAAGGTGCTGCTGTCAAGACAAACGTGCTTCCCTTTTGCTATGATTTCTCTTGAGGCAGCAACGGTGGAAAGATCACATCAACCACAGCCACAACATCTGCCCCTCCATACTCACACAGAAACACACACATGGAATTCTTTTCCAGTGTGCGTAGTTCAATTACACATCCTGACCAGTCTTACCAACTTCTCTATCGAAGAGTATGTCTTTGAAGGTGGGAGAAGTGCTGACTGATGCAAAGTGTTCTTTTTCAGTGCATGGTTCCCTCTGGAATGAGCAGTCTTTGTTTCTGAGCTAAAACGAACTGTCATTAATTGTCATTAAACACATCAATTGCATTCAACCTCATAGCTACCCCACTGAGGTGGGTATTCCATTTTGCCTGGCTCTCATGTGTATGTTTTGTTCTAGGCCTTAGGAAGCTCATCTCATCCACAGTATTTCAGCAAAACCATATTTCTCTCACAATTGTTCCTAATTATAGTGTTCATGTTGTATCCTCACAGTGTGTTGAGCCAACCTTTAATGTGGGAGGATGAGCAGTGGGAGTAAGATGGATGAGGGAGTATGTGACTCTTTGTGTTTGTATATGTTTATTCTTACACATACATTCTTTATATATGGTAAATAAATTAAACATTTGCAAAGCAAGTGAAATTGACCATGTGTGGATCATGAAGCATTTCCTGTGGGATGACAAGAGTTTACAAAAACTGTGGAATAAGAAAAAAACCTCCATGTACCTAAGAACTTAAATTTAAAAATTTTAAAGTAGGAGCGCACTTGGGTGGCTCAGTCAGTTAAGCCTCAGCTCAGGTCATAATCTCCAGGTCCTAGGATTGAGTCTGCATCAGGCTCCCTGCTCTGTGAGGAGTCAGTCTGCTTCTCCGTTCTCTCTCTCCCTCTGCTCTCTCTCTCACTCACTCTCTATCTCAAATAAATAAATAAAATATTTTTAAAAAATAAGTAAAGATAAAATTTCTAAAGTGAAAATTGACAAATCCACAATCATTGTGGGTTTAGTATCTCTCCCCCAAAATATGATCAAGCAGATAGAAATGTATAAGACATGAATGACTTAATAATTGTTATTTAACATATGGAAAGAATGGCATATACATCAAATTATTATACCTGGATATAATTTATAATTGATGTTTAAATATAAAATGTTACTTATCAAAAAGCAAAATAATTCGCCATATATTTTTCTCTACATGACTCTCAACTAAAGTTGGTTTTTTTATTTTTCTTTTGTTTTTCTTTTTACATGTAGCCAAAAGTCATAGTCTTTTCAGAAAAAAAAAATTAAAAACTTGGTTCATTAGCGTTTCGTAAGCAACTTAATCTAATCTGAGTAGAAATAATGTGTTCAATCTCTTTTTTTAAAGCACTGTTTAAATAGAACTCAGTAGACATGTGGATGCATCAAGCATTATGTATACACTAAAGAATTGGTTTTCAAAGTTAGCCTACATTAGAATCACCTGGAGGGTTTCTTCAAACAAGATTGTTAGCCCCAACCCTAGAGTTTCTGATATAATAGGACAGAGAAGGAGTCAGGAATTTGCTTGTCTAACAAGTTACCATGGGATGCTGATGCGGTGGTTGGGGACCATACTTTAGAGACCACTGAACTAAAGCACAACAAAACAGCTGTTTATGCCTCAAAGCTTCTTAGCCATTATATGTTTATATATTTAAATTAAATCTTTCAGATTATCAATATTTGAAGAATCTTTCCCAGAAATGGAAGTCCATTTAAAATGTAAAGATGGCATATATCAATTGGCTAAGTAAGACTGTTAGCAATGTTACAGGTTATTCCTCCCCGTTTTACTTTTTTTAAAGATTTTATTTATTTATTTATTTGAGAGAGCATGAGTACAAGCAGGGGGAGGGTCAGAGGAACAAGCAGACTCCCTGCTAAACAAGAAGCCCGATGTGGGGCTCAATCCCAGGACCCTGGGATCATGACCTGATCCAAGCACAAACACTTAACTGACTGAGCTATCCAGGTGCCCCTGAATATTTTATTTTTAAATAATCTGTACACACAATGTAGGGGCTCAAACTTACAACCCAAACATTTGAGTTTGTTTTAGCTCAGATCAAGAGTCACATGTTCTATCCCAGAGATCAAGAGTCATATGCTGTACCGACTGAACCAGCCAGACACCTCATAATTTTACTTTTTCCTTTTTTACTTTTATTTTTATTATGTTCAGTTAACCAGCATATAGTACATCATAAGTTTTTGATATAGTGTTCAATGATTCATTAGTTGCATATAACACCCAGTGCTCATCACCACATGTGCCCTCCTTAATACCCATCCCCCTACCCCCTCCTTTCTACAACCCTCAGTTTGTTTCCAGGAGTCCAGAGTCTCTCATATGTTTGTCTCCCTCTCTGATTTCTTCCCATTCAGGTTTCCCTCCCTTCGCCTATGGTCCTTCACGCTATTCCTTATGTACCACTTACGAGTGAAACCATATAATTGTTTTTCTCTGCTCGACCTATTTCACTTAGCATAATCCCCTCCAGTTCCATCCACATCAATGAAAATGATGGATATTCATCCTTTCCAATAGCTGACTTTTTTACCTTTTACTTCCATTTTCTAACCCTTGAGCCTCAGGGTTTGGAACACCTTAAGTGGTTGAATAAGGCATCTCTAGGAAACTAGCTAGGCTCTGATAAAGTCTTAATCAGTGTTTCTAAAGGATGTGAGTATATAGCTGTCAAGTCATAAGACTTTCCCACGATACATTTGACATAACAACAGTCTTAAGTGTAGCATAAAGCCATGCTTTAAACTGGAACAACAACCTCAAATCTGACAGGGAGGATAATTTTGTAATTGAAGAGAACAATCAGAACATTGCAGTGTAGAGGGGTGGTTGGTTGGCGCAATAGCTACCAAAATTGAGACTTTATATTTCAGAGTATGCTAAATGTTCCCTGTGACCTAAAATCCATTGCCCTTATACCACAGTATGTTCTACCTCCTGATTCCTCTGTAAAGGATTCAAAATTCTCCCAAGCAAATTTAGTTCCTTTCCTATATTTTTCTCATACATACTTTCACAAATAACATAGAACAACATTGTACAGTGCCCATTGGCATATCCGTTTCCCATTCAATTGGAAGGACCTTAAGGGCAGAGACACATTAATTTTGTCTTTGATTACCATACACCCAACATTGTGCCCAAGTTAAATACTTGTGAAAGGAAAGCCCTTCAAAACCAAAGATGGCACCTTGGCCATTATTGAATTGAGCACATCATTCCAGCACCAGAGTGCACAATGTATCTGTATTTGTGAAATTTATTGAAAGGGCATACCAGGAGACTAGCCCCAACACCTCCCAATATTAGATTTGTGGAAAAAAAATAAATCCCTAAAGTAGATTCCTGGTTAAATCCACTCTGAACAGACCAATAAAACCCACTACTCTTGATCCAGTACAGAAGAGATGGGAGCTGGGACTATAAGGAGATGTCCTTGCGGTGCCACTGCTGTCCCCTTGCCAACATCTCCGCATACCATCTCTTTCCCCAGTCAGAGCATTTTGTGTTGTTCTTCCTTGTTACCCGTTAGCCCCACAACCCATGTTGGTGCCATGGGATGCAAATTGCCAGCCCCAACACAAACCCTGTCTCTGAAGAGGCACTTGGTTGGCAGAGTGAAAACAGAGTAACGAGAGATGCCATCTGCATTTCCTACTACATAGCTCAATTAGTTGATTGATTTGTAACACTTTAAAAAACATTTTCTAGGCAAAGCAAATTAGGAGAGTGTTTTATAATGTATTCAGTTTAATTAAAACTGCACTAAGTGGAGTACTTTGCTTCTTGGTTTCAGAAAAAAATATTGTAAGGAAGTCACATACCATATTGATTTTCACCACCCTCCCCCAAACAGGAGCAAAATAACATTGCTAAAGGCTGCATCATCTAGAGCTGCACAAGTTTGCCTCTTTAAGAGGTTTTCCATAATTAGAAAGTAGAAGATTGGGTGGCAAGGGAAGACATAAGGGTACACACTTGCAAACTGGGGGTAGGTAGAAGGGGAAGCTAGTAGTATGCTCCAAATTTGAATATCCAACAATGCCTGCTCCTTGTGCACAAAAATGCTTTTATTGTCAGAAGGGGAAAAGAAAATCTCCCACGTTCCAGATCAATTCAAAGACTCAATTGAACAAGTTGGAAAAGTTGAACATAGATGCCTATCTTTACTAATAAAGTGAATGCAGAAACAACGTCCCAATATGAGACTTTCCCAAGTTTGGATAAATTAGATGTTACTCCAGCTCCCCTACTCACATCTCAGATTGTCCCTACCAGACGCCTTTCTCTGCCTTCCTGCTGCCTGTCACATCACCAAATGTAAGAGGGCTTCCAAATTGTTAGTCATCTGATTAAACCCTCAAATTATTGGAGACATTTGCATGGGTAATTTTGATTTATTTAAAAGCACTTTGTTTGCATTGCTCTTGTCTCAGTTTCTTTAAAGCCAATTACTGAGAAATTGATTGCATTGTTTTGATTTTTTAGATCATTTGGAACTTCAGAACACATCCCTTTGCATAATTTTTTGAAAGTAAAACCAAAACAAAACAATAAAAGGAACAGCCTATGGAATTTCTGTATTTCACATCTTCAGAACTTCTGCAGCATGCTAGTAAGCGGTGAAAGTAGGAGGAACAGTCATGGTTATTCTTCAGTACCAGGAAGACCAAAGTAGACAAGTTGGACCAACTGTTTCAGCTCCATCTCATGGGATTGAATCAGTAACATTTAAATAGGGCAGAGTTTCTTCTGGTTCTATTGGACTTCTGTTGGACTTCAGCAGCCTCTGGGTATTCTGAGGAACGGAATTCTGTTCCTCAGAATACCCAGAGGATGCTCTGGGTATTCTGAGAAACAGAATACCCAGAGGATGCTGGCAATGATGCTGTCCCATATCATAGAATATTCCTTTTCTTATCACTACTGTTTTATGATACTTCATTACCGAAATTACCTTGGAAAGATCAAAAACTGACCAGTGACATGAAATCTATCATCCACTCTAGGTAATACCCCCTTAATGAGGCCTGACTTCTCATCTCTAGTCCTTCCCAACCTACACATACAAAGTACTGCCTTGGGCTTGTCCATCCACTTTTTATAAGCAGTGGCATAAATTAAGCAGAAGGAACGATTACTACCCATTTCTTAGGATAGACCATTGCTTAGAAAATATTGTGAACAAATACATGTTAGGTATTAATTTCTTAAGATTGATAATATTCTAGGTCACCTCCAAGTGTATGCCATGGGGGAGTACCCCAAAAAGGCATTTCAGACTAACACGTCCATGTGATTCTATTTTTAAGACTCTAGTCTTCCTACCTTTCCAAAAACAAAGATGTTAAGAGATACCTCTGTGGGAACCCACTGATTCCATCAAGTGTGGTTTCATCTAATACATAATGACTCTAAGCCAAAAAAGAAGAAAGACAATCTAGTATTTCCGATTTTAAATATTACTAATGGGACTGGAAGTAAAAATAATTGCTATTTAATTACAGAAATGTGTACTCCGACGCACAAATGCCTGATAGAGGATAATGACATTGGACACTGAAAATGTTCTGTGGCTGCTGGGAACATTTGACAATAATTTACATGTTTAATTGAGTTGCTGTGAAAGGCTCATTGCGCAATTACATGTTCACTTAGGTGCTCAAATAGATACTGAAAATACCTATGTTTCACTTGTACCTATTGCCCAAATGGCTGCTGCAAAAAATGTTGCCATTTACTTATGTGGGGGACTATACATATGATTGCACTTTACTGTGTGTTTAAAATGCCTTCTGCCCTTAGGTTTGATGGCTCAGTCTTGCTCTGAGCAACGCTGCAATGCAGACTATTTATGGAACAATATTGCCCTCTGGCAGTGAGGCAGCCATTGGTTTTAATAACTGTTTTATGTCATTTTGACAGCTTTTAAACTAGTCACACCCAGCAGTTTAGGCCAGAAGGGAAACATCAACGAATGCCGGCAGGAGTTTTGTATTACAAAACCTATATGTGCATTTATATTAGGAAAACGCTACAATTCTTGCCTTAAAGAAAAGCTGCATCCCCAAGAGGCCTACTGAGTTTTTGCCAAGTAAAGCTTAGAGAAGTGCAAATAATCGTGACGATATTGTACTCAAAATACAAGCAGAGACCAGAACCACTCTCCCTTTCTGAGACTCGTGAGCTGGAGTTCCACAAAGACGAAGTCTGGAAGCCCATGGCAGAGCTTCCTCCCATTGTGCATTTTGGAGACGCTCATGGGATCAACAAAGAACCGCCGGGTCCTATCTGATCTTTTGAAATGAATCCCCTTGAGGAGTGTCCAGGCTTTCCACGAACAACCCAGGGCTGCTCACCGGAGCTAGAGAAACCCAAGACTGGGGAGCAGCTGCCAGTTCCTGGAGGGTATCCCTGCTGCTTCCCAGCTACTTACTCAAAGCGAATGCCTCAAAAGAGCCAGGTGGGCTTTCCCAGCTGAGCTGGAATTACGGGGAGAGAGGGCTCTGCTATATTTAAACATGCAGCTTCCAAACAGCTGAGAAAGGCATAGTTCTGTAAGCACCCTCCTCTTCCAGCCCAGTGGTCATGGCTGAAAGCATTTCTGTGATTGCAGGAGGCAGCTCCAGATCTCATCTCCGTTGTTGGATCTGGAAAAGCAAGGCCTTGGAAGGAGACCCCAAGCATCTGTCATCGCTCCCATGAACTCGCTTCTAGCTACAGAATAGGTCGTCCCTCTCTGGGGGCAGAGTTCAGAGAGATGGGCCGGGAGGACTCCTCAGGAGAGGCAAGAGTAGATAAAAGTAGCATTTTATGCTTCTGCTTCGGGCACACAGACGGGATTGTCTTCCGCCCAAAATGCCAGGAAATACACTGCACACTGATTTTCAGCTATTACTTCCCAAAGGGAAGACACCAAGATTAAGAAGGGACCGTTCTTGCAATTATAATTCAATAATGCCAAAATTAAAGATTTGGAAATTAAAATAAGATATGAAAAAAACCTCAAGAAGGATCATTACAGAGAATAGAAAGAGAAAATAAAGATGCTGGATTCAGAAAACTGAGTTTAAATGAAACCTAGAAAGGAATTTAAGACTCTTCCTGCATATACTGAAACAATCAAGAGTCAATTACATTAATTGAGTTATTATGTACAGTCCTTTAGATTAAATGTTGATTTTTTTTCTGAATTGTCCTTTTTTAAAAAATTAGTTAAATCGTTATCATTCAAATTACAACATGGGTAGAAAAGGAGTAGATTTAGCTTATAGTAGAAAATTAAAACAATTACCTTAATTGTGCGAGAAATAAACAAAAATCGCTTCAATTATGCTCAACTAAGGAAGAAGGTTTATTTGCATCTATTTTAGCTGACTCAAGAATATACGTAACGTGTATACCCACATCTTAGGGGTAAAATGCCAGAAGAACATCAGGAACTGAGCATGAAACAAAGCAAAGGAGGAGAGAGGGTTGGGTGTAATATGGCAACATCATATGTCTAAGCCCATCCAACAGATAAGAAGCTAGAGCATCCCCGCCAGAGCAGGTACCATCCCCAGCCAACCATTCAAGCTCTGATCCTTCCAAGCAACCCATTTTCCAAATTAGCTTCCAAATGATTTCAAGAGAAACTGACTCTGAAAGGAAGACAACTCCTTTTCCTTAGTGAATGACTTCAGGAAGCTCTTTAATTTTTCTTCTCTGCATTCACTATTAAAAGCTCTCCTCGGGCGCCTGGGTGGCTCAGTGGGTTAAAGCCTCTGCCTTCGGCTCAGGTCATGATCCTAGGGTCCTGGGATCGAGTCCCATATGGGGCTCTCTGCTCAGCGGGGAGCCTGCTTCCTCCTCTCCCTCTGCCTGCCTCTCTGCCTACTTGTGATCTCTGTCTGTCAAATAAATAAACAAAATCTTAAAAAAAAAAAAAAAAAAAAAAAGCTCTCCTCAAAATTCTCTACTTCAGGGCGCCTGGGTGGCTCAGTGGGTTGAGCCTCTGGCTTCAGCTCAGGTCATGATCCCAGGGTCCTGGGATCAAGGCCCACATCGGGCTCAAGGCCTGCATCGGGCTCTCTGCTCAGCAGGGAGCTTGCTTCCCCCTCTCTCTGCCTGCCTCTCCGCCTACTTGTGATCTCTCTCTCTCTCTCTGTCAAATAAATAAATAAAATCTTTAAAAAAAAAATTCTCTACTTCAGCACTACGTTTCACTTCACAGAGGCTCTCCTTGGAAGAGCTGTGTGGGCCAGGAATGATGCAGGTCGTAGGGTCTACAATTTTCATTTTGTTCTGTTGGACTTCCTTTTGTGGACAGAAGTGACACGATTCACATCTGGGAGTCTCATCCAGGGAATAAATACAGTGTGCCAAATGTGATCAAATAAAAGCCCCAGCTATTTTTAGGATTGAATAATAACAATGGCAATAATGGTATTATAACAATATCAAGAACAATGATAATTTGTTATTACTTCTTAGAAGATTCTGAAGGACTAACTACTGTTCATAGATTATGTCTTTTAATAATCACAGAATTTCTTTGAGGTAAAGATTGTTGTTTCCTGTTTACTCAGGTGGAAAATAAGGACAAGGGAGGTTATTTCGGTTGCTTAAGGGGCAGGGCTAGTAAGGATGCGAACTCAGGTCTGTCTGTCCCAAATCTATTTTTTATGACCTCCAACTACTTTTGTTTTTCTTGATTAAAAGAAAAATAGTTCTGTGGTAGATGGCATTATCAACCATGAGTCTTAAACCTCCCGGAACCCACACTCTTTGCCATGGGACTCTGGAGATCCTCCCACTAAAGGAGCAGAGTTTATTTCCTGACTCTACCCACTTTGATCTTGGGTTTGGCCATTGGACTTTACAGTGGTGACATTGCACTAATAGCTCTTAGCCCGGGTTTTCATTTGGCTGTGGTTCTTCTGGCTGTCCTCTAGCTGCTTCCCATGGCTATGAGAAGCTAGCCTTGGTTAGCTTCCTGGTCCCAGGAGGGGTACAAGGGAGACACAGGACAGAGCTGCTCTGGTTGACCAGCTAATCAACCTCAGATGATGCAGAGATACATGAACACTAATAAATAATCATTGCTATCCAAGCTTTGGGGTGTTTTTAATAATTATAATGGCAACAGATACCCTCTATATGGTCTATTTTGAAGAGTATGTACTAAGTGAATGGGTGCACACGCATGTCCACATACACCTGTACACATACCTGTGTATGAGCCTTACTGTCTTCAATTCAGATAACCATTTCATGCAAATAAATTTGTCATTATCAAAGGAGAGGAAGTTTCAGGGTTATTTTCCTTTAGAAAACCATAACCCTTTCATTTCCTTTTTGGTTCCCCCATTAAAAGCCAAGATGTTTTAAGATAGTTTAGCTGCTTAACTCTGGCTTTGGGCTTTGGTGAGTTTTTGATAACTGACACTTAACAGGGACCCTCTCCGCACCACTGACATATCTCAGTAAGAGGGAGGCATCTTGACCCCTGCAGGGCAGTGACAGTTCAGTGTTCTCTGTCGAACCCCATCCTGGTTGTTCTCAGCTGTAGGACTAACCCGGGGTGGTTTTGACTTTGAACCAGATCAGCAGTGACGAGTGAATGTGAATTGCGAAATAGCTTTGCAACATCAAAGTCTGCCATCAAGTGGTATCATGTCATTTTATGATATAAGACACTAGACAAAGGCAAAATGCTGAAAGAAAGAAAGAAAAATGTGCACACAGATATATTCACACACACACATGCACACAGACACACATTTAACAAGGCATTAGAAGCTGTTCTCAGATTGTGATTAGGTCAGAGTTCCTGCTTTGTACCTTTGGCTTTGGTATATTGACCTATCTGCATTCACAATGAGTATTTGATACAGTCAATGCTACATTCTTGGAGTATAACTAGGTCTATAAGATGAACTGGATAACTGGCTTAATTTTGACAGAAGTCAGATCCAAATAATCTTGCCTAAAAAAAATAAAATAAAATAATTTTTTTTTTTGTTTTTTGTTTTTTGTTTTTTGGCTCAATGTTTCTAGTTAACATGGCTTATGTTATCGCCACTGAGAAAAATGAATCTGGGTCAGTTGTTACAAACAAATACAAGTTGATATATTCAACTGCTATAGTAGTATTACTGCCAATTGATTCATCTGAAGTAATATTTCCTTTTATAATTCATGAATAAAAATGTACATGTTATGATAGTTGGTACTCTGTGAGATATGCTCTAATTTGCTAATATCTAAGTGGGAAATAAACATATTTGTATTTGATTTGGTCTAGATTTTTAGCAAGATTTTCATAATTTCAATAACATATTAATGAGTTTCATTTGTAAATGGGAAGCCTCCAGGGTTTAGAACAAGATGTGTGCTTCTGTCTTGGTGGTTTGAGGGCAATGCACGGGAGATGTTCCCTCTGGAAGAAAGGCTGGAAGTGGGCGGTCAGTTGAAAAAAAGGGCTACTTCCATTTGCACAGAAGAGAAGTGCATGATTAAGGGAAGGCTGTTTAAAGCCTCTGCCTTCGGCTCAGGTCATGATCCCAGGGTCCTGGGATCAAGCCCCACATTGGGCTCCCTGCTTAGCAGTGAGCCTGCTTCCCCCTCTCACTCTCTCAGATTTATACATATGTATATGTATACATATGTATCTACCTTCATACATAGATTGGAAGGTGGACATTAGGTAGGTAGGTAGAGCTCCTCTTGGCACAACTTCATCAAATATTCCTTTCGTGTTGCAGTGACAATCTATACAATACAGATATCTGTGCTTTTTCTACTTTCAAGAAAAGTAGGTATAATACAAATGTAGATACTTGTGTTTTTTACATCCTTTCATGAAACCAATAAAATATTCAAGAGCAAGAGAG
The DNA here is from genome assembly GCF_963455335.1 of Martes martes. NCBI lineage: Eukaryota > Metazoa > Chordata > Mammalia > Carnivora > Mustelidae > Martes > Martes martes. The sequence goes on from NC_137896.1 coordinate 39,734,639, forward strand.
AGATAGCAGAGACAGGCAGAAAGAAAGAGACACTAAAGAAGGAGAGAGTGGGGAAAGAAAATAAACATCACTTTCCTTTCTCTCTTTGAAAACAACCCTGGGAATCTTGGTGTATTTCTTTTGTGTGTTTCATTTGCCAGTTGTCTTCCTCCCAGTAAATCATGTTTTCCAGTGTGGGTCTCATCATTGATTTCACAGATTGAGAGAGGTTGCCTAATTTTTTGTACTGCCTGAAAATCCACAAACTACTTTCTCACATTTCTCTCTAGAGCCTTCTAAAATCTCTATGTTATCTTTGGCAATTTCTGATGACACTTCTGACCTGGAGATCTATTTCTGAGAACCAAAGCTCTAGCCATCACAAGTCACGTTGGTCAATGTCATTTCTTCTTACGGTTTCCACTTCACTGTTTAAGGCTTAGCATTTTTCCTTCAGAATAGGAGCACATTGATGATCTTTTATTACTTAGGTAACTGACTGTGATGACAGACAATTACAACAATCCCTTCTTACTTGAGACACTGCAATAATTACCTTTTGCTACATGACAAACCACCCCATAATATAATGAGGGAAGAAACAGATGTTTACATCTCATGATTCTTTGGGTCCAGAGGTCTCTCTACATGATGCCTCCATCTCTGGCTGGCTAGCCCAAGCTTGTTCACATTGTAGCAAAAAGGAGTCAGGCAGGAAGAGAGGATAGGCCCCAGTGCATAGCCTCTGATTTCAAGTCTCTGATTCTGTCAGATTTGCTACCGTCCCACAGACCAAACCAAATTACGTGTCTAAGCCTAGATTCAGTGACGGAGCTCATCCACATTCATGGGAGGAACTGCAAAGAATCTATATATATTTTTTAAATCTACCACAGACACCAAAAATGAGAGGGTTACTTGTTCTCTTTTCCATCGTAAAGGTTACAAATTAGCACAAAATGCATACTTTCTCTAGACTATGTATAGTTACATTTTATGTGTTCCCTTCCTCCTTTTGTCAAGACTTATACAGATCAATTCTGGGAAGAATAGCAGAGCCCTGTGGTGTACTACATTTTAAGAATACTGGTGACAATTTATTTACCCAGAATCCTGTCTCAGATTGTATAGTCTGGGCATTGCACGATCTAGGAGACGCTGTTCACATCACATTCATAGTAATTTTGTATTTTTATTGCAATAATTTCTTAGCAAATAGTAAGTTTCTGGAAGAAAGAAGATTTTTTTTTCTAATTTCTAAAAAAGTGACTTTTTCCTTGTGACTTACGTTGACAAGTCCATCTTTTTCCAAATGAAGAGAGATTTATTACAATAAATGGCAAGAAAGTCCCCGACCTGCATAGGTTATCTTTAGCTGCTCATGTCTTCTACTTTGAAGTGCTTGTCTTTTTCTGATTTCTAAAAAACAAGTCACCCTAGTCTTAATTGTTATAGATTGTGTTTGTTAATATTCGTAATTACAGAACAAAAATTTCACAATTTTAAAGTGTGTTTGATTTCCTAAATTTGGAATTGTTTTTCTCTGTACTCCATTTTGTTTGCAGTTTATCACTAAATGATTTTTTCTGTATATGTATTTATGTATATACATATATACATATATAGTGAATCTATATACTTTAAAAATATTAAAATATATTTAATATTTAAAATGATTAAAATATTAAAATAATAAAGTATTTTTAAAATATTAAAAATAATAAAGTATTGTCACGGCTGTGTAGCTTAGTCAGTTAAGCTTCAGATTCTTGGTTTCAGGTGCCTGGGTGGCTCAGTTGGTTAAGCAACTGCCTTTGGCTCAGGTCATGATCCCAGAGTCCGGGATTGAGTCCCGCATTGGGCTCTCATCTCCACGGGGAGTCTGCTTCTCCCTCTGAACTTCTTCCCTCTCATGTTCTCTCTCACTGTCTCTCTCTCAAATAAATAAAAAAAATCTTTTTTAAAAAAAGAAAGATTCTTGGTTTCTGCTCAGGTTATAATCTCAGGGTGGTGAGATCGAGCCCCATGTCGGGCTCCTCATGTAGCTGGGAGTCTGCTTGAGATTCTCTCCCTCTCCCTCTGCCCCTCCCCTGCCCATGCACACTCTTTCTCTCTCTCTAAAATAAATATAATCTTTTAAAAAAGTAATATTAAAATATTTTTAAAATTCTTAAATACATGTTGCTCTATATATATTATATGCAAATATATTTTATACATTCTACATTTTATATTTATATACATTACATATATTTACATATAAATATAAATAGATACTTTTTTCTGCCTCTTAGTGGATTTCTCCTAATCCTTTGATTTTATTATTTCAGACACTCAGAACCCTCTATGTTCCTAGAGGTTGTAGTCTAGTGGAACTGGAAGCCTTACGTGTGGGTTTGGAGATCTGGGATGTTCAGTGTGTTCCTATTTCCTGGAAGCATAATGATGCTTATTTGAAAAAGTCAGTTGCATATTTTAATACAGTTTGCTCTATTCTAATGCAGAAACACTTCCTTACTGGGATTTTTTAATGCTGCATTTATATCACTTATTCCAAAACATTTATTTGTACTGAGAATCCTTTCAGAAGACTTTATAATCCTTAATTTTTATCCAGTTGACAAATTTTATTTGAGCATCTTTGGAAATTTTGATGTAAACTCACAGTGCAATTGTTGGATTAGGATGAGGTGGAAATAAATTTACAATTTATTTCTATGTTAACCAAGATTTCCTATCCTTTGGAATAGGTAACATAGTTAAATATTAACTTAGAATTAGCTATGGTATTAGGACTCATTGCAAAAAGAAAACAAAGCAATATAAAAGCTAACACTGAATCTCTATGTTGGCTTCCTTTGAAAGAGTCTAGAGCATTCTCAAATTTCTATTTAAGAGGGAATGTGCATAAAACAAGGCAAGTCAGAAAAGGCTTAAGCTTGGATGCCTGGGTGGCTCAGTGGATTAAAGCCTTTGCCTTCGGCTCAGGTCATGATGTTAGGGTCCTGGGATCAGGTCCTGCATTGGGCTCTCTGCTCAGCAGAGAGCCTGCTTCCCTCTCTCTCTCTGCCTGCCTCTCTGCCTACTTGTGACCTCTGTCAAATAAACAAATAAAATCTTAAAAAAAAAAAAAAAGAAAGAAAAGGTTTAAGCTTATTAATCTCATCCTGAGAGGGTGTTGGTTGTAAATTAAAAATACATTTATTTTTCAATGATAACTGGCTCAAATTTCTTAAAACATGGAAGTTCCCAGGTAAACACACATGCACGTACATGCTCACACATGTGTGTGCACACACACATACATGCAAAGCTATGTTTTATTTTTGCACTTGAGAATGACAATGACAATGGTTTATCTTACCCACAAGTAAAATAATGCAAAATAATGCTGTATAAGAAACTATCCTAAAACTCACTGGCTTATAGCAATGAGCATTTATTTATTTATTGAACTCAGGTTGGCTAGAATATCTCTGCCTCAGGCTTGGTCTTGACCTTGGCTTCAGTCTTCGGGCTCAGTTCCACTCCATGTGTCTTATTCTAAGCTCAAGACAAAGGACAGCAACTTCTTGGAACAACCCTTCTCATGGCGAGTAAACACAGAGCCAAGCCAAACAGCCAAGCATATTTAAGGCTTCTGCTCATGTCACATATGTTGACAGTTTTTGACCCAAGCAAATCTTGTGCTCAAACTCCAAATCAATGAGGTATGAAAATGTATTCTATCCACGGGGACACAGAAAGAGCCATCAATATTTATAGAACAATAATCCAGTATTTCACATTTACCTAAAAAATCTTATAAACATAAATGCCTATAGAGACTGACAGGAACTATTTGAGTAAGCCGGTCTAGGTGGGAAACAAAGCAAACAGCAGAGGAAGACCCCATCCGAGAACATGGCAGAAACAAGAGCTTCAAGGATTACTGCTTTGTAGGAATTCCCAGGGAATTTCTGCCAAGTACTTGATTTTTTAGAAAGAGGGCATGGAAATTCGTTACCTTATGTTCAAATGTTTTGTTTTTAAATGTTGGAAAGCAGTTTACTTTGAAAAATTATGTTTGAGCTAAACAAAACTTGCCCTCAGACCAGATATAATTTGGAGTCTGCCATTTGCAACCTTTGACCAGAAGTCTCTTTAAATTACCAATACACAATCCTACAATTACACATTTCAGAAAGTTTTAAAATCTTTCCTTTGTGTTCAACAACAGCAAGGCCATCATTTCACTTTACCACAGGCAGGGTTAACATTGGTCAGATTCTTTGGCCTATTCCTCTGTAGATGTTTTCTAAAAATAAAATTTTTTAGAAAGTGCATATATAATGATACAATACAATGATATAAATATATTACTAGAGAGCTACATAGTTTACGCAGTGCTTTCAGAAAGTACTCAAATTGATTTAACCCTCACAGCAAGTAGTGGGGTTATCATTTTGCGATGAAAAAATCAGCTCCAAAAGATTATGTCATTTTTTTCCCAAGGTCATAAGGTTAAGGTCATAGCAGAGGTAAGATTCTAGGTCATCTAGCTCTCTCTTTTTCAGGTTAGATAATCAAGATCTACAGAACACCAAAGCTATTTTGACTACTGTCCTGATTTTATTCTAATATTCAATGTATAGTAGAGTGGTGTGTTCTAATATCTTCTATTTTAAGCATGTAAATCTTTCTTTGATGGAGAGCTACTGAAGGCCCTACAAGATAATCATGATGTTGCCATTGTCCTGATTTGTACTCTCAGTTACATCTGCTCTTGTGTCTTTAAACCTCATTCCTATCAGATGATTTAATAATGATTATCTTGTCTACAAATAATTGGTTTTGTTTTGTGGTTCCACTTGACCCTCCCAGTGACATGATGCAGTTTAAGAATGTCACAGATGTCAAGCTGTAAAGCAGAGAATGCTATTTTTTTAATCAGAGAAATATGGTGATTCAGTGTCTAGAACATATTCCTAAAAATGAGTGGACAGAGAGATTCTCCCACAAATCAGCTCTGTGATTCTCAGCTTTGACACCTCATTTGCTCTTGAGATTGTCTAAGAAAAAGTAAGATGATACAAAAATGGTGAGAATTCTGTGGAAAGATGAAGTTTTAATCCAGGTTCAACTTACTAATTAATTAACCAATCAGATCAATCCCCTGTTAACTCATTCGAACAGTATAAGCTGTGTTGGCCAACTATATTGCACTGATTTATTCTCATAATTAATAGAACCATGCAGCATTCCAGTTACAGATTGATAATTGAAGCATTATAAAGTTGAAACAGTATACAAGTGTGTTTTCCTTTTCTGAAGATTGCTGATAAAAGCCATCCTTTTGGGAGGTGCTGACTATATCCCCTCAATAATGAATAATACAAAATACTGAATAGATGTCATGAACAGTATTGCACTTGAGAGAGGTCACCATGAGTCCCAAAGCAAAGTTTATAAAATACGAAAGAAGAAGATAAAGGAGAGACACAGTTCCCATTTAAATTCCTTTGCCAGTATTTTGTGGCTGTTTTGTTTTTAATATCTCCCTTGGAGCAATGAGTCAAATGCCTTCCATCAAAGAAAAGCAATAGTGATATACATTTTGCACATAGTAAAATCTGCATGATTTCATGGCTGCTAAAAAGGAAAATATTTCCTCTCTTTCCCTCTTCCTGTGTGTCTTTAGTGTAATGAAGTAACTTCCCTTGGAGGTCAAAGGATTCTGCCATTTCTCTTTCCATGTTTTTAGACATTTGTAACCTCCTGCTTTGAAACTTGTTTTGTGTTTGGGGGAGTTTTAATAGATAGTATTAACTGGTGCCTAAAGGGGGAAAAAGTTATCTCTATGTAAAAGCAGTAAAGTTATAGGAAAGCAGCTAAGCAATTCAAGAGAGTTATGTTAATTGCTCTTTCAAGATTCTTGGTCCCTTGTGGTCAGAGCCTTAGGCCTCTGGAGTTCACTTTTCTCTCAGTGACTCCATTTCATTCCTTTTCCTGTGTATGCTGTGCCTTTTAGAGTTTTCCAGTTCCCTTCTCCTTTGAAATCTCAAAGGCTGTCCCCTGGAGGATCCACTTCTGAGCACTTCTGTCTACTTCTGAACACTTCCCAGAGATTCGGGAGTGTCAGAATTCCCAGGAGGGCTGTTGGAGGTCCACATCCTTCCCTTCAGGCTGAGTGGTGAAGTAAGGGGAAAGGCTTCCAGTTCAGAGTGGATCTTCCTGGCTGGAGAGCCAGGGGAAGATAATGGGGCTGTGGCTGGAAGGGAGGATAGCATACTTTGTGGCCTCAATCCAGCATTCATAGCCATCTCCATGGGAAGAATTCCAAAGAGAATAAAGTTTCAGGGGGAAAAAAAGAAAAGAAGAAAGGTATTTTGTATGGGAATAGTGATCTGCCTCCCATCTGATTTCTTTTTTTTTTTTTTTAATACTTATTTTTCCCTCACCTGTCTTCTGCAGGAAAACAAAACAAAACAAAACTAAAATTGCACAATGACTTTCTAAGAACAATATAACTATATAAATGTGACCGCTTTGAACTGATTTTGAATTTGACCCTGTTCATATATGTATTTAAATTGATTTGTGCTCCAATGCAAAATCATACAGGATAGTCAAATACTTTGGGAACTATGTGGCTGGATTGCAGGATGTTTGGCAAATGAAGGGGGGAAACCCCAGAATGACCCCCAGATATCTTAAAGAGATCAGACTTTCTAAGAAGGGGAGACTATCCCCGAACAGACTGTCATATTTCTTGAACTTGAGAAAGATTCGTTGGTACCCCAAACTAAAAATAAAATTGGCCTCTCAATTGATGATTAAGATGACCCAGACAGAAAAGAATGAATTGTAACAAAAGTGGGAAAATGTGGATAGTTTCACCCTGACTCACAGCCAAGTGGAAAGGCATGCATTTCTAAGTATACAGTTCTAGGCCTGGTATCTCAGACTTGAAGCCCTAGGTCCCTACAGATGTGTCTCACTTGGCCGGCGTAAGTTTGCCTCCATTTCCATAGAATTTGAAAAACCAGATGAAGTTATTGACAGTGTTTAACAATGTGATGTTTCACATAGTAATCCAGATTTCTGGCTTCTTTTGGAAGACCTAGATACCCATGCCCAAGGACAGAATAGCAGCTACTTCTTTTGGTAGTGGCTTATGCTCATCAGGTCTACATGGTCACATCCAGTCCCCCTACTTCATCCCCCTGAGCACTCCCTCCACATACACATATACCCTCAAGTGTCTGACTCTTGGTACCTTTCACTTATCCCCCTGATTGCTGGACCGTCATTGCTGGGCCACCACCCGTTCTTATTATTTACCAGGCACCCTCAGCACTGCCCTTAGATGTTCTCTGTAGTAATGGGCTATGTTTACCTGTGAGCCTTCTCTCGCTCCAAGGACCAGTGGTCTACCTTAGTGACTCCACTGTGAAATAATGGCTACTCCCTACATCAGCTCTCGACCCCAACAGGTGCTGGCCCTTTCTCATTGTGGATCCCAGCCTGTCATCTTGACCTTGCTCCAGGCCACTCACATGTCAAATAAGTAGTTATTTAAATCAAATCATATAATGAAAAATTAAGCTGCTACGCAGCAATGATACACATTGATGCTACTATTACATACACCTACAAGAGTTGTTCTCTTTCTAAACTAAATGACAAGAACACCTCTTTTTAAAAGTTAACACTTGCAGACCTGCCCAACAGCCTCATATTCACTCCAAAAATAAATTTCTATTTCACAGGAGGTGGGGAAAAAAGGAAAACCAAATTTCATGTCTTGATTACTCAACAAGAGAGTGTATTGATGACTCGAGTTGTCCTGAGCTAGGTAGTGATTATATTTAAGTGCCATAGAAGATTTTCTTGGAACAGATTGCAATCACTATAAGTACTTAGCATTGCATTGCTTACATGAAAGGAATGCAACTGAGATGAAAAGAAACCTCCTTAGTATAGATTAGTTTGTCTATTGTCCATTAACTATGAATGAAAGTTGAAATTCAGCTCATTGTGATGCAGTGCTGGATTCTATAAAAACAATAGTCCTTGTTTGAAGAACTGTGGGAAGATCTCCTGAGCTTTTTTTGCTGGAGTGGTTACTTGTGGAGGTTACAGGAATTTAAGAACAGGATTTCTTCTTGCTATTGGCATAAATATGTTGTGATATACACATACATATGTGTATACACATATCTGACTATACAGGTGGTGGGTGTGGGTGTGTGGGTGTGTTTCTGAGGCCCTCCTACTTCAAGCAGCATTTCCTCTTTTATTTAGTTTTATATAATGGGATTCCATGTGAGATAACACTTCAGGAGAAAATGCTGATAGTCATAAGCAAAATTTAGGAAAACGCTAATCTAGTCTGGCTTGCCTGTTTTCTACATGGGGCGGTAATACTAAGAGACATTATGGAACTTCTGCAAAGTCACCGACTGGTTGGTGGTACAGCCAGGTTTAGACCATAAGGCTCAAAACTCCTACTTGGATCTTCTTTGCACTCTATTGGCTAGTATTTATTGAGTGTTTGCTTTGTGCAGAAACTGTGCCACACCCGAATTATCTCAGTTAACAATCCCACGAATGCCATGAAGTCAGTATTATTCATGTTGGAGATGAAGATAAAAAAGTGCTAAGCACTGAGCCCAACTCAGGGCTTGATGTCACCACCCTGAGATCAGGACCTGAGTGGAAACCAAGAGTCCAGCGCTTAACCAACTGAGCCACCCAGGCACCCCTAAGTCTAAGTAATCTGATTCCAAAGCCGCTAACTGTTCTCTTAACCACTTCTATTTACCATCCTCATAACCATGCTTATCAAAGATGGTAAAATAGACCATAAAATCAAATTTTATATATTTTTACACCCATGAATGGAATAAAAAACCATATTCGATCATGGCATTTTAATTATATACTCTGTACTCTTCTGAATTCCATTCTTAAAGAATTGTCAGACTTGAAAAGATCAGCTCACTGAATCCAGAACTGGTGAGTTTAGAGCTAACAATTTTGCAGATCATTATGGAGACAGATTCCCCTTGATCTGAGGAGATAATAAAGAACATCTTGGTATACTCACGATGCTACCAATCAATACAGGGTAATGACAATGAGCCATAGCTAGGAGAGTTGAGAGAATGGTACTTTCGAACTGGAAAACAAATCCAACATAACAGTGTTTGGAAGAGTCTCAGATAAGGGTCTAGAAGGCACTATGCTTACCAACGCAATCTCTAGATAGTCTTAGAAGAACTTCACCCTCGTTACACTCTCCTGAATACACTGTGGTAGATGCTGAGTTACCTCATTAGAGTCCCAATGGATAAGGATAGATGCTGCTGGAGGGCACCATGGTAATACCATCTCTCTGTTTTGACAAAGAGCCAATTCAATCTCTCAAATTTGCTAAATGAAGGGTGATTATTTCATCCCCTGCTCAAAATGGCAAGAGGCCACTCCTAAAATATCTGGACCAACCCATTACCAGAAATGAACTATTATCCCACCTCTTGAAGTGTTCATTCAATTTGGCTTTGTCTGCACATAGGAAAGTTACACAGCAAATAAAAGTGTTTCAATAGCTAATATAGGTCTAAAACAAGTGACCAGTCATTTCAGGTAACAATGTCCTTTAACTAAATGGGATGCTCAGAATCCATAGGTGGATATAGGTTTGGGGTCAGTAGTGTACATACAGGGTACCAGGTACAAAGACCACTAGTGAGTTAGGAGCAGTTGTACCTGCCATTTAGAATAACAAAATCAGGATGCCTGGGTGCCTCAGTCCATTAAGTGTCTGCCTTCAAGTCAGCTCATGATCCCAGGGTTCTGGGATCGAGTCCCACATCCTACTCTCTGCTCAGTGGGAAGTTTGCCTCTCCCTCTCACTCTCCCTTTGAGCTCTCTCTCTCAAATAAATAAATAAAATCTTTAAAAATAAAAAAAGGATAACAAAATCAGCTCTGGAGGTGCAGATGGGACTTACAGAGGTGATATGAAATCTTCCAGGTAAACACCCTATTATTTAGTGCACAAAGATAACGATTTACTAAATGCTACCCCTCCATCTTCTATGCTGTTATAGGTAGATGAGTTCCTATGGCCCAGCTGAAGGGAACTGTGGAAGGGAAATTCATAACCCTTATCAATATGATCATTTGAATTATAATGATGAAAATACGTTGTAATTTCTAGCTCACAAAAATAGTGAGTGATTTTTAGATATTTTTAAAAGATAGTTTAAGGTTTGTGTGTTGTGCTCCTCTATATTCAAGATGAACTGAAGAATTAAAGTGCTTTTAGAAGTATTGTTTAGTTTGAAAAGCATTTTTCCCAAAGTACTTAAGTATTAAAAAAATATATCTGATCTAATTTTCACTGTCTCCACATGATTCCATGAATATTTTCAGAACAACAGAGATTACAACATAGTATCTTCTACAGGAAAAATAAACTTATTTTTTTTCCATAGTGGTTCCCAAGCTTGAGATAATTCAACAGTAAACCCCATAGTACACCCCAGACATCACCAGCTGCATAATTACAGCTAAATCCAAGTTGACATCAGGTCAGTTTTTGCTTCAAAGTTTTTGAGGAAACAGAGGAGGATTTGATGAGATTATTTTAATCCTTGGTTGCATTTTACTCCCCACCATAGCCTGAAACTTAGCTGGACACCTTTTAACCCTAAACATTTCATTACTTAAGCTACAATGATTATGAAATACAGAATGATAGTAATGAAGGAACTGTTAGCTTAGGCAGTGGGCCAGTTCAACATGAGAAGGGATTTGGTCCGTCTCTAGTGGATTTATTCTCCCCAAGTACATTGTGAGAACCAATTTTATGTTCTATTCCTCTCTTTGGTCGTTCCTCCCACCTTTAGAGAAGGTTTCTATGGATCTACATCTTCTATTCTCCCCTGGAAGCTTGGTGTTTTTCAGGCTTCTCTCTGGTATCCTCTTCCTATCTCCCCTTATCTCTTCTGTCATTATATGCTTCTTCACATGCTCATCTTCATTCATACTTTTTGAACATCATGCTTTTAACTCCAGATTTGCATCTCCACTCTAAATCTTTCCACCAACCTAAAGATCCCCAACCATTGACTTCATGGTTCCATTGAATATCCCAGTGGCTCAATGAAGGTGACATTTCTGGAATTAAATTCATCACGTACCATATCCAAAATACATACCTACGTTTTTCCTCTGTGAGCTGGTGATGCTGCTACTTTCCCATTGCTAAAGTCAGAACCTTAAGATCTACATTTGATAGTGCCTCCTCTCTCACCAAGACCAAATCCCATCAAAGGCATTACATTAAAAAAAGAAGAAGAAGAAAAAGAAGAAGAAGTCATCAAATTGGCCTTCTCTTTTACATTCCTTTTATGATGTTCATATACTGTTTTGAAGACGAATGTTGAGAGACCGAGTTGGGACATTTCTCTCTCACCATCTCATCCCCGGGTTGAGAAATAGCCTTTCAGCTGTTCTCGCTGACTCATTTGTTATCTGCCTCCTGCACTGGTCTTCCAAGCTGCCGCCAAAGGGATCTATGTAATATGAAAATCCAACTATGTCTGCTGTCTGGTTCTCTGCATCAGGTAGAGGAAAAAGCCCAAAATTCTTAACATGGCCTAACAGACTCTCATGATTTTTACTTCTCCAGCCTTTTCTGTTATCACTTCAATCTGCGGTCTTAATGATCTAGCCGTATTGAATTTCTTGGAGTTTCCTGAGTGTACCGTGCTTCCCTTTGCTTCTTTGCTATTGACATACACCTTGATCCCTAAAACTATGGTCATGGCCACCAGAGTACATATATCCTCTCATGAAAACCCAGTTCTCATATGTTCCTGGCATTTATAGACCGTGTAGTTAATAATCCCTTCCTATGTTTTACATTTGTGTCTTCTGGGGGCTTCCTAGCCTACTGTATTCATTCTAATTTACTGGATATCACAATATATAGATGGTCCTCAGCTTATGGTGGTTTGACTTAATGATTTTTTTTTTTTTTTACTTTATGATGAAAAAAAAGGGCAACATGCATTTAGTAGAAAACATTCTTCCAATTTTGAATTTTGATCTTTTCTCAGACAAGTGATATGCAGTACAGTACTCTCTTTTGATACTGGGCAGAGGCGGTGAGCTGCAGCCCCCAGTTAAGCCACACCATCAAGAGGGTAGACAGCCATCCTCTGATCACCATTCTGTACCTGTACAATCATTCTGTTTTGCTTTCAGTCCAGTATTCACAAAATCACAAGATACTCAACACTTTAGTAAAAAATGGACCTTGTGTTAGGTGATTTTGCCCAATTGCAGACTAATACGTGTGTTCTGAGCATGTTTAAGGTGAGTGAGGTTAAGCAGTGATGTTTGGTAAGCTGGGTGTCTTGTGTATTTTTTATTTACAATATTTTCAACTCGCCATGGGTTTATCAGGAGGTACCCTGTTGTAAATATAGGAGAATTTGCACAATGATTTGTGCTAGCTTCCTACTAGACTGAGAGCTTCTTGGAACTATCTTTTTCATCCATTTCCTTATCTCCAACAGTGAATGTGATGCCTTTCACATAGTAAGTGCTTAAATGATGTTTGTTGAGTGAATAAATGAATGGGCTATGCTAGGCCATTTAACACAGAGAATGTTTTCTACTTTCACTTTGTATGAGACAAATGCCATCTTTCTGGACTCTGTGTGAAAGTGATATCATCAGTCTACTTTACAGGTGATGAAAGGCTCAGAGAAGTTCCATAAGCTACTGAGGGTCTGGTCATCTCTCATTAAGTTAATTTTTTTTCCCTGCATGAGCTTAGGAGAGTTACTTGACCTGTTTGTGTTCTATTTTCCACGGTATAAAATGAAATAACAATAATATCTGCCTCCCATAAGTGTGATGATCAAATGAGTCATTACATATGAAAGCATGCAGAATAGTCTTGGCAAGTATTAAGCACTCACTAAGTTTATGGTCAGGAATATCACTAATATCACCTTTAATGAAGAAGATCAGAATTACCAGATACGTTCTTCCATTACCATTTAGGATGTTGTTTTATCTAAAAAGTCAGATGATTGGTTGTCCAAACTTCTTTTCTTAGGCAGCTCCTAGTGATAATCCATAGGTTTGAGGATCCTGAAGAAATAGAAAAAAAAAAATATGCATTTTGTCATGTAATCCTGGCATTACCACTTTGGTATATGAGTATGAAATTAAGAAGAGGGATGAGAGTCAGAAGTCCAAACCCAAGAAATTCAGCACTTTTTTTTTTTTGAAATACAGCTCTTTAATACTAAACGTCCATCTGTATTTTAAGTGTTATTAACTCTGAGAACTCTGGCAAAACTATATTAAAGGTTAAATAAAGTAAAAGTCTCAGATACTTGTGCCATATATCTATTTACCTCTCTGATAGATTAAAACATTGTTAGATGTTTTCAACAAGCATTTTAGTACAATCAGAGGAAGTGACCACCAGAGAAAGAGTAGAAAGAAAAGTAATTTATGTCTCTCATGTGCTGTCTTGTAAAAGGACCTTAATTTTCTGGAATAGTATAAAAGTTCTAGGTGCTGATAGTTCTATACAATCCAATCAAACCAGGATTAAGGAGCTCCGAGTAAAAGAAAAAGGCATAAGAGCAAAGAGAATTGGGGAGGAATGAAAGAAATAAGCAAGTAGAAATAACACAGGGACAAGCAGTAATGATTCAATTTAAGCCAATCCTTTAGTAGCCATATCCCACGGGGATCCTGGGAGCTATCCAGGGACTTGACATTATTATTCAGAGAACATCGAGTTAACACCATCCTTATTGTTGAAATTCTCCCTGGAGTTGTTTACATACACCTTGATATTGATGCTCTAAAAAGCTATTATACCTTGTATGTATTAAGTTGCAAAAGCTAAATTGGAGGTACTCTTGAATTTTGATTCAGTTAAACAAGAATTTTGTGTTTGGTGCCTCAGTCCTAAGAGTGGCTCAGTGGTTCATCCAGGAGTTATGATATTTGGCTAACAAAATGATATGAGCTGTCCACCAAGATATTTTACTTTGTTTCATTTAGTGTGGTGCTGAGCAACCCCAGCCAACCCCAGATGGAAAGGGTTCCCATGTATCCAAATATCAAGTAGTGTCAGAAAAAAGTGTCTTCTGCAACCAATGGCACTTAGAGGTATAATAAATTGGCTGTTCAAAAATCAATGACAATCTGTACCCAACTTGAGGAATTTGATTTTTCTTTTCCTCCACAGTTGGTGGGGTCTAAGGATAAAGCTCAGAAAAACAGAAAGAAGTCACATCTCCTGTTACTTCTTCCCATGAGAATTTCTCCATCAGATAAAGAAATAAATCTGTATGACTTGCCCTATTGTGGAACATACGCCAAGATTTTTCCACAGGAAACGCCCCAGAAGCCATTGCAACTGTTCCACTTTGTACACGGGGAGATCTCTGCTCAGTCTGTTGATAGCTTCTATTGCTATGTACTGCTCTACCTGTCTTGTAAGACAAAAGGGAAAAAGGTAATTTATAAAGCATTTTGGCACAGAGGAACACAGAGCATTTAGCGCAGAGAAGTTGCTCCATTAGGAATTTACCTCTTGTGAAATTATATATTTTAAAAAAGTATCTCTCATCCCAGAGAATTGGCCTCTGAGCATAAATCTGTCAGTGAATTACTACTTAAATTCCATTAAGTACCACTGTAATTAACCAACAGTTTATGTCCTAGCCCATGTCTGCCTTCCTACATAGAGTCGAGCAGGGAAGATACACATTAAACAAGTAAACAGAAAAATAAGTATTTACTTAGGATTCTGCTGAGTGTTCCAACAGGACAATGAACAGTGCTGCCACAAGCGAGAAGAGGGCCTTACATTAGGTTTACTGTTCATCTCTGAGGAGGTGGTTTAGCAAGTCCTAAGAGTTGAGAACATGAAAGCGCAGGGAGAGCAAAGGAAAGAGAATTGGCAAAGAATAAGTTGTACTTTGGACGCACAGTGGGGAAAAGCTGAGTAGGGAGCTGGAAGAAGCTCACTGTGGACTAGTGGGAAATAAAAAAGGAGAGCGGGAGGATGTCATCCTGTAGGTAGTCAAGGTTCTATCATGTAGGACCTTGAGAATACAGTGATTTGAGTGGGTTGAAGCAGGGGAGTTAAATACCTGACTGCCATTTTAAAACATCATTCTAAATATTCTTGGTGATTGAATTTCCAAATATTAAGGGGGAAATAGAAGCCCATTGGGAGGGTGCTGTGATATTTACAAAGAAAACAATGATGCCTCATGCTAGAGTAGTGTCCACTGACATAGGGATAAGTAGGACAGATTCAATCTGCATTTTGGAGAAAAAATTGAGGGATGATACGGATGAGCTGAATATGAAGGATGCAAGGCTAAGGAACATCTCAAGAATGCCTCTTGGGTTTCTGGTCTGAGCTCCTAGGTCTGTGGTCTGGGGACCTAGGTAGATGGTGACTCCATTTACTGAGTTAGGGAGGATGTTACTTATACCCTGAATTCCTTGAATGTATTCCTTTCCTGCTCCCTCATCTTTCCACTCCTACTTTCTCCACCAAATTATCTTTTCATGTTTCTTCTGTCCAACAAATAATTGAGCAAAAATAAAAATGAGTTAAAAAATTCTGAATTATTATAAACACAATGTATACCCAACTAATTTACTCCTTACAACAAAACCTAATGGGAGAGATCCTACTTTACAAGTAAAGAATATGGAGACACGGAGAGCTTAAGCAACATGCCTAAGGTCATATACAGCTATATAGCAATTGCGGGAAAAAGCAAAGCTTTACCTTTACGAAGCCACAGTCTAACGCAGATGGCAGACTTATAAGCAAATAGATACAGTGAAGTGGCAAAACTGTTGCAATAACTCTATCTATATGATCCAAGTAGGGTGCCTGATCTAGTCCTAGGCAGATACAGTCAAGACAGCCTTCCTGGAAGAGATGGTATCTGAGCTGCACTCTGAAGGTGAAAATTATGCAGGCGAAATAAGTGAGAGTAGAAGAAGTCAATTAAAGGGACACAGAGGCGAGAAACATCATGGGCAGTGTTGGAGGAAGGACAAGTAATTACAGGGTTAGAGCAGAACAGAGAAATATACTGGAGAGACAGATTAGAGAGAGGTCTGAAATTTGTAGTTGAGGGTGTAGTTGAATTTGCATTTTAATGTAACTCTGCTGACCATATAAATGATAAATCGGAGGTGGGATCGAGTCAGAAGTCTAGGACTCCAGTTAAAAGTTTTTGTTTTTGTTTTTGTTTTTGTTTTCTATTGGTGCAAGAATAAGAAATGGATTAGGAATGAGGAAAATAAGAATTTGAAAATTAAAAGCAAAGATTTTATTTATTTATTTGACAGACAGACATCACAAGTAGACAGAGAGGCAGGCAGAGAGAGGAGGAAGCAGGCTCTGTGCTGAACAGAGAGCCCGATATGGGGCTTGATCCCAGGACTCTGGGATCATGACCTGAGCCAAAGGCAGAGGCTTTAACCCACTGAGCCACCCAGGCACTCCCAAGAATTTGAAAATTAAATGGGAAAGTACATATAAAGTACTTATCACAAGCTTGTATATGCTAGTTACATAAGAAATGTTAGTTTCAGATATTTGTTGTTACTTAACAAACCACTGTAGAGCTTAGCAGCTTACTACAACACCTATTCATTATTTCTATTAATTCTGTTTGTTGGGTGGGCTCTGCTGAGCAGTTCTTCTGTTCTATCACAACTGGAGTCACTCATATGGCTACATTCACCTTGAATGGGGTTAGGTTGGAACTCCAGAAACAACACTTCTTCCTTGAAGGCTTCTCTTTACATGGCTTCGGTTCATCCACTGGTCCAGCCTGGACAACATGGAGACTGAGATCTGAGAAGGACAGGGTGGAAGCTGGCAGCCCACTTAATGTCCGGTCAGGGAAGTCCTAGAGCCAGGCTGCTCCCACCTTCTAGATGGGTGGAACCAATAAAATAATAATTTTATTACATAAGAAAATATTCCCCAGTTTATGGGGAAAGGGAAATGCAATCCTCCTGATAGTAGGAGCTACATGGCAATAGTGGGTTGGAAGGAATTGTTGGTAACCACATTTTGAGACCGTCTACTGCAGTATCTAAGATTATCTAATGCTAATTTAATTCTTCAAACAGTATTCTTTGTTTTTATTTCTTATTACATTCTCTCTAACTCTGCAGACTCCCATTGTGTTTCATATGATGTCTTGCTAGCTTATCTTTCACTGAGCCCATGTTTTAGGGTTTTTTCCCCTTAATTTCCCAGAGGATGCAAAACATTATTTTCTTCTTTGGAATTCTCAATTCTTCAAATTTATGCTCTCCAGTTATCATCTCTGTTCTTTCTTTTTAATTTCCTTTGTAAGCTACTAAATGTTTTCAAGCATGCTGGTATATGCATATGCCTGCCTGTGTGTGGCTTGCTTTTATTTCTTGACAGACTCTTATGCATGATAGGTCTGTACAATCTAGCTGTGTCTTCCATTTGCCTAGTTGGGCTAGATTCTCTTTGAGACCAGGGAAACTGGATTTTTTTTTCCCCTTTGTCTGGGAAACTTTAAGTCTTAATATTGAGGATTGTGGAGGTTTACAATCAACAAAGTGGAAAGGCAGCTACAATCCCAGCTGAGAAATATTTTCTCTGTATGGTTTTTGTCATGTCTGTCTTACAAACAATGTATCAGGATTTTCGTTCACTGGACCTAGTTTGTATATGTATCCTATGTGTTTCTCACTATTTTCTTGGTAGAGTTTTTACCTACCAGTTTGAGGAGCCATAGGTCCTTTTAGAGGGTACGTACTACAGTTAATTAAAAGTCTCCTCCCAATTTAGTAACTGATAACAGTTAAAAGTCATGGGAGAAAAAAAATTCCATCATCTTCCTATTCAGTGATGTCTTAGGTGAGGCTACAATTTATTATGCAAACTAGGATATTTTGTAGAATGAAGGGGCATTGCTAATATAACAATATATCCAAATAAAACAGGAAACTTGGAGTGTCTCAGGAAGAGTGAGTTGTATGTGGTGTCATACCTGGAGCCATGGCAGCCAGTGTGTCCCCAGTGTCCCATCTCTCCCCTCTCCAAGTTCAGATTGAACTCCCCTGGACCAATAGGATTTTACCTCAGTGAGAGGAGGATAATACTGCTATTACTGGTAGAAGCTAACCTGGAGAAAATCTACTTCAGTTGGACTCATGCTTTTTCTTTTCAACTCATGCTGATGTTGATCCATATTTTTTTAAAAAGGCAGGGGGGTGGTTCCAAACCTGCTACCTATGACTCAATTCCTGACCCCTTCAAACACTGAAGATATTGAATATCATACTTCCCCTTTTCAAGACTTCCTGCCTTATTCCCTGAGAGAAATGTTACTTGTTTTTTGATCCTTCATGCAATAACCTCAAATGTCAACTTGGTAGCAGGTAGCTAAGCATATAAAAATTCTGGTGGACTATGTAGCTATTTTTAACATGTAAGATCTCCCATCCCAACACACACATATTGAGAAGCACTGTCCTCTTCAATGTAACAGAGAGGTTATATTATAATATGCACCTACTAGCTTGTTTCAGGATCCAAGAAGGTGAGCTGTAAGGAAGGACTTTTTCTACCTTAATCTTATATGATACGAATGACATCTGAGTAAAGTTGCTTTTTATTTGTGGCCAGATGCCCCAATGAACCAAGTCACAAAGGGAAAAAATTTGTAGGTTTGGTCATTGATGCACATTTGGTCCCTATAATAACTGTACATAAAATAGTTCTTGATTACATTATTTATTTCTTAGTAACGTTACTCATTTTTATCAAAGGATTACACAAGAGCTTTATTATTATTATATCTCTTATTTTTAAACTGACCACTATTGTAAATGAAGTTTACTACTATCTGATCATCCTTCTCTGGAAAGTTTCTATTCAGGGTTTTTTGTTTTTGTTTTTTTTTTAGCAAAAGAAATAGTAGTCAAAGATGATTCATTCACTGGCAGATGGATAGACAATGAATAGATAAACAAAAAAAATATGTGATTAAACAAAAATAGTAAAAATCTTAGTGGTAGACTCTAGATGGTATAGAGGTGTTCATTGTACAATTCTTTCAACTTTTCTGAGTGTTTGGAAATTTACATAATAAAATATTAGAATATGATTACTTAGTATTTTCAAGTAAAACTCATGGAATAAAGAGAATTTTTGTTGTGCTATCCTGTTTCTGACCATCTCCCCCAGCAAGGTCACTAAAAGTAATTGGGACAAATGTTCCAAACACAGAAACCCAGCACAAATTCTGAAGATCTCACAACTGCAATGTGCCATGGGGTCCAGGAGGATGTGTGAGAGTGCAGAACTGACCTTTACCATCTTGGTCCTCTTGACACCAGGTGTCATCCTGAAAGACAAACCTAAAGATTCTTTACCTGCAGTTACAAAGTCTCAGGTCACTAATATGAACCAGACATTGGTAGGGGAGAAAAACCATACTGAGCAAAATGAACACAGGGAAAAAAAAAATAATAAGTGTTGGGTAGGGGCAGGGAGTGCCCCTGGTGGGGTACAGATGAGTAATTTCTATTCTATAACTAGATGTTTAAGCTGAGGGATCTTCCCTGGAGGTGCAGGGAATGAGGAGAAAAAGAGGCAGTGAGTGTTAGAACAAACAAAGCACAGAGGGCCCTAAGCCGGAGTTAGCTGGAACCCTCACTGATACAGGCCCCTGGGTGTCTAACCCACCAAGTAGCAGCTGCAGATGTCCCATCATTTCCATCCTGCCATCCTCTCCTTTCATGCCCGATACCATGCTGCACAAAATAGCCACCCAAATTCAGAAATGAATAATATTATGAGACCTATCCAAAAGATAAAAGAGGCAGAGAAGAATGAAAATGGAATTAAAGCATATGATTAAAAGCAGATAAAAATCATACATTATAGGACTCACTACACAAAGAAACACCAGGATATTTAATAAAATAGTTCTTCATATTCTCAGAGTTCCGGGTAACATGTTTTACCAAAAACAGAACTCTAAGAAGAGATACAGGGGTCAAATAAAAAGTGTTAATATTTCAAAGCATAAAAACAATACAGAGATATACCACATTAAAAAATAACAAAAGGAAAAGTTAAACTAAAACTTGATAAAGAATAGGGTGAGGGGCGCCTGGGTGGCGCAGTCTGTTAAGCCTCTTTTTTATTTTGGCTCAGGTCATGATCTCAGGGTTGTGAGATTTGAGTCCTAAGTGAGGTTCTATGCTGGACATGGAGCCTGCTTAAGATTCTCTCTCTTTCCCTTTCCTTCTGCCCCTCCCCTACTCTCTCTCTCTCTCAAAAAAAAAAAAAAAAAAAAAAGAGAGAGAGAGAGAAAATAGGATGTTTTCTACATTTAACAATATAGAAAAAATGAAAAGGCAAATAATTCTAGATTAGGTGATAGAGAAAACAGTCAAAAGATAACCAATATGTGTGTAATTGATGATGCCAATAACATGCAGAAGAAACAATATTCACTTAAATATGGAATGAGAAACTATGAGGTGAAAAGATCTTAGTTTTTAAGGGAGAAAAAATATACTGTGTGTTCCAGGAAGAAATTGATAAAAATTATTAATAGCCAGGCATTATAATATTGAAATGACTGAACTACAAGGAGAAAGAAAACAATTACATTTCTTATAAGCAGAAAAATTCAGTTAGATGAGATGCTCGAGACACTGTTTGATACCAGAAGAAAGTCAGTCAATATCTACCAGGTTGCAAGGAAAGAGATTATCATGGGAAAATTGATAGTTCCTAATGTCCTTTGAATATAAAGTCACAGAAGAGACCATCTCGAGTGGGTAAGAACTGAGGCAGTAGAGGTCCCTTGTGCCAGTCTTAGTGGGAGGGGCAAGAGCACATGAGAATATGAAATTTGGCCAGCTAATAGAACTTAAATCTTGGAAAAAAGAGATCACAAAAGAAAAAAATAATGTCAATAAATATATAAATAGAGAAGGAATATAAACAACAATTGGGATTATACTTTCAAGTTACCTTGAAATTATCAACATTTGAGACTTTGATATTTTACCTTGAAAATACCAACATTTGAGACTTTGGCAATAAAAAATGATATAACTTAGAAGAATTTAAGATGGAAAACAAGCTGTGGGTGAATATCTGCGGCTCTCCTAGTGGAAATAAATGTTTTCCACCACTGGAATATGTATTTTATAAACACATCTTGACTTCAACTTCTTAAAGGTTTTAACTATTAATCTTTTCTTTTGGTTTACTTTTTTTTTTTTAAGATTTTATTTATTTATTTGACAGAGATCACAAGTAGGCAGAGAGGCAGGCAGAGAGAGAGGCGGAAGCAGGCTCTGTGCTGAGCAGAGAGCCGGATGTGGGACTTGATCCCAGGACCCTGGGATCATGACCTGAGCCAAAGACAGAGGCTTTAACCCAATACGCCACCCAGGCGCCCCTCTTGGTTTACTTTTTAATTTGAAGAGGTATTTGAAGTGCTGTTTTGTGCCACAGAAACATTGTATGAAGTTCAGAGAGTCCTTCAGTTTAACTTTTTCCTTACTTGAATCTGGCTTAAATTTGTCTTGTGCATCTGGGAATGGCGCTTCCCATTCGCCCTCTCCCCCATCCAGGATCTAGGTTCTTGGGTTGGGCCAAGAAAGGATTCAGGGCCAAACTTGGAAGTAAGCAAGAGTTTCATTGCTGTTAAAATGAAAGTACACTCTCAAGGTGAGAGAGCTGGCAGGCCCAGACGGTGCAGTGGGCCATAGCTATGGCGTTCTCTGACTGGGGTCGCCTCCAATTCCCTAAGGGTCTCCTTCCACAGGTCCAGAAGGAGGTGGAGTTTTTGGTCCTATGTGGCCCTTACTGGAACTGTCCTGGCAGGCCTCCCCTGAAAAGAGAGTCAAAACCACAATGTAAAGGGATCACAGTGAAACTATGGGGAGCTGTTATAGAGAGGAGAGCATGCGCGTTCCTTAGAATTCCCCTCCCCCCACCCCTGCCCCAACCAGCTTTTGAAAAGGTGGTTTCCACCCTTCTTAACAGTCAGAAAACACCTGTTCCCTGTCCAAGTCTGGCTGATTGCATACTTCATCACAGAAGCCTAGAAAACTCTATGCTGTGCTGTTTACCATTGGATGGCGATGGCTATTTCTGAATGTAGACATTTGTTTATATATATATATATATATATATGTATATATATATGAATATTATATTTTTTTACTTTTTCGAATTGATTTTTTAACTATGTGTATCATTTTACAAAAAGAAAAACACAGTCGCATTTCTTTAAAAAAAAAAACAATGTGATCACTTCTGTCTTATGTGAACAAAGGCACAGAAATAACCTGGAGGATAATTCTCTGATCCTTTCATCTTTATGGGCAGCTTATCTGTTGCTTTGACTGGGTGGTCATCTGTGTTGGCCATCAAGACAGTGAAACCACTGGAGTGATCAATCCTGTTTACTTTCTGGTAGCTTAGACACCAATGGACTGTTTGCTTTAAAAACTTATGGGGTGCCTGGGTGGCTCAGTGGGTTAAGCCGCTGCCTTCGGCTCAGGTCATGATCTCAGGGTCCTGGGATCGAGTCCCGCATCGGGCTCTCTGCTCAGCAGGGAGCCTGCTTCCCTCTCTCTCTGCCTGCTCTCTGTCTACTTGTAATCTCTGTCTGTCAAATAAATAAATAAAATCTTTAAAAAATAAATAAATAAATAAATAAATAAATAAATAAATAAATAAATAAATAAAACTTAGAAAACACCTGGAAAACTTAAGAGAAATGCCACACCTTACTGTCATTGCTGAGATGTATACGTTGTTTTTGGTAAGTTTTAAGCCTGGCTCCTGATTCCCAGAGCTACAGGGGCAGCTTTACAACACTTTACAGTGTTGGTCTTCAAAGCATAGAGCTGAAGTTCCTGAGAGTTGCTCCGGAAGCTTACTGGTGTTTCTTTCTATGAAAAGTTGTTTAAAGTGGGATTCAAAATGTTTGTAAATTGAGTTACATTTTCACATGATGACCTTCTCACCAATGTATTTGTGTAATTTTGATGTTAGTGGATTTGGTTTGTGTTGTTAAGGTAGAAAAATGTGTTGCTGCAAGGTAATTACTATAAAGCTATTTAATTATTGATTTCTCCAACATAGCAGGGTTGACATTTTAGCAGATATAATGAAGGAAAAGATACGCATTAACAGAATGAGAATGGAATAAATGCACATTTTAAAGGGAGACATGATTCATTTTAATAGATATGCAGTAATTATCCAGGAAGTGTGACTGCTTTCTTCATAAATGACATTAACTATTCAAATCAAATGACAGAACTATAATATGTAAGGATATTATGCGGGTGTTCAGAACTCTAGCATCGGCTAAAGGATACATAAAAGCTTCATGTTTACCAATGTCTTTTTTTGTGTGTCGTGTTTCTCTTCATTACCCTTTAACAAAAGCATGCCCTGTGTTGAAGTATTTATCCTGGCTTGTGCCTCATTCTTCATGTAGAAAAATAGATCCTTGCTTTACATATTTCTCTAATAGCTATAAATAAATGCAGCTACTTCTCTCCCAGGAAAGGAACGACTCTGCATTTTAGACTAAATGGAAAAGACCAGCCCGGGATACCCCAGAGTTCTCAGCCTTGCTGAGTCCTGACTTTCCATTCCTGGTTTATCTGCCTTTTTGATTTTGAGCCACAGCGAGTATGCATCTGACTACATGGTAATGAGGCCTTAAAATGACAAAAAAGAAGTGCTTACACATCCAAAGGAGTGTTAGCTTCTAAAGAATAGCCTTTGGTGAAAACATGTTTTGAACTATCTTTTGGATTGCCTTCAGAGTCAGTGTGTGACCCACAAGAAACAATGCCTCATTTAATCGCTGAGGCACGTGGTTATTGACGTAACATCGTATGACCACACTGGTCAACCACCATATCAGGCCAGCTTTGTTTGAAATAATATTCAGCCATTTTTCTGGCTTTACAGCATGAAACAAAGGAGAAAGATCTGCCGCCAGTTAGATAGTTCAAAAGAATATAATTCAGTTTCTAAAGAGAGTTCCCAAAATGAAGTTTCAGAAGTGTACTGAGCCATAAAACACTATTTTGTATCTAAGGAAGAAGTTGGATATAGAGTAACTAGAAAAATCAGCAGAATGAAAGGACAGCAAAGATAAAAATGAAAATAAGGGATTAGAAAACGGAAAAAGTATTTCCAAGTTGATGAAGGACTCTTCATACTCTTGGAAATGCAGGATAAGGAAGAAAGAAAACACAAATAGACAACATTTAAAATGGCATGCAAGCAATAACATCATAACGTTTAAATAGAAATGACAAAATATAATAGTCTTACTTTTTATAATCTTAATACAATTTTATTAATGTGGGGGCAAAAATATTAAATATTAGGAAACAATATTAGCTTGCTAAAAGAATATTATATCATTTACCAAGAATATGCATTTCTCAAATATCCAACATTAAGTTTAATGGTAAACATTATAAGTTTCATTTTCATATCAAGAATAAGATAACAATGTTTACTCTCCCCACTATTAATATTATTGTTTCAGAAATAAATAGCATCTATAATTTGACATGAAAAATGATAATTAAAGGTATAAATATTGATATGGATGAAACAAAAATTATTATTAGTCACTGCTTATGTGATTGCATTCTTAGTAAATCTGATAGAATCAACTGAAAATGTTATAAAACAATTAGTTAACATATAAATGTCACGAGGAATAAAATCATTACCTTTGGTATTTCATCTTTTCTCTTTTGTCAACTTAACTATACTGAAAAAATAGATATTTTTATTTGCATGAGTTTTATAAGGTATCATTAATTTTATTTCCTCTATATCTATTATTGCTCCATTCATATTTTTAATGTTGTATATTTGTGTCCCCCCATTGTTTTATTTTGCTTAATTTTTTAAGCTTTGACACTCACTAATCAATTTTACTATTCTTTTTATTTCTAATTAAAAAAATATTTCTTGTCACTGTTCTTTTGATTTCAATCGAGGTTTTCAGTTGCTATTTTTCTAAATTCTTCTCTGGGACCTCAATGGTCTCTCTATTGGCCAAGGTATTCCTAGAAATTCATATTTGAAAATTTCTTTAGAATTAGCTTTCTATCTCAGGTACTCTTCTAAATGGCAACAGATCCCTCTCTGTTTATTTTTGTAGGATAACCACTTAAGAATGTGGTTACATTTGTCTAAACAAAGCTTAGCTCATATACTAGTTGACCAAGCAAGGTCATGTCAATCTGCATGAAAAAATAATGTGCCACTGTGAAAGAAATCAGACATTGACTCTTGTGTGCAATTTGAAAGAAACAGTATATCCTCAATGAAGCCTCAAAGAAACAGTATATCCTCAATGATGGAACTCAGACATTGATGCTTGCGTGCAATTTGAAAAAAACAGTATATCCTCAACAAATGGTTAACACTCATTTAGATGTGTAAGCATTTTTTTTTTTTTGCCAGTGTAATTTTTAAGAATTCATTGCATGTATCAAAGGTATCAGGCAGATTGCAGTTATACGGACAATGATATAAAAATTAGTATCTTTGTATACAACCAATAAACAGTTAGAAAATACAGTGGGAGGAAGAAACCATTAATGATAACAGCCAAAATGTACAATACCTAGTACTGACATTAACCACAAATGTGAAGGACCTACATGAAGAAAACATGAAGCTTCAATGTTACATGGAAGAAGACATTAATAAAATTAGAGACCATTGTGTTCTTTTATAAGAAACCACAATACTGTGCACTGACCAACCTCCACTTATTAAACTATACATCCAGTGTGTTATTTCATCCAAATTTATTTTTGTACTTAACAAAATGAGGCAAAGATCATCATGAAAAATAAATGAATGAAAAATGCCATGATATTTTTCAAAAAGAAGAGTGAATAAAGTAGATGTAACCCTAGCTAGAATTAAAAACTGCTAATGAAGCTGTCCTAACTAAAGCAGATTAAAAAGAACAGGCGATGGGGAAGGTATGTGCTATGGTGAGTGCTGTGAAGTGTGTAAACCTGGTGATTCACAGACCTGTACCCCTGCGGCTAATAATACATTATATGTTAATAAAAATTAAAAAAAAAAAAAAAAAGGCTGTAGGAGAATGTCCCCAGATTCTCCAGATCAGAAATAATGGTGATATTCTAACCACTGGGAAAGGCTCAGTTTATTCGCTAAGTTGTGTTGGGACAAAAGACTAATTATATGAAAAAATAAAAACTGGATTCAAGTCTCATTTCTTTTTCCAAAGTAAATTATGGAAAGTAAAAACCAGACTGATGGTTTGAAGAAAATCTTAGGTAAATTTATTTAGAATTTTGGAATTGGGGAGGAGGTCTTTCTGGGAAGGATACAATACGTAGAGTACAAAAAGGAAAACATTAACAAGTCTGTAAATTTATGACAAGCTAAAAAATATATCCGAACTAATAAAAAGTACAGTTAGAAACACACAACAGGCCACAACTAGTTTTCTTAGTTTACAGAAGTTCATGCAAATCAGGAAGAACAAAATGTGCTTAACCAAGAGAAAATGGACAAGTCAGTGAAAAAGAAATATAAAAGTCTAATAAAAATATCAAATAACTATCTTCATCCTCATACTTAGAGAAATGCAAATCAAATAATGAAATATTGTATGCAATCAGATTGATAACAGCTAAAATAAGTTTGATAATATCGAGTGTCAGAGAAGATCCACAAAAGTAGGCACAGTTAGTAAACCGTTGCTTGGTACAACCTCTTTTTCCAACAATTAGCTCATGTATATCAAAATGTAAAATATAGGGGCACCTGGGTGGCTCAGTAGGTTAAGCCTCTGCCTTCAGCTCAGATCATGATCTCAGGGTCCTAGGATCGAGCCCCACATTGGGCTCTCTGCTCAGCGAGGAGCCTGCTTCCCCCTCTCTCTCTGCTTGCCTCTCTGCCTACTTGTGATCTCTCTCTCTGTCAAATAAATAAATAAAATCTTTAAAAAAAAAAAAAAAGTAAAGTATACATTTCCTCATGATCATGAATTGCCTCCAAATTTGTGATTTTGAATCACCTCTGTTAGAAATTTATTCAAGAACATAGTCACATGTTTTCCGAGATGTACCAGGAAGAATGATTATGGAAAACCTAACAAACCAAATTGAACATACCAGAAATGATCATGTAGGGAAACTGCTTGAACCGTTGAGGCATAGGGCATATCCATTGAAAGATGGTATAATTTTCTGAAAACATGAAGTGTATCTCTACGTGCGAATATGGAAAGACCTGCAAGATAAATAATGTAGTTTTAAAAGTTAAAGTGATTTTTAAAAAGTAAATAAAATAAATAAAAACTAAAGTCATGATCACTTAGGGTATATAATGTAGTTACTTTTATAAAAAGAAAAATTGTGTATGTGCATCTATGTGTGGTTAAGGTATAACTGGAAAGACATCAGAAACTTATCTCTAATTGCTTTTGTGTGGAATAGTGGTTCTCAAATTTCTGTGTGCATCCGAATCACCTGGAGAGTTTTTAAATCCCAGACACTGGATCCTACCTGGAGAGATTCTGACTCATGGGCCTGATATCCCCACTAACACAGAATGTTGAGTGAACTATATTGTCAGGGCCATTGAGGTACAAGAACTAGGCTTCTCAATGTGAAATCTTCCGGGCATTTGAATTTTTTAAAATAGTCTATGTGTTCTTTTTTTTTTTTTTTTTTTTTTTTCCCTGAAGATCAAAAGTAGCAATGTGAGTAGTAAGATTGGGGAGTTTTAATTTTTTTCTTCATACTTTATCATATTGGAAATCTAGTAGTCAATTTAAAAAAATCAACCCAAAAATTCAAATTCACTGCTTTAGTTAAACTTACATATTTTGTTATTTATTTCCCTAACAATGGATTTAGTGGGAAATTAAATCTCTCCTACATTTTAACCCTCCTAGATTCATCCTTTAGGCCCCACTTTCAACTCTGAAATTAAATTACTTTAGATGGCATGTCACAAAGCCAAAATATTTTGGGAGCACTGGAAGTCACATTCCTTCATAATACCAAATTTAACGCCAAATTTATATGTAAGATAATAAGAGAACAAAAGAACCCTTGTTCTGTTCTGTGAAGTAGGAATGACAAATACACAGCATGTAATTGCTGTAACAGGACACCATGTGAGATGATAGGAAGATGACAATCTTCTGAGAGAGACTTGTGGTGTTGGCATTTGCTGTCTCATATATCTGTGTATACATTTTTATGATTGCATTGCCTTTTCTGGTTCATAATTTTATAAGTGTTTGGAAAACACTTATACAGCAAAAAAGAATGGATTTCCCAATTCTGTCCCATTTGTGCTTTTTCTCTTTTAATAGGTCACATTTCTATAACCTTCTTTTGGTATTATGTTTGTTTTGCTTGGGTTTTTGTTTTTTGTTTCTTTTCACTAATATCCATTGTATAGTCTCCCTTAGGAGCATCATATAACATATGGAGCGAATACAAAATAGCTAAGAATTTGAATCCCTGTCCTGCCAACCCCTATATCTTCTGTTGGGGTCGAAAACCTGAGCAAACAGGCATTGCACTAGACCGTGTCAGCAGCAAAGCAAGCCATGGTTGGGTTACCAAGGGAATGGATTCTTGTGTTTTGTTTTCCATACCAAGGCCATTTTTTTTTTTTCTCCTTTCCCCTAAAGATCAAATCTGGTGGTTCATTAGCTATTCTGGCTGATCTCAGCTTCCGCTGTGCATACTCTTGTCTTCCCAGCCCCACACTCCAGGGGTTTGATAGAACAAGGTTAATACTTGAAATCACTGTCAGGAGCAAATTGATTAAAAGTAGAGGATATAAAGCTTGTCTGTCACCATCTCCTTATGGCCTCAAGTTAAGCAGGCAGTTTGCATCAACTGAAGCTTTAGAATTCTCTTTCTTTCTCTCCCTCTCTCTCTCTCTCTCTCTTTTTTTTTTTTAATTTTTTTTTTTTAGCTGACCTCTATCACAGAATACTATTTCTCTCAAACCATATTCCACTAACACCTGAGTGACTATGATCAGAGACACTGATATGCCATTACGAAGAACTGAACCCCCTAGCTAGTTCCTAGGAAACTTAAGTGAATTATCTTCTTCTTTCCTACCCTGGCCCCAACTATTCGGCCATTATTTCATTTTACAAGCATTTAATGAACAATCTCCTGTATGCCAGGTAGGTACTAAAAAAAGATTTTCATGCCGTACAATTCCAGAAGTTGCTAGTCATATAGATTTTGATGTAGATGGTGCCCCAAGGATTTGTACGCTTAGAACCTACCCAGCTATATACATGGCACTGATCTAGGCCAAAGTGTGTGTGTGTGTGTGTGTGTGTGTGTGTGTGAGAGAGAGAGACAGGGGTGGTCATCAGGATGTTATACAACATCATCCATCCTCTTTTAGAGCCCACATCTGGGGAAAGGATCAGGGTAAAGAGTCACAAACACAGTTTACTATGACTCATCACTCAAGTTATATTTATGCTACCGCAGAGATCTGAATAAATGAGTCCAGGATCAGCAAAAACGGTATAATGAGTTGTGCCTGGTGTGGGGGTGCAAGAATCAAGAAAGGCTTCATAGAGAAGATGGCATTTGATTTGGGCATCTCAGAATGAGTCACACTTTGATGGGAGAGGAGTGGGAGGGCAGGGCACAGTGTAGTTGAGAACAACAAAAATGCCACTGTTGCCCACAATTGTCTGGGGTAAATGCTAACTGAGAATAATTTAAACACTTTCTCTTGCAATTCGAAGAGCACAAACCATGGCTTCTCCCCCAAGTGAAAGACCATTCTTCTCCAAATTGCTTAATTTGTAGTTTCAGTTTATTAAGATTTGTATGGATTGTCTTGGGAATCTGAGTAATCACTGGCGTGGTATAGGGGAATACATTTGCATGCCATTATAAGAATGTCAAGTTGTCTTTCAAAACTGGACATAGATAAAAGGCCCACCATTGCCTGGGCTATTTCTGAGTGCTGACTGTGGGAACATCCGCTGATGGCATTCGCTCTACTGTATGCACACATTTCAATCACCCCAAAAGGCCTCCTGTCCACAAAAGGCTGGAAAGTCCTTACCTCTCACTCATAATGCCACATTAGCATTTCTATTCTCATGCTCTGTGGTCAGAAGAGGCTGGGAGATCTACAGAGAGACATTTCTCAACCTGTAAACACAAAAGGGGTGATTTGAGCCCTCTGAAGGGCACCATATCTGTGGGAGCACGTCCTTTAAAAGGCGCCATATTGCACCCCAACACCTCCAGAGACTGAAATGAACAATTTGGGAAAGCAGAAATGGATGTGGGTATTCGTGGAGGTTGCAGTAAATAAGGTAAAGAAAATGGTGTACACACACACACACACACACACACTGCCGAGCAATTTTCCACAGCGATGTGGACTGTGTGAAGCCCATGTTAACACTAGGAAATCTTTCCTTTATGACCGCAGCAACTATAATCCTTGCTGAGAGGCCAATGGACATACTCTGAGGGTCAAGCCAGTATTTGACAAGCTATCCCAATTTCAGAATTTTTCTAAAGATACATTTATTTATTAGAGAGAGAGAGAGCACGCAAGTGGGGGGAGAGGCAGAGGATGAGAGAGAGAGAATCTCAAGCAGACTCCAAGCCAAGTGCCTGACGCAGGGTTCCATCTCTTGAGCCCTGAGATCATGACTGAAACGGAGTCAGATACCACCTAGGAGGCCCCCCCCAATTTCAGAAATGTTGAGCTTTTTCACCACAACAAACATTTTAAGGTTCTTTTCCTGTAGCTCTACACATTTGCTGTTAGGTTGTGCCTTTCAGAAACTTTAGATATCATATAAGGCTAAATGTTTGTTGATCAAGAATTAAATAAAGAAGTCACTTAATGTTAGCGGTGATTGGGAGAGTGGACTCTGAAATCAGATTCTCTGGACTGATTTGAATACCAACTGAAAAAAATCACCTTTTAATTTATGCCTTAGTTTCCCCTTCTAAAATGGGGAGAAATGGCGATTATAGTAAAAAATATGTGAGGTCATGTAAGCAGAATGCTAGGCATTTGACAAATACTTGATAATGCTTAGATAGAATTAGCAACTCCCCAAAATTCCTTTGGTGTCAGATGCAGCCAAACTTAACTTCTAAATAATGCAAAAGGATTACTGTTACCAGAAGTGAATTGATATGGTTCCAGCCAAAAGCAAGCATCTTTGACCTTTCACATAGCTAATGGGGCCCTTTTGAGAACTTGTGAAAAGTAATGAAAACAACTGCAGATTTGTATGTCTGTTATATGAGTTAGGAATGTGTTTGGCTGCATAACAGCAGCCTCAATAATTAGCAGTGTATTTTCTTGCATATCAAGTTAGGAGGTTGATGTCCTGGATTCTGGCGTACAACAAAATTCCTTTTATTTTCTTCCAGCAGCCTTACATTTCAGGCTTCTAGCCTTAGGCCAGTTACCCCACGGTCACGCAGCAGCTGTAATACCCAGGCTTCCTACTGGCATCATAGGTCAAAAGAAGGAACTGTCAAAAGAAGATCTGTCATTTTAATCAGTAAAACAAAAATTTCTAAAGAAATACCCCCAGCAGAACTGTCCTTCTATGTCTTTGGCCAGGATAGTCACAGAGTCATGCATAACTATAAGGGAATCAAGAAAAGCAAGTAATAGGATTGTCCTGGGTAGTTATCATAATCTATCAGCTAAGGCTGAAAGGATTATGGCCTCAAAATCGAAACAAAACAAAACAAAATCAAGGCTCTGTTACCAGAGCAGTGATTCTCAAATTTTAGCATGCATGAGAGTTACTAGAGGGTTTACTAAAACAAGAGTTCCTGGGCCCACCCCCAGAATTTCTGACTCAGTAGGTCTGGAGTAGGAATGAAGAATTTGCATTTCTAACAAGATATCGTTGTGGCCATCTGTAGAAAATACATTCTGCCATAGGCAGACATGTAACAGTGTCTGTTACACCTCCACCGAGGGATTCTTAAGTCTTTAGAAGGCCTCATTAGAAGCCTACTAGGTTCTAGCATCAGACCACAGGATGTAGGCTTAGCAGAGCATCATATGGGAACATTTCTGGAGATGACCACTAAGTTTGACCTGGGCATTGCTGCTGCTTTTCTATGACCCTATTACCTGTCAAGCCATTTAGATCTTAGAGACCTCCCATCTCAGCAGACTCTTGACAGGCTTTCCAGGGATGTGTTGGGGCAGGTTGTGACCACTGGTTGACCCATGAACTAGACCGGAAGAATTGGAGACCACTCATCCTCTCCCCCATCCTTGGAATGTGGGTTCTGCTTGCCTTCCATGCTCCCAGTAGCCGGCCCAAGGACATGGCCTTGAGATAGTGGTGTGGTGCTGTGATGTGAAGTGACATGGTGTCCAGACCACCTAGATGGTATTTGTGACAGAAGCCAGATAAGGCTTCTGTACAATCTTTTAACATTTGGTGACTGTCTGCAGAGATCTGCTCATCCTGTGGCTGACCAAGACAATCCTTGTCAGTTCCTTACATATTAAACCTGCCGCTTACCAATCTGAAGTCATCTGCCTCTTCCTTATTTTCTCCTGCCCACCATACATGGGAGCCAGTTTCAGATTACACTCACGAAGCTCCCAAGGTTTCAAAATAACAGATGGACTCAAAATATCAATAAAGAAAGAAATACAGAGCAGGTATCATCTATCATTCATTACCATTATTAATCAAAAACCTTGAATTTCTTTGTGTGTAAGAATAATGCTGGAGCTGTGAAGTCCAAGGCACCACTCCCCTCCTTGAAGAGCTTATGCTCTTTGAGGAGATTGAACCTATACTCAAAAAAAAGAAAAAAAAAAAAAAGAATATCAATATAGAGGTATATATGGTGTGTCAAAAAAAACACATTTGGGGGCCCTTGGGTGGTTCAGTCAGTAGATTGTCTGCCTTTGGCTAAGTTCACGATCCCAGAGTCCTGGAATCGAGCCCCATCTTGGGTTCCCTGCTCTGCAGAAAGTCTGCTCATCCCTCTCTCTCTCCCCCCACCCCATCTCCAATGGTTCTCTCTCTCTCTCAAATAAATAAATAAAATCTTAAAAAAAAAAAAGAAAAGAAAAGAAAGAAAGAAACACATTTTGATGGCTTTAAAATGAGGCCGAGATTCTTCTCAGCTAAATAGCTGGAAAAGCTACCCAAATGAGAGGATTTCTTAATTTCCCCTTTGAAAGATAATCGAAAGGGGGGATGGGTAGGTGGATAGATGGATGGATGGATAGCTGCATAGTATTCCATACACACAAACACACACACACACACACACACACACACACACACACACACAAATACACATACACACACACATCACATCTTCTTTATCCATTCTTCTGTTGATGGGCACCTAGACTCTTTCCATAGTTTGGCTATTGGTTCATCCCTCTTTTTAAACACAGTGCTCACTGACTGTTTATTGTATATAAAATCTCTCTTTAAAAAGTCAGGTATAGGGCACCTGGGTTAGGCTCAATGGGTTAAGCCTCTGCCTTTGCCTCAGGTCATGATCTCAGGGTCCTGGGATTGAGGCCTATATCGGGCTCTCTGCTCAGAAGGGAGCCTGCTTCCCCCTCTCTCTCTGCCTGCCTCTCTGCCTACTTGTGATCTCTCTCTCTGTCAAATAAATAAATAAAATCTTAAAAAAAAAAAAAAAGTCAGGTATAGAGAGGATACCAAAGAAGCAGAACACAAGATCATTAGCTTTAGCAAGTTCATGCCACACTTAATAATAATGCATTGCTAATAATAATGCTCATATGAGTAGCAGTAATGTTACTGATTAATATTTATCAAATAATCACAGTGTTATGTACTGCCATGGGCAGTATCTCATTTAATTCTAACAACTCTACGATGTATTACTATTGTCTCCATTTTACAGATGAAGAAACCAAAGGTACAGAAATTAAGGTTCTTGCCCTTACATAACTTATCCTAACAAGTGGGACTGAACTAGAAACCATATTCACTTC
Organism: Martes martes; assembly: GCF_963455335.1. Lineage (NCBI taxonomy): Eukaryota > Metazoa > Chordata > Mammalia > Carnivora > Mustelidae > Martes > Martes martes. The sequence continues at coordinate 39,768,788 of NC_137896.1, forward strand.
TCTTCAAGGTTGATGGTCTTCCCAAATTACAGTTTTATTTACAGAATGTGTCGAGATTAAATTATTAAGTGGTAGGAAAACAACCAAAATGAATATTGTACCTGTGTGCGGTGGTGTCCAATGGATAGGTTGTGAGTTTTGGTCAGTGTATAAGAAGCCATTTTAAGGGGGCAATGTCAGAAAGAACGTTGGTAGAACATCTCCTGTATGAGAATGTAATGTGCAAACTGTGATTTGAAGATTAAGTATGTTGCATTAGCTGGAGACAAGAGCTTCACTAAAATGGTATTGATGGCAATACTCTAGTTAAGGAGCTCCCTCACAGCCACTACGCATTGTTGCACAGACTGTTCACTGCACAAAGGCACACAGATGAAAATAGTAGAGCTCTCACCAAGCTATGCATATGGACCTGAGGCTGCATCTGCCTAAAAAAAGATATCAGTGCTCACCCATATTTCCTTGGCACTTATAAATCCATGAATGGCAATCTGGTGGCTTCTAACTGTAAATACTATGGCTGTTTGCCCAGGGGCCTTCTCTAATTATTACAGTCTATTCAGCCCCTGCACTGGGTAGGTAGGTAGAGCTAAGGATTTAATATGCCCCCCCTCCCCCGTAGAGGTCTGAGCTAAACTACTCCATGATATTGTTGCCTCAGCATCCATTGTGTGTGGCCAAGTGGCCAACAGGATCCTTGAACTGCCACTAGCCCCTCCCATGAGCACCTGCTTTAGAAAACAGCCTGCAGTGTCACAAGTAAATGTGAACACCTTATGTGATCTTCCTAGCAGCCCTAGAACACCTCCCCTTGCCCTTGTGTAGCCCTTAAAAAAGACCCCTGTGAAACTTACCAAATCCCTTCTTTTGGTTTAAATTGATCATAAGCCCTAGAATCCCAGAACACTTTACACACAGACCCTAATAAGGTCATGCCTCTAGGTCCTGGCACTGTGTCTCTGCCTGCATCCTACTTTGACCTTCTCGTGCATACCATCTACTTCATCAGGACCTGTGAGTTATAAACTTCTCTGTTTCAATTACCTGGTAGTCTTTTGTTGAACCAGGGCTCACCATCCAACACCCAGGTCTCTGCTTAACAAATGTCAATTTAACAAGTCACACCACCCTCTGAGTGGCTCTCCACTAAGGGTCAATGGTGTTGACTCATACGCACTCCAGTTCCCTTAACCATAGGTGGGATAACCCCTAGCCATTCTTGACTGTCTGCCAAAGCTCCCAAGCAAGATAGGACCCTAGTTGCCCACAGTGGGGCAACTATAATGTATTCTTATAGACTCCCTTCCCTTCTTCATGCTCTAACTTCCCTGCTGGGAAGATGATTATTCCCAAATAAATTCTTTAAACTTTAATCTGTATCTCTGGGGTCTGTTTCTGGGGAAGCTCAATTTAAGATAGTTTTAGACTGATCCCTGCAAAGGCACAGTATGGGTTAGTTGCACCCATGAGGATCTGAGAAGCCCAATAATTACATAGCTAAAGCAACAATAAAGAATTGCTGTAGGCTATTGAACAAGGAATAGATATGATGTCTAAGGAAAGTGATCCTAGTTTCTGTGTATAGCATGCTTTGTGGCAAGTGGAAGGAATGCTAGGGGAGAGTCTGGAGCCTAGAGAATCAAGTTTTACCACTATAATTGTAGTTATGGGAGGAGAGGGGCAGGCAGAAAGTTTGGGCTCATGGGGAGAATGTTAAAATGAAAATAAGGAAGTTATCTCAGTCGTGAAGGAGAATCAGTGGAGATTGACGTTGACTGAGTTAGTGGAGAAGTGAAAAAAAATGGCAGAAGCAAAAATAACCTTGGGGAACTGGGAGTATGTTGGCATCCTTGGCAGTTTTAATCTAGGACTAATTTGTAGCATTTGCTTACAGAGTAATATTTATTGGTCTTGAGATTATCCTAAAGCAAACATACATAGTTGATTGAAATGGAACTTGTTTCTCCAAAAGAATGGCCCTTATGAAACCTTTGAAGATAGAGCCAGTGTTTCATATGAGTTTATGGATTTTTCTCCAGCCCTTTAATACATATAAAGTGTCTTATCTCTCTTTTTCCTACACTGGAATCCTCAGATGTGTTTTTTCTTTCCCCTCTTTGTGAGTAAAAAGATAGGCTTTTCTTCTCAACAGACCTTCCAATGGGTGATCAGAGCTACATTTTTAATATGCCAACCAGGACATATTTAATAATTGGTGGCCCTCTCTCAACGTCACAGCCAGTGGTGGCCTCATTTACACCTGCTCAGTGAAGATACTGAAATATTCCCTGCTGGGTAGCAGAAGTGAACTACGCTTTCACCAGCCCTTATTTTGCACAGTTTTTCAAGACACTTAACACCTTTCAAGTGTCTGTAAACTAACAGAATGCTCTTTACACCCAGCTCCTTTGACTATCGCACCTTCCCAGAATTTCCGTTTATTATATATCTATGATGGTTGATTGATTTATTGCTAAGAAGAAAACATGGTAGTCTTAAATTGTTGACAACAGGGATCATTTCCCAGTTGGACTTTATATTCTTTTTCAAAGGAAAGAGATCTCTGAGCTCTAAATGAAACTCTTCACCAGACAATTATTAGTGTCTTTTACTGGTTTAATTTGACTTTTCAGCTTATTAATAAAATATCTAGTGTGGAAAAAAGGCCCACTCTTAAAGTGACATAATTTCTGCACCATTTGAAAACTGCTAAGGATAATCTATCATTATTTGAATGAGCCAGGCGAAGAAAAACTCCATAAGCTTAATTCTTCTACTGCAGAAAAAGGGATTTTGAAGAGATTGGGAAGAGGCACTTAGAAAAATATGCCAAAACACCAAAAGAACCCAATAATTTCCTAGAGTGACAGATTTGAGCTATTCTTCTCCGCAGTAGAAATGAGCCAAAGATGTATTTGCCCAATGAACTCAAGTAAATGACTAAGCTGTAACTGGAAGACACCTTTACATTTGTTTGTCCTTTGCTTAAGGAGAGAATACACCAGCGATTTTCCGTACAGACCTGTGCACATATTTCCAAAACAGCTGGTAACATTGACTGCCCCCCAGTAACCACCCTCCAGGTGCAGGACTAGGGTCCCAGGAATGATAGGTGGAGAAATCAAGTCAAATGAAGCATTGTATCACATCAGACATATGTGGCATCTACAAATTGAACTTTTTGGTTAATTCAGTCAAATTATTATTATTATTATTCTAATAATAGAATTATGAAAGCAGTGGGAAAAGCTAGATGCAGTTAGCTTAAGAATCTTAATGACCAAAGCAGGGTCTTCATTAGGCCATGATTTTGATAACTGAAGAAAAATAAGGCTATAGATCATTGTGTGGACCACCCTATGGGTTTAGAAAGAAGAATCATCTTCTGAATTCATTGTGGATCATTTGCTCCCTACTTTTATTTTTTTAAAGACTTCATGTATTTATTGGACAGAGTTAGAGAGAGCACAAGCAAGGAGAGCAGCAGGCAGAGGGAGAGGGAGAAGCAAGCTTCCCCAGTGAGCAGGAAGCATGATGTGGGGCTCTATCCCAGGGATCATGACCTGAGCCAAAGGCAGACACTTAACCAACTGAGCGACCAAGGCGCCCCTGTATCATACTTTTACACACACACACACACACACACACACACACCCTGCACCTCTTCAATGTAGAATTTGAAAAATGGATATATCAGGCTCCATTGTCCAATACAGTAGTCACTAGCCCTGTGTGTCTCTAGAACAATGGAAATGCGGTGAGTCCAAACTGAGATGTGTAATAACACACAAAATGGATTTCAAAGACTTAGTATCAAGGAAAGAATGTGAATTAGCTCCTTGGTAATTTTCTATATTAATTATAGGTCAAATGATAATATTTGGATATACTGAAGTAAAATATAAACTTAATTTCACAGGTTTCTTTTTACTTTTTAAATTACACATGTTAAATTTACTTTTTAAATTATGTATGCTAACACAGTATTTCTTTTGGACAGCTCTGGAAACAAGGAACTTAAGTGCATGGACTAATATTTTTCACTCCCCTTGCTACTTTAGAAAATAAAAAAATGGGAGCTTTTACTAATAATTCATATATTCATTCCTTTGATTCACCCAACAGCATCATACCTATGAATCTGATGGAAAATGATGCCAATAAACCCATCTAATTAACAAAACCAACTACTTAGGAATGGCATTTCATAAATTAAATAGTTCTACAAGTATTTTTGAATTCTATGCATATATGCCAAATATTTAAAAAATTGTTTTTTTACAAACAGAAAATATAGCATGTCACTTTAATCTGTATTTTATTTACAAAAATATTATTTTTATTATTATTTATATTAGTCTTATCCATTAAATTTTGTTTCATTAATAAAACTAAATCTTAAAAAAAGCACAATTATCATTTGATCAACTCTCCAAATGTCTGATTTAAATGATACATATTAAGAAATATAGGATCTACCCCAAAGTAAATAATACTAATTGATAAGAGCATCTTTGCAACACTTCAATAATGTATAATAGGAGTGTGTTTTTATCAATTAGGAGGCTCATATTTCAATATTCCTAAGTTAAAACATTGGCCTTGGTGGAGGAACTAGTTATGAGAACAGATTCATTGAATGCTCTCGCTCAATGACTTGGCACTAGAGAGGACAGGAAGGGATCAGAAATGTTGAAATGATGTTCTTTCCAACTCCCATCTGGAAGTAGCCATTTTCCATAAGCTGGGATCTCTTAAAATATATAAGCTATTATACTAGACTATAGAGATATGAAGACATATGAAACCTACCTCTCTACTTCCAAGAAAAATATAATATAGTGGAGAGATATAGGTTGTTAAACCAATAAATGCCATTACTCTTATCCAGATTAACCTACCTTTTCTCTATATAGCAACTATTGTCTATGCAGCAGCCACAGTGATTTTTTTAGTATCACTTTTTCTGCCCCTCCCACTGCCACTACACACAAAAATCCCAGAGTGGATTTCCAGTACACTTGGAAACAAAATCTTACCAGAGCCCACAAGACCCTGCATGACCTCACCTCTCCAACTAACTTCACCCTTCTCTTCCCCTCCACTCTGAACTCTCCGGCTTGTTATTGCCTCAGAGTCTTCACCTTTGTCATCTCTTTGTCTGGAACTCTTAAAGTTTGAGAATAATGGAAACTAAAGGAAGGGCAGCCCTGTGGACAACTCTAAGTTGCCTTCCCTGATCACTGTATCTTAACAGCTCTCCTGCAATCTTGACAGTAACCCCGTCTCCCAGTTTCCCTACTGAATGTTCTTTATAGTGCAACAACTGTCTAGAATTATCTTTTACTTTAAATTTATTTAATTGTCTACTGTCTGTTTCTTCTCACCAGCATTCCAAACACTTTGTTTCTTTTATTTGATCTTTTATTCCCCAGACACGTAAAAGGCCCTCAATAATGAAATGCTGGCTGGATGGCTGGCTGGCTGGCTGGCTGGCTGGATGGATGGATGGAGTATGATAATTTGACTGTGTCAAGACAGAGGGAGTTCAAGGTGCTAGGGGAGTGATTAAAGGTGACCCCTAATCCAGATTAGGATGTTAAAGAAAAAGAATATAGGATATATTGTCCTTTCACTGGCACAGGAAGTTGCCAGCAGGAATTGACCAGGCAATTAGCAAAAAGCTGTACTTTCTGGGCAGATGATCAAAGGTCTAGTAGCCAGAAAGAGGATGCCAGGCTCAAAGAACTATCAAAAGTTCTGTCAAGTCCAAGCAAGAAGTGGGATAAGGCCAAGATATCAAGACAGGTAGATAGAATTGGTGGTGCAGGAACCCACCCATTCATAAGAAGTGACTATCTGAGAGACTGAGTTGGACTTTATTATAAACCCAATTGTCTGAAAATTCTGCAAAGTGAGCCATGCTTTGTGTGTCAGCCTATTTGCTCCATCTCAGTGTTTAAGCTCCTGGTGAGACTGTAAACTGAATGAAGTCTGGGGCTATCTCCCAACTCTTGAATTCTCCTTCTATCTAATATAGTGGCATGTGCAAGGTAGGCTCCCAGCAAATGCCTGTTGAGTTAAAGTGAGTCTTTTCTCATATTATTCTATAGGCCATTATCTGAACTGATATTTGGGGCTGTCTAGATTATTCTGAGACATCGCACAAAGTGCAAGGATAACTCATGCTCCATTGATCCTCTGTAATAGTTACTTTGAATTAATATGGAGGATGGACATGCACAATAAATTGACATGCTCCAAAGCCTTTCAGCTGTGGAAAAATACCACCTTGACAATAAAGAAGACTCATGAGAGACCTTTCAGAGATGTGGATAGAGCATTAACGTGTATTCTTTTTTCCTCCAGAGTTGGAATAGAAAAGGGAAACTGAATAGGTTCCTGGCATTTTTTGTTTTATTTGTTTGTTGTTGTTATTGTTGTTTGGGTTTTTTGTTTGTTTGTTTTAAAACTCAAGCTCACCTGAAAAGCCTGCATCCTTGCAGGAATCATCAATTCTGAAATAGCTGCCCATTTTTCTAGACGTTAGTCTTCATTAGATACAATTTTAGCAGGTTATTCAAAGATGACTGTTTAAATGACTCTCTAAGTAGAAACCAACTCTTGGTGATCAGAATTCTAGTATTGGGACAGGGTGCCTTGAAGGTACAGTCAGTTAAGTACCTGACTCTTGGTTTTGGCTCCAGTGGTGATCTCAGGGTCATGAGATCCAGTTGCATCTTGGGCTCTGCGCTCAACGTGGAGTCTGCTTGGGATTCTCTTTCTTCCTCTGCCTCTGCCCCTCCCTATCATGCTCACTTGCTCTCTCTCCCTCTCTCTAAAATAAGTAAATAAATCTTAAGAAAAAAAAGAATTCTAGAATTGAGATGAGTAATTTTTAAGTAATTGTTTTGCTCTGCTTTTGTCTCTTCAGTATCAGAAGGACAAATGATGCCTGAATTGTACATTTTCCATAAATTATCTCCTGAAGTTGCATTGTTTACAAGAGGTTGAAACAAAGAACCTTAGAATTTGGTTCTGATTATTATGGCAGAGAAATGTGAATAAAATGGAGAAATGATATATTAATAATAATAAAGTTTTATATACTCTGCTGGAATGTGAATTAATAGGTTCAGATTCCCCCAGAAGTATCTCAAAAACTTTCTCCTTAGATTTTATATGGTTGATTTTTTTTTCATTTACTGTAGAAGGCTATATTTTCTCTATTTCATTAATTTTCAATGCCTTTATTTCTGTGTGAACATATCCCTTTAATCAATACCATGTACCTAGAGAGAAGGGTAAACTAAAGCAAATTTACAGAAACCCAACTTGAATTTTAACTCAATAACTGAAAGCCATGAGGCATTTCTAAAACTTTAGTTGCTAACTACTACCTCATCTGACAAACCATTGCTTACAAGATTTGCTACTTCTTAATCTTACTCATCTGAAATGATGAAGGTTCATATAGAAGGCTAAATAAGACAACCCTGTAGAATCACAGTGAGTCTACAAGCCAATTTCCTATAAGAAACCCTTGACCCGGGGAGGCACAGACTGAAGAAATTTCTGCTCCTTGTCAGATGCCAACTCTGTAGAATTGAATCTATTTTCCAACCTAGAATAATTAAATATCTGAGTTTCAGATATGTTCTAGAAACACCAATATGGTATGTATGCACATAGGGAAGAAATTAACTAGCCCACAAAGTTCTCAATCATATAAACCAGTTAGGTTTACATACTATTGCTTTTCTTACAAGTTTTTGTCTTTTCATATTCAAATTGTTTGTGGAATTATATATATATTTTTTAAGATTTTATTTATTTATTTATTTGACAGAGAGATCACAAGTAGGCAGAGAGGCAGGCGGGGGTAGGGGGGAGAAGTAGGCTCCCCGCTGAGTGGATAGCCCGATGCTGGGCTCAATTCCAGGACCCTGGGATCATAACTTGAGCCGAAGGCAGAGGCTTTAACCCACTGAGACACCCAGGCCCCTGGAATTATATTTTTAAGAGATATTGCCAAGTAGGTATGCAAGAATTTCCTCAAGGTAAAAATAATTAAGAAAGAGTCAAGTCAGTCTCTGTGCCCTAATACCTATAATCAAGTTAGATGAGAAGACAGAGATGGAAAAATAGAAGAGGATAAAGTCATGCAGGAGACGTTGCCTGTGCCCTGTGTATGTTCCTCAGACCTTAACATTCACTGTGCTCCAAGCAATTTCCTAGTGCCAGTCTCCTCAATTCTGTGCCTATGGGCTTCTTTCTATAACAGTGGAAATCTCCCTCTGGGAACCTTGCCCTCAAACAATGATTCTCTAGCTTCTCTTCTTTTGGAGCTACAGATGTACGTCCATTTTATACCCCTTTTCAGAGTTTCCCTGGGGCTTTGGGCTCCAGTAGTCCATTGTGGTAGCTGGCTTGATAACTTACTCTCAATCGCCTGCCTTCCCTCCCCTGTACCACTTCACCGCTCTCTCCCTATTTCCTGGGATCACCTCCCAAATAACCACTGGAACTCATATCCTAGTCTGAGGCTGTCCTCCTGATGAAAGGTAAGCTAAGACAACTGCTCCTTCTGCTCATAACAGTTTGCCTCTGGACTCTAATCAGATGATTTCTAGCCAGTTCCATATTTAAGAGCTATTGCCAGTTTTTAATGATGTTGTGTTCACCCGGGTCATGAATTCTCCTTGCTTTGCTCAATTCCCATCCCTGGTAGGTGTTTCATAAATATTTTCAGAATACAGACCAACTTCGTGAATGAAAAACGTGTGCCTTACCACTTTTCTTACACACAGTGTATGCTTAGTAAATGTTTTATCAGATGAAGTGTGATGATTAAAAGGCCTTTGGCAGTGGAAAGGTCTTTATCCAACTTTTAACTGTGTCCAGAACAATGGCAAAGTCTGGGGTGCTTAGAGACATCTGGTTGAAATTCACCTGCTTACACAGATATTTCAAAGGAAAAAAGGACACTTTATCCATCTCGGCATCTGGAAATAATTCATCATGGAGGTGCAGGTCATAAAACCAGTCACTCTGGATGCCTTACTCGCTTTCAAATAAGAAGGGTTTAGTTTCAGGTGCTGGTCATGGAAACTGAGTATTCAGTGACTCGTTTCTTAAGAAATGTGAATATGAGAGAGAGGAGATGTTATCACTCAGAGTGAGAGCTTGCCTGAGTTCAGTAGAATAATTTATTTTATAGGCACCTCTCTAACGCATCTTAGAGCTCAGAGAATAAAAATTTAATGCGTTTTTCACTTGGCTATTGGCCCCAAAGCTAAAAACTGGTGGCATATTTCAAAAAAGTTTTCTAAAGACAAAGAAATACTTCCTTTTTTAAAATACAGTTTAAAATGAAATGGAGTTCCCGACCTATATGGAACAGCTGGTTTTCATGTGATTTTGTGAGATACTTCCTTCGTTCTCAATCTCAGCCTCATTTGGGTGGGAAAGAACTGAGAGAGAATAGTCCAAAAATAAGAAATTTCTACTGGACTTACGTCTTCATTATCATAATAAAATACACTATTATGATAGTTGTCTGGATCATTCAAAGCCTTGAAATTTTGTTACAAGATACCCAGATAACTGAGGCAGGGATTTTCTGGAAAATTTTTGGATTTTCTGCCTCAGTTATCTGTTTTATAAGTCTGACTTGTAGGCTTTTAGTTAAAAATGTGTGACTATTCTTTCTTCCCACAGTTAGCCTATTGTCACTCATAAGTAGAATGGGATGCTAGAAGTTTCCAGGGTTTATTTTATCCACCATGCCAATTATTAGATTTCAAAGCATTTAAATCTGAAGACTATGTAAATAACTAGTTCATTGAAATCTGAATACCTTAAGGGTTATGAATATGCCAACCTAGCATTTAATCATAATTTATGGGAAATGCTATATATCTATATCTACTTATCTATCTATCTAAACATTAGATGAACAATAAAGACCCTATTTGGCCAGAATACTTTGCCCATAAGCCTAATTGAAATAATATGGGAAGAGTTCATGGTAGGAAAATCAATGAATTAATGTATTGCAAATTATCTAGTAGGTAATTCAGCTTCTTGTCCCACTTAACAGACAGTATTTCTTATAAGTGGTCTGTGCTCCAGAGGTGGCCTGCGATGCTCTTATACGCTAGATCAGATCCACTGAACCATGAGATTGTACTGGAATCAGACTTTCCTGTTAATTCATGTAAACCAGACTGTGGCAACTGAATTGTTTTGGCAAGTATGAAACCTCCACATAGCCACAAATGGCATGAGGTTCTAACTCTCATTTATTTCTAATTTTAACAAGAAATTTTAGATTTTCATGATCTATAAATCATAGAAATATGAAAATTGCAGCCACTAAGCTAAACTTACTTGCTATGAATAGACTTATGTATCCATAGACCCTGTATCCTATCAAGAAGACCTTGATAATCCCAACACCTTTTTCCCTCTGCTCCTCTGATCTTTGACAAGCAAGCTTATGTCTGATATTCTAAAAGCATGATCAACCACTGATCCGTTCAATCTCAGACAGTATGAGAGTTTCTATTAGCTCTACTTTGTGCTAGGTACTAGGATAGTAAGTCCAGAAGCAAAGAAACGGTATGGCAGGATCCCTATCTCCACTATACATGTGACCTTGCTGGAGAGAGAGGACTTTAAGCTATAAAGGACCAAGAGGATTTTGTGAAAATAAATAGAAGCCTTTAAAACCCTGATAGTGAGAAATTGATATATGCTGACGGAGAGGACTTTGTCTAACACTTTGAATGAGATGCCATGTTTCCTGCCAGGGAGTGAGTGTTCAGTACCTGCTTGTCCACTCACAGAAAAACTATGCTCATTACCTTTCCTTGTGGAATTCACTGAAAACAGAGGCAGAGTCTTTGTAAATCCCCAAGATTCTTCTCAGACGTTGTGGGGTCAATTAACATTTCTTGCTAAAGAACTTTCATTGGTTGGTGTTTGATTTGGTGGAGCACACTAAAGCCACAAAGTCAGCTGGGGAGGGACTACTTCAAGTATTCAGTGCCCTTCTAATCAAAGCAAAGACAAACTTCTATTTTTTTTTAAAGATTTTATTTATTTGTTAGAAGAGAGAGAGCACAAGCAGGCAGAGTGAGGGGCAGAGGCAGAGAGAGAAGCAGGCTCCTGCTCGAGCAAGGAGCCTGATGCAGAAATCAATCCCAGGAATGCTGGGATCACGATCCAAGTGGAAGGCAGCGGCTTAACTGACTGAGCCACCCAGGCAACCCAAAGACAGACTTCTAATACAAAATTTTATTCAAACCAATTTATAGAGCTCAGTACTCAGCAGGAAGAATGAAAGGAATAATCTCTGGGGTGGGTTTTTTGGTTGGGTTTGTTTGTTTTGTTTGTTTGTTTGTTTTTATTGTTTTTGTTTGTTGTTTTTGAATGTCCTACTATCCCATTCATAAAACAGTCTTGTTGGATTTATTGAAAAAAATATCGGAATCTTCCTCATAATTAGTCAGCTTCCTCTTCATAGTAGACTCTGCTGTGGCAGGTTATAAAAAATGGTACTTTCTTCTGGAATTCATGTTATTCAGATTCAAATGATGTCTAATATGTCTGCACTACACAATGCTCCAGCTACAAATCTAGGCCTCCTTTTGACTACCCACCCCCCAGTTCTTCACCATGACTTGTATCCAATCAGGTTGTGTTCATTCCTCTTCCCTAGTTCTTCTCAAATCTGTGTTCCCTCCATCACCAGACCCAATATCTTATGAGGCCACCATATTATCTCTGTTTTTCTTGGATCACTGCCACACCCTTCTAATTAATCTCCCTGTCTGTATTCTTGTCATCACCCTCCCTTCCGTCCCATCTTGTAGAATCCTAATGAGGTTTTAAGAATTGCAATTCTGATTGGGCTGTTTTCTCCCAAGTATTCCCACTGGTCTCAGAACAAAGGTCTGGAGGATCTTGAGTGTGCCTTGGCCTGGGCCTGCCTATCTCCCATCATTTTATGCACTGCCTGTTAATTAACTCCTGAACTATTTGTCTTTCTCTAGAAATCTATGTATGCTTTCTGTTTCCTTGAGGATTTTCACATGGTGGTCCCCTTTTCCCTCCCCACCCTCTCTCCTTTCCTTGGTGAAACCCTGCTTATCCTTCAGGACTCAGATTGTGTGTTTTGTCCTGTTCTCTGGTGGCTTTTTCTGCCCCCCCCCCCCAAAGACTGGCTTTAGTATCTCACTGATACACTCTTAGAGCAAATGCTCTGTGCAAATAGACTCTGTCACAGCACTGACCATGCTCTGATAAAAGAACTATTAAATTGTTTGTTTCTCCCACCGGGAAGTCAGGAACTGTGGCTCTTTTCAGTTATATATTCCCAGCAGCTGGCACTATGTGTCTGTTCAGCAAATATTTGCCGGACACATGAAGTTAAAGGTCACACAACCAGTAATTAGAGGAACAGAAATTCAAAATCCAGTTCTCTGGACTTCAAGCATAGTACTGTGATTTACATACCGTATTCCAATGTCTTCGAGAATGTAGATCTGTGCTTCAGGGCTGAAGTAAGTTACCTCCACCAACCACCCCACCATCCCCCCTTTCCAGTTTCCCAGCACATTAGTTAAGATGGGATAAGCAAGGCTCCAACTAAAATCCAGCTGAATGATTTATACTAAATTTTACCTGTTTTCAATGGCCTGCTAGCACCAGGGATAAGGCCTTAAAAAAATCAGCTTTGCCATGTATTTTCTTAAATGTATTCACTGCCATCTTGTAACCTCCCCCCCAACCCCCACCAAAGTCTGCAAGTAAGATCTCCCAGTCAGAACTGCTTCTTTAATTTTCATTTTTTGTCATGCGTCCTTTCTTGTCATTGTCTCTATTACTCCTTAAGAAGTCAGGATGCCTGGGTGGTTCAGTCCATTGGGTATCTACTTGGCTCAGGTCATGATCCCCGGGTCCCAGGGTCCTGGGATCAAGTCCTGCATCAGGATCCTTGCTCAGCAGGGAACCTGCTTCTCCCTCTGCCTGCTGCTCTCTCTGTCTCCTTCTCTCTCTTTCTCTGACAAATAGATAAATAAAATCTTAAAAAAAAAAATAAAAGAAGTCTTCTGAATCATCCAATGTATATTTGGTAATTCATATCCATGTTATTTCCAACACAGGAAAAAATAATCCCTCTGCTTAAACTTCAGAGCCCCAAATTGCCTGAGAGTAGGCCCTAATTGCTCACATTACACAATGGAACCCCTTTCTGAGAAGCTTGCCATCAAATAAACCAGCTGTCATGCATCTTGCTCTAAAAACTAAGAAATGTTCTTGCCATTGTTAACTTGTTCTTGATAACTCAGCTAAAAATCCAATAATGAAGAAGTAAATGCAGTTATATATTCATAAATGTATGCTAAATTCTGTTTCAATATATAATTTGCTTAATATGTATGTTAATACATAACTATATTATTATTTATATATAAATTGATCATGTACTTTATATTAAAAATTCAGTAAAAGTGGTAAAATAAAATGGAAAAGTTCTGGTATTTATAGAGAATACATTTTGTACTTATTATTAATTAGTGAAATATAACCTTAAAAGCATATATTGGCTTTTACTTTGCTTCATCTGAAGCAAGGTGGGTAAGGAAGGCTTCATGATTGCTTGCTTTCCAAATCAGAAGCTGCCTCACAGCAAGTTTGTCAGTACGCTCTCTGATCTGAACATTGGGTACATTGGAACAACCATGTGACCAAGTAGCTTCCTTGAAAAAGATGAGTTTTAGGCCACATGATGTACATTATATAAGTAAATGTAGATTGCACTGGGATGTCAACCATATACAAGCCAAAACAATAAAATGGTCTGCTAATAGAATCACTGACATTTAGAATGAGAAGCTTCCTTGGAAAATAACTAGTTCAACCCATGAATTTGCTGGATGAGGAATTAGAGATACAATGGTGATTGTTGTGGAGTTGGGGCTTAACACTAAGCCTCCCACCTTCTTAAACAGAACTATTTATATTATACTATGCCTTGCCTGATAGATATATAAATTCATAAGTGAATTTATATACCTATATAAATTCATTTACTATAGTAAATAATAATGCTTTTGCTATAGTATATAATAATGCATTTATATTTAACTTTTGTAAATGAATTTTACATCTATATACTTATTTTTAAGTGAATTATAGCATGCACTGTATAAATTGCATACATTTTCAATGTACAGTTTAACGTATTTTTGTGAAATAAATATATCCTGTACCCACCACCCAATCTGGGTAATAAGTATTACCAACATCAGAAACCGATCTCATGGCCCCTCCCAGTATATTCATTCCTCTTGCCCCACTTTTTAATTTTTTAATTTCTACCCTATAGACTTGTTTGGGTTGCTCATATAAATGAATCATACAATATTTGTTTTTTTGTGTCTGACTTGTTTTGCTGAGCATGATATTTTCTTTAGGTTTGGGGGTTTTCATTTTTGTTTTGCTTCCCCTCCTCCCAGATTTTTCCTGTTGCTGCATCCTTTTCATTGTTGAAGAGTATTCCATCATATGAAGATAGCATGAGTTTGCAGCTTTTTTGCCCATTTTCCTTTTGATATACATTTGAGTTGTTTCCAGTTGAGCTATTAAAAATAATGTGTCTTGGAATATTATTGTACATGTCTTTTTTGCATATGATATTTGTTATTTCTGTTGGATGTATCTCAGGAATGGAATTGCTAGGTCCTAGGGAATATGTATTTTTAGATTTAGAATACATTGCTTAAAACCTTTTCCAAAATGGCTGCACAGATTAACACTTTCACAGAGTATAAGAGTCCAGTTGGCTCCACATCCTTCCTAACTGGTAATACCTGATTTTTAGAGTGATTATTATTGGGGCATCTGGGTGGTTCCATTGGTTAAGTGTCTGCCTTCTGCTCGGGTCATGATGCCAGGGTCCTGGGATCGAGCCCCTGTTTCCCTCTTCTTCTGCCAGTCCCCCTGTCTGTGCTCTCTCTTTCTGTCAAATAAATAAATAAAATCTTTTAAAAAATTAAGGTGATTATTATGTTTAGCCATTTTGGTGAAGAAGTACTGGTATATCATTGTGATTTTAATTTGCATTTCACTGAGCGTCTCTCCCTATGCTTATTGCTCTTTCTTTTTGTTAGTGTTGGATTATCTATCTTTTTCTTATTAATTTGAGGGAGTTCTTTATATATTCCAGTCACAAATCTTTTGTCATGTTGCAAATATCTTCTCTGTGACTTGCCTCTTTACTATCTTAATGACGTCTTTTAATGAACATAGGTTCTTAATATTAATGAAATCTAATTCTTCCCCTTAATGGTTACCATGTGTACATATTCCCTTAAAGGATTATTGACTAATCTTTATAGCATCATATTGTATATCTTATACAACTTGTGTAAATTATTTTAAAATATTTCTTCATTTATTATTTAAAAGGTAGTTTCTACATATCTAGCAATTATTCTCCTTTACTTCTACTGCATCCTTCATGACATCTTACAAATTCTTTGCTTGTAATTAGTATTTATATTTAATACTTATAGAATGATCAAGATGTAAAAATTTGTTTTAAAGATAAGAGAAAGGTATTAGGTGCTAATAATAGATTGTTTATAAGGACACCACCATGATACATGATACGTATGTATTGAATGAAATCGGATCACCTCTTTGAAAATGCTGATTTGTGGTTCTCTCGTTTAAACAAATCATACCCATTTATAGGAATACATATGAATAGTGTGAAAATGCCATTATTTTCTAGCACGATGTCTCTCAGTGTGAGTCAGGAGTAGAATTGCACACACAGCGCTTGGTTGAAGGCATACGGAAACACAGGAAGCACATTGATATTCTGCCAAATAAGTATTGCCTGATTGCTTCTTCATTTTTAGCCAAGAAGCATTGAAAAATATGAGCAGGCTCATTAATTATCAAAACCATCAGAATGCACTTTAAGGATCAGAAAAGTGGGGTTAGATAAGTCAAGTCAATTGGCCAAGATAATGATACAAATTAAATCAAGGTCCAGCCAGGGAAAATAATCCAACTTCAATCCCAAAGTCTGTCCCTTTATCTTTAAGGCATACATATACCTTACAATAAATTTAAAATTTGGTGAACATGTTTTGCTAATAATATACAAACTATAATAATGTTCTCTAAGCCAAGTGATATGTGAGACACTCTAAACTTCTGTGTAAAACAATTGAATTTTCCTGTATTTCTTCCATGAATAATTTCTGGTAAAGTTAGGGTTAAACATACCATGTTTGAAGCCATAACTGAAGTGACACATATTTTAAAAATTTATAATGTATAGGAATGAAACTGAAAGTTACTATGGAATTTACTGTTGTCTTAAAAAGTAGAAATAAAAAGTAGAAATTAAAAAGTAGAAAATACAACTTTTCATGTTTGCATATAAGAAAATAAATCTTGATAATATTATTGAACTGATAATGTTATTGAAATAAATGTTGTTTTGCTAAATTGATCCCCATCTAGTATTTACATACTTCGATAGAGCAGCCATGTTTTTCACATACATATTGGAAGCTGCCCATTCCATGGACTACTCAGTCTGGCCTTTAGTGAGGGGAAGAAAGAAGGAAATTTTAGAGAATAGGAAAAGCTGTAAAGTAGGAAAAAAACACAGAAGCGACAGCAGGTGAGGGAGGGAAAGGAAGAATGTCTGCTCCAGTGACAACTTACATGCTGAATTATACTAATTTCTCTGTGTGCTGTGATGCTCATTAAGCAGGACTCCACTGATGTTTCTACAGGTCATGGACCAGCCAGCATGTTTGTTTCCACTCATACCTTCAAATAAACTGCTGAGTTAAAATCTAAAGAATGCCTTGTGGCCCACAGACAATAGCTTTTCTTCTCAATATATTCACAAATGCCTCATAAATGTTTGCTTGGGTGTTTTACTTAGAAACAACATGGATAAATATTTGAAAGAGTATTGCTAATGACAAAGCAAAAATGAACTATAAAATATCTCAAATGGCTGCTTTAAAATCTGCACTCTGCAAATAAAGCTGACTAAAGAGGGAGAGGAAAATGTAAGATAACAGCAGGTGAGCTCTTCATGGTGTGTGTGTGTGTGTGTGTGTGTGTGCACGCGTGTGCGTGCTCACATGTAGATGTCTACGTGAAGCAATCATATTTGCAAGATAAGACCCGTATCTGCTGAATAGAGAAGAGCTTCATTCACCAGACACATCTGCCAGGAAAAATCTGGGATTGTAATTTAGGTTTTAGAGTCCAAGGATGACTAGATTGCTTTTAAAAGCACTACTTCTCCAATGTTTTTATTTCCTTCTTTGATCAAATATGTCAGCCAAGGAAGAAAATGGTCATTTATTTCTTTTGAAAGCAGGGGGGAGAAATTCACATTCAACAGCAGTGATCACGATGTTCATGAAAGTTTCCAACTATTTATCAACATGCCTGGTTTGCAGCTGCAATTTCCTTAATCGGATTTGCATCTTTCATAACACTGCAGCTTTCATACTGAAGTGGTAGAGTTACTCCATGCTACGGGTGGCTGGTCAAATGTGCATACGGCTGCGCAATGGTCAGAAAATGTCCTTGTGATGGGGCCATGGCTGATGGTGAAAACAATCCTGTTAGTGCTTCTGTAGCATATGAGGAGACAGCTCCACTTTATTAGTGAAATTACACTGGCCATGGATGACTGACTGTCTTGATCATTTGCAGGCCAATTGTGAAGCCATTGATGGGGTCACTGGGCAGCCCAATCCAATTCAGTCACTAAGACAACTGGAGTAACCAGATTGTAAAATGGTTGGTCTGGTTATTTCTTAATGGTATAATTGGATCGACCAGAGAGATCCAATTAATTGCTGAACAGTTGGTAGCTGTGGTGGTCTCACTGATGAGCTCAGTTGTCAGTGATGGTCTTGAATTGACTGTACAGCTTCCTGATCAGTTGTACAATTTGCAATTATCAAGCTGGGGATGGAGGGGGATTGATTTAATTTTGGTGATTTCACTGAATCCATAGATATATCACATATTTGTGTGTGTGTGTGTTTCACCAACTGTAATATATTTGTGAGACATCGATGATGAATGATGCTATTTTAAGATATTGCTATTTTACCTTGCCTGAGTAAGTTTTATTACAAAACTATACAGACTTTACAGAGATCTGTGGGGCAATTTGTTACTTCCTTAGGATGGGAGAAGAAATCCAAGTTTGAGTAGAATTTATATATTTAGGAGGGGTGAAAAGAAAGTATTCTTCTTTCACCCTTCTGTGCCCAGTCTGAGAAAGCTCACTGCATGGTTACTGTAGCCTATTCATGACATAGTAATGTCAGATCTCCTTCTTTTAAAGGAGCTTGGTGCCAGTGTGGCATGGATCAGGAAGTAATTAATTGCTATAATAATTTTATTGGAAAGTATGGGGCTAATGCGATTTTTAGCTCTTCCACCCTTGTCAAGAGAAACTGCCCATGCCAACTTACCTTCAAAGAAAAGAAATAACTACTCACACAAGGTCTTCTTGGCCAGGGCTGCTGTGCACCCAACTGTGCCTGGAATAGACAATAAATGTGTGTTGAGTAGGTAAAGGAATGTGCTCTTAAAAGAAATGTCTCTCCGAATAGTTGAAGCTACATAGGCATACAGAAGTAGACAATTGTTTGTATTTCTACTTATTTTAAGAGAAGAATACATTTATAAGTTGGAAGTGACTTGAAGTGAATTAGTCCACTGGTTATTTCCTGACAATGATCCACAGACAGGTACCAATCCTGGACAACGTTCTCACCAAGCCACAACATAGTGAGAAAAACATAAGAATGATAGTTTGGGGAGATTAAAGATGTCCACAAATTCTTCTTCATCCCCCCCACTGAGAGTCTGTTTCTCTTTCACTTAATCATAGGAGGACCCTGTGATATCTATGGCAGTTTAAGCCTAATCTTTAGGAGGACTGGAAGCTTCTGCCTTCTTTATCAGAGCACTTGCTCTTAGGACACTCTTTCCCAGAACCTTGTCATTATGAAAAGCTCAAATCACATAGAAAGACCACATGTAGGCCATGGTCAACAGCCACAGCTGAGTTCCCAGCCACCTGCCAGCTGACTTCCATATACACCCCAGTGAGCTCAGTCAACCCATACCGTTGTAGAGATAA
Source organism: Martes martes (assembly GCF_963455335.1). Taxonomy (NCBI): domain Eukaryota; kingdom Metazoa; phylum Chordata; class Mammalia; order Carnivora; family Mustelidae; genus Martes; species Martes martes. The sequence goes on from NC_137896.1 coordinate 39,788,007, forward strand.
TAAAATGGTTGTTGTAGGCACTAAGTTTCAGGGTGGCTTGTTCTTAGTCATAGATACTTGTAATGATGGTATATACCCACCTGTGTGAGATTGTCAGCTCCCATTTTCTGAGATGGTTTGCCTGTTCTAAGACTCTACACTTCCTACTTTGTACATGTTAAAATATCCTCTTTTTTTTTTTAACCAGTTCATTGAAATATGATTAACATAAAACATTGTATAAGTTTTAGGTGTACACTGTGATGATTTGATATACATATATATTGCAAAATGCTTACCACAATAAGGTTAGTTAACCCATCCTTTTGCTTGCCTAATTACTGTTGTGTTGTTGGTAGAGTGAGAACATGGGAGCTCTGCTCCCATAGCAGTGTTCAAGCCTACAACACAGTATTTTCTACTCCAGTCACCATGCTGTACCTTAGATCTCTGGAACTTATACATCTTAGAACTGAAAATTTATACCCTTTGAACTTATCTCTCCATTTAGCCAACTCCTCAGCTCCTGGCAACCACCGTTCTACTCTCTGTTTCTGTGAATTTAATGTTTTTAGGTTCTACATACAAGTGAGATCATATAATAGTTGTCTTTCTCTGTCTGTGTTATTTCACTTAGCATAATGCCCTTGAGGTCTATCCATGTTGGAAGGATTTCCTTTTTTCTTATGGCCAAATAATATTCATGTGTGTGTATGTGTGTGTGACATTCTCTTTATCTATTAATCAGTTTACCCATCAATAGATACTTACTTTTTGAAGTGATGGTCAGAGTAGAGCACAGTGACATATATGGATATATGTCTTTCATTGGGAAAATAAGAAGTTGGGATTCTGTATAACCACCCAATGTTTTTAACGCTTTGCATTTGCCTATGGAATTTAAAACCTATGCCAAAATTCAACTTCATACCATTTGAAGAAATTCTTCTTCTTCCAGGGCCACAATTATCAGTTAGTCAGCTTCTGCTCAAATAATCACAGTGCAAATAGTTGACTCAACATAAGGAGGCACAGTCTGTCTTTAAACATGTGTGCTTATGAGGAAATATAGCGACATTAAACCTGGGTATTAATGAGAAGTTTTATATGTAGACATATTGTGGAATTGTCATTTCAAAGAAATACTCAGGTATTTATTTCTTAATCATACATGTCAGTACACTTGCAGGAAAACTCAGCTGTGGCCATTCTATTCAGATAACTCATTTCAAACTGTACTATTTCACATTACTGTTGTTGTTCACCCTTGTAGAGGAATAAGCCAGTAGGGGTTGGGGTAGTAGGGTAGCAGGAGGGAGGGAAACATGAAAAAATAAACATTTATTGAAATTTTACTGTGTGCTGAGATCTACATCTATGTGCCATACTCTGGAGAACTTGGAAATTTTAGAGGTTCTGTAATGTAAATATTTCTATAAAGACACATATTTTTTCTACAAATTAAGCAGTTTATGAGTAAATATTATATTACTCAAAACCTTTTCCATGCTTTTGAATGGGAAAGATATCTCGCCTACCTTGAATCATCATTACTGTGAAATTATTTTATTCCAGAGTTGATGGATTTATTTTCTACAAAAAGCATAAGCAAAGGCAAGCCTGAACACAAATTATTTCATTAAACCACTGTTTTTTATGGTGCTGTCCAGTGTAAGGCCTATAAATTATATTTCTGCAAAACATGAAGAGGATAAATAGACTGTACAACAGACACTGGGAAGAATAAGAGTAACAATAACGTGGGGGTGAAGTTTACCTTTGAAATGATACAGCTTTTAGTTCTGCCATCTGTGTTTATTACGATCCTTCTAAAATTCTCAGCACTTTTAACAATCAAAAGTGTAGCTGACATATGAACCTTAGCTCTACAGCCTTAACATATTCCAGTCCTAATGAGCAGTTAAAGGAATAATAAGTGAAGTGAGTTGTGTTTGTCATCATTAATGAGCATATGAAGTTCCGAATTATGATAACTGGTGAACTAATTGCCTTAAAAACAGTAGAACTTTTCCTTTATATGGCTGTTTCTTGACAGTCATTTTTTTCCTTGAGGAACGATTTTCAAGAGTTACCATCTTCCTGATGGGTATAATCCTTACTGCCACAGTCACTGGCATTAATGATGAAACATCTCAAAGATAAGAAAAACAATGACAGTATTTCAGATGAATTTTTCAAAGATATCTGTGATTGATAGTCTATTTCCAAAAAGAGATTTTTTTGGTCTTCGCAATAAATATTAAGAGAGATTATTGCATTGAGGATATTATTTAGTTAATTAAAAGGATCATCAAACAGCTTAGATAACTTTTCCTATGACACACCTAATAAGGAAACAAAGCGTTCTGCACAATCCTTGGCTTCTTGGTAAATAAGACCAAAATGGCAAGAAGTTTCTTCAAAAGCTACCTTAAGAAGTGATCTTGAGGTGTCTGAATGGTCTTTGGGGTCTGTCTGGTAGCACTGTCAGCTGCAATGAAGGAGAAAAAAAAAATGCCATGTTTATGTATACACCTTTAAAAGAAGAATTAGCAATATGCCCCATTGTTTATTGCCTTTCCCTCTTTGACTTGCAGGAATGGGGTTGGGCTGAAAGGGAGGCTTGGGAGAGGCATCCGGAATTAGTTGATAAAATCAATCATCCAGGAACATGATTAGCACATAATAAAAATCTCAAGAGTATAACTGTGGATGTGTTAGCTACCCTTCCTTATAATTGGTGCCCAAGGCTTTACTAACTAGCATTTTGCATAAAACAACATGCTAAGCATGACTCTGAAATGTGCATCTCTACAGTGGTGGGTTGAGCAAGGCCATCTGCCTGAATGACCAGCAGAGCTGCTGAGCCCTGGATGTCTGCCTTCCAGGGGCTTTTCGGCCCTCCGAAAAGGGGGTGGCCCATCTGCGCCTACCCTCTTACTTATCATATCAATGCCAGCTTAGACCAGTAGCCTTGCGGCCTTGGTGCCTTACCAGGTGGAGTCTCGAAAAACACAGAAAAACCTCTTTGGTTAGGTTTATTCCGAGGTATCTTATGGTTTTTGGTGCTATAGTAAATGGAATCGATTCTCTAATTTGCCTTTCTGTATTTTCATTGTTAGTGTATAAGAAAGCCACTGATTTCTGGACATTGACTTTGTATCCTGCTACATTACTGAATTGCTGTATGAGTTCTAGTAGTTTGGAGGTGGAGTCTTTCGGGTTTTCCATATAAAGAATCATGTCATCTGTACTCGAGGAACTACAGAACACTCCTAAAAGAAATTGAAGAAGACACAAAAAGATGGAAGACCATTCCATGCTCTTGGATGGGAAGAATAAACATCGTTAAAATGTCTATACTGCCCAGAGCAATCTATACTTTTAATGCCATTCCAATCAAAATTCCACCAGTATTTTTCAAAGAGCTGGAGCAAATAATACTAAAATTTGTATGGAATCAGAAGAGACCCCAAATTGCTAAGGAAATGTTGAAAAACAAAAATAAAACTGGTGGCATCACGTTACCTGATTTCAAGCTTTACTACAAAGCTGTGATCACCAAGACAGCATGGTACTGGCATAAAAACAGACACATGGACCAGTGGAACAGAGTAGAGAGCCCAGATATGGACCCTCAACTCTATGGTCAAATAATCTTTGACAAAACAGGAAAAAATATCCAGTGGAAAAAAGACAGTCTCTTCAATAAATGGTGCTGGGAAAACTGGACAGCTATATGTAGAAGAATGAAACTTGACCACTCTCTTACGCCGTACACAAAGATAAACTCGAAATGGATAAAAGACCTCAACGTGAGACAGGAATCCATCAGAATCCTCGAGGAGAACATAGGGAGTAACCTCTTTGATATCAGCCACAGCAACTTCTTTCAAGATATGTCTCCAAAGGCGAAGGAAACAAAGGCAAAGATGAACTTCTGGGACTTCATCAAGATAAAAAGCTTCTGCACAGCAAAAGAAACAGTCATCAAAACAAAGAGGCAACCCACGGAATGGGAGAAGATATTTGCAAATGACAGTACAGATAAAAGGTTGATATCCAGGATCTATAAAGAACTCCTCAAACTCAACACACACAAAACAGATAATCATATTAAAAAATGGGCAGAAGATATGAACAGACACTTCTCCAAGGAAGACATACAAATGGCTACCAGACACATGAAAAAATGTTCATCATCACTAGCCATCAGGGAGATTCAAATCAAAACCACATTGAGATACCACCTTACACCAGTTAGAATGGCCAAAATTAGCAAGACAGGAAACAACGTGTGTTGGAGAGGATGTGGAGAAAGGGGAACCCTCTTACACTGTTGGTGGGAATGCAAACTGGTGCGGCCACTTTGGAGAACAGTGTGGAGATTCCTCAGGAAATTAAAAATAGATCTTCCCTATGACCCTGCAATTGCACTGCTGGGTATTTACCCCAAAGATACAGATGTAGTGAAAAGAAGGGCCATCTGTACCCCAATGTTTATAGCAGCAATGGCCACGGTTGCCAAACTGTGGAAAGACCAAGATGCCCTTCAACGGATGAATGGATAAGGAAGATGTGGTCCATATACACTATGGAGTATTATGCCTCCATCAGAAAGGACGAATACCCAACTTTTGTAGCAACATGGACAGGACTGGAAGAGATTATGCTGAGTGAAATAAGTCAAACAGAGAAAGTCAAGTATCATATGGTTTCACTTATTGGTGGAGCATAACAAATAATATAGAGGACAAGGGTAGATGGAGAGGAGAAGGGAGTTGAGGGAAATTGGAAGGGGAGGTGAACCATGAGAGACTATGGACTCTGAAAAACAACCTGAGGGTTTTGAAGGGGCGGGGTGGGAGGGTGGGGGAACCAGGTGGTGGGTATTAGGGAGGGCACAGATTGCATGGAGCACTGGGTGTGGTGAAAAAACAATGAATACTGTTACGCTGAAAATAAATAAAAAATTAAAAAAAAAAACACAGAAAAAAACACATGGGCAACAAGTAGGTCAGGACACATGGGGGTCATTTTGCATTGCCTTGGTTTCTTTTTGGTTATAAGCGTTTACCACCTATGTTGAAATGGAAGAAATTTAGATGGCCAGATTTGAGCTTACCTCTCCTGTGTGCCAGAAGCACCACTCTCAGCCCTCAAAATCATCAGACTTAGGTCTACTTCAGTTATAGGTACAAGGTAACAAAACTGGCATTAGTTCTTGAGAAGAAGAAAATTAGATTTCTGCCAACTTAAAGCCACGAACAAATGTCAGAATTAAGCTCAGGGTTTTGGATAAGTTTGTAATTCCACATAACACGACAAAAAAGTTTTCACAGTGGTTTTTACGGCCCTATATTACAATATACCCATTGGTACATAGAGTGCATTCTAAAGGACTGCCTAAAACGTTTCCTGGTTTTCTTTATTATACTTGAAGTTTTGAGCACTAGTGGCCATATATTAGCTGGGTTCAGCCATACTCTGTGCATGTTTTCATTGAAAAAGTGGTTAGCCCACAATAGGCACTTATATGTTAAATGAATGAATGGATGCTTTAATCTTAGGACTTACTTTAAGAGCAGAAATGTTCCCATGAGCTGTGATCTTTCAAGTGTTTATAAATACTGTAATTTTTTAGAGAAGAATATTGTTTTAAGAAGCTGATGTTCCACATGCTTGTTATTTGAAAGCAATTGAGTTATATTTAATGATTATTCAATAAAAAAATTGCCTTGTGCCCAGGGCAATATTTGAGTGGCATAAATTGTTCTTATATTCATCTGACTGTTATAAGTAAAAGAACAACCTTGAAGTTGAACATGAGGTCATAGTGGAAGTCTATTTAAAAGAAAGGATATTACTTTTCCTCAGAAGGTATCACGGGTATTTGGCCTATTCTATTCAAAGCTGTTGCTTCAGTTTCCTCCCATCCTCTCCTCAAATTGTACCTTGTCCCTTAATATTCCCCTTTTGAGATATTCCCCTTTTCTCCTTCCCCAAGAAATCCATGGCAGCAACTACCTATAAAACACAGTATACTGGTGTTGTCTTACTACTCATATTTTAAGTAGTCCCCAGCCACAAACTAAGTAGAATCCATGAAGAGAAATGTGGATTTTAAAACAGAATGAAAGAAACACAACATCATCCACACAGGTGGTTCAATCATAACTTACGTTAAATGATAACTGCCATCTCCTGGCCCCACCCCTGTAACCAACAAGTTGTCCTGAGATGCTATTTGAAGATCCTCAGGTGGCCTCCAGTTGGTTGCTTTTGGCGGGGCAGAGATTTATTCAAAGGCTCAGATTGTGGAGAACTCATCTTTGACCCTCTCTGAATTAGATTCCGCTTGTAACAAAGCTATTCATTCACCCTTTCTTCCTTCTTTCCTTCCTTCCTTCCTTCCTTTCTCTTTCAATAAGCATTTGCAGAGTGACAGACATTCGGAGAAGGAGATCCCCACAGTCACGCATCCAGGTTCCTTTGTTCACAGGTGGTGCACAATGGGTACAGATCAGTGAACGAAAGGTGACAAAGTGATAGGGTGTCACACGCAGCTATACAAGGGCAATGTGAGCATACACAGCAGAGGGATATAATACAGCCTCAAGGGGCATGGTTAAAACAGGAGTTGAATCTTGGAGGACTGTAAAAGGAAGAGATTTTGAAAGAAGGAAAAAAGAAAAAGGCTTACCAGACTCAGGGAACAGCATATGCACAGCAATCAAGGCAAAAACAAAATCTGTTTCAGAATCTGCAGGCACATGTGTATGACTAGAATGTAGGATGGATTTGAGAGGACTGATGAAGGGGGCAGGGCAGTGAAGGGTCTTGTGTTCTCATGGGAGTGAGGGTGATGGACAGCTATACAAGGCTTATAGCACCCGTTGCCACAGTGGATTGTATGGATCGAGATCATGCCATGGGAAAAAGTGTTTCTCCCTAGCGCCGCCATATTCCAAATGAAACCTTCTTAAACCAGTGGGAATCCACTTAGAGCGAGGAGACACAAGCACCGCATATAGTCTTCAGATAGGACTGCTGACATGGGATAAGTAGGTGAAAGCCTCTGAAATCTCTGTAGGTCAGTCTGTGCCAGGACTATTCCCTTCTGCCATGAAGCCTTGTAAATACCAGGCCTGGTTTTGATGTATAAAATCCCATGGCCAAGGTTTTGTCTTTGCCCCAATAATATCCATTCATATAACATATGCCTGAGGACCTGATTCGACCCTATGAATGAAGCCATTTGGCAAAAGAGAGTGAGTAAGCACTCAGTGACATAGAATAAGGAGAGGAAACACCCAAAAATGTGAATGAAGACTCTAAAAGGGGAGTTTTTGCATTGATGTGGGAAGATCCCTCTGTTGTGTGTGGACCTGCAGAGTAAAACAAAAAACAAAACAAAAACAAAAAGCAGTCATTCTAGGAACAGAAGACCAGGGCCTGAGTTGTTTGTTATTGGAAATGGACTTCTCTGAGCCTCTGTTTTCTCCACTTAAAAGTGATATCATGAAAAGGACATGAAATAGCAGCCATTATGAGATCACGTATATCAAACCATTTGCAATCCACAAAGTACTACATAAATTAAAGTGATTATCATCTCTGTGTTATAAATATATAGGTGCGTGTACACACTTTGGAAGCTGATTTGGAAGTTGATTTCTTTCTTAGAATACTTAGAGCACTTTTTTTTTTCTATTCAGGGAAACACCTTTTCTGGGTTATATGGTCTTCAGGTGTTTGGATTTAAAGGCTCAAAATATTCCTATTATTTAGAACCAACATGAATTCATAAGGGGAATTTGTGAAATATGAAGACATTAGATGCTGCTATAAGCAAAGGTCTATAGTCATGAATACCATTAAAAAATATAATACTACCACGCTGGATTTCAATGACAGTGATCCCATAGCTCCCCTATGGGTGTTCTCTCACAGACCCTGATAACCACAGGTCACATAGACCCCCTTTGCAAAGACAGACTAGGAGGCTGAGCTCTGTTATGTACCTTGATCAAAATTATATCAGGAGAGGGATTGGTCTTGCATTTCTAAGACTGCTTCTGGGATTTGCTCTTCTGCCGGCTGCAACTAAGGACGTTTTCTTTGCCTTCAGCAAAGAGAGATGCTGGCTTGCCAGAACTCTATGGAGAAACCTGAATGCATGAAGAGTTAGGGCAATGCCTGGAGGGAGGAGCTGAAGGCTCCCACACCCCTCCCCTGACTTGACCTGCCCCTAAGAATTGGATGCAGAATGTCTGCCCTTGACCTGACCCTAAGAATTGGATGCAGAATCTCTGCCCTGATGCAAGGCTGATGTGCCCCAGCTCTCCCTCCACTCTCTGTGCTTCGTGCCCCACCCCTCCCTTCACGCTTCATCCTCCTGTCCATTTCCCTCCTGCCAAACCTTGAAGCCTCGCTTGAACATCTCTCCTGTGGCCTGTGCTTTCCCAACTTGATCATCTCTCCTCCCTTGACATTGTTTGGACTGTGCCCAAGATTCTGTCTTCTCCCTCCTGGGCTCAGGACCCCGTGAGCAGCCCTGGCAGATGTGACCCAGTCACTGCGTAGACACCGCCTCTGTAGCACCAGGTGCTGGAGAGCTAAGCCAGTCCCGAGGCTCCAGCCTTTCTCCTGGCAGCAACCTGACTCACGAAAAATAAAATCCATCTCCAGGTGACCTATCCCCAATTCCTGATTTCGTGTGCTGATATGTTTGTGCTGTTTAGCGAGCCCTCACAGAAAATGTTATCTAAATGTCACTCTGCTATCTCTGGGGTTTGTTGGACTTAATATCTAAGCCTTAAAGTGAGACTGGGGCTGAGAATTCACATGAGTTCTGCCCACGTGTGTGCTTTGTTGGAGCTATGTGGTTTGATTTTTACCCAGTGGTTCAACATGGAAAAAAAAAAAAAAAAAGAAGCTCCGATAACTGAGAATCCCAAGGTCACTGACCAAATGATATGTGAAGGCAGGATTTTAGTCTTCTTAGCAATCCTCCATGAGTTTTTACCTGGGAAACTGTGCATGTGTGTGTGTGTGTGTGTGTGAGAGAGAGAGAGAGAGAGAGAGAGTGCGTGTGTAGCTTCTGAAGGAATGCCAGGCTAGAGATGAGAGAGGGAGGCTTCCTGGGGGGAATGGAGAGTCTGGCCCTCTTTGTGGATGCTGTGATGTGCTGCCCAGATCCTGCCTTCAGGGCTAAAGGAAACAGCCAAATAGGAGATAGTGAGACAGACCGAATATTAGCAACAGCAGGAAGCCATTACCAGCCCCGGTTTGGAAGGAACACAGGTGGCAGTCAGTGTTTGTTTCCACCCCAGAAACCAGGCTCGTCAGATAGGAGCTGGGATCTTGAAGGGAGAAGCTGTCCTGTTCGAGCTGGATTCCAGAAGAAGACCAGTCATGGCCAGAGATGCCCCTAAAGCAGAAAAATAAGGGAATACATACCCCAAGCTCTTCTCCCTCTTAAATTGCCAATCTCTGTCAGTGATTCCCATTGAGCAAATGGGACAGGAAGCTCCAAGGCCGGGGTAACCAGGGGTATGTGGGCCCCTGAGATACAGAGCAAGGCAGAAATTGAGCTGAGGACAAAGAGACAAATGACCCCTACAAAATTAAATCTCTCAGAGTTGAGCTTAGAATATGCATTTTTTAAAGATTTTATTTATTTATTTGAGACAGTGTGAGTGAGTGAGAGAGAGATAGCATGAGCAGGAGTTAGGGGCAGAGGGAAGGGGAGAAGCAGACTGCCATTGAGCAGGGGGCCCGAGATGGGGCTCGATCCCAGGACCCTGGGATCATGACCTGAGCCGAGGGCAGACACTCAACTGACTGAGCCACCCTGGTTCCTCTGGAAGGTGCATTTTCAGCAAGCTGGCCTAGATGATTCTTATGTGTGCCCGCATTTTATAACCTTCCCATAACATGAACAATTCCTTACCTTGTCAGGTTCTCGTATATGCGTGAGATAAAACAACTGGTATAGCGCCCAATTCTGATGGTAGGAAGATGTTGAGTTATTTTGGCCTTCCTCCCCCTCTAAATTTTTGACCAAATAGGGTAAGTAAAATATGTGGACTATATGACAAATTTTCATTTAATAAAACATTTCTTCCTTTTGCACAGCCCCTTAAGAATCGTTAAAAGTAAACCATTGGAATGACATTAGACAGTAGATCTAAAATCTACAAAAGTGAGGTGCATTTATTTAAAATTAGCTCCACAATGTAGTGCAACTATTTCCAGCATTCATTATTATTAATGTCTATAATTGATGGCTGAAAATAGAACCCTCAAAGGAGAATAATGTCCAAAATCATATTCACATAAATTGTGAACTGCTCAGCCTAGTAGCATGTTAGCAAGATGCTCCACACATTTTGACTTCTTTTCTCAATTCAACTCTAGACTGCATTTAACTAACTTCCTTAAGGTTTTAAACTGCCTCCCCTGTTTAACAGACATGGCAATTTTTATGTACAGCAATATTCTATGTGTAGAAGGGTGTGGGAAGCAGATACAAACCTTCTGATTTAATCCAGTGGAATTCTATGGGAAATGAGCTCAAGATGCTTCAGGGGGAAACCCTATATTGGCTTTAGTTGTTTCTAATAAAAGAGATTGCGATGTGTCTTTAAGTGTTTTTGAGTGTATATGTAAGCCAGGAAGGGAAAACAAGAATATGGAATGAGCACAGCAGAGAAAATACACCCTTAAAATAGGGCTGCTGCTCTTTATACGGAACAGAGATTTGGAGGAATCAAGTACTTGACTCACCAAGTTGAGTTGACTCATCCTTAATAGCCAATTTTCTTTTTTTTAATATAAGAAATTAACATTATTATAAATACATTTCTGTGTTGCTATTCCCAGAATGTGTCTCATTTAAAAACATGGATGGTTGATGATCATCCTTGAGCCAATCAGTCTTCTTCTCGCCGGTTTCACGGTCTGATACAAATTGAGGGGTGTCTGGTATGTGCAGAAAACTGTTACATTTCTAGTGCCTTCCATTTCCACATACCTTGGTAACTCCCACAAAGTCTCTGGTCTGTGGGTTCCTTATTCACATGGGGGGGGACTGGAATTAAATTGGGCCCTTCAGAACACAGAATTCAATGACACTGTAATATAGAAACTTACCTGTAAAGGTATATTGGATCTTGTCTTCATCGCTTACTATCATCAGGCAGAACTCTTCGCTGTTATTTAAACACGGTCTGTGTTTTCCAATGTATTTATACCTTTGCTGAAATCCAAATCCCATTCCCATCCATCAGGTACTTCTCCATTTCTTAAGGCCAAGATCAAATCCCAAGGCTCTCATTGCCTTATCCATTGGCCCAGTTAGATTCACCTCTCTCCCCTTTGTGCTCAGCTTTTCCTGTATGCATTTCTTGAATCTCATCACATACAAGTCCATCCATTCAGTAATCTTTTTTATTAGCAACTCTGTACTTGACCAGGAATTTTTCAGTGATTATGATTTTATCTAATTCTTTATATCCCTGAAGACTGTCACATAATAATAAACATCTGTTGAATTGAACTGAATAGTTTTATGGATTTCTTTGCTTAGTTAAAAATTACATTTTGTGATAGCCAGCCTCAAAGATGGCGCCAGTGATCCTCACCTTCTCATAGCCATGCCCTTGTGTAGTCACTTCCCGTACTGAATCAAGGCTGACCTGTGGGCCAAAAGAATATGGTAGAAGTGATGACGAGTGACCTCTTGGGCTAGGTCACAAGAGGCACTGCAGTTTCTGTTTGGCCTTTTAGACCTTTCACTCTGGAGGAAGCCAGACACCATGCCATTAAGACATTCAAATAACCCTGTTGTAGAGAGGAATGGGGGTCCCCTGTCAATAGCCAACACCAACTTGTAAGCCATGTGAGTGTCACCTTGGAAACAAATCCTCTAATCCTTGCTAGTCCGTCAGATGATTGTAGCCCCAGTATCTGCCTATAACCCCATGAGAGGCCCCAAACCTCCTAGCCAAGCCATCTCCAAATTCCCATAGAAACTGAGAGGTAATAAATGATTATAGTTTCAAATTACTAAGTTGGGGAAATATTAGTTATATGGCAATAGATAGCTAATGCAAATTTCTTCCTCTTTTCTCTTCCTATGGGAGGCATCATGAGAGTAAGGTGTATGTCTGCCATTGAAATCTTATCTACTATTTGCTATCAATATTAATCATGTTATTAATAAATAATTGGTGTCCGTATACTATTGCTATATTAAAATACTAGCAGCATTGCTGTTATTAATTCTAATTAAAATTCAAATTATTATATGCAGTTAATATGTTAAAACAGTCATCATATCATTGTTATATAATTATAATACTAATGTTTTGATGGAATTTTTAATACTAATTTTTAATACTAATTATTATTTTGTCTATTTGTAAGAAAAATCTTGTTATCCCTATTTGCAGGATGAGGAAACTGAGGCTTAGAACAGTTCATTTGTTCAAAGTCAAACAACTGGTAGGATACTAAGCTGTAATTCAAAACAGGATCTGTCTTACACAGTAAAAACAAGCTTTGCGGGTCCTCATTGCATAATCTGTGTGGCAATACTTAACACGCACTGCTGTTGTGAGAATGAAATAAATCTGTACGTCTCCTTGCAGGAGGCATAGAGGATACACATGCAACCAGCGCCATTTTCTCTTCCTTCCCTTCACAATGTGTCAGTGTCTCTGCTAGGGTGAGTCTAAGATGCACTCAGGACCCCAGGCCATTGGGTTGATCTACCACCAGCAGCAACCCCAGTGGGGAGGTAGACTGAGCGTCGCCACATGGGACTCCCGGTTGTCCTCTGGGATTGCAAAACTCGGGTTTCTAGTCTATTTGTTGTGGGAAAAAACAGTGCTTCAACTCAACCACTTCTAGCTTTCTCAAACTCGGAATAGATACCTAATAATAGTAATGCTTTGCTTTTCATAGGACCATGGAGATTATAGAGCTCTTTCCTTTCTCTATGTGTGAGAGAATAAATGGAATTGATTCAGATGTGAATAATTGACTAGAAATGAGAGTTGGAAAGTATTTGTAGCAACAGACCCCTTATAATTGACATACCTGAAAACCTCTATCTTCTGCAAAAGCAATCTCATTACAACCAATTAGAGGTCAGTGCTATATAGAACCAAGTCATAGGAGTCATTATCTATAGAATTTCCCCCCTTTTATTCATATCAAGGCATGAACTTTTCAAAGACATAAAATTCACCACATCAATCTACTGAGGCAGGGTTAGTGATGTGTGGTTGGCCAGAAAAAACTTTCAGTTACCTGAATACGTATTTTAGTTTTAAAATAGTTTCTATAATTTTATTATAACTTGCAATGCTTCTTTTATTCATGTTACAAATTGCTTTCAGGGAATAAATGATGCATTTAAAGGGACTGACCATCCATAGTAGCTGTGGAGAGTGGTTTGTGGACTTAACCACTTAATGTGATCTGGCAATGGCCCCTTTGAGCTGATCAGTAAGAACAGCAATGCCAAATTATGGTAAACCTCAAGAGTTTTCAAGGAAGCAATATGGCTCTAATTGAGTAGAAGCTTAGCAAGTAGACCACAGCTATTTCTTTGTAGAAGGTCCAGTTGAGTACTAGAGAGATCGCCTGTGAAGATCGCCTTGTAAATGGAAACCAGAAGGAAGGGGGCCCCCTGCATGTCTATTCTTGAGTCAGAAAAAAGGGGGCTTGGCCTGCATTTAATAAAGATATCTGTTTTTCTTTGCAAAAATACTGTCTGTAGGCACCCATACGTACATGTTCTGTAGTTTCTCTTTACTAAGACTGAAGTTTTGATGGACATGGTTCTATCTTGAAGGAAAATCAAAACATTGAAGAAACACTTTTTAACAATTAAAGTTAAATGGCCAGTGTTTCCCAAAATCATTTAACCATACAAGCCTTTTAAATACAATATTCGTTGATTTCCTCTGTGGGACTTGCTTGAGTAATCTGGTCTTTCAATAGAGAGAGAAAGCCTATCAGAGTGAAACACAGAAATCTTGTTGAATGGGATTTCTTTTCCTTTTTGTCAACTGTGCTTGTCCCTCAACTTTTTCCTTAGCCCACTGCCCACAGTCCTGTAGGCAGAGTCTACACTGAACCATGTCTTGTCCTGAACCACGCCTTGTCATAACAAGATACTCCTCAAGGTATCTGATAAGTAGGCCCTGTATTGTGCTTAGGTTCATGCCTGTCCTTTGGCCCACTGTTCCACTGATCTGCTTTCTCTTCCTTGCCACATTCTGTACCCATTACTTCTCAGCTTACCATGGCCCAGTCTTTTTCAACTTCTTTGAATTTCTGGAAACTTGGCTTGTTCAAAGCATTGGTAAAACAATGTTATTAGGTTATGTGTTGGTTTCTGAGCTGCTTCTGACTATAGACACCTCACATTCCTCTTGGTTACAGAAACTCTGTTCTACCTCTGATGATGTGAAAAAGAGGCAGACCCTTATCTCCTAGCTGTTGGTCCTAGGACCCTGTTTAGACTTCTTAGAATTTGAGTCCTATGTAACTTTTGTGACACATGTAGCTCATCACTAACAGCTTGGTTTCTCACTCCAACCTCCCTAAACCTGCAGTTCAAATTGAAAATGATCAGATACCTTAGAATCATCAGCCACTGAATGTTTTGGACCATCGGTTGTTGGGGTAAGGACCACCAAATAGGTCCTTACCCCAGCCTCATAAACTCATAGGACTAAAGAGTTTGAGAAAAAAACTTGTATATAATGTTTCATTAAATACCCCAGAGATCTGTCCAGGTTAATTTTCATGTCAAGGTTGGACAGTTTTCCTCATAGACTGTCAAGCCTCTTGTTTCTACAGAACTGTGATGCATTCTATTCTTTCTTTTAAATGACGTAAACCTAGACTTCTTTTGTTTTAACTTAGCAACACTTAGACCTTTCTAATAAGGAACAAAGCAAACGATGAACTAAGAAGCAACCCGTTGTCTTTAGTTTCTGAAAAATTTTGTCACATTACAAAGGAAAAGGAGGAGGTTGCCTTTATGCTAATGTTGATATTTGCATTTCCCATCTTTCTAGATAAAATGTTTAATGTTTCCGGGGCGCCTGGGTGGCTCAGTGGGTTAAAGCCTCTGCCTTCGGCTCAGGTCATGATCTCAGGGTCCTGGGATCGAGCCCCGCATCGGGCTCTCTGCTCAGCAGGAAGCCTGCTTCTCCCTCTCTCTCTCTGCCTGCCTCTCTGCCTACTTGTGATCTCTCTGTCAAATAAATAAATTAATTTAAAAAAAAAAAAAAATGTTTAATGTTTCCATCTTGTGGAGCCCTTACTTATATCATTAGCAAATGTGATGCAATAATTAAGCATCAATTGAGATTTTTCTGGATTACACACATTCTTGCATTCTGTTTTCACATCACGGTAACTTAACTTTGTGATTTATATTGGAAAGATGACTTTGGGTATTCATTTTACTTCATTATTCTTCAGCATTGTATTTCATCCACTTAGCTATTTCTGTGGCAATTGTGTTTTGATGAGAAGAGATTGCCCAGTGTAGCCACATCACAATAACTGTGAGATAAAATCCAGTGGGCCCAGCTAGCTTTTGATGAGTTCTTGGATCCCATCCACACAAAAGAAGCATATGAAAATAAAAATGATAAGCATCATTTTGCATTCAAAATTGTTCTGATTTAAAGAAGATTGAACTTTTAAAATAAATACATCAGGAAAATGGTGAACTTGCAGTCTGATTTTATTTGATAAAGCATTTGTAAAACGAAGAATGCTTCCCTAAAAGTCAGCTGTTAATGTAAGAAGTACAATGGCAAGTCTAGACAGTTTGGGAACCTGCTCTGGATACTTAACACATACATGCATATGAATATACATATACGAATATGTCTATTTGGTGCATTTATATGTATATGCAAATACATACATGTTTACATACAAATATAGTTATGGATATGGCTATAGATATAGGTATGTTTTTGCCTAAATTATTTCCTCATGTGTTTATTAAGTGTAACATTCACCTCATTTCTTATTTCAGCTTAAATCTCAAATGTTAGAACAGACCTAATTTTTTTAATCCCTCATCCTACAAAAACAAGCTCCTTACAATATCTCTCTCCATGAAGAGATGAAATACAAACAAATCTTGAGAAGAGGTACAGCATTGTACTTAAGTACAAGACTATGGAACCAGATTGGCTAAATTCGTATTTCTTATAACATGTTAGTAGATTGAATCACACTGGCCCCAGTTCTAACCACTCCCTGTATCTGCACCCTTGCTATTGTCTGAGTCAGAGGAAAAATATGTCCTAATTCCTTTACTTTTGCTTCAACGATTTGGCTTCTTTTGGCCAATGAAAGGACACAGGAAATAATCCTATGTTATTTTCAAGGCTAGGCCTTGAGTGTTTTCACTCGCTCTTCTTACAGTTTTCCCACTACCTTGAGAATATTCCCCAGGTAACTTGTTAGTCCAGAAAGGATAAGGAGAAACAGGTAAAGCCAAACTTAAATATACTCTCTCAGGGCATGCCATGAAAGACTTCAGAACATGGGAAATGTTACCCATGTTGGTTAAATTGTAAGAGTACACACACACACACACACACACTCACACATACACACACGAAGTCTGAATTTTTTTTGGTTTTGTCCTTATAAAGAGAAGTAAATTTTTTTTTTCCACAGAAAATCTTCGGAATTCTATTGAAATTTTAATCTATAAAAAATTTTCATAGCATCATAAAACCTCATATTTGTATTTTACTTTTAAGTTTCTCAAAGCATTCCATCCTTGTGATCTCATTTTATCCTCATATCATCTTGGTGAGGTAGAATGGCTTTATCTGCATTTTACATGTTGGCCTTGATCGTGGCGTGGCCCACACTATGCTGTGAGAAAGTGAATGAGCTGAGCAAAAGGTAATATGTGAGAACAGAAGGAATATGAAGGCAGCGGAAGATCAAAGACCCTGTGCCCACAGGAATCTGAGCAAAGTTTATCATCTTTTCAGGTGTCAGGATCCAGTCATGATGGTGGGGGGTTCAGTGTGAAGGGGAAGGCTTAGAATGATTATGGGAGGCCAAGGCAGTGGTCCTTGACTGGGTTTTATTGGAAGTTTTTAAGGGAGAGGTCATTTGCAATGTGTGCACCTGGACATCCAGCCCTAGAAAATTGAGACAGCAAAAATTAAACAAATGGGATCCATTTCAACCCATTCTCTTTCACAGAGCAGTGGGAATGGGGCTAGATTCAAAGAGATAAAATAGGAGGCCAAAACAAGAGGGAGAGGAATTAACAGAAATTAGGCAAGTGTGTTGGGTTTGATTGGGGGAGGAGGTTGAAAAGTCACTGGACACTAGGGACCCAAGAGAAGAGCAAATGAGATGAGGGACCTGAAGCAAGACTCTGTTTCCAGGTTTCCAGTTGCACAATCCAGCTCAAGAGTGATGCAGAACAAGATTCAACTCTTTCTTGATGTCATCCCCAAGTATTAAGGACCACTGTCAGGGTGGGCTTTGTGGCTTACTGATTCCAGCAGAGCCAGATCTGCAGGTACCTAGCACTCATTTGGGCTACCTAGGACATATACTGGTGGAGGCATCAAGAATTACAAATTTTGAGAGTAATTAAATCCTTGGAAACTTCTCATTTAAACCCTCTTCTTTCAAAAATGGTAAAATAGATAGAGGTTCTAAGGGAGTCTGTGATTTGCTAATAATCAAGACCCAGAACTAATGACCCAAAAATCCAGATACTTTTTTAAAACCCAAACAATTTTACACTTTTTTGTTTGTTTTTGGAAGACACCAAAGAAATGGGCCAATGTCAGTTTACTACTTCTCAGGTTCCCTTGCTTCTCCCATTAATGATAATAACCGCCCAAAAGCATCACATTAGTTGCCTTGCTGTCTTAAATGCCATAAATAATTCTTGTTTTAAATTCTATCATGACTCATTTAATTGCTTGCATATAAGAGATGGACGGATGGATGGGTGAGTGGGTGGATAGATGATAGATAGATAGACAGACAGACAGACAGACATCCTGAACTGTAAGTGGTGGTTTGGACAGAGCACCTGTTTCAAAGTTGTATGGGGTATGGGCTACTCTCCAACTCCTCTACCACAGGAGTTTGCTTCATCTCTCAAAAAACGAACATCTGGCCTTACTTAACAAACTAGATGATTTATTTTTGAATATGAAGATGGATTACCCAAAAGAATTTGACTAGAGATGAGCTTTTTTCTGAAGCAGAGCTCTTTAGTGGGGTAAGCATTAGGACAGGTGACAGGAAATGGAAGACTAGATTTTTATCTAGATCCTTTTCCTCACCACCTGGTGGCACCAAGCTCACCCTTTGACCTCTCTGGGCTACACTCTCCTTATTTATGAAATGGGGCCATTCATCACACCTCTGCTCTGGACACCACAAGTGTAATAATGAATTACATGAGGTAATAGACATGAAAAATACTCTGACAACGAAACAGAGTTTTATGCTGATGCCAACTGGCCTTGTTCTTACGCATTTATCATCACCATTTCCCGATCCTTACCAACTGACGAGGTTAGAACAAGTTCAAAGAAGGCAGGGGCTCATTTCTGGAAGTTGACTCTAATGTGTTGTTTAAATAAAGTGTAATTACCACTCTTCCGTAAATGTACAGTGTGAGCAGAGTAACATTTTTCCTATGAACAGTTTATGTCCATTCATGTTCATGTGTTGGTACAGTTATGTTACTTCTATGTGATATTTTTCCCTCCAGGGCATTTGCTTTTGAAACAACATAATAAAGTGACTTCTGCTAAATAAATAGGTTGGTTTACAATAGCTGAGAGTTAAGTGAATTTATGCAGGAGGCATTTTGGTGTTGCGGACCAAATTAACTAGCTGAAAATCCATTAACTTCAAGGCTCCAGATGGATATTTAGGATAATTCCTGAAGTACAAATGTAAAAGTCATGGTAGAATTTTCTTTGGCATATGCATGGAATTTCTACCGTGGGCCCATTTAAAAAATCAATATCATAATTAATTACATCAAAGCAAAAATAACAGAGCATTATGTGCATGATCAAAAAGCTGCAACTGAAAAGTCCAGCCACTCCAGAAAAACGAAATATACGTAATTAGTATCTGCAATTTGCATTGTTCCCTGGCACCCCCGAATTTACTGGCAAATCGTGCTGTAGCCTGTGTGAATTAGACCTCAGAAATGATTGGGGTTTCGTGGCATTCACATTGGAATGTGAAGGGTCCTCAGTATTCACGGGTCTCCAGTCCTGCTTTACACACATAATCTCGACCCCATCCTCACAATCCACTTTATTTGGGTATTCTCTCTTGCCAGCAGACAACTACCCCCCACCATCTGCCTGAAGATATCTGAGTGACAAAAATGTGTGCTGCTTAAAGAGGAAATATTACATGGCTTAAGAGAAAACCATGAATAGGAGCGTTAGAAGTTTTGCCAGTGCTGCCAACACAGGGACTGACAGACTCATTCAATGAACCTATCAACCAGGACCACATTTGGTGACACGATACAAAGCCCTATGAGGAGCCGGTCTGCCAAGCATTATGAGAGACACTAGGGTGGTATAATTACAAGGTCTCTGCCGTGAGGAAGCTTTTAACCCAGCAGGGAAACACCATGATCACATAAGATATCATCATCAGCCTATCAAACATCCCTCCTGCCTTCAGGTGCCTGAAGGCAGCATTCACTGAGCCCTCATTCTATGCTTAGCACTTTACACAGAACACTGTTTATTCCTCACAGCAGCCTGTGAGGTAGGTGACAACATAATCCCCATTTTACGGATATGAAAACTGAGCTTCTGTGAGGTTAAGTCACTTGCCCTGGGTAAGCAAGTGAACGGTGAGAGCAGCATTGTAAGCAGGCACCAAGCCTCCACTGTCCACCTGCCATTGTGATATTTGCATAAGGGCTTATCTCTTCTGTCAAGGAAAATGTTGGAAACAGGAAATCTCTGTCTTACTTATCCTGTGTCCTCCATAAACCCTGCCATTGTTTGCAGAATGAATATGTACATTCCACTCAATATGTATTGAATGCCAGCTCTGTATTTCATACACAAAGACACATAAGAGGATCAGACAAATTATAAGGCAGTATCAAAGGCCTCATTAATGAACCAGGAGAGATGCCAGCAGCGGATTTTTTTTTTTTTATCAGAAATAGGATGAAGAAGAGAAATTTTTATGGGAAGCATAAAAGTATGTTGCAGGAAAATTATTTTATGGACACACCATCAAACAGTATTCTGATAATTACCCAGAACATTAGTAAGAGAGATCACACTTAATGGCACTCATTTACAGTGTAGTCTAATTGGCTAGTGAAACTACTGTTCTCAAAGTCAAGGTTTGGGGGATGTGCTGGGTTGAATAGTGTCCCTCCAACATTCACCTCTACCTAGAATCTCAAAATGTGACCTTATTTGGGATAGAGTGTTTGCAGCTATAATTAATTAAGATGAGCTCATACTGAATTAGAATGCGCCCTAAATACAATGACAGGCGTTCACATAAGAAGACTGTGTGAAGACCATGTGAGAAGGTATGGACCACCTGCACAGAAGTATTCAGAGGTGCGCAAGATCTGTTAACAATGCTGATTCCTAGACACCACTCCAGACCTACAAGTCGTAATGTTGGAGGGCAGTCAAGATCCATCACTTGTACTTGGAGGTCTTACACTTACTGAAGTTTGAAAACTATGACTTTTGGAGATGTGAAAATATTATAGCGTAGTAACTCGCTCTACTGGGCATCCTCCTCAGTCAAGGAGCTGAGTCGTACAAGATAATTTAACAAGAGGTCATCTTACTTGTGGCAAAAACCTACTCTAAACGTGCAGAGGAGTGGAGGCCATTGTGAATGGGAGTACCTTAGATAAGTGTGTTAGGAATTCACAAGTCTTATTTTGGCCCCCAACTTCAGTGGACACTGAATACCCTGGAGGTGTTCGGTATCATCTCTGTGGTCTGCACACAGCCCAAACCAGACTTTGTTAAGAGTGACTGTACCATTTATTCATTTGTTCCTATGAGATAATTACGTCACACATATCATCCCATTAAGTATTCTAGACAACACTTTGGTATCAGTCCATCGCTAGTCCTATTTCGCTGATGAAAATGCTGAGATTAGAGTACTGAAGCAGTTCACTGGGAGCGACAAAGTGAGTACATGGCCAAGTCTATATACAAAATCTGGACTGTCTGGATTGAAGGCTCTTCTGTTGAATCTTTTCCATTCTATCCCAGGCCCCAGAAGAGAGAATCTTCTTTTTGTGAAAGCCACATGGGTTTTCTAAAACAGCCTTGTCGATGGACTGAGTGGACTTGAAGTCAAGTCATAGTGTAGACAGGCCATCTTTTCCAAGGGGCTCGATTTCTCACAGACGTTTAGGAAAAGAAATATTTTTTTTTACTCTAAAATAGGAACACATATATAATTGAGTATAATTTTTTAAAAATTTAATATGATCTTAACATAAAAAGATACATTTGAGGAAACTTTGCACTTGAGCAGAATTTTTCAGGCCCTCGTCAGCGAGCTGGGGTGGGGAATATCCCCATTTAGAACTGTCAGCATTCTAGGCTACTTTATGGCCAATACTGAGAAGTCATCTCACAGGCTCCCTCATTGATTTAGCCCCACACTAAATGGCCTAGAATGTAATGGACATTTTATTAATTTGCTTTAATTAGTCCTTGTCCATTGGTTTCTACATTATTCTCCTCTCTAGTATGTTCTGCAAAATGGAGCCATAGATAGAAATTTATTTACTTTGTGGGGTAGTAGTTTTCTCCAATCTGAACACCCTGACTTTTATTTCTACTGCGTTTTCCCAGTGGGTGGCAATGGGAGTGTTGTTTCAGTCCATTTTGGCAGAGCAAAGTAATTTCCTGGTTGGGCACCAAAGGAAAAAAAAAAAAGGTCTTTCCACTGCTGAGCACCATTACAGTTTATGTAAGCCCATGACACATGCAGTCTAGAAAAATACTGTTAACCATTTCAGACCCACTGGCTAGAGAGGAACAGCTAAAGGTCAGAGCTGCTGACTGACATAGAAAACACATAGGCTGCTGCATGACTAGCCTGTATGGTAAACTAAAATGGTAGCAGCAAGATCCTTGATATCCAGGGGGTCCAGGGGACACAGTTCCCTAAAAACCAGGACTTTAGTCAAAGTAGACCTCAATGTCAGTGAAAAATGTATAGCTTCTGCACATCCAGTTCCCCAAATATTTACCTTGAGACTTAAGTACACTTTAAAATAATTCGTTTTCCAGAATACGTGTACCATGTTTTGCAACTTGGATATTAAATTAAATGGAAAAAGATAGAATCCTGGTTAAAGTTTTTCAACAAACACATCATAGTGGGTCTTTCCAAATATTTCTACATCTGTCCACAAAATCAAATTTTGGCTTCACCTCTCCACCCTTCCCCAAAGTATAACACAGAGAGCTGGTTTGTTTTTAATGTCTAGATCATCTAGTGACATTCATGCAACAAATTCCTGCTTCAGGTGGGAAGATGTGTGTGGACTTCTGACAATGTTATTGGAGGAACGTGTCTCTCTCTAAGCAATTGGTTTCTCTAAATTGTGCCAACATGCCAATTATACATAACCACACATCTTTGCCATTTGGGCACTTCCTCTCCTTCCATGGTTGGAAAGAACATTATTGGATACAGCCATAATGTGGATAAAGCATCATTTTCCTGCTGAAAATGCAAACAAGATCTTTATTTTCACTGCTCTTAAATTTGACCTGTAACTGGCATTAGAAGCATCAGTTGAAACCAGGAAACAGCCACAGTGGCATTTAGCATCACAGTTGCTGGAGCCGGATCAAGTCGGGAAAACAGATTTTTTAAAGGATTACAGCAACAGCCATTATATAACAAGCCTCCGTATAACGGTGGGACATCTGTTGGCTATTTTCGGAAAGCCATCATTCTATCACCCTTATTAAAATAATCTTAGTGGATACTTGAGTTTTATTGTCCGTCTCTTTCCACATGTCCCCCCAGGGATTAAAAATGTCAACACAGTTGACATTTGTATGTTCTGGTCTTCGGTGCCTTTTCCTTTTTCTTTGTGTTTGTTTTTGGTTGGTCGGTTACTCTTTCGTTGTTTTAATTGCTTTATTTCCCTTAAAAAGAAAAAAAAAAAAAGGCTGTCTAGTAAGACACTAGAATAATAATAGTTCTGTTGCTGGCAGTGTTCTGATTGGCTTGAGATTCACATATGAAGCCAAATGCCTGGGAATACAACACAGAAGTATTCCATAACCAGTAAGTCTTTTCCCTTCCCTTTCCTGCCCCTGAGATTATGATATTGTTGTTTTTCAACAAACACATCATCAGTGGGTCTTTCCAAATACTTCCAAATACTCCAAATAGGGACTTCTGGGTGGCTCAGTTGATTAAGCGTCTGCTTTTGGTTCAGGTCATGGTCCCTGGATGCTGGGATCAAGTCCTGCATTGAGCTCCTTGCTCAGCAGGGAGCCCGCTTCTCCCTCTGCCTGCTGCCCCCCTTGCTTGTGCTCTCTCTCTCTCTCTCTCTGACAAATAAATAAATAAAATCTTGGGAAAAAATAAAATGCAGAGTTTAAAAGACTGAATTATACCTAAGACTACAGTATTTGAAGGATAAATACTTTTGGAAGTTCAAATATTTCTATTTGTGGTTACCAACACCTATCTATCTATCTATCTATCTCATGCAAAGGTACCAATATATCAAACATGCTGGCATTATGTCACTAAGTCATGATTTTCTGGGGGGTCGCAGCCCTCATAAGGGGTATGGACCAGTGTGCCAGGGTGGGGGGGTGGTACTTGAAGCCACCACACAACAGAGCCCATCTCTCTCGAGAATCAGGAAAGATTGGGAGGGGAAATGCTGTTTCTGTGTTTACCCAAGCTTGAACATTTTACACAGTCCATTAAACAGAAGACCATGTGACAAAACTTGAAATTAAATAAAATTTTGCAGGGGCTCCTTGGGCACTGACTCAAGTCCCTGGGGTAGACTTAACAACCCTCAGGGGTTTTCTCTGATTAATATTTGAAAAGAAATTATTGATAAGGCCACTAGAAGTTGTGAGTTCAATTTTCAAAGTATGAAGTGGATCGCAGCCTTATTTAAACCTGTCAGAGTGATGGCGATGTGGTTTAGAAAGATGGTGTGGAGAGTGGACATACCATGGAGAGGCAAAAGGAGGGAGTAAAGGCTACTTCTTACAGAGAGAGAACCAGGAGCCAACACTTACACCTTTTTTCTCAAATAGTCTTTCTTTTTGAGGTTCCCGAGTCAGGGAGTTGTAATCAGGTCTTTGAAAGCCTGCTGGTCTGATGGGACAGTACGATTGAAACCTTTTTCTCTACCTTAAGCTGACTACATCGGCTGCTAGGTGGGAAGATGACTAAAGAGAAAGGCGATGTCTCCCCAGGGATTTACAGTCTAGTTGAGCACAAGTTCCTTTATCTGGCATTCAAAGAAAGAGTTGATATGAAATAGCCACAAGCAGCTACAAATACAAAGTTAACAGTCCATGGATGAGAGCAGTTAGCTCTCCAAGAGAAGACAGAGGGTGGTCAAGAGGACCACAGATGAAACCCTCTTTTCTCCTCCCCTCTCTCTCTCTCATACACTCCACGAAACACGCGCCCACACACGTACCCCCACCACACACGCACCCATCACTGCTGCCAACACCCAGCCCTCAGAGGCATTTTTTTTAGATAGAATCACTTTGGTTTGCTGTTTCTTATTGTATGAGCCTCGAACCTATGGAAAATGACTCAAGAGTGATTGTTCTCTCAGGCTTTGCCTTTGAACAAAAAGATTCTTTCTTGTGGGAGTGGGAGGAACACCAGCTTGAGAAAAACAGCTTTTGTCCTCACAAAATGCTCTTTCAGATGATATGTTAATGAGATTCCTTTGAACTGTAAATGATATCTGCACGTGTGTCAGATGCTAATGGAAATGTTGAGAAGATTAGAATCATGGGCTGGTTTGCAAAGTTATGTGGTGGCCCCCATCCACTGAGCATTGAGACCAGGCTTTTGGACCCACCTTGTAACTTGGCACAATATTCCAGTTTTTGAGGAGATATATTTATTTATATTTAAGGTCGTGATTTGTGGGCTTTAGAAAGCACTGTCCTCTGTGGGCAACCTCATAAGCAGCAATGAGTGACAATTCTTCCTTGAAATTTTTAATTACTGTGACAAAAAAGAAGAGTAATTACTAACTTTTGTAGCTGAACCACCTCTGCAGATGTTCTTAATCAAAGAAAAGAAAAAGGAACCAGAGTGTTCTCAGAGGCAAGGGTATGAAATATACAATAGGAGATTGCAGCTGGGTTAGCTGGGTTGACACAAAGCTGCATGAGTGCTTGATAAACAATAGCTCCATCATCGGAAGGGTAATTTAATGTCACAGATGAGACTGTGAAGAATTTGGAGTCAAAAGACCTATTCCTGGCACTGCCTTCTCAGTTGAAGGGTGCTGAGGGCACCATAAGAATGAGAGCAAAATGTGGGAAGGATATCTAGACCTTAACTGAATTAGAAGCTGACTTATATTGGGCAATGAAGTAGGTAGGGGTATTTAAATATCAACTCCTGCCAGTCTTTGATCTAGAGCTGGTGGGTGGGAGGCATTAATTCTTCAAACTCCCAGTGAACTAGGTATGTGGTCAGAATCTTCTAGCACTAAGAACACCTCCAGGCACAGAAATGCAGATGCTTAGGCATTCTCTGGCTTCTACTACTAAGACCTCCTGAGGGGACATGGAAAGGGCATCATGGTGCCTGCCAACTACACCTCTCTTGACCACATGGACTCTCTTTATCTTTTATGGATTTGTTAAAACCCTTCTAAGTAACTTACCTCTTCTGCAAAAGGAAATTGATTACTCTCTTTTTTTTTTTTAAGGTTTATTTATTTGTTTGACAGAGAGAGATCGAGAGAGTGAACACAAGTTGGGAGAGTGGGAGGGAGAAGTAGGCTTCCTGCGAAGCAGGGACCCCGATGTGGGGCTCGATCCCAGGACCCTGGGATCATGACCTGAGCTGAAGGCAGATGCTTAACAACTGAGCCACTCAGGTGCCCCGGAAATTGATTACTCTTATATAAAAGAATACACCTAGCATTAGAAATAAGGACTGTATCTATGGAAATATGTCTCAGCTCTGGGTGACTTCAGCCATATGAAGACGGACTTTACCTTGAATTGTTATGACTGTTATGCCACCTTGTCCCTGTGTCCTCACGTGGTCTTCCCTCTGTATGTGTTGCTGTCCTAATATCTTCTTCTTATGAGGACACTAGTCATATTGGATTAGATCCCACCCAACCTGATGATCTCATTTTACTTTGCTTACCTCTTTAAAGACTAAGTCCAAATGCAGTCATATGCTGAGGTCTTGGGGGTTAAGACTTCAACACATGGATTGCAATGGGGCACAATTCAGCACGTAATTTGATGGCCCTTCAGAGTTGCATCAGATTGAGGGAAGGGGTCTGAGCCTTTGGACCTGCTGCATGAGTCAGTCCCTGGGTGCAGGCTGGCTTCGGAAAGAGGATCAGCGCAGATGAGGTGCTCTCCCTGGCAGAGGACAGTCCTCTGTGAGTATCTTCTCAGAGCTGTCAGCCACCAGCACCTCCAGCAACAGGAAGAATGGCTGTTCTCATCCTGAAAGAAAGGGGCAGATGTGAGCACCACAGCGCAGCACTCTAATTGTAAAAAGGAAACCCATCTTTTATCTTCCACTAGCATTTCCACCCAGTATCTCCTAGGATCATTCCTTTGGTAACAAAGGCATGCTATTCTAGCATGTAGAACTAAGCCCTTCTCTGCCTGTGTCTTTTCTATACTAAACGTATGGAGTAGCTTCAAGGACCATGACAGATGTGCCATTTGCAAGGGTGTCCGTTTTGACTGATATGAAGCTGACTTGGAAATTAACTTGCACAAATGAGCCTCCAACTCAAATCAAAATAACTCGGGTTCTTCTGCTATATGGCCACTTTTTTCATACAGAGTTGAAGAAAAGTCAAAAAGAACAATTTATCAAAACAAAATAAGAAGACGGAATCGTGCTGCCACAGAGTAATGACAGATGAACTGAGTTTGCCAAAAAGCCCCCCCCCCCCGCAAAATAAAGGATCCTTTTTATGCATGCAGAAGCAATTTCAAAATGCAAAAATGCCCTTTGAGTGTTTGTGGATTATAAATGTTCTCCAACTCTCCATCCAAAAGTCTCTTGGAACATGGAGAACAAAATTTTCCCATTCTGTGACTTGGAGCTTGAAATATTAGCTTCTGAGGTGGAATGCACAAATATGAATGAACTTAATATCTTCAAGAACCAGAAGAATCATATTCGGTGACATTTGACAACAATATTAAAATATCAGAGCAGAAACTCCTAGAGGGTCTTGTGAAATCTTCTTTATTACTGCAGCTCAACTGTTCATTTACCCTTTTTTTCTTGCTCTTCCCTTTCTCTGGCTGATGCAGTCAGACACACACACAAAAATAGCTATTTTCTATAGAATGTGGGCCATTTTGGTAAATGTTTCTTTTAAGATAGAATTCCTCAGCAAAGTTGAAACCGAAATGAAATGCCTTTCAGCATACCAGTCGGAAGAAACACCTTCAATGTTCTCTGTCTGGCTCAGACTTTTCCTTGATCTGTTTGAAAAGATCAGGGTAGAAATAAAGGACTCACCAAGTGAATGGTGATTATATCCACATACCAGCACTTTGCTAGCTGTTTCAGGCACCCCATGAATAATAACTTTATGAATAAACAACCAATGTTTGTGGAGCACTTCCTAGAGGTCAGACTCTTTGCCTAGCACTTTAGCTCAAAATCTCCTGTGGTCATTATAGCCAACTGTGGCAGATGGGATTCTAAGAGTCTTCCAAGACCCCAGTGTCTGGGATGCACACACCTTCTCCCAGTTCCTCAAACAAAAACAAGGTACTACTGTGAAGGTATTTTGCCGGTGTCATTAAAAGATCCCAAATCAGCTGAGCTTAAGATAGGGAGACTCTCCAGGTGGCCCTGACCTAATCCTAGAAGCTCTTTAAATCTGAGAGGTCAGATTTAAATAAATTAAATATGAAGGACGTCAGAGATTCAAAATCAAGGATTTGATATGCTTTTGTGGGCTTGAAAATGGAAGGGGACCCCCGGCAAGTCATGCGATGATCCCTTAGAGATGAGAATGATCCCCAGCTGATGGCCAGAGAGGAAATGGGAACCTCAGGCCTGCAGCTCCAAAGAACTGAATTCTGCCAACAGCAAGAATGAGTTTAGCAATGGATTTCTCTCCACAGCCTCCAGATAAGAATTCAGTCCAGCTGACCCCTTGATCTTCCCCATGTGATGCCATGGTCAGAGAACCCAGTTAACGCCAGAACTTAGACCTCCAGAACTGTGAACTAATCAGCACGGGTTGTTTGGAAGCCACAGTTAGTGGAAATTTGTTACGCAGCAGTAGAAAACTAACATGTCAATAGCCACAAGGTCAATGTTTCCATTTTAGAGATGAGGAGACAAGATTCAGAAAGGTTATGGATCAAGGCACCTGCATGGCTCAGTCAGTCAAGCGTCTGACTCTTGATCTTGGCTGGGGCTTGGTTGTGAGTTCAAGCCCCGTGCTGAGCTCCACACTAGGTGTGGAACCTACTTAAGAAAGGGAAGGAGGAGAGGGAGGAGGAGAAGGAAGAAAGAAACAAAGAAAGAAAGAAAGGGAGGATAGTAGGAAGAAAAGAAAAGTGGCCTGCTCAAGGTCAAGTCCAGATTGCAACATAGGTAGCTGGCTACATGGAAGTAACTGGGTATGAGGGGCTGAAGTCTAAGATATGTCCCAGATGCCTACCCCCTTGTGTGCACACCTTGTCCAGTCTTCTTCCCTTGAGTGTGAGCAGTACCTGTAAATATGATGGGGTAAGTTACTCCCTGGATTAGGCAAAAAAGATTTTTGTAGATGTAATTAAGGCATTGAATTAGTTGAGTTCGTTAGAGGGGAGAGTGACCTGGTTGGCTGACCTAATTAGGTGGGCTCTAGAAAAGACTCTAGAAGTTGGAGATAGAGAGTCATAGAGACATACTCTTGCCGGCCTGGGAGAACGAAAGCGTTCATGTCCTGAACTGCCTTTCAGGGCTCCATGGCAAGAAATTGCAGGGCCCTATAGAAGCTATAAAAGCTGTTCCTGGTTGACAGCTCAAAAGAAAACAAGGACCTCAGACCACTGAAAGGAACTATCAGTTCTTCCAACAACCTGAAAGAGCCTGGAAGAAGACCCAACCTCAGGGGGAAGTGCAGCACAGCCAACTCCTTGATTACCGCTTTAGAGACAGTGAGCAGAGGTCTTAACACCATTGGCCCGGACTTGGACCTACCTACAGAAGCTGTGAGATCCTGAAACTTTGTGGCTTTAAGCCACTAAGGTCCCAGTGATTTGATATGTAGCATCAGAGCACGAATACACCAGGAGAAGGGCAGATTGGTCTCCCTTATTCCACCTATGGGGAGAGGGGGGGGACCAGCACCCAGACATCCCAGCTTCTTGGCTTTGTTCTTTAATTAATCAGCAGTGACCTTGTCCCTTTGTTTTTGCGTGTAACCTTGATTGAGTCATAGCACCAAGCAAGCTCCAATGGCCCTGGTCTTCTAACCTCCCTCAAAACCTATCCTTCTACATAGATTTTGAGGCTTAAGCCCTGACATTTAACTCACTCACTAGCAGCGGCCACTATTTGGTGAAGATACCCCCATATCCAAGCCTGCATAGTGAAGCTGTTGGATTATCTTTCAGGAAGCCCGAGACTTCACCCCCGTTGCCCATCCGGCTGCATTTACACAGGATCACCATCCATCAGCTCTTAGTTAAAGTGGTATTTGCATGCACACCAGATCTTTGAATGTTTGTCATTTGTCATTGGGGAAGCAAATTACATTCATCAGAATCCATTCATTCTCCCAGTCTCGCTGAACACAAGATAATCTTGGCTATGTCAGCTGCCCTAGGACTGGTAGCCCTGAAAAATGGAGGTCAGCTGTAGATATTCTAAACCTGCTTCGCTGTGTAACCCTTTTCAGGGGCAGTAGATATGATGCTGAAAAGATTAATAGAACTTATGTCGTCATGTTTATGGGGCATAAAACCCCCAACTGTGGATTAATGGATATGTTGGTGAAAGAAATACATCTTTACTCCTTTATGCCTTGATGGGTGAGCTACAGTTGACATCAGTGGAAAGATATAGAGCGATTGCCTTTAGAAGGTCAGCTTTTAAAGGACTTTTTTGACCTCAAAGTCAATGAAAATAGATTTTTGATTGTTGAGCAAGACAACTGCAGCAGGAGACTTCCAACCTTTAAAAAGATTCTTATTGCAGTATAGTATACAGAAAAGTACACAGACTCTAAGTGCACTGCTTGTTGAATTTCACAAACTGAACACATACATGGAACCAGCACCCAGATCAAAAACCCAGCATCCCACACACTCGCCTTGGTCCCTTTTCACCAACCTGCAGCCCAGAGTAATTGCTGTACTAACTTCTAACACCATAGATGATTTTGACTATTTAGCTAACATTTTTGAACTTTAGAAAAATAATGTGTACAGTTTCTTTCTGGATTCTTTTCCTCAATATTCTGTTTGCTCATATTTTTGGGTGTAGTTGCAAACTTTCTATTCTCATTCGTTTGTAATATCCCTTTGCACAGATAGATCACAATTATTTATCCATTCTACCATTTTAGGCATTTAAGTAGCTTCAAATTTGAAGATATTACTAATAGTGCTGCTATGAATATTGTAATATGTGTCCTTTGACATATCATATATATGTGAACATATATGCATATTCTATTGGATGTTTACCTAAGGGTAAAATTGTTGCTTCAAAGGATATCCACAAATTCAGCTAACTTAGTAAATACTGCCAGATTATTTTCCAAAGTGGTTGCACCAATTTTTACTCCCAAAAACAGTAGATGAAAGTTCTGGTTAATTCACATTTTTGCCAATACCTGATATTGTCTTTTCATTAAAAAAAAAAAAAAAGAAAAGAAAAGCCCTTTTAACTTTTATTATATTGTAGCTTACAGGTAGCATCATTGTTTCTATTTTGAAACTAACAAGCACCCTCTGTGAAAACATCAGCACCCAGTTCAAGAAGCATTGTGCTCAACATAATATCATTGGATAAGATGACAGTTGGTAACAGATGCCTTGTGTGCTTTATGTAGCTCCTTTCTTCTTTGCAAAAGCACGCAGGCTTCTCTGTAATTCCGTTCTCAGGTCCTCTGGCAAACATAAAGGAAAGTCTATCTTTTAAAAAAAGTTATTTGCTTCTGGAACTTAACACCCTTGAAAAGTATCTGCCATATAGTTATATTTCAGTCAGGTCTGTTAGCCTAAGCATATATTCTGCCAATATTTACAGAGCTAGCTCCCATCATGCATCAGGCCCTACACTAAGCACAGGTAGAACAAAATTGAGCACTGCCCAGTTCGTCATAGGGTTCTAGTGTAAGTTATAATGAGGATTACAGTGAAGTCGTTAATTCCTAAAAGCATTAATGTTCCCTTTTGTATTATTTACAATTATGTCTTGGCCTGAGGACCCATCTGAGTTTACTAAGTTGCTCATAAAAGAAAAAAAGAAGTGTAAGTCATTTGAAGTACACAGAGTTGCTTTGACTACAAAGTGTGAATGTACCCTTTAGGAAGTTCACCAGGAAGATGGGCTAGAACCAGTAAAAGTTCACCTGGAAGGAAGTAATTGGAATTTGAGTAGCCTTGACAGGTTATACACCTGTAACAAGGAATACTGATTATTATGATTTTTTTTTTGCCCTTCATTGTACATGTTATTCTATGAAATGTTATTAAAGATTGCATCAGTTGGGGTCTAATCAAAGAAGCAGAACCTTGGGAGAGATATGGGATATAGGATTTAGGATAGGGATTAGATTGTATACAATTGTGGGAGAAACCGGGGAAGTAAATGTCAAGGGGATAGTCGACTGAGCAGAGAAAAGCCCTTCCTGAGGACCCAAGAGAGGGAGCTGGTGAAGGAGTTTGTGGAAGGCCTTTGTCTCTGCAAGTGATGAGGCCCGGACTGTGTCAGCAGTGTGGGTGGTCAAGAGGCAGGTCAAGAGGTGCCAAAGAGAAAGCTGGAAGCTAAGTTGGGGGAGGACAAGGACAAAGTGGAAACCATGAGAGTACCCTGGAACCCACATGGACAAACTGCCCCATGTATCCGTCTCCCCCTGTATGGAACCCCAAAGCTGCTGTGCACCCCCAGATGGAGCTGGTACCCTTTGAAGCAGAGCTGTGTGTGTGCCAAGCCTAGACTCAGAGAACCTGAGGTAGGAGAAAGAGCAGGAGCTGGAAAAGCTGTGAGCCCAGCTCCTACCCCACCTCCAGCTGATTAGCGACAATGTACCCTACCTGCCTGGGGTCCTACCCTCCCCTGCCTAGTGCAAGGGCTGCAGCTGCTCTTCTGCCCTCAAAATCTCATGAAATTTCTCAGGGGCCAACCATTCAGAGAAGTCTCATTCCAGCTTAGCTAAGCTGACATAGCACAAAATTACCACAGAGATAGACAATCACTGAGATATTTAAAAAAAAAAAAAAAGTTAAAGAAGAGAAAAGAAAGAAAAGAAAAGAAAGAAACATGATATAATTCAAACCTTTCTTTATAAAGACATGAAAGCTGGATCTCAGAGAAACTCAGGGGTTTGTCCAATGTCACAGAGCTAGTGACAGGCCTAGAAACTCAGTCCCATGTGTCTTCATGTGGGTGATATCACAGAAAACACTGGATGTGAAGTTAAGATGCCTGAGATTTTATAACTAATTATTTGGTCTTGGGGGGTGGGGGAAGCACTCAGTTATGGATGCAGGTTTTCTTTTCTTTTCTTTCTTCCTTTTTTTTTTTTTTTTTTTTTTGATGCAGGTTTTCTTGTGAGAAAATGACACATGGACTAGGTCCAAGAAATTAGAGGTGCTCAGTTACTATCTCTTAAATAAATGAATAAATATAGTCTCTCAAGAACCACTATTTTATGGGACACTTGGGTGGCTCAATCAGTTAAGCATCTGCTTTGGGCTCAGGTCATGATCTCAGGGTCCTGGGATCAAGTCCCATGTTGGGCTCCCTGCTCAGTGGGGAGTCTGCTTCTCCCTCTCCCTCTGCCCCTACCCACCCTGCTTATGTACTGGTTCTCGCTCTCTCTCTCTCTCCCTCTGACAAATAAATAAAATCTTGAAAAAAAAATAAAAAAATAAATTTAAATAACAAACAACCATTTTTCAAAATTGTTCTATTGCCTAACATAAAAGAGAAATTGAAAATATGATCCTGAGCCTTAATTGTAAGGCATTCTTATATATTCTCATGTAATTTATCTGGGATCACCAGGCTCTTTCCCCTTTGCATAAATCAGATTTCTAACTTCTCAGCCATGTACCCAGTAGACTTTCTATGTTCTTTTTTTTTTTTTTTAAAGATTTTATTTATTTATTTGACAGACAGAGATCACAAGTAGGCAGAGAGGCAGGCAGAGAGAGAGGAAGAAGCAGGCTTCCGGCTGAGCAGAAAGCCGGATGCGGGGCTCGATCCCAGGACCTGGGATCATGACCTGAGCCAAAGGCAGAGGCTTTAACCCACTGAGCCACCCAGGCACCCCTTTCTATGTTCTTCTTATCACCCCATTGTGGCTTCTACTTGATCTTGGTCCATTCAGTCTGAGCCTTTCAAGAGAGACCACACGCTATATAACTGGAAAAGCAAGAATCCAAACAATTGGCAACAGGAAGAAACCAGAAGAATATCAGATTTCTGGCTATGTATTTCTGTTTTGTACACAACTCTAAAATTTGGGCAGAGTTCAGTGGGAACAACTGATCTCTGTTCCATGTGGCACCAGCCGGGGTAGCTCAAAAACCAGAAGGTGAAATCTTCAAGAGGCTACTCACTTTCAGCTAGGCTATTGGCTAGAACTTGAACAAATGGGTTCTCCATGTGGTCTTTCTGCTTCCTCATGGCGTGAAGGTTGGGCACGAGAGCGACCCTCCCCAAAGGACCAGGCAGAAACTGTATCACGTTTCATGACATGGACTTGAAAGTCACATAGTATTTCTGCCAGAGTTACAGACAAGCCTAGATTTAAGAGGAGGAATTATAGATCCCATTTCTCAATGAGAGGAGTATCAGTGCTACATTTTAAGAGAGTCTGAGGGACGGGGTATCTCATTGCATGCCATCTTGGAAAATATCATCTACCACAAGCAGTGATCAATATCCATTATGAGTTTATAAACACAGAGCTTGTCAACTAATGGAGCTCTTTTCCAACAATAACCCCAGAGAGTAAGTGTATACACACATCTATAAATACATTCACATATGCATACGTGAAAGTACTTGGCAAGTGAGGGTTAATTCTTAGATTCGATTTGCTTCCAAGATATTTTCAGTGCGATGCCTCAGGGTCAGGGCAGGGAAATGGGCCACTCAATTAGTTTAAAATAAAAGTACTTTCCCCCCAGCATCCATCTACTTTCTGGGAAAATAAATCAGGCTGCTAAATTTTGGACTCATACTATTTCCATGGTAACAAAGCCTAAAATGCTAAAAGGTGGGTCAAAATTCTTTACAATATTTAAGAAATCTGTATTTAGTTTCTGTGATGGTTGAAAGTTCACTTTACAGCAATGAGTAGCATTACTATCACTAACCCTCCCCCCTGCAAACATACACGCAGGCAACGGGAGTGTTTTTTAAAATCCCGTTAACTTATACTGAGTGACCATAAAGATAGGGAGACATGAGTAAAAATGAGACCGTCCAGTTTGGTCTCCTTAGATCTGTTTTGAATCAAATTTTCTTGTATTGATTTAGATCTCAATTAGGTAGCATTAGAAATAATCTGACCACTTAAAACCTGGAGAAAAATTCAACCATCATAGGTACAGAAATATGAATAATTATGGTGGTTGGAAATTACAAATGGTTTAATACAGCCAGAGAGAAGAATATGTCTAACACAGAGTCTTATTTTTGGTGTTAGGACTTTTAATTATAAAGAGAATTATTCAAATAATTATTGTTTGAAAAATACACAGAAAAGTATAGAAAATAATATGATACCATGTACCTACCCCCATAGTTAATAGTTTTTACCCATTTGCTGGATTTTTCTCAAATCTCTTTTCTGAAGTTCATGTGTGACATTTCTAGGTATGTTTCTGTATATCGATGCTTATGAATGAATCCCTACACTTTTTTATCTTTGTGCTTTAAAAACTTGTACAAGTGATGTTATAGAGAAGACATTTTTTGTACCTAGTTTCTATTGCTCCATCATTGTGATTTTTATCTTTAGCTACAGGGCATAAACACACCATAAGGAGAGCAAAGACGAGCATTCAGTCTTACACAGATAGCTAATCATTTATTCAACTAAATTTATATTTCACCCGAAGAGTGAGTTGATGGTGACAGCTTTTGCGTTTGTAGAAAATGTTAATGATATGCAGAAAGGACTGGACACCAGAAACTCAAGTGAATATAGGGAAAAGAAAATAAGGTTCATTTGCAACCCAGTCCTTCCATATCTGAAGGCCAGATGCTTTCTCTTATAATCCGCCCTTCGGGGGGAGGATTACTGGGGCTGCGTGGTATTTGGTGATGAGAGCAAAGAAGTCCAGCGACTGTCTGGGAGGCAGCCTATCTGGACCTGTGAAGAGATCAGGGAGCCACGTCTCTGAGCTTCCATCGGGGAGCCCTGACCATTCTCTGAGCTTCCATCGGGGAGCCCTGACCATTCTTTGTGTCCTAGCCCTCCCTGCCCGACCATCCCTCTCCTGCTGGGCACTTTGAACTTGCCTAGTGTGACTCTGTTTTCCACAGGCTGGGAGAGCTGCAGGGCTAGGTAGATGACATCCATTTGGGTTCATTCATGTCCTGCCACATGCACACCCCACTTCTATTCCCTGTTGCCCTGAGAAATGCCTAGCTTGATGTTCTATTCAATTACCAGTTGCCATTTGATAGATCGGGTAATTTTTAAGTTTTTGTAGATTGTTAAAATAAAGCGACTAAAGGGATGTTTATTTTCAAGACACGAAATGGAGTCACTGATTTAATATCAGATATACGTGAGCTAGCTATTAGATACACTCCATCTCTCTTCTCTGTTTACTGTACTACTCTCCGAAGGTCTCAAAGAAACACCTTATGTAGAGAGGCTCTCCCAAAACAGGAAAAAGGGACGACACACCTGTTTTGCTTTTGAGGTGGCACTAACTTACTCAGTAATATCTACCAGGTTAAGGTTCGATTGACCTCATGTCGCTGTCAACTAATTATATTTTACTTCTGTTGCATTTCTGAGTATGTTCAGCTAAAAGCAAGTGACTTTCATGCAAATTAAACTGCAAAAAGCTTTTTAGGCTGTGTTCAAATACTAACAGGTTTGATAAATTTATTTGTCTAAGATGGGTAGGACAAAGAGCTCTTTGTTTACTGACATGCTTTATTGTCATTCTGCTATACACCTCTTGTATGGTTATTTTATAGGACATAAAGTCTAGGTATCCTGTCGGAATCTCCGATCTTATTTATAGCTTGCTGCAAAGTGGCTTATTGTCATTTGTTATTTCCTATTTGATTTATATAACATCTTTCCACCAAAGAGCCCATGGGCTTATTTACATAAAGAATGCACACACACACCCCAACTAACACACACACTTGAACTTCACTCAACACTGTCATACAGTTAGCAGTAGAGTAATCTACAGGAGGCTTTTCCATCTGGTTTTAGCTCCAAAACCATGTTCTGGAATATTTCTGATATTCCAAGGTCACCATATTTCCTTTCACTTTGAGTATTTATTGTTTGCCTCTAGGTGGATCGGATCATCTTCTGTGTCTTCTTAGAAGTTGACTTCAAAATCTACAAAAAGAAAATGAGCGAGTTTTTCCCTGCAGGTGAGTAAAGAGATTTGTTTTCTTTGGAATTGAGGATTAGAGTGGAGGCATCGGTTATATTCTATTTCATTTCCTAGCTTAAGGAAATGTTGCGTATATGAACTCCATACACCAGTAACCTGTGGCAACTTGTGTCGTCATTTTCAAGAACTCAAGGAGGTGACAGGAAATCTAAGCCCATGACCTCTCTGTCCCAGGAGGTCATAGTGTTGTCTTGGGGAGATCAATTCATCTCTTGAGTCTCAGCTTCTCATATCAAAAGTGAGGGGCTGGACCAAATGACTTCTAAAGACTTCCTCATACCCCTTAATTACAGGATCTGTGATTTGTTCCCCACACATCTAAGTTGTCCAAGCCCGAGCCTACTTTCCGATCCACCATGTTAAACAACTGCGTTGGAAATTATGAGAAGCCCATTTATATTCATAGCCAGAATTCAAACATTTCCTGCCTTCTCTACCGATCACCCCAATTTTCTCAGCCCAAATTGCAGTGAAGATAGCAGCCCTTCCTAGGGCAATCTGCAAAAGGTGCTCATTCATTGTAATTCACATTTGAGAATGTAGGCAAAATCTCTGTTATTAAAGAGGCTTGTTTACATTGATCGAATGTGTCATTAAATTTGGTTGACCTGGTTAATTGAATATTGCCCCCCATTGTTTCTATTCTGGGCTTGTTTAATACCTAGTTATTTTTATGGTGCCATTCAAGTCACATGCTCAAGGTGCTTTCCTCAGCCATGGTAAGAATGGCTTCCAGGAAATTTCAAGCTACTGTGAGTATTGTTGATGCCTGCCTTAGAGAGAGCTTTCTTTTGAGGTTTCCATATCCATGGAAGCCAAGAGGTTTTCCATGTACCCGGTGACTCTGGCAGGTGGGAGGGAGGGAGTGCAGCACATTCATCCTCTCGGCAGCCGGTCCAAACCATCCAGTAAATGTAAATCCAGGATGCCCTGCCTGAAGATCAGAGTAGGACACAGTAGCTGTCAAGAAGAGCCACAGGAAACGGCTAGAGACGTTCAACTTTGTGCTAACGTTCAAGGTGGACTAAGTTCCCCTGAGTGATGTGAAGTTCTGCTCTCTAGTTTTCTCGTTGAAAGGTGAATCTGCTAAGTGTATTTAATTGGAGCCTTTAACTACAGTATTTCCCTAACTAGGACATACTGTAAATTCAAAGAGACTCCCCATGTGATGAAGGAGAGGATTGTGATTGTGGCCTTTTTTTCCCCCTCCTTTGCCTTCTCCCTTCTCCTTTTTTTTACCTTTAAAAGAAAATCTTTTTAAGCAACTCAGTAATTTATAGCATGTAAAGCACCTAGTGACTACTGAATAAGTAGTTGTTTGTATGAGATAAATTTAATAAGTTCTTCTCCCCATAACCCAATGCCTCTTTTTCTGTTTCAATCTTTGTTTCATCCTTTCTCTTTATTTCCTATATAACCACAGTGATCTGACCATGCCTGCATTTCTGTATTTTTAAAGTATTCTCTTTTTTTGTACTTTTAAGTATTCTTAAGAGAAAATGTTCATTCATGAAAGAAATGTGACTTGCTATGGTGTGCAATGCAAGTATTCTCATATCTTGTCAATATCACAGCAGATTTCATACACTTTCATCATTTTGGACTTCTTGAGTATATAGAAATTATGATATAATTTTCATTTTCATGTCTTCTAAAATAAAAACTGTTTTTTCTCTAGCATATGATAAAAATAATTGCATAAGTATGATCAAGTGATATTAAAACAAACCTATCCATCAACAGATATTTCCAGTGGTGCAAAGCCAAAAATCATACTATACATTTATTCTAAGTGGAACAGTTTTAGTGGTCTGGAATGTATTAATAATTATGAAAATAAATTATTTGAAATATTGCTACTCAAAGTAAATCCAGCATTCATCTTAGTACTTGAACAAATGAAATAATAATAAAATCATCTTGAGCTTCATATAAATACTTTGAATCATAGCATGCTCATGAAATTATTTCCAGTGCATATTTATAATAGTAAGCACATTTTTA
The DNA here is from genome assembly GCF_963455335.1 of Martes martes. Lineage (NCBI taxonomy): Eukaryota > Metazoa > Chordata > Mammalia > Carnivora > Mustelidae > Martes > Martes martes. The sequence continues at coordinate 39,827,144 of NC_137896.1, forward strand.
AAGTAAATGTCAAAATTCCTCCAAATTGTTGAGTATTTCCATGATGCTGAAGCATCAGCCACTTATAAATTCTGAATATGCGATATGAAATAAAGGTGACTTTTAATGGAATGTGTGACGACTAATATAGATGATATACATTATCTGTCCATAATTTGAATTTATGGTTAATTCATAACCATACCATCTTTAATTGGAATATACTTTTGCTGACTTGCCATATATCCCCCCCAGACTGGCTTATTCAGAACATCTCTAGTCTTCTTAACACTTCCCAATGCAATAATAATAGTTCAGGAAAAAAAGTCATTTTATATTAAACAAAATCTCTATATTTTAGGGTATATTAATCTCATGTCTCATTTCATAATCAGGAATCTAAGACAAAATGTATTAAAAAATATACAAGTGAGGCTAGATCACATTCAAGATATAACACGTGCAAAACTACTACCTAAGATTTGTGATAGGAGTAAAAGCTAACATTTATGGATTGCTTCCTCTCAGCCAAATGCATGGGCAAAGTCAGGTAATCTTCAGGCTAACTCTAAGAAAGTAGGCACTATATTAACCCTCCTTTTTGATATGGAAAATGATGCATACCTGAGAAAATGAGGCATATGGCTAGGAAGCAACAGAGCTCTATTTCAAAATTGAGAACAACATCTGTCATTGCACAAGTGATAATAGGTTCGCTTCCTCAGAGTGTCATCTCCAAAAAAGGGTGGTTTTAACTTCAAGGATACATTTGGAGCACTGAGAAAGTCTCATTGCTAATGTCATCTGCTGCCCATCATTGTTCAGAGCTGCCACACTTCTCTTCTCATACCTGTAAATGTCCTCATGGAAACTGTCTACTATGAGTCAAATTGCTACTTTATTATGGATCCCAAAATCAATCCCAACCCTATCATCTAGGCACTGCAGTACTTTGACCTGAAGGTGAGCAGTAAAGTGGTCACTGGAAAGCCAAAATGCCTCACTCATGACCACAAGGGTAAGCTGGAGAAGTGCTTGTAATAGTTTGCTGGAGCTACCATGACAAACCACCACACTGCGGAGCTCAAACAACTGAAATTTATTTTTTCACAATTCTAGAGGCTCAAAGTGCAGCGTGTAGGGGTCAGTGGGATTGGTTTCTTCTGAGGTCTCTCTTCTTGGCTTACAGATAGACATCTTCTCTCTGCGTCTTCATGAAGTCCTCTCTCTGTGTATGTCTGTGTCCTAATCTCCCTCTCCTTGTAAGGACAGCAGTCATATGGGATTAGGGCCAACACTAATAACCTCATTTTAATTTGATCATCTATTTAAAGACCCTATCTCCTAATATAGTCACATTCTAAAGTATTGGAAGTTAGGACTTGAACACAATATTTTGGGGGACACAACTTTACCCTTACCAGAGCGCATCATGGAAATGCAGTCATGGAACCATAAAGGAAAGAAACCAGAAAGAATTTTTTTTTCCAACAGTTTTATATCTTGCTGTGGGTGAAGCATATTTGACTTTTTCCTTCCCAGATGTTTTCTTTGAAAGTCTAGTATGGCAGCTTTATGGAATTACCATACACTTCGGTTGCAAATTATTTATAGTTACACTACACGATCAGAAGGCCTATGGCAAATAATATTTGTACGATTCCACTCAGAGATCTCTTTGTTCTTTACATAAAAGATTTGTATTTTTCAGTATGTAAGATTTATTGCATGTATTTTGCACAGATTTGGAATATGGAGGTCAATTTTTTTTTAGAATCTAAGTTCTAATAGAGAATTTAGGGATATTAATTTACCTCATAATAACAATGTCAAATTTACAGTTTTGGAACTATATCAAAGAATCCTGCTATTGGAAATAAAAAATACCGTGGTCAGGCCCCTCCCTACATTAGGGAAAGCCTACATTTGTTTATTGCAATGGTTCTCAACTATATTTTTCAGGGAGTATTTCTCCAAAATAATTTTTTTAACTATATCTTCTGACAAATGGGCATGATATTTTTAAAAATTTTATTTTTTAAATCTAACAAGAGAAAGTATGCACCTGACCTCTTCTTCATCTCCTCTTCTCATTGATTTTGTAAGCTTTTCTCATCCAACATCATTCATGATCCTTTCTGTCCATCAATCAACAAATAATTTATTATATGCCTACTATGTACCCAAGGCTTTGTCCACTGCTGCATTGAAAATACTGTTCTTATAATATGCCTGAGAGGTAAATATATGCAGAACAATTGGAAGACAATACTAACAAGTAATCAAGTATAGCATTGATATGGTGGAAGTACTCAGGAATTCAGAGACAAATATGTCTGAGGACCAGGGTAGTTGTGGTGAGTTTCATGAAGAATGTGTACCTTAAGGTTAAGCAGGAACAGAGAAGTGATGCCAAGGATTTTGTAAATAATATAGCGAGGAAGGGCAGTTCAGATGGAAGGATTTGTGGAATAAGTAGGATGCTTATCTCCAATTAGTGATCCCTGACTGAGAAATGCTGGCACTCATCAGCATGTAATTGTATGACTTTGTGCATGTTGCTTAACCTTTTTATGCTTCACTTTCATCATGGGCAAACACAGTAATGGGCCAATTCCAAATAGAATAAACAACAAATGTAAATGAATATTCAGAGAGGTGTCTAGACCGAACATCATAAATTTTAAAATATCCATGTTTATTTCTTATTACAATTTTTTTGTTTTTTCATGTTTTTCTTATTATAATTTTAAAAGGAGGTATTTTAATTATTGTGACCATCTTAATTAAAAAGTATATAACTTCTTATTACAAAAGTAGTACAGATTTGTATAGTAAGGTTCCTAGTTCTTTTCAAATATATGTTGCAAGGAGTTTCCCATTTTGTCATTTGTCCTTGTGGTATTATTCCTTTATAATCAAGTCAATGAGGAACCATAGAAAAACAAAAGAAAGATGAAAGAGAAATGTAGAAATAAAAAGAATGAAGGGAAGGAAAGAAGGGAGGGGAAAGGGTATAGATGGAAGAAAGAAAAGAAGAAAGTAAAAAAAAAAGAAAAAATCCTTTTTATTAGAGAGTGAAGGTGAAAACTAAAAAAGCTCAAAAATTACATTTTAAGCTTATGTACTTGATCCCATAAGAAATCATCTTGTTTCTAGATAGGATTATTCTTAGTTCTACTCCTCAGACACTTTTTAGGCAAAGCAGTGTGCTTCCTGATTTACAAAATGTGGTAGGAAGAACAATGCCCTTCCCTCAAAGATGCCTTAAACCTCAGAACCTGTGAATATGTCAGGTCACATTACAAAGGGGAAATAAGATTGCAGATGAGATTAAGGTGGCTAATTAGCTGACAGAAAGATGGGGACGTTATCCTGTATTACCTGGGTGCGTCCTTACAAGGGTCCTTCAAAGATAGAAAAAGGAGGTAGAGTGGGAGATATGGCTATGGAACAACATTCAGGGGGATGTGGGTCACTAACTTTGAGGATGGAAAACAGGAGCCATGAGCTGAGCCCCTGGTAGACAGAAAAGCAAGGAAACAGATTCTCCCTAAGAACCTTCAGAAGGAGCACTGCCCTGCGGACATCTTCATGCCAGCCCACTGAGATCCAGGTCAGACCTCAAACCCACACAACTGTAAGATGACAAATTTGTGTTGTTTTAAGCCATTACATGTGTGGAAGTTCATGACAGCAGCACTAGCAAACTCATTCACCAGTTGTCTTTACATAAGTCAAAGAAACACACACAAAAACCTGCTTACCCAGTCTGAATTGTACATTTTTTTCCCCAAATGGCACATTCGTTGTAGAGGAAAAAAAACTACAAAGTAGAAAAAGAAAAAATTCAGAAATTTCTTTAATTATGAATATTTACAGTGACTTGGCACATTTGGGCACATTTGTACACCTTTAACGTGTGGATCTCATTGATGTTTAGAATTATACAAGACATGTTCTCTGTAATGTGACATAAATGAGTTGACTGCCTTCTTAGGAACTGGGTGCTAACCATTTCCACTTGATGGGCCTCAAAAGCTACAAACACATTTTGCCTTCAATGAAAATCCAGTGAAGTGTTGCTGTAACCAAGCAACCTGAATGAAGGAACAAGCAGCAGGCGTAGACTGAAAGCAATCTGTCCCTTCAAAAAGGGGGACTGTGTGGTGCGTGTAGCCAATGCTTATAAACAGCAGAACGCATAAAGACCTGAGGACACGAACCTTGACTAAGCAGAGTTTGATCTCATTAGGAGATTCTGATAAAACAAAGGCAAGACAAAGTGCAGCTTGGAGAAGGGAGATGCTGTGGGCATCTTTACAGAGACCCCTGCACCATGTTTCCAAAAAAACCCTTCAAATGTCCTGGGTAGACTGGTTTCTGTTCCGTAGGTAAACATATTGAGGCAAATGCAGTGGGAGTAAAAACCCTTTTTGAGGTACAGTATATGAATGAAATAATTTCTAATAAGACATAGAGGTAAGGATAAAGATCAAAATAAGCAACAGAGTAAAGGAAATCTACCAGCTTTTGTTCTGCTTTATCTGTGGCCCTAACTGGGACCCTCAGCTACAGCTTTTTGATGTTTTCACCTTCAGCTACTGTTCACTCCATAATCCAGAGCGATTAATGATTTCCAATATCCTGTTATAGCTGTCACTGTTGAGATCATAGAGAACTCTTTGATGGGTCCAGCATGGTTACTGAAACCAGTGCATGTTTGGTCACGTGACTCCCGTGACCCTATGGAGCCCTTGTCTTACTTGACTGGGCAGCCTTTATCCTTTTGACACTTCTGTCTTCTACTTCTCTTCCTGCTGGGAATATACCTCTCTGATATATTCACCTGTACACAGGCCATCTCCAGCTGACATCTCCAGGCCTCTCCAACATAATATATCTAAAACTAAATTCAAAATCCTTCCCCCACCCCATCTTTCTCCTCTAAAATTGGATATCTCAGTAATGGGTACCTTTATGTGCCCCATTTGCCAAGCCAGAAACAGCAGAACCATGCAGGTTTTTTTCAAGCAGTGCCTTTTATTTATTGATTTATTTATAAATTAATGAGATTTGAGTGCTCCTCTTGACCAAGGACCAGCTGGGGTGGGGTGGAGGGGGACAACCTTTGGCTTATTTATTTATTTTTTTTTTAATTTCTTCTAGTCCTATCAATTACATTGCAGAAAGTGGGTTTAGCAATTTGTTAGATGCTGTAGGTCAAGGTTTTCAACTTAATGGAAGAGCTCTGCACTGCAAGGGAGTCCCCTTTATCAATCATTTCTTTGCATGGCATTTCTGCTTTGTCAAGTTTCACAAGAAGCCATGAGCATACCAACATCTTCCGTACTTCGTGGAAATCCTGAAAAGCTTGGAGCCCTTTATTTTGGCTAATAATATTTCCTCTCTATACAAAGGTAAATTTCTCCTAGAAGCCCTTAGTAATGAAATATTTAAAAGGTGAGGGATATAGAAGAAGCCTGTGTGAAGGAATTAAGCCTTAAGAGAGAGAACTTAGGAGCACATGAAAAAAAAAAAAAGGCAACAACAAGATTTTCATAATTGGTCTGCTTGACAGACCTGCCCATTTGTGTGGATGCCCCAGAAATTTTGACAAAGGAATTTCAGGTGCCCATCCTTTATTTCCTGGGGGATTGGAGAGGCTGCCTTAATAGCCCATAAGGGTCACTTTCTCCTTCATAACACACTTCTTTTTCCATGCAATCCACAGTCCTCTTTGAAGCAAGTTTCCATCCACGTACATGTCTCTTAGCCAATCTTGGGGTCCTAACCATGGGTGACAATAACCGTGTGATAGGTGGGTGATTTCCCGCACAGAAGGAAACATATATCTTACAAAGAGAATGACTATGCCTCAGTCCCAGCAACCATCTGGTGCTGGTACCCCTCACCAGCATTAGTGTTGGCCAGAAATCACCAAGTAGCTCAGCTTGGATCTCGAAAAAGTAGGACATCTAATGTTTTTGAAAGCTTTTCCTCTGGCACCCAAAGACCATTACTTTGGAACAATGGTTCTCCAACTGCAGCTTACATGAGCATTTCCTGGAGGGCTTGTTAAAAAAGCGTCAGTTGGGCACCTGGGTGGCTCAGTGGGTTAAGCCGCTGCCTTCGGCTCAGGTCATGATCTCAGGGTCCTGGGATCGAGTCCCACATCGGGCTCTCTGCTCAGTGGGGAGCCTGCTTCCCTCTCTCTCTCTCTCTCTGTCTGCCTCTCTGCCTACTTGTGATCTCTGTCAAATAAATAACAATTAAAAAAAAAAAAATCTTTAAAAAAGCGTCAGTTTCCTCCCCTGAGCTTCTGCTTTGATAGATCTTTAGTGGAACCCAAGAATTTGCATTTCTAAAAAGTTCCCAGGTGTTGATGATGCTGTTGGTCCAAGACCACATTTTAGACTACAGTTCTGTGGGGTTTTATAATCTGTTTTTATACCATCTACATTCCGAAAGACTGCATTCATTATGGCAACTCTAGATAAAGGAGTAAGACCAATCTCAAGTCATTCCAAAATACACAGCATACTCTGTTCTCTAACAAACTCTGTCTTCCATCAAAGAAGGTGAAGTAGATATTACAGACTTCAAAGTAGGTTAGACACATCCTTAAAGGGGTTTCTGAAGTGTACAAAGCTATTACTGAAAACTGGTTTTCCTGGGAAAACCAGTTGTCTTCACACTCATATGTGGTCAAAATAAGAACTTCAGTCATACTTGTACTTTTTGTGCAGAACGAAACAGGGTAATCTGACAGAGAGGGGTGCGGTGAATAAAACTGGCACCCATTATGAAATTAACATCAAGAAAGAAAGAAAGAGAGAGAGAGAAAGGGAGGGAGGGAGGGAGGAAGGAAGGAAGGGAAGGCAGGGAAAAAAGGAAAGGAAGGAAGGAAGAAAGAAAGAAACATCAAAGAGGCCCCAGGAGTTGAAATGGAGCCTCAGCCACTGGGTCCTTTCTGCTGAAGAAGGGAAGGAGGAATGGAGGGAGGTTTTCTGGAATCGGCATTTCTGAACACCCAGAACAATGCCACAATGCCACCTGATAGATTGCCCTCTATTTTGAAATGATATTTGTAAAACTTTGGCTTAGAACCTTTTATTTGATTTTCATCCTCTAACAAAGAAGCATGATGCTTGAAGAACTGTCAAAAGGGCAGCGGCTCTGGGCCCATGCTCCATCATTGGTCCCTTAACTGCTTCCAAATTTTGAATGGCATGCCTCCTTATCTCCATAGGCTTATCCTCTTCTTTCATATATTGCTTTTTTGTTTCCCGGTTTTGTTAGAGAAAAATTCTTGCTAGAAATGTGCTGCATCAACATGGCTCAAGTGAATACATTTTATAGAATAATGTTGAACTAAAGTGGATTTCATTAATAAGTAACAGCACATTAGGTGCTTTGTAGACCAAAATTACTCTGTGCTGGATTTTAATATAAATAATACCAAAATATGAAGGCATGCATTTTATAGTTTATTAGTAAATTTCACTTATGAAAAATGCCCTCTCTCAAAAGCTAGTGTGTCATTTTCTGCTTAAAGTTGTTTAGTAACCCTGTAATTTTCAGGATAAAATTTAAATTCTTCAATCTAAGGTGTTAGGATTCCCCAGAGAAAGAGAACCAATAGTGGATATAGATTTAGATATAGATATAAATATAGATGTAGATATAAATTTATTATAAGGAATTGGCTCAAGCAATTATGGAGGCTGCCAGATCCCAAGACCTGTAGTCAGCAAGCTAGAGACCCAGGAGAGCAGATGGCAGAGTTCCAGTGGGAGTCTGAAGACCTAAGAACCAGAAGAGCCAGTGATGTCATTTCGATCCAAATGCCTGCAAGCTTGAGACCCAGGCAGAGCCGGTGTTTCAGTTTGAGTCCAAAGGCAGGAAAAACCCATTGTCCCAACACTATAGTACCCTCTTCCTTGTGGGAGGGTTAACCTTAAACTTATTGGATGAGCCCCCCACACACACACATTACAAGGGCTATCTGCTTTACTGTGTCTACCAAATCAAGTGTTAATTTCCTTCTGAAATTTCTTTCAGACACCCCCAGAGTCCTGTGTGACACATATCTGGGCATCCCATGGCTCAGTTACATTGACACATGCAATTGACCATCATACCCAGGAAGGAAGAGCCTCCATTATGCAGCTAGAACAGGACAGTTTACCCACAGATCCCCCTGTAACTCCTCCCTTCAGCCACTCGGAAGCTTGTTTTATTTCCTTAAAAGCATCTTGGCTGTTCGTATCCATGTATTTTCACGGATGTTTTTCCCTGTGTTTTAGTGCAGTTACCCTTTTTTTAGTTTAAATCCTCCTGGAAGCAGACCCAAAAACAAGAATTCAAGTGGAAGTCATTTATTTGGGAGATGACCCCAAGAATCACCAGCAGGAGAGTGGGAAAGAAGGACAGGAAAGGGAAGGAAGAGAGTAGGGCCCAATTATAAATTAAATAAACCATTGGCTCAAAGCCAGGGTTGGGATGGGGAGGGGAGGACTGTGGGAGAAGCTTCCAAATTAGCCCACTAGAGAAGTAAGGGAACTAGAGTACTTATATGCAAATCCTGGCAGTCCCTTGTGAAAGGCTGCCCTCTTGGGGGTGTTAATTCCCTGATACTTCACCAGCAGTCTCCAGCAGCCCAGAGAAAGCCCTCAGGCAGAGGCCCAGGGGCTGGTGGCTGGAAGTTGGGCTGGCAAGCACCGAAATGTCAAGGAACAAGGGGGTGTAGGTAGGGCACCCACATCTGCCCAGAATGCACTGCAGCCTTTCCTTCCTCCTAGCTAATTCTAACTCGCCCTTACGGATTCAACAGAAGCCTCAGCTCTTCTGGAAATATCGACCTTCTCTCTGATTTAGCTGTTTGTTTGTTTCCCAGCAAAACCTCTGACTACTTGCCTCAGAGAATCTGTTACTTCCTCTTCTGATTGCTGCTTCCACTTCTTTGTGAGCTTTCTGAGGGACTAGGTTGTCAGCTCTATCTTCAACGTCTTCCATAGTTCTGACATGCAGTGTTGGTCAGTAAATGGTTGTTTAAGTAGGGAAAGTAGTGATAATAATGACACCATTAACACTAATAGCCCCTATTTATTGAATGCTCATTCCATGTAAGCACTTTGCATGTAGGATGTCTTACCAACTCTGGAAAGTTAGTACTTTTATTATCCCTATTTCTCGGATAAGAAAGCTGAGGTGTAGGTTTATGTAATTTGCCCAAGACTGCACAGCTCCACATAGTTTGGCCTGGAAGTAAACCCAAGCAGTCTGAATCCAGATCCTGAATATACTCTTAACCACCATATGGATAAATGAGTGAAACGGATGCATAAATGGATAATAACATCAAGTCTGATCCTTCCACACCTGGGGACATTCTAGGGATGATGCTATCAGTATAGTCTATAAAGTTCAAATATCAGCTCTAATGTCACATTTTCCAAAAACCCTTCCCAGTAGTAGCTGTCCCTCCCCTGACACACTTTTGTAAGCACACTGACTCCTCTTTATTATACGTCTGAACATATCTGCATGGCTTACTTGGCTTACTAATGATAAGTTTCTAGACACCTGTGTAACCTGGTATTTTCTATTTCCCCAGACATAAAGCCACACACACAAAAGGTTACCAATGAGTGCTTGCCACATGGACAAACGGATATACATAGTTGACAAGCAAAGGGATCTTTGACTCTTCCTTTATCTTTCCCTGGGAACTGTGGAGACTCTTTTTCATCCCTTTCTGAGATTCCAGAAAATCTGTTGCCATAGAAATGGTTCTAGGTATTTTCGATGGCTCTGAAAAATAAAATTTTGTTTAAATGTATTAAGTTCAGGGAAGAATCTGTGAAGAGTTTACTTTGTAACATTTTGATAAATCATTTGGTTAGAAAATTCTATTTCTAAGAGAAAGATATTCTTTCTCCCAAAATTCTATTCATAGAAAAAGATGAAAGAAATAAGTTACATAGAAAATCACTAATTGTATAACAATTTGAATGGGAGAAAATTTACTTCTTTAAAAATTAACCATGGCCATCAAGAATTACTCTCCTAAAATCTCAAGTTAAATGCATTTTCCATTCCCAGTGACTGGTATATCTATAATCTTCTTTTATAATTAGCACTTTGAAGAGTGTCACATTGAATAAATTTAGCCAAGAAATCATTAGATGTAAAGCATATGTCCGAGAGGAAATTACAAATCCTTACTGAGTCCTCATTGTTTGCAAATCATCACATAGATCCATGTTGCCCTGGTATGTAAGAGATAGATAGGAAATATAAACACAGCAATTCTCCAATTTGACTAAAAAAATCAAAGAAAATTAAAAATTTTAATTCAGCAGAAATTTCTTCATGGATTTTAGTGTTTAAAATTAATCGCGTTATGTACCAGGGGAAAAAAGGAACATAAGACAGTCTTCAACTTTGTAGAATTTATGATCTAGAGATGGGCTTCTGCCAGACAAATATGTTAAAAAGTAGACTCATGATTTGGTGGCAATAATAACTAATACATATAGTTAGATATATAATATGTAATATATATTATGTATAAATTTATATAATTAATTTATAATTTTATTTTTAAATTAAATTTAATTAAATTTATTTAATTTATAATTTATAAATTTATATACTATGCTTATATATTATATATAAATTTATATATATAAATTTAAACATAAATATTTATATATTATATAATATATATATAAATATTTCAGTAGCTGTCCTAATGCTTTATGTAATACTATCTCATTTAATCCTTGCAACAACTCTATGTAGGAGGTATTATTATTCTCACTTTATAGCTGATGAACCTGAAACTGAGAATTGGCAGGTAACTTTTCCATGGTCACATGCCTAATGAATGGGTGGGTGGAGGAGCTATATGCAGACCTCAGCCCAAAGGTCCTTAAAGTTGATACTCAGAAGGTGTTAAAAATAAGCTACAACAAAGAGAAGACTATTCACTCAAACTTGGATGGAGCAGATGTTATGGTGCCTCAGCTCGAAGGATGAGTGCGAACAGAGATGGAGAAAGGCATTGCTTCCAGGACTGAGGCGGGTAGTGGAAACTAACAGAGATCTTAGAAAACAGAATCGAGTGGTGCTTGAGTGAAGGTGATAGCATGAGTGGAACAGAGGAGGGGAAACAGAGAAGAGTGGTCAGAGCAGATACTGCTGGCCTTAAGGTGACCCCAAAGAGTCTAGACCTTTCTCATCAGGCAGACAGGAGTCACTGAACAGTCGTGAACCGGATCAGAGCTGTGTTTGAAGATTGATTTGGCAGTTATGTGTAAAAGGAGTTGGAAGAGCACATTAAGAAATCACCAAATAGGGAAGTCTGAATTTGAGTAGTAGTGATGTGAATAAAGAGGAAAAAGAAAGAAGACAGGATTCAGCATTGCCTGGATGTGAGCAACAGTGACAGAGAAGAGACGACGATACGTCAAAAGTTCAGAAAGCAACTATGTCACCCAGAGAACAGAGGACGCATGGGTCCTTGCCCAATTACAGAAGGTTTCACTGGGATGAGGGGAGTCCAGTGGGAATGATAGGACTGGGGTGGGCTGGGGGAAGGGCACTTGAATTTGCATGGTTAAAGATTTGGATTTGCAAGTATAGCAAACTAGCACTTTCCATGGTGCGGTGCAGGGATTGGACCCAGGTGTCAGCCTACACCCAAATGGCGAGCCCCACATTTCTAAATACTTGAGGTGAGGGTGCATCCCTTTCATGGATGCAAAAAATGCAGCATTTAAAGTGTGTGATTTTTTTTTTGTCCTTTTGAAATTACCAAAGTGACTGTGTGAAACTTTAAAAGCAAAACAAATTGTTGCATATATAGTTTTGTTAGACATATCTAACAATTTTTAAAAGGAAGCATAAACCCTGGGTGTTAAAATTGTGCTCTAATGTCTGTTTACATTACATTACACTGATTTAGCATAATAACATAAGACAATAGAAATGCATGGTCTACCAGGTTTCTGCTGAGTACTTTCTTGCCTTTGCATTTTTATTGGATTGGAGAATTCTGGGGTTTCTAGCTTTTGTATGAGCTTTTCTTTGTCTTTTCTCTTTTTTTTAAATAGATGATAATAATGAAGAAGAAGGTGTTGACATCAAAGAAGATTCAGGTATTAAATTTATGATTTTATTCATAGAGAATAGGCAAAGATCATTGTGTTGTTTATGTACGCCTCACATTTTTTCAAAGAAAAACGTAACAAGGTTAATAAAATAGGTAAAGGGGATTAAGAGTACACTTATCCTGATGAGCACTGAGTACTGTAAGGAATTGTTAAATCACTATATTGTGCACCTGAAACGAACATAACCCTGCATGTTAGCTATACTGGCATGAAAAGACAAAAAAGAAAAAAATAGAAAGTACACTCAAGGTTATAAAATGAGAAAGTAGTTGTGCTAACTCTTGTGGCTTATACAATTAGCATATTTAAGCAGTAGACTTTCAGCTTTCTGAAAGCTGAGGTAAAAATGGAACCTGATGTTATAACGAATAGAGCTGTGTAGCAAATCACCCCAAAGCTTAGTGATTAAAACATCTGCTTATCCTGCTCATGTATTCGGTGGGTCAGGAATTCAGACAGAGCACAGCAGGGCTGACTTCATCCTGCTGCTCTACGAGGTCTGAGGCCTCATCAGGATGCCCCAGCGGCTGGGGGTGGGGGCTGGAATCCTGTGAAGATTTGTTCACTCTCATGTCTGGCCGGCGATTGATACTGGCTCTGGGGCTCTCGGCTGAGACCCTGGCTGGGGCAGTTTTCTGAAACATCTATGCATGGCCTCCTTCAATAACCTGGGCTTCCTCTCAGCATGGCAGCCAGGCTCCAAAGTGGTTTCTCTAGAGACAGCAAAGTGAGCCAGCAGGAGCTGTACCCTTTTTAAGCCTCAGCCTCAGGAGTCCCACAGAATGACTTCCACAAAACTCTTTTTGGAACAGTCATTAAGAAGCCTGCCCAGGCTCATGGGGAGAGAAGATAGGCTCAGTCCCCTGATGGGGAGCAGTGAGGTTTTCCTCAAGTACATGGGACCTGAAGACTTGCTGTGGCCATATTTGGTACATATATTTGGTACATAGGATTTATTTTTCTCACAATCAGAAGTTAAGATGTGTGCCTACTCCTCAAGAAAGACCAGTGTTTGATGAGGGAAATCTAGTGGTTGCAAACATTGGATCTTGCCTAAGGGAGCCACTTGGTATGTGCTTGTTAATGAATTCATGAAATCAATAGGACTGAATTCAATCCCAGCTCCTCCATTTATGGACTTTAGGTAAAAGTTTTCCCTATAGGCCTTAGTTTATACCTCTGTGGCCAGTAACTGTTACCATATAGTCTTGTTTGGGAATTAAAGGAGATATGCCTGAAATGTTTCCTGGATCTTAGTAAACACGAAATTATCACTTCTTTCTTTCTCCTCTAGATATTGGGAGGGTATAGAACTTAATTCCATAGTATAAGTACTCCATGTTCCCCATTTTGGCAACCACACTGTTCTAGGTATGAGATGGGGCCAGGTTTCAAAAATTAAAATCGATATCTCAGAGGTCCTAATTTTGTGTAACCTGCTATTCGATGCCAGAACTCCACCCATTAATCAGCAACAACCTCAGTCTGAGCAGCTCCATTAACAGGGAGCAATTTAAATTCTGAGGTAAACGATCTCTGTTAGTCAAGGTTTGATTAAAATGGTCCTTTCTCCTGGTTAAATCTCTCTTCCTCCCCTGATCTCCCACTGTCTTCGTGGAAAGATACCAGCAGGTCTTTTCTTTGTAACAGCTCACAGGAGCAATGATCATAACTCCTGTCTAGCTTCTAGCTTCTTCTCTGGTCCAAACATGCCTGAGTCCTATGGTTCCCTTGGTCTCCCCAGGGCAGTGGATTCAGAGGGCAGGAGAAGTCGAGGGAGGGTCTACAAGCCAGGAGCAGAAACAAAGGAGGTATTACTGCTGTAATAACATTTGTCAGTTCCCTGCCTGTATATCCATGGTACCCGCCATTGCTTTACAATATCCACAGCAGTCTAAGGAAAGTTCTTGTGACCCTCAGCTGAGCGTTGTTTGCTGGTCAGGAAAGCAAACTCAAAGTGCCAGGGGGTTAATTTGTCTGGAGTAGTCCTCAGGCAACAATGGGCAAGAGTTGGGGGAACTGTGCAGTACAACTCTGAGGCAGGTTATGATTCAGTGCTGTCCGGTAGAAATAGGATGGGAGCCTCCTGCTTATCTTCAGATTTTCTAGTAATCACATGGGAAAAAGTAAAGAGAAACAAGTAAAATTAGTTTAATACTATTTTATGTAATATAAAATATCCAAAATAGTATCATTTCAACAACTAATCAATATATTATAGGAGCCTGATATTTTACATCCTCTTTTTTCCATTCTAAGTTTTTGAAGTGTGTGTGTGTGTTTTATATTCATGTCTCAGTTCAGTCTAGACACATTTCATGTATCCTTTGGCAAAGTGTGGTGTTGGACAACGAGATTTGATACCAACACCCAGAACTCCCCCATGGAACTTGCTCACACCCAGTATCAGCTGCCTTCCCTTTCCTGTCTCCCTTCCCTACTCCCCTCTGGCACTTTCTGGGGTAATTTCTTAAATGAAGTATTTGCTATCTAATCCTGTCTCAGCATCTTCTGAGAAAATCCAACCTGAGACAAGGACTCTGCCTTTTGTAAAACATAAAGCCCAAGGTGAAATTTCAATTAGAATATCCATTTCCATACTCATGAGGGATGTCTTATTGCTTAAAAGAACCGTATGTTGAAAAAAAGACTTTAAGTAGTCACCCCATCTTGGATTAAATTTAATGTCAATTTCTTGTCTTCTCCTTTATCCTGCTCATGTGAAGTATCCTTGTAATATCCTTCAGCCATAGGGAGTACTGCCCTTTCAGCTGGCCAATTTAAGGACTTTATCTGGCTAAGGACCATTTGCCTAAGTGCCATAAGTACACATTTCTAGGCAGGGGGAGTTGACTTCTTAATGAGATGCAGCTAGCTCTCCCAACCACTGAGTGATTTTAAGAAAATCATTATTAATGCTAATGCTGAGCCCACAAGGTTTGAGTCAGCATATGAGGTTTGGGGCACTTTAATTGGATCATCAGTTCTGATTTTAGTCTCATCAGTTTTCCTGGGGGTTTTGTGACCAGCAGCTGGATGCAGCTGTGAAAGTCACACTTGATGCCCCAAAGACGCTAAGTCACCAGGCCAGAATGGGCTTGCGAGGCTGATCTCCATTTTCTAATATGGGAGTGCTGAAATCAAGGGGAATTCTGGGCAGAATGGTTCCATGATGGGTCACTGGCCTTGCCAGATGTTGGTGAGGAAGCTGGCTTCAGTTCAAATCTCATCCTCGGGTGTCTTGGTCTCTAAGACAGGTCTCTAACCAGACCATTAAGAGCTGCTTTTCCTCCACCCTGCATTGCCTCTTCTTCTCATACATGTAGAAATGCTGGAGGGATTTTTATGAATGCAGCTAACATTAGTGAAAGTCTACTTGGGAGAAATAACTGGCCAATAAAAGCTAGTGAATGATAGTGAAAAATGATCTGAAGACCCAAAACCAGTAAGGTGCTGCTAACCTGACTCTCTGGGTGCAGAGAAACCCAACTGGGGGGAGCCTATATATCTCATTATTGTAAATACACCCATTGTGGTGGTGTTTGAGCTACCAAACATGAGGTCAATGAATGCGGGAGTTGAGGAGAGATAGGTGTGGTCAGCTGGCTCACATCTGCCCCAGCGCACATCTGCTGAACCAAGATTTTAATCAACATGGACCTCATGCCAGTTGCTCCACATACGTGAACTCATTTAAGATATGCAACAACTCTAGGAGACAAGGATTGTTACTACACAAGGCTTGAGAGGAATTAGTTCCTGGCTTAAATAGGAGAGCCATAAGTGTGTCTGACCCCAAAGCTCACACCCTGTCTCTGACTCTAGAAGTAACTTAGAGGCAGGAGCATCTCAGGTGGTGTGAGACAAGGTCATCCTCAAGGTGAAGCTCTGCCCCCACGGGGAATGACAGAGACAAACTGGCTTAAAAGCTGAGGATTCCCTTTAAGTCCTTTATCAGTTTCTTCAATCCTAGCTTAGAAAATGTTTCCCCATGTCCTTCCATTCCCAAGACCATGCATTGTTGAAATGGGCCCCAACCAGGGACAGAAAATCAACGGCCACCTACGGCAGTTCAGCTACATGAGAGTGAGGAGCGCAGTTGAGTTCTTTAGGTGACAAAGCTATGCTCAGAGCAAAGCTCCAGGTCTCCACCCTCTGCCAGAAAGAGAGGCAACATAGATCATATGATATGCTGTCTAGGAGAAGTTTGGGGTGCTTTGGAGGAATGTTCCTTCAGCTTCTCCAGATCAAGAGGGAGAGTTGTTTCTGCTGCCCCACAAGTAGAAATCTGGGCACAGAGGCCATGTGTTATCAGTGACTTTCATTTGAATGCCTCCATGGGTGTTATGAAATGATACCAATGTCGTAGATGACTGTTCATACTTAACATGTATCCATGCCCACTGACTACCCAAGGAGGGCCCTATCACTTTTTTTAAAAATGAAGCACTAGTCCTTTTGGGGTACTTATCTCAAAATGTGGACGAAGAGAGACAAGAAGATGTCTTTCAGAGGTGTCTTATCCTTTCCCCAAGAATTCCTATTCAGGTTGGGAAATCAAGTTCATTATCAAAAACTCACTTTCAGGAAATGCTGGTTTGGGGTTGAGTTCCCAGCATGGGAAACTCTCCTCTTAGTCCCTGTTGCAGATGATGCATTTCAGAGGCATCTTCCAGAGAGTCTTACAGTCTCCTTCCAGGGAGATCACAAGTATTGCTTTGCCCATTTTATGCATCCTTTTGAGCACAGCATCTGTGCTCAGTGAGCTATTCCAAGCATCTCATTTCTGATTTTGCTGAACCCATTCTGAAGGGTCAACATCCATCTCACACCTGGTGACAGAAGTTTGGGGGAGTTGCTAATGTAATCATTGGCAGAATTTTTCCCCTGGCCGTG
The DNA here is from genome assembly GCF_963455335.1 of Martes martes. NCBI lineage: Eukaryota > Metazoa > Chordata > Mammalia > Carnivora > Mustelidae > Martes > Martes martes. The sequence continues at coordinate 39,844,201 of NC_137896.1, forward strand.
GTAATGATCTTAGATGTGACTTACTTGCAACCACAGAAAGCCTAACTTTGTGCCCAAAAACCTTTATAGTCCATAATGCCAAAGTTTTTAATAGCACATCTATCAAATGCAATTTTTTGTTCTGTTCCTTTTTTAATAAATGGGAAAAGAAAAATGAGTCGCCATAGCTCTGTAGTGTAATTTTAGAATCCTGGCATAAGGCGACAGCTGCTAAGAGAGTAAGAATTAGGCATGGGCCCCATTATATCTTGGCCTTAAAGAAAGGCCTGGGTAAGGGGGGGAAAGAAAACCGAACTGGAAACAAAATTCTCAAGACACTACTAGGTACCAGGGATGCAAGAGAGATAAGGAAAGACAAATGTCCTTTTCTCAAGGAACTCACATTCTTCAGAGGTAGGATAGAGAAGGGAAATATACAATAAGAGGACAAGATGATTTCAGATACATCAAGCGATGTATTTGAGAGCGATTTCCCTTGCAGGCCCCCTTCGAATTAGGAATTCACGGAGGGCCTTTCTTGGCAGCTGAATTTGGTTGGAGATTAATAGGTGAGAAGGAGGTTGACACATGAGAGTGCGTTTTGGGAGGGGGAGGGGAGAAGAACCACAGATGTGACCATTCTAAGGCAGAAACTAGCATAGTAATGACCAAAGAACACACAAAGGCAGCCAAAGCACAAGGGGGAGATGAGGCTAGAGCAGTGGGTAGAGCACAATGGCCATGTCCTGGCCCAGGGACTTAGATTTGGATCTTACTCTAAGACCAGTGGTATTTAAAAAGGTGAGCGACAGGATCAGGTTTCTACTGAGAAGGTAACTCTGGCTGCTGCAAGGAGAATCGTTTCAGGGAGATGAGAAAGCCAGGACAGACCTTACTACAGGAAGCCGGTTAAGGGAGGCTGCTGGTTTGGATTAGGATGATGATTGCAAAGGATGAGCTCAGTGGATGAATACGGGATATTGTGGAGCAGAGCGGATAAGACTTACAATGACCTTCCTGGAAAAGTGACTGAAAGGAAACATTAAGAACAGTATCTCCGTTTGGGGGTTTGAATTCCTGGGTAGATAGTGAGATGTGAAATACGGTGGGGAGAACAGGTTTGCAGACATCAAGAGCATCGTTGCAGCTGTGCTGTTTGAAATGCCTAATGGGATTATTTACATAAATTTGAAATGCTTGGTGAGAGCCCGGTGACAGGAAATCATGAGGGCTGGAAAGAGGGGGGCACCATTAAATCCCAGCCCTGAAAGGACAATGGGGGAGGGTGTAGTTACCTGATACTGGAGACAGAGGGGATGTGGAGAAGGCCAAGGGATTGGGGCTGTGATATGAGATGGAGGGATACAATAAGCCCCTGAAGGCTACTAGTAGCCTAGGAAGAAAGCCAGAAATTTCACGTACAGACCAGTCTCCCAGCGCACAGCTGGGTGGGAGATGGGGTAGGGGGTGATGAGTGGATCTGGAGGTGCAAACAGAAGACAGCCAGTTCAAATACAAAACGAGCTGCCATGTAAGTTGAAGATATAAGCTTTGAGCTTAGTAGGGAGACCAGCACTAGAAATACAAATTAATGCATAACAAAGTATCTATATCTGAAGGGGATGAATTTAGAGATACTTTTCCTAACACTGTCCTCAGAATTTTTTTTTTTTCAGTCTTCAGAATTTAAATTATCAGCCTCCTTGGATAGACTCAGCCCCAGGAGGTCTTGGGAAGGATTGAGAAAAGTGGGAAACATGTTAATTTAATTGGGGGCATACAGAAGTTGTTTAGAATTTGGATGACTAAAGAAATCTGTTAAATAGAAGGAGGATAATTTCAAGCTCCACCCCAGCCTCCCAAGATGAGATGACATTGCAGCTGATCTAGCTCTACTTTGAGGATTTAGTAAAATGAAATTGCATTTTGGCAACTGTCAGTTAATCCGTGAAGTTTTAAATCAAACTCCTGTGGAGAAAAAAATAATAATAATTTGGGGTTGCCTTATGGAGAATTTCTTTTAATTTAAAAAAAAGCATTTAAGATTTCACATTCGTGTGAATCATTAATGATGGTCACAAAAAGATGTTAAGCTGAGGCTTTAATGTCAATCTATGTACGCTGGAGAAGCACAGGCCCTTGCCACAATTTAGCTCAGCCAAAATGACAAATGAAATTTGTGAGCAAGCTTCACTATACATGTGGGTTTACTGAGGGGGGTTGGGGGGAGGGAGGACTTTAAACTTCAACATAATTTTAAATATTTAATATCTAAATAAAAATGCTTTAAATCTTTATGCTTCCAGAGGGGGTAGAGCCAAAAGGCCTCTCTCCACCCCCCAAGAAGAGCAAAGCAAAGAAGCTGGAATCTTCCAAAGACTCTAGTGAAGGTGAGTCCTGTTCCTCTTGTCTTTAAAAAATTACTCCATGAAAAGAAATTTCTGGTTAACTTTTAAATGATGTGTGTGCTCTCATGTTCTGATATTTCCCAGAGTTCAAAAATCACAGAATTCTTTATCCTTTCCTAATATGTTGATTCTCCCCTGAATGTGAGGACAAAATATCAGATTTGGGTTTAATTGGTGAAGGTAAAAACCAAGTGTGAAAAAACCCATTTTCTCACTGTGATGTATTTTCTGTTTCTGCAAAGTGCTCACAAGTTGGGGGCTTTGTCATGGAGTAAGTGTAAAGGTAGAGACGTGGGTGTGACGGACAGTGAGTAGCTAATTGCCTTATTGAATCATTTGCTCTTTTCATGAGTACATTCTGAGTTCAGGTTCAAACCTGAGCAGTGGGTGCTGGAAATGTTTCTGGTCTTTTTGTTCTCTTCTACTTTCTAGAAGCCAGCATATCTTTGCATTAAATGGACAGGCTCAATTGGGCTCAGTTTGCTGAAGAAAGGAAGCCAGTCTCTCTTTGACTTACAACACTAGTACCGTCTATAACATACTCACATTTTTCTTTTAAAATGTAGATTAGGTATTTTTTTAAGGGAGCCTCTCATCTCCGGAGTATGCATGAACTTCTTAAAGGGGAACGTATTTATGCTTTCTCCTTTCTCACTTTGGAGCCTCCCTTCATCTGCTGTGAATTGGAGAGCATTATAATACTGATGGTGTCAGCTTGGGTCTTTGGGAAAGAAGATGCCAAGACAAGAAATAGAAGTGCAGGAAATGTATGGGAGGGGGGAGCCTTGAGGGTAAAGGGGGGAGGAGCAGGAGGAGGTGAAGGAGAGAAGGAAGAAGAGCTGGGGAGAGCCTCCATCTGCAGTGAACTCTGGGAAAGAATGGGGAGGCCCAGAGCACTGTGCCGGAATGGCTGGCTCCAAGATCCCCTTCCTCCAGTTCACTCACTGGCTGCAAGCAACCGGTGGAGAAAGTGGCCTCGGTGTGAATATAATGCTTCAGTGGACCCCAAAGTGTGGCCAGGGGATGCTGTTGCCTCACTTCATTCACAGAAGCACGTTCTCCCTTGAAGGGAAATCCTGAACATCTCTTCTCCATGAGAGTACAGCCCCTACATGAGTGTCGGGGTTCCAATTGATAAGCAATGACACTGCCTTCGTCCACATCTGGGTTCAGAACCAACTGAGAAGGCAAAGCTATCAGAAAGTTTGAATCCAAAAACATGAGCTTTGTTACTAATGAGGTTAGATGAGAACATCTGGTCTCCCTGTCCCCAGATGGGCTTCCTAATGCTGGATTTTACTGCTGAATGTGAAAGACGTAACCTCTGTCCCCTCAGGAGCAAGTACCATTGTCCTTGGTATCTTGGGTGCCTAGACAGAGGCTGCTGGGTGAGCTAATTATATGAAAAAGAATAGCCCAAGACACGTCCTCTCTGTGGGCAGGGGGGATCTGAGAGAGACTCAAGATGAATGTGTTTCTTTCCCCCCAGGTTTGGATAAGTGAGGGGATGAGGAGAAAGGCACAGCAGTAAATGTTCTCTGCCCTTTGGTTGAGGAGTGAGAAATAAACATTTCCAGCTAACAGTAAATGATAGAAATAATGTGTATAAAGTGCCTGGCACAGGTCCAGCATTCATAATGGCTATTATAATCGCCATCATAATCAGCACCATGAGGGGGTGCACACTGCTCTAATTCACTTAACGTTCTTGAGAGCTTCAAACCATTCACGGTGAACACTTAGAACCCTGGAGAAGGCCAACAGCTGTAACAGCCCAAGAGGTTAAGAGCTTTGGACTGTCATTTCTTACTCTAACGAGGTCATTTCCTGGACAATCTCTTGAGGTCATGATTGGGAAACAGGTTAAGGGCAAAACAACAATTGCCTTTTCCTTAGAGAGGCTCCTTCTCACCTAGTGGTTCCCATCAAATGTCCAACCCACATCAGAGGTGGTTTTCTGGAGCCTGGGCCTGTGCTCATTTTGAGTGTCATGTGATGAGCCATAAACTGCTCTTCCCACTTACTCCTTCAGATGAGCAGAAACTTCTTTTGCCTCCTAAGTAATTTCCTTTGTTTAGGAACATCATTCTGTAATCCCAAGATGAGTAGATAATAGGCTTCACCTCACCCAAAGACATGGTCTCAGAATATGCTCTGAGGCACCAAAGTGCCATCACTGTGGGTTCGTGACCAGGGACATTCTGTCTGAGGCCTCATGATGAAATCTAACATTAGCCATTCTATAAAAACATGGGAATTGTGTGTTTGTCCCTAAGATGGCTTTGGGGACAAAAAGTAACCATTGCAGGAAAATGGTAAGAAGGGGACATGGCAGAGGTAGATGATTCTATGATGGGCACTCATTATTTATCAGTGTTTCTATTTTGATGAAATAAAGTAGGTCCTGAATTCATGTTAATTCATGTTACATATATTTCACTTCTTCTCATGATTCAAAGTGTTATAATCTTTGATTGGCAAAGAGTTACAATTCTTTCCCACTAGACATGCAAAGGGAATATTGTATCCCTTGGTGAAAGGATAATGAAGATTATGATCCTTCTCTGTGGTGGGCTTCCCATTTTAGAATTATCAGCCCTGTTCCGATGTGGTCATCTCCCTAAGATAGATAGATAGATAGACAGATAGATAGATAGATAGATAGATAGATAGATAGAAGTATCTATATAGTAGATAGAAGTATCTATCTATCTATCTATTTCAGTAAGAGAAGTTTCTGGTATTTTTATTTATAGATCACTCAACTTAATTCCCCATCACTTGGCCTCCTCTTACTTCTTCTCTCCTTTGGGTTCCCAGCCCTGATTCCAACCCTCATGGGTCTTCCTGATTACCTCAGTTTACCTTATAATATCCATTCTCAGACAGGATCATAGAGAATAGAGTTGGAACACAAACTCACCTAAATTTTCTGGCATATATAACTCTAATAACTGTATTTTGATCCAGAAGAATTTTGTGAACGTATGGGCCAGTCATCTCATTCTACTGATCTGTTTTAATGTAGACTACGAATGGTTTTTAACTTGCCCAAAGTCCATACAGCTTGTTAATGTCAGAATCTCTTCTTTTTTTCTACAAATGACATAACTTTGCTAACCCTTTTCCCTTTTCCTCTTCTGGAAACTAGGCCTAGTTTTTTTGAAGAAGGCAATTTTGCTATCATTGCAGCCTTGACTGAAAGCCTTATTACTTTAGCAAATGTTGTACTAAAGTACTGAACACCATAAGAAATAATCAGACAATTTCTAAATGTATTTATTAGCATTTTTGTATAGTGGACTTTGGGATATAGAGTTTCATTTTAATTGTTTTGATTGAACTCTCATGGATCAGAGTATTGACCCACTGCAACACCATGTCAATAATGAAATGATTAGTAACTTCAGACTAGCTGGCATCTGGTATAAATGATAAGCCAACCATGAGCAGACAAATTATAGGATCAATTGTTTGAAAAATACCTGGTGAATGGCAGTTCTAGCAATTCCAACTCTCAGAAATTTGGACCAATTTTCTTCTTACAAAAAAGTTAATTGAAAGAATATTATAGAAAACTTAGCCCCATTAAGAACACATGTTCCTCTCACATTCTTTCTTCCTTCTTTCACCAGGAAATCCTTTCAGAAGTTCCTTTAATGAAAATCTCTCTGGCTTTGTTTGCGTGGAAACATCATTTTGCTATTTTTTAAGGCAGTTTTCCTGGGTAAAAATTTGAGGTTGATGGTTATTTTCTTGCAGCATTTCAAGATTTTTTCCCCATCCTTACCAGTTCTGTAGTTAAGAAGTAATATCTCAGTCTAATTGTCTCTTTTTTAATATTTCAAAATACAATTATATATTTATTATGCATTATTAAATAAATGAAAGTAATTTTAAAATATTAGCATTGTTATAGTAGCCTCTTTTTATTTAATTTAATTTAATTTTATTTCTTTTCTGTGTTCCAAAATTCATTGTTTATGCACCATACCCAGTGCTTCATGCAATACATGCCCTCCTTAATACCCACCACCAGGCTCACGTAACCCCCCATCCCCCTCCTCTCCAAAACCCTTAGTTTGTTTCTCAGAGTCCAAAGTCTCTCATGGTTTGTCACCCCCTCTGGTTTCCCCCAACTCCCTTCTCCTCTCCATCTCCCAAAGTCCTCTGTGTTAATCTTTAAGTGAAACCATATGATAATTGACTCTCTCTGCTTAACTTATTTTACTCAGCATAATCTCTTCCAGTCCTGTCCCTGTTGATACAAGAGTTGGGTATTCATCCTTTCTGATGGAGGCATAATACTCCATTGTATATCTGGACCATATCTTCTTTATCCATTTGTCCGTTGAAGGGCATTTTGATTCTTTCCCCAGTTTGGAGACTGTGTGGCCATGGCTGCTATGAACACTGGGGTACAGATGGCCCTTCTTTTCACTACATCTGTATCTTTTGGGTAAATACCCAGTTGTGCAATTGCAGGGTTATAGGGTAGCTCTATTTTTAATTTTTTGTGGAATCTCCACACTGTTCTCCAAAGTGGCTGCACCCACTTGCATTCCCACCAACAGTGTAAGAGGGTTCCCCTTTCTCCACATCCTCTCCAACACATGTTGTTTACTTTGTATTGTTAACTTTGTCTTGTTGTCTTGTTACTAATGTCTTGTTAACTTTGGCTATTCTAACTGGTGTAAGGTGGTATCTCAATGTGCTTCCTTTTTTAGATTCTTTTCTTTCTAGTTGCATTGACAATCTGGTCTTTATCTTATTTGTCCCTGGGTTTCGGTATGATGTCCCTCTGTGTGGGTTTCTCTTTATCCTTTTTAGTATTTGCTATGCTTCTTGGATATGGGAATAAACATTTTTTAGTAAAGTTCTGAAAATCCTATTGCCTCACCAAATATTATACCTCCACTATGTCCTACTCATTCTTTTTCTCTCCTTCATGACTCCTAACCTACGTTGTTGTTATTGTTGTTGTTGCTGTTCTTGTTGTTTTCCTGTGTCTCTATCTAGCTCTCTTTGATGCTTTCTGGTTAATTTTTTCAAGCTTATCACTCTATTCATTAATCTTATTTAACTTTATTTAATCTAATTTCCACCGTTATCCTTTTCATTTTTATAAGTTTTATTTGGTTCTGTTTCATATATAGCTGGTCATTCTTTATTTAATAACCACATAAAATATTTTAAAAATAATCTGTATCTGAGATTTCAATATCTCTAGTCTGTCTGTGTAAGTCAAATTCTACAGTTTGTTGTTTTTGCAGATTCATAGTTATGGTTATTTCTTTGTATGTTTTGCCTTTTTTATGGCCATGTTCTTTAGATTTTTATTTGTGGGGATTTTCTGAAGTTGGATTAAGAGTTTATTTATGTTTTGTTTCTGAGAATCCTGAAGATACTGTTGATTTAGGGACACTAACTACATATTTGGCATAGAGTTTTTGTGTTTTGTTTGCTACTTGTTTAAGCCCATGTTAGTACACATATATTATAAGATTAGGAAATCTCAGCAGAGACTTTTTTTTCCTCCTTTCTCCCTCTCCAACCAATGCTAAAACTGAGAGGGGAAAATTTCCCTATACTCAGGACCAAAGCACAGGTCCTATGGCTCATATGTGTGGCTCATTCAAACCCGAGCTTTAGCTAGTGGTTATCAAAGAGTATTCCTGTCTGCATCACCAACATCACTTGGGAACCTGTGAGAATTACACATTCTAGGGCCTCATCTCAGAGCTACTGAATCAGAGATACTGAGGTAGGGCCCACGAATCTGTGTTTTTAAAAGCCCTTGGGGTATTAACACATGCATACTTGAGTTTGAGAACCACTATTCTAGAGTCTAGACCATCTGGGTGTCGGCAAATGTCTCAAAGCAAACAATTATTTCAGTGCTTGCTTACAAATCTTGATTTAATCGCCATAATTTCTAGCTTCTTAGGAGTTTCAAAGCACCAGCTCACCCATGTATTCAAGAATTAGATGGATATATGATAGGTAGATTGGATAAGTGATTGGTAGACAGTAAATACCTACAAATATACATATAAAAATAAAAACCTACCTATAAATGTGTATACATGTATGTCTACATATATAATAGTCTGGGAGGATACATGTCAAATTGATCTCAGGAGTTATCTTAAAGGAGTGGAGAAGAGACAGGGGCAGATTGGGAAGAGTTCAATACTCAACTTTCTAAATTTGTGCATAATTGGAAAATGTACATATACACGGCAAGAATTGTTTTATATTGATAAAACAAAAACATACTTTCATTTAAAAATTAGAAATGTTATGCTTCTAAAATTCAGTAGCAAATTTAGAACAGTAATTTTCTCCATACATTCATCTCCAAAGCCTTCAGTGGCTTTTGGTAATGAATGCTATTTTTCCACCATATTTTTTACAGAAAGCACTAGCACTTTGGCTCTCGCTCTACAATTGCCTCTACATAGAATATTCAACGAGCCTACATGGGATTCACATTCTTCAGGAACCCGAGCCCTTGTGATGCTAAATCAAGCAGCCCTATACTGCACTCTAAAATATTGATGATTTCTTTTGTCAGATGAGATTACATGTGGAAACATTTTGGAAACTAGAAAGCACTTTACAAGTTTGAAGGATCTAATATTGCTATTAGAGGTATTATTATTATTGTCTCGACTAAAATAAATTTTTCTGAACACACGAACCACTGGTGGAATGCACATCATATTTCCTAAGCGGCAGAATTTTCTCCCTGCCCTATTATTTTTCCTGCATATTAATGTATCATGTGACATGCTGTTTTGTGAGTGGCTGGACAGAAGGGACATTCTATCTTTCAGAATGCCATGCAGCAGTTCATGCATTATATTCATAAGCATGATCTTTAATTTAATTTTTTGACAAGTGCAGTGAAGGGTAAAATCAGGCAGTCATAATTTTGACTTAGCCATCACTCAAATGAGCTTAGTGATTGACCAGCTTTAAAAAAAAAAAAAAAAAAGGAAGCAGGAATGAGGAAAAGCAGCTTTCTCATGAAGAAAAGCTTTATTTTATCCTCTAGACCTTAAAATACCAAGAATTTAAGCAAAAGGTAAAATTTCCACAGTGAAAATCAGAATACAATAAAAGTCCATGTCGTCATCTTGCTTTAATTATCCTCTTCATGTTCTGCATGATTCAGGGCCATTCTGAGCTATCCCCCTACTACAAATTAGTAGAAGAGCCCAACAGTCACGCTCTCTACAGTTACCCATTAAACGAAGCTGTGGTTCTAAACATGGAGTCCTGTTTCAGTTAGCATTAGGATTTTAAACAGGCTCAGAATACACTGAGGCATTTTCCATAGTGAGAAGGAAAAGCTTACATGGGCAGACTAAGCATAGTTGCTGTGTGACACGGAATGATCTCTGTCTAGGCCTGTGGCCCTGGCCTATTATTGGCAATATTCTCTTTCATCTCTGGGGCGTCCTGGCTTGGGTGGTAACATACATGGATGCTCTTACTGGAGGAGAAACCACAGTTCAACATGAGTGTAGACGGAGCTCTTGACTGTACAAGTTCTGCTTCCTACGTTGGCAGTTTTTCTAACCTAAAAGTCAGTTTCTTCATTATTAAATGAAGGAAAGAACCTCCCCTGTGGGAGTGTGGGAGATTTCAACAAGATTAGGTGTGGAAACTGCCTGCCACAATCTCAGGACAGAACAGCTGGTCAGCCCAAGTGTGTGGAATCAAAACAGGAAGAGCTCCCTCCCATCAAAAACTCACCCACCTTGTTTATTAAGGCTTGAAATTCCTTCCAATATGAACAAAAGAATGTTGCAAATAGAGAAAAGACTTGAAAGGCATTGGCTGACTCTCCTCTCTTGCTGGGTGTTTTTGCTCTCTCTCCCTTAGGTTCACCAGCCCTCCACTCCCCTGACCAATCCCATTAATTTCTGTCCCAAATGGACTTTCACCCAACATTCCTTCTCCTTCCTGCTCTCAATACTTTATTTTTTTTTTTAAGATTTTATTTTTAAGTAATCGCTATACCCAACGTGGGGCTCAAACTCATGACCCTGAGATTAAGAGTCACATGTTCTACTGACTGAGCAGGCCAGCCGCCCCTTGATTCTTTCTATCTTCAAGTCAAGCTTCCTGAGAAACTGGTCTACCTTCAATATTTACACAACCTCCTTCTTCAGTCATTCCTCAGCCTCTGCTTCCTGCCTCTAATACTTTGTGGCAGGCACCAGGTTAGACGAGGGGCAAAAAGGACTTGGTCTCTGGTTATGGTCTGTCAATTCAGAGATTCTTTTTATCTTCAAGTGAAGCTTCCTGAGAAACTGGTCTACCTTCAATATTTACACAACCTCCTTCTTCAGTCATTCCTCAGCCTCTGCTTCCTGCCTCTAATACTTTGTGGTGGGTACCAGGTTAGACAAGGGGCAAAAAGGAGGACTTGATCTCTGATTGTGGTCTGTCAGTTCAGACCTACGAATGAGACAGTCACTGTCCAGCCCCCATGGGCTCTTGAAGTTTGGTGACTCCCTGCTATTTCTGTAAGATTCTGGGAACAAAGATCTCTCTTCTGAGGCTTTTCTTGTTCCAACTGCCAGTGGTCTTGTTCTCCCAGATGAGTGTTTCTCAAACTGTGGCCAATGGAGCCCCAAAGCCCATTCAGGGGATCTTCAAGGCCAAAGTGAATTTCACATGGAGCTGTACTCTCAGAAGTCTCCATTCACATGGAGTACAGTGGGAATGGTATCCCCTGGAGTTGAATAAATAGTGGTATCACAGAGACGCCCCACAGCATCCTTCCTCCAATCACATCAGCATAGATCCCCCACCACCCACATACACATTTTCTATGCATTAATTCCACATCTTTGTTAAATACCCACTACTTGACAATACAGGCACTATTCTAGGTATTGAAAATGCATACACACATAGACACACACACACACCCTTCCTTTGGGGGGAGCATATATTCTAGGGTATGTGGGGGTAGCAGTTGATGGATTTAAAAATATTAAATAAAATGTAATACATAGTAAGCCAAATGGTGGCATATGCAATATTATTTATCTGTTAGTGCGTAAAATTTTATCTCAAACTTAGCATCTTAAAACAATAGTTGGGTCAGGAATTGAGAATGGCTTACCTCAATGGTTCTGGATCAGACTATCTTGTGATAGTGTATGACATTCTAGGTCATCAAAGTCTAGGTCATAAAAGAAGATGGCTTCTGCCTGGTTGTCTCTTGGATCACTCACTCTAGGGTAAGGGAGCTATGTCCTGATGACACTCCACCACTATGGGAAGGTCTGCATGGCAAGAACCTAGGGCATCCTGCCAAAAGCAAGCACCAATCTGCAAGTCATTTGAGTGAGGCAAGAATCAGATCCCCCAGCCCCAGGCAAGCCCTCAGAGGACTGCAGATTACAGTTGACATCTTGACAGCAACTGCATGAGAGTCTCCAAGACAAGTACCATGCAGAAAAACCGTGGAAGAGGAGATAGGGAATGCTCCTGTCTGTATAAGTTGGTGGCAGGGAAGAGTCTTAGGAGAGAGATGGGTTAAGGTTACAAATATGCCAGATCTTAGAGATTCTGAAGTTGATATTTGAAAAGAAGCGTGACGAATATAAAAGAGTAAGCTGAGAAGTTAAGTGGGCAAAGAGCATTCCAGTAGAGGAAATAGCAAGCACCAACGCCCTCAGAAGAGAGAGGTCTGACCTACTACTCTGAGAAAAGAAGGTCAATGTGAGTCACTGGAGAGGTCATTAAGGGTCATTGAGGGTTGATCCCTTAGAGACAGTGGGTCTCACACTTGAGTGTGCATCACCTCAGGGCAAATCAAACCATATTAAACCCAGTCTCTGATTCAGGCAATCCGGGGTGCCCAAGAATTTGCAGTCTTAATAATTCCACAGGTAATGCTGGTGTCCTGGCTGAAGACTCCACTTTGACAATCAGTGCCAAGGGCACGGGGGCCACTAGAAGAATTTAGGCTTTGTCTCTGAGTGAAGTGAGAATGGAACATATTAAACAGAGGAAAGACATAATCTTACTTACATTTTAAAACAATATTCTGGTTGTTGTGAGAGAATGGGGGGAGGGGGCAGTGGCTAAGGTTAGAAACAGGGAGATAGTCTGTTGGGGCAAGAGATACTGGTGGCTTTTCCCAAATGGCAGTTGGGGAGTTGAGGGAGAATTTGTCAGATTCTGGACATTACATTAGGGTAAGACCAACCCAGTTCACTGACATGAGATGTGGCATCTGACAGAGAGAGAGAGGAGTCAAGGATGAGTCTCTTTATGTTCTCCACAACTACAGAACCTAGAATAGAAGTTGTACCCTGCTTCCACTTAATTCAAACTTTCCAAGAAAAAGAATCCTTATTCCTACCCTCTATCACGTCTGTCCAGGTAGTTCTTGCTCCCGGCACCCTAGGAAGGCCATATTATCCCATCCTGAGGCAAACTTTCCAATCAAGCCAAAGGAAAATATTCAGGCATGAAGAAAATTCTCATCAATAACAACTAAAAGAGAGTCAACACAACTGTGTTAACAAAGAAGGCAACTCACAGAAAAGATTATTTTAGGTGCTTTAGGTACTGAAGATTCCAATATGTTCTCTCCCAACAAGACATGTTTGTTATTGCTGCTATTTTGTTTACTTTCAACCAGTAATTTTCCAGTTAATGGATGATGGTGGAATTGTTGTCATGTATGATGAGGGCAAGAAAGAAATTAAAGGAGAAAAGAAAGGAGGATGGGAGACAAGGAAGCAAGGAAAGGGGAAATACAGTTGTAAGCTCTGGGAAAGAGCCCTGAACTAGAAACCACTAGACCTGAATTCTAGGCACAGGATCAAACCCTTCACCTAATATCCCTGAGGCCCCCTCCAAATATCAAATTCTGTAATTCTACCTAACCATCAAATTCATGAAAATCGATTCTTTATGAGATCGCTCTTTCATGTCTAGTAAATATTTTCATCCTTAATTTAAAAGTTTTGAGTCATGGGTTTTAATAATGAAATAGGCCTCTCAGAACATCTCATTTCACAGATGGAGAAACTTTCTTTTAAAAGTCCTCTAGAATTGTCTAGAGGACTCACATGAAAAGTGATCCTAAGTGAGCTACTGAACATCAAAGGGAAAGACCTGTTTATCAGGCTATCAACAGTGTTTCTTTCAATAATATTTTTTTAAGTTTCTTTCTTTAAGTCTTTTAAGTGTGGGTGAGTAATTCAGATTACATGTGCTTCTCTGTTTGCCTGTTTTGATTTCCAAAACTGAGGATAAAGAATGCATTTGTTTGTTTTGTCGAAAATTCAATCGCTGGGTTTATAGAGGTAAAACATTAGAGTGATTTTTTTTTTCCAGTGTTGTCCCCATGCCAAGAGGACCTTCAATGGCTTATAATATTAGATACTAATTTTTCAGCAGAGAAAGGTTTGGTTTGGTTTGGTCTTTAAGGAGAACTATTGCTATTTGAACAGTGTTGAGTTTTCACATTAGGGTTTTGCCATTATATTTCAAAATTTCAATTTGCTACTGTAACAAAGTTGTGCTTTCCTATGATACCAGAGAGAGCCTTAAAGCCGTCCACCTACGCTGGAATTACCTGGATGGGCAGCACGTGCTCCTAATACCTTGCTCGAGCGTTCCTCTCTCTTGCCACTCTGGAGCCATCAGAGGCGGCTTCTGAAATGACTCCATCTCCAGGGATTGCCCTGCTTGACGCATGATACACAGAAAACCAGGCTATTGTATTCTCCTTGGACAAAAATGACAGCAGATCACTTGAATCATTTCTCAATTCTCTATCCTGAGAATTCCCCACTGATCTCTAATAATCTTTGCTGCTGGCAGAAAGTAAGTAGATAAGGGGTTTGGGAAGAAACGGGTGGACCGATGGGGAGGTAGGTTCTAGAATATGGGGAGACAGTGAGGCGTTTTTGCTGAGTGGTGAACGGTTGCAAACTGCTACTCTCAGGGGAACTTACTCCTTCAGTCAAAGCTGCCACTTATGGTGAATGCTAAAAATGTGGATTCTTGCCCTCAGTCCCAGCCTTCCACCAAATCACAAAGCTGCATTTTAACTTGATGCACTGCATCTTTGGAACACCATTTTTTTTTTATACTTGGTTTTTATTTTAGAAATTCTCAAACTTGGAGCCAATTTGCAAGTACATTGAAAAGAACCATTTTCTTCTTCCATAGCATTTTCTGGGGGAACTTTTAAAAATCCCATGCTTGTGTCCCACCCCCAGACCAATGAAGTCCAACCTCCGGTAGAGGAACCCAGACAACAGATTTATTTTTTTTTTTTCCAGGCAAAAAAAAAAAAAAAGGTATTTTTTTTAAACACCTTGTGTCAACCTCAGGTGTAGTCAAGGTTGGGAATCCCAGGTTTAAGCATCCCATTTCCTGAGAATTTGGTCTCAGATCATAGATTCTTTCTATGTCAAAAATAATTGAACTACCTGTATTGATTAGGCACTGAGACAGTGACATTAGCATTTCCAGACATTGAAGGGGCCATTTACCTAACATTTATTGTACACTTTTCATGTGCCAGACATTTTTCTAAGCACTTCACATTTAACTCATTTCATCTTTAGAAGAATACTATTGAGCATGTGCTATGATATCCCCTTTTACAGATGAGGAAACTAAGGCACAGAGAAGTGAAAAAATTGTAGAACATAACATGGCCAGGAACTCTGGGAAATCAGGCCTAGAAATAAGATAATATGATACCAGACCAAATGCCAGCACTTCTTAAACTTTGCGTTTGAGAACACAAACTTCTAGTTTTGATTTTAGAGTCAGCTGGAGAGTTAAAGAACACTGAGGCCCAGTCTCACTGAAGAAGGATGGGCACTGGGCCTTTAACTTTTTTCCCCAAGGTCCCCAGGGGTTCTCCCCAGAACTGGGAATCTTCAGGAGAAAGGGAGCATGAAGATGGCCAGAGGAAGGTATGAAACAGAAGGCCTAGATAGACAGGAAAGAAGCAAATGGCCCAAATGACAGAGACATTTAGTTTAGGGTGGATGTGGATTGGGGCCAGAATAGGAAGAATTTTGAAAACCAAGCAGAAGAGTCTGGACTTTATTTACTGATCTCCAGGAGCCGTGCTGGACTTTGTCACCATCAGAGTGGCATGGGCCTCCTTGGGTGAACTTAATATGAAACATACAGTGATGCTCTATACATTTTTAAAGCTAGATCCTAAAACTTAGACCTACCAAGACATTTTCTGTCTACCAAGTCATGGAGATAACGCATTTAATAATGATCTTCTATATGATCAGAAGATACATGTTACCACTATTTCTGGTCAAAGCTATTGTATTACCCTATATTGAGACTAAACAATGCTTTGCATATCAGCAAAGCAGGGACGCCAAAAATAAGTAAGAAAATCTCAGCTTTGATTAATCATCCAGAATATTGTAATCAGATCATTTAAAGAGAAGTTTTCTTTTAAAGCATATATAGAGATTGGACCAGGTTAAAATAGAGTGTGTGTGTGTGTGTATGTGTGTGTGTTTGTGTGTGTGTATTTTTAATTTAATTTTATTTTATTTTATTTTATTTTAAAGATTTTATTTATTTATTTGAGAGAGAATGAGTGAGAGAGAGCATGAGAGAGGAGAAAGTGAGAGGGAGAAGCAGACTCCCCAGGGAGCTGGGAGCCCGATGCGGGACTCGATCCTGGAAGTCCAGGATCATGACCTGAGCCGAAGGCAGTCACTCAACCAACTGAGCCACCCAGGCACCCTAATTTTATTTTAATATGAGGATGGGGGACAACACCAATATCTGTTTGGTCTTTAGGATTTCTGCAAGTCCTAACTCAGCCCTATTGTGAAATTTGACTCGTTCCTTGTATAATACCAAATTAACAAATGAGCAATGATGTAGGTATGTCCTAGCATCATCTCCTTTCTTTTTGTGATTATTAAGATGCACCCAAAACAAAGGTAATTTCTACAGTGATGGCAAGATTTGCTACAATTGTGGACATTTTGCTAATTCTTGCCATCTATTATTCTGCTAAATAGGTGGTCTCCCCATATCACCCATCCTAACCACCCTCTCTCCCTGTGCGTAGATGCAGAGATATAAAGCGTGGCGGTCAGAAAGAATGTTAATAAGGCCTGTGTGTCTACTTGCCAAGGGGCTACTTTGACCAGACCTCCTGCCCTTGAGCTTTGGCTTGGTTAGTCAATGCTTCTAATTCTGTTTTTCATTATCATGCTCCCTATAGGAGCGATCTTAGGGCATTCTGTCCTAAGTCTCCCCTGAAGTTTTAATGCCACAAATATGCTGTATATCTGTTTACATACTGTGGCCTTTTGGAGGATTTGTTTTTCCCTGCCAGAAACAAATGCTTGCCCAACATTGGGAAAGCATAGATTGTACTAGGGACGGTGCTTACAGGAGATTGGAGAGTGGCAGAAATATAAATGTGTAAAGTGTTTATTCTCTTGGACCTTCGCTGCCAGACAGAAATAGCTCTGTTCTTCCACCCAAGGCCACAGCACCCATATGAGCCCTCTCCACTTCTAGTTAACCAACCACTCCCTCCCTCCCTCCCCTCAGGCCTGGAGACGGTAATGGCTCCCCTCCATCGTAGGCCCTGCAGAGCCTCACTGTCCTTTATTCCTTGCTTTGATTCTGTGCACATCTTTTAAAATATCCCTTCATGAACTCCCTCACACCCTTTTGCATGTGCCCCTGCTTCCTGTTGGCCCCGTGGTGGGTCTTTTCCGGTTGGAATCCCTATTACCTCATGGGACTGATCATCCAAGACACAAGGCCCCTTCAACCACACATTCTATCTTTGCTTTTTTCTCTTCCCTTTGGAAGTCTTGCTCTTCTCTTTCTGGTTACTTAGCAACAATGCTTACTCTTTGAAATGCTTTCTTGCGGCGGTGGGGGGGGTGGGGAGGGGCGTTGTTTGGTTGTCTTTGTCTCATTTTTCCCCTTGCTGTTGCATTTTCATTGGCTTTGCATGAGATTGGTGTTTGGAGATTAACCCATGGAATCTTCAGTGCTTGCCTGATTGAAGTTTCTCCTCCTGAGTTTTACAAACACCAAATCAGCGAGTGCTCTCAACTGGCAAGAAGGAAAAGTGTCTGTTGCAGGTGCTATGGCTGTATAACAAAATACCCTAAAATTTACTGGCATAATATAATGACATTTATTCTGTCCATAGATTGGCTCAGTGGAGATAGCTTGTTTCTAACTCCATTCAGCACCATCTAGCAGAAAATGGGAGATGGAACTTAGATGTTTGCTCACTCGCTTGTCTAAGCCCTGGGCTTGGGAGATTCAAACAATAGAAAGTTGGAACAAGTGGGGTTCCCTGGGCATCTTTCTAGCTTGGTGGAGTCCCCAGCAATGAGGAGTTTCAGGGCATTCTTAGACCTTGACTCAGAGTTCCCAAGGGTCATATCTCTAAGCAAGAGCCAATTGGAATTCACATCACCTTCTATGGCCTTGTCTCAAAAGCTATACAATGTCGTTCTGACCACATTCTCATCACATTCACATCAGTTGAGAGAGTTAATGAGTCCTCCAGGCTCAAGGGAGCCTGATGGAGTCTTCCAAAGGAGATTGTCAATGTCACATATATATATGTGGAATGGGATAATCTGCTCCAATATCTGTTATACATGCATTAAGTTTCATTTTCAAAACTTTGTGGAATAAGCTCCTGAAGAAAATACTGGAAACTATTAATGGAAAGCAGGCACAGATAGGAACATGTGAGTATGGAAGTCTTACTATCTATTTTATAAAATCATGGGGCTTAGGAGTCAAGAGTGGGGGAATCAAGAGTGGGTACATTTGGGGGAATAAAAATTGTGGATTCCTGCCTGGGCTGATTGACTTTAACAAATCTCTGATTTCTGTCAAATGAAGGCCTTAATCTCTATGATCTCAATGGTTCTGTGAAAGGTTGAAGTTATGCCACCATATACTCACCATTTCTGTTTCCTGTTTAAAATTACTCTCATACAGAATTTGCTGACTCTCAATTCTGTTGCTTTTGCTGAGCAGGAGCACTCTGCTCTCTGGGCAGCTCTACTAAATCAAGGGGGAGCTTCCAGTCCTCGATGGCACCACACGTTATTGCAAGAGTTATTCTTCCTTTGTGTATGAAAATTTGCATTTTGAATGTGTGCCATCAGAGGAGTAATAGGAAATTGGGGATTATACTGTAGCTGAGTCAAAGGACATATATATATGTATCTATAGATATAGATATAGATAGATAGATATAGACCTATCTATATTTATGTTTTGTTTTGTTTTATTTTGTTTTAAATCTGGAACTCTTCCCTAAGAGATAGTTTGGGTGGTAGATGAGGGTATAAAAACACTAAATCCAGAGGGCAGGGGATATAAAGGAAATGGAAACTAGACTCAAAGGTAATTCCAGAATTGTCTATGAAGTTCTCCCCAGAAAGTATCTTCATATATGTGCTGATACACTCAGCAGGCACTTTCTGATGATGATCACAATGGAGCTCTGCATGTCTGAGACCCTGAAATAGTGACCATTACATGTGCGGCTCCACAAGTCAGTCTGTGGGTATCAGAGTGAATTCGTAGGGAAGTGTTGACACTGCCTTAAAATCCCATCTTGAACCTGGGAGGTGTAGAGAGAAGCTATAGCTAGGGGGTACCCAACCAGAGATCAATGCCAAGATTGGGAAAGAAGCAGGTCTAATGAAAGTGACTGGAGCAAGGGTACTCAAAATGAAAGTCAATGCAGTGGGAGGAGAGATAAAACATCAGAAGGAGAAATAAAGGCAAAAAAGAAGGAAAGGAGAGGAGAGGAGAGAAGAAGGGAGGGGAGGGAAGGGGAAAAGGGAAGGCAAGGCAAGACATGTTGGACAGTCTGTGGTGGCTGGGATGCGACCTGGGAAAAGAGATCCCACAGGCAGTACACAGAGAACTTAGAGAAAATCAGCAGTACCATTAGTCTGAAAGAGAGTGCATTGGGAGGCAACATGAAATTCAATGTTATTAAGTTTGTGTGTTCACTTTTTAAAATACCATTTCCACATTTCCGAATTGTTGGACTGTTGGTCAAAGAAACTCCCAAAGTACCGTTGACAAGTGGCTTCATTCAGTGGCAGCCCCAGGCAAAGACAAAATGGGAGCTTCTGTTTACACTCGGAAATCCTTTGGCTGGTGTGTTAACCTTGTCTTTAGAAGCCTGCTGTTTATATATTGGCATCCACAAGGCTTTGCTTCTTCCTTCTTGGTGCTCAATTGTTGCCAATTTCCTTATCTATCCCTTATTACATTAGGGAAGTTTGGCTGTCACCACCGGCGTGGGTTTCTGGCCACTTTGCCAGCTCTGAGTTTTGATCGCTGGCATCCTTCAGGGCTGTTTCTGCAGGTCGATGTTTCTTCAGGATACAGTTTAGAAAATGGATCTTGGAAATAATGCAAGAGCCAGTTTGTGGGTGTAAGACCTGATTTTGAAATTCGTACATCAATCTTAGGAGGCTGAATCCCAAAGTTTTACTTTTCTTTAAAGATTTTTTTTTTTTTTTTTTTTTTTTTGAGAGAGAGAGAGAACAGAGTGAACGAGAGAACACAGGTGTGGAGGGAGGGGCAGAGGCAGAGGGAGAAGCAGGCTCCCCACTGAGCAGGGAGCCTCATGCAGGGCTGGATCCCAAGACTCTAGGATCATGACCTGAGCCAAAGGCAGATGCTTAACCAACCGAGCCACCCAGGTGCCCCTGTGAGGCTTTGCTTTTCAACTTACTCATTGGTAACTACGGGGTTAGATTTCTAAGGACTGAGTTGGACAGGAACAGGTTTGAAGCCGGCTGTCCCACCAACCACAGGAGTTCATTCTCTGTGAAGCATGATTAAAACACCATATCCCTCAATCACCTGCAGAGGCCCTTAGAGGAGGCTATTGGTGGGTAAACAGGATATTTACTGGGACAAGCAATGAAAAGCAAAAGAAGTCCTGAAACAAAAGAGAGTGGTGATTTCACATTGCATCTATGCCTCCAAATTTAATTAAATTATAATTAAAATATAATTCTGCATAAAATTTAATGACATGACAGTGACCATTTTCATACAGTAAGCAGGGAACATTTTCCAGGCCTCAAATCAGCCGGGGAGGCACCATGCCACATGGCATGGCAGACGGGGCACAGGCTCCCTTGGCAGCCAGATCCAGATTTGAATTTCCATTCTCCCACTTACTGGCTTTTGGACTTCAGTAAGTCCTTCTAAGCCTCAGTTTTTGCCTCTGCAAGATAGGAGTAAGAATCCTCACTTCCTGGGACTTGAGCAAGGACTAGAAGTAAAACACATGAAAACAAGCCTAAAGTCTGACAGGTAACTAGACAGTGAGCACTCAGATATGGTAGCTGCTATCACTGTTATTATTAATTATTCAAGGTGGTAGATACTCTGTTCTCTTCTCCACAGGAAAAACTCTAGAAAACAAAATTGCCTTTTTAAATAGCCTGGGTCTAGAATGGGAAGCTGACTAGCAAAATCATATCCCGGGCAGTTTTGCTAGCTTCCCAGAAAAAGGATGGTCAATTTATTTTTTTTACCTCTGTCACATGTAGTCTTTCCCTGGAGAAATTTGTAACCTTTACTTCCCTCTGTGTAGAAACCCTCCCGGCTGTCTCTCTGTTGGTATCCCTTCAGTAAGCCTGCCATTATTCCTTCAACAGGTGCCCACCAAAAGAATCATTAAGCCCTTATGAGCTAACAGTGAAGTTTCAGCCAAGAAAAGAAATAAAAAGTCAGTTTCCTGAAAATTTATAACATATATAAGTTTGGAATGTACTTGTTTGTTTGTGTCTTTCTTTTTAAGTTTATAGAACACTCTTTGCTCTTTATGTTGAAAAATTGTCCATTGTTACTGGCTGTTGGCCACTTTTTCACCTTTGAGGTAACAGATTTCTACGATAAAACTTTAACTCTGGTCAAAGCAGACAGTGTGTTATAAAAAAATATATAACGAGTACATATGCAGCCATGAAGTCTCATATATGTTTACCTCTAAAAATGAAAGGGTTTATAGTATTTTAGAGAAATGACGTTTTGTTATTGTTATTGTTGTTGTTGTTGTTGTTGTTTAACACTAGGCACTTAGTAAACATTTCTGGGTAACCCAAAGAAGGAACAAACAAATTAAGCAAATGAAAAAAGGGGATTTACCACAACTGTAAATCATTTCTCTTGAATGAAGTGGGATGAAATGTACTACTTGCTTTCCTGGAAAAAAAAAATTAAATTAAGATAAATCATTGTTGAAAGAGTTCTTTAGGGAATAAAAGAGCAGTGAACATAGTAATAAAACATGGCTCCCCAAAGCAGAATGTGGTAGTTCCAGTTACAGGAAGCCTATTAATCCGTTTCTTTTCTGGGATTGCCTGCCTTGTGTGTAATTTTGGTTTTGAAATCTTCCTGTTCCTGGGCAGAAAATAACCCCCCAGAATATCAGACCTGTGGTTATTTGACAACCGCTGAATCTACCCCAGAGCAGTTGCTGTTACCTTGATTAACAAAGACCTTTGGGAGGTGAAGTTCATTTCAGACCAGAACTAACCAGCAGGGGATGTGTTAGGGTGTTTTCTGGATGCTGAAAAAGAGGTGGGGTTCAGAGTATGGGCATGATCTTAGCGTCATTAGGCCAAGTCTAAATTTTCACTTGGTCAGTGGGAATATGGCTGCATTACTTAACCGGAAACCTCGATTGCCTTATCGAAAAAAGGAGGCAAGGAGAGCATTCAGCTCACACCAGTTTGGGTGAAATTAAGTGACATCAAACTATACAGCATTTAGCACAATGCTCAAATGTGACTTCCACTACGATCTCTTTCCACTCAAAACTCTTCTGACACCAATTGTGTGGGTTTATTCCTGGCACCCATCAATTCTCCAGTTCCCCAGCTTCGCCAACTAAGTATCCTTCAACTGACTTCAACTCTGACATCAACTACCGAGTTAGCATCAGACACCCCATCCCCCAGTTAAGGGCTCAGTCCCACAAGACTGCCCCACTGCAGACATCAATTGAAAGTCTGGGCCACCCAAACTGGGCCACTGACTGCCTCACTGTAGAGTAACGGGTCCCCACAACCCCCTCCTAGGGTTTGATGATTTCCTGGAACAGCTCACAGAACTCAGGGAGAACAGCTGGCTTTCTATTACTGGTTTATGATAAAAGATCTTACAAAGGACACAAATGAACAGCCAGATGTAGAGGTACATAGAGTGAGGTCCAAAAGGGTCCTGAGCACAGGAGCTTCTGTGGAGTTTGGGGTGCACCACCTCCTAGCTTGTGGATGTATTCATCAACCTGGAAGCTGTCCAAACCCCATTGTCTGGAGTTTTCACAGAGGTTCTGTAACATAGGCATGGTTGATTCAATCGTTGGCCATCAGTGACTGACTCAATCTCTAGTCCCCCCTCCTCCCCAGAGGTCATGGGTGGGGCTGAAATTTCTGTGGAGTTTGGGGTGCACCACCTCCTAGCTTGTGGATGTGTTCATCAACCTGGAAGCTGTCCAAACCCCACTGTCTGGAGTTTTCACAGAGGTTCTGTAACATAGGCATGGTTGATTCAATCGTTGGCCATCAGTGACTGACTCAATCTCTAGTCCCCCCACCTCCCCAGAGGTCATGGGTGGGGCTGAAATTTCAACACTCTAGTCACATGGTTGAGTCCTCTGGCAACTAGCCCCACCCTAAAAGTTATCTGGGAACCCACCAAGAGCCACCCTATTAGCAAAAATCAAGTAAGGTTGAAAGGGGTTTATTATGAATTATAAAAGATGCTACTATCACCTCTATTACTCAGGAAATCATAGGGGTTTTAGGAGCTCTGTGCCAGGAACTAGAGACAAAGACCAAATATGTTTTTGTCATTATATCACGGTATCACATTAAGTCATATTAAGTGTCCAATAAATGGAAAATAAATGTTGGTCAAACCAACTGTTACAAATTTTGATGCCAAGTGTCAACTGGGATGGTTCCTGAAATTTTCTTTCATAAGTTTTAGTTCTCCCCTTTGTACACATGAGAGGGCTCAATCAGATCAGGAGGAGGGGTGCTTCACACCCATGGTTCCTTGAACTAAAGGTGTAGCAGTGTGGGGATGGGAGGAAGGCAGGCTGGGATGCCATCAGTGTTGTCCCAAAGTGCACAGGACAGGGAAAATAGGTACTGGCTAGAAGAGGAACTGGGCAGTGGGAGAACAAGGAGGTAAGTATGGAGGGGAGGGGAGGGGAGGAGAAAGAGACAAGGGAGTGTGCCAGGGATGAACAGCTTCAATTGCTAGAAGGAGATTTGCTGTAGGCACTCTTGGGATTTCTTGGAAGGAAACCCATTGTTCTGGACTTAGAAACTAAAAATCAGTTTCCACTAGAGAGGAAGGATTCGAGGGACCAGGCTGGGTCATGAAGAGCTACAATCTGTGAAGACAAAAGTTGACTGCAAAAGGGAAAGGAAAAAAATACATTAAAACTGACTCAACCCCTGCTGGGTCCTTCATCCCCACAGCTGACTGAAGGTGAGATAAACCTATGTAACAAATCTGTGGCACCAACTCAGCTCAGTGTCCCCATATACTCACCACACCCTCAGCACATATCCTCTCTTGGGGCAGGCTGGCTTTAGGCACTTTCTTGCTGACTGTTGCCCAGAGGCCTCAGTTCCTTACTGTGTCAGCCTCTCCATAAGCTGATCTGTATCCTCATGACATGGCAGCTGGCTTCCTCCAGAGCAAGTGACCCAGGAGAGTAAGAGCACATTCACAGTGGAAGTGGCAGTCCTTTTATAACCTAATCCCAAAAGTGACAGACCACTGCTGCTGCCATATTCTGTTAATTAGGCAAGTCCCTAAATCCATCACACAGTCAAGGAGAGCTTTTCATTAAGCTCCACCTCTGGAAAAGAGGAAGAAGTAACAATTTGTGGGCATATTTTTAAAACCACCATAATCCCAAATGGTCTTCTTGTTTCCTATTCTAAGACCTTCTACATCCTCACTGTGTCTCTACTCTTGAATTCTTTGGGACCCCCTCAAATATTAAATCCTTTTATTGACTCAAGATCACGTATAAGTCAAAAGTCCATTCCAGTACCATCTGCGGTCTTAGAATCAGTGAGAACTTGTCAGAGATGTGGGCTTTGCTACCTCACCGAAAGTGATGTCTTTGGTGGACAGGAAGTAGTAGAGGGTTATCTTCATAACAGGTCAAGCCAATTCCTATACCTGTGGGTAATCGCCCCTCCACAAAGCATTCAGATGCATGGTTTTGTAGGCTGAGTCATCTCCCACTATTTATTTCATTAGGTTGCTCTAAAACAGGAGTCAGCACACTTCTGTGAAGGACCAGATGGGAAATATTTTTGGCTCCACAGGCCACATATGGTCTGTGTCGCATATTTTTCTTTGTTTTTATTACAACCCTTTAAAAAACGTAAAACCCATTCTTAGCATGCGGGCTGTATGAAAAAACAGGCCTATGGGCCAGAGTTTGATGACCCCTGCTCTAAAATCCATCTCCTAGAAAGATGCTCATTGTGTCCTCAGGAAATATTTAGATGTGTTTCTCCACACCACCCAGTCATGAGAGCAGAGCTCCTTTCCATGTCTCTAATTTATCTTACTTGAGGTAAAACGCTGAGAGTCCTCTTTTCAGGTTGGATACATTTTACATAGGATTTCTCTCATTCCTTCAGGGAGAGAGAAACAGGTTCAAAAATTGAGTCACTAAAATGACTAATGTGGTCCTGTCAGAGGAGAATTATGTACCTCTAGGGCTATGGTCTCTCAGAGAACTCATTTTGTGTTTCTATCCATCACGTGAATAACAATAACCTTCTCCAACAAGCAGAGTGAAAAATGTATGGACTGCCAGTAAGTATTCCTCACTGCTAACTAAATATTGGCACCACAAAGGCTTTATCCAGCAATGGTGATGTATAGGGAATTTGTGTCAAATCTGGCTTTAAATGGGGAAAAATAATCCAGTCTCAGACTTTGACTTTTTGTGTCTCCACTGCTTTCTCTCATATCAACATGCTTCACGAATGACATTGGACACACCAAAAAAAAAAAAAAAAGTCTGTATTTTAATTTTACCAAAGCATTAGTTAAAATGTATTACTTAGCCCATGAGTCAACAAAAGTTAATGTGTTGGGGCGCCTGGGTGGCTCAGTGGATTAAAGCCTCTCCCTTCAGCTCAGGTCTTGATCTCAGGGTCCTGGGATCGAGCCCCACATCGGGCTCTCTGCTCAGCAGAAAGCCTGCTTCCCTTCCTCTCTCTCTCTGCCTGCCTCTCTGCCTACTTGTGATCTCTGTCAAATAAATAAAATCTTTAAAAAAAAAAGTTAATGTGTTAACATATATATATATATGATTAATGAATTCATACTAGAAGAGGCCGAAAAGGAGAGGGGGAAAGCCAAAGGGAGAAATTAAAAGCTGTTCATCATATTTAATGTTTCAGATAGCCCTGGATAAGTAGTACAGCTTTCTTATTTTACTACTCTGCCCAAACTTGTGGCGCTAAACACTGCTAACCTAAGGCGCTACGTGAAAACCATACATGAGAACGTGATGAACACGCAAGAGTGAGGAGTTTGTGAATGAAGTTCTTTCAAGCAGCAAGGAATCAGCTAGAGATCTCTGCTTCCTGACCAAATACCTTCAGTCTTAGGTCCTTGTTTCACCCTCTTACAGCTTACCTTGTAGACCTCATTATTAGTTGTAATAACACAGACCAAAAATCCTAATTAGCCTTCATAGGACAGCTTTGGGGGGCCATCTTTTCATTGTGCATACATGTTCCCCCCTGTAACTATTTGTTGTTGTAACTTCTTCCAATCACACATTTAGTAACCAGTATTAGAGGAGATTATTCACTTGCCATTCATTTGAATGGTTCAAGAAGTATGTGCATATATTGGAGTATTTGTCCAGACCATCGTCAGGTGATCGAAAGAACTTTTGATGTACTTTGACATGTTCAGATTGACGCTTGGAATCACAAGGCAGCATTCATTACAATACTATTATTTCGGGGTTTTTTTTAAGGCAACATTCACATAACTTTGTATGCTGACAGATGATAACGAGACATAGCGTGGTGAGCATTTTGTAATGTGAATACATGTCAAATCACTATGTCTTCCACCTGAAACTAATATAATGATGTACGTCAACTGGACTTAAGTGAATAAATAAATACCTCAAGGCCCATTTTGACACTTCTAGAAGTTACAGGTCTTCTGAGGTAAAAGGGGAGGAAATTGGTTCCACCAAGTCCAGGACCATCTGACATTTATCATGAGAGCTGGGAGAGGTGGAATAATTTATTCTCATAAGCAAACTGCCAATAAGATAGAAAGTCCCAAATACCTTTTTCAACCATTGCTGTGAGAATGTTCTCCTGTGATCTTCCTCATGGGTAGCATTCCATCATCCCTCCACCATCGAACTCTTCCTGTCTGTTGCTCCTTGCTACATCCTCTCCTTCTTCATGGGAAGAACTTTAGTTTAAGTGGGAAGGGGCTCTACGTAGTAAATGACTGTCCCTAATTGTAATAACTTTGTATGCTGACAGATGGTAACTACACTTACCATGGTGAGCATTTCATGATGTATGTGATTGTCAAATCACTATGTTGTACACGTGAAACTAGTATCATTGTCTGTCAACTATATTACAGTGAAAAAAAAAGACCATATTTAGAAGCCATGAGAGGGAAAATGCCTATGTCCACTAGGTGAAATGATTCTCATTTTGAAGGCATGAAATCACTTGTAGAGATTTCTCTTTTCATTGGTCACATAAATCTATATAGTTCACCAAACATATTTCCATGGAGAGGAGACAACTGGAATGCCTTTAGAGTTATTCAAAACAGTGCATCAGATAAGGCAGACTTCTGCAAATTGACCAATTTGGCAGAAAGAACAAAGCACATTCCAGACTACTCTCCAGTTAGGGATTCATGTGTTGCTTTATGTCTATAGCATTGAACATACTGGCAATACTTAATTGTCTGTGGCCTCCTCTGCCATCAAGAGAAGAGAAACAGATGTTCCCATTTGTCTTTTGATGTGGCTTCTGATATTGACATTTACTTGTCTAAAATAACATCAGCCACCTTGGGCAATTTTTCCCTAGTCCTTGAGTCTGTGGACTAATTGCTTTAGGTGGCTATTAAGTATGATTATCATCTCAAGGAGATGATCTATTGCCAGCAGGTATCACCCCAGTACAAGGGAGAAACAGGTAATGCTAGGAAGAGAACATAACAACCACATACACACACACACACACGCACACAAAATACAGAGAACTTTATTTGTCCATGGTAAAGTGAGAACCCAGTAACTCTTTTTGAAATATGCCTAATACAAATTTTGGGGTACTTAAATTCAAGACCAGGAAGTCTTATCACTCATTATAGTAATTCTGGGACTGGCATTATAGTTCGGAATACTAGATAATTAGAGTATAATCAGTAGACTTGGGAGAGGTGATGGTTTAATTATTAAATATAAGTAATTTATACTACATTGAAAATGACAGCCTTCTTAAATCATAGCTTGATGGGAAAGAAATAATGACAGTACTGGACACATGTAAGAGAGGGAGGAAGTATGATAGGTCTGGAAGTCATAGAATGGAGGCAGAATTGGGATAAAGGGGACTAAAGTCTTTTTGCTTGACTGGCAGGAGGGCTTACAGTAAGATAGTGTCCTACTTGTGACATAAAGGGACCAGGTATTAGAAGTGACTATTACAGACAAGACAAATACAACCCAGACAAAATCACAAAAGAAAACAAACAGAAAGCTAACCAGGCATTTCAGCAAGTAGCATAACCATATATATATACATATATATATATATATTATTTTTTTAATGACCATTACAGGCTTCCTGCTCTGTCTGTAGAAGTTTCCTGTGAAACCTTCTATAAGCCAAAGTGGCTCAAAGCAAAAAAGCAATTACCGTTTCATAAAAGTGAAAATCCTCTGCAGATTTCTTTTGGTTATTGAAAATAGGTGTTAATGTAGGTCTTTTGTAAAAGCAAAGTGCTTTAGTTCTTTAAAAAAAAAATCTTATACAAACTTTCTAGATACCATTTTAGAAGGTCTATTTTCTACTGGTCTATTTTTCCTTCCCATCTATTTGATTTCCCTTCCTTTCTACTGAAACATCGCGACTGCATAAGGTGCATCCTGGGCCCCCCAAATCAACATGGTTTCCTTCTTTCCCAGGCTCAGTCACTGCTCCCCAGCTCCCATTTTCCCAGACCATATGCCTGAATGAGATTCCAGGTAGCATGATCGCATGGTGATCAATGGATTTCTCATTGGAAGCAGGTGACCAAGGCTCAAATCCTGTTTCTACTTCCTGCTAGCTATGGGACCTTTGGAAGAGTTATTTAAACAATCCAAAATCATTTCTTCACCTATAAAATAGGCTATTTATTTTATCTGTACTGCAAGGTTGTTATGAGTGTTAAATGGGATAAATCAGAACTTCTGTAACAGAAGCTGGCACTGCTCCTCATCATTCACACCTCCATCCAACCACTCCACAAAGCCGGTTGATTCTACCCCTTGACTGTCTCCTCAATCCATCCTATTCTCTGTTTTCACCTTACCCCCTTTAATCTCAGACTTCCATCATCTCTTATCTGGAGTATTTTCTCAGTTCCATGTGAGTCACTTATCTCCTCCTTCTACCCCCACCCCAACCAATCCAGAACCCACAAAGCATCTAGGTGAGAGAGAAACCGTGGATCCCTACCCCCTTCATGGAAGCATCTCCCTCCTCTTACTAAGGGGTAAAAAGTTCTTTGTACCATAACCACTTGTTCTTCTTCTGGCTTCTCTCCTTGCTCCTCTCCCTTTGTTTCCAGTGGTCCTACAGAACAAAATCATGTGACTCTCCAAATATACATGCTCACTTTCTCCTCTAGATCTTGTTCCCTAACCTTTGCAACATTCCCAAACGCCTGGGTATCTTCCCTTTAGGCCCATCTCATGGTACTCACTCTCTCCACCAGCCCCATTGGCCACCCCCGAGTCTTCAAGGATGCCATGTTCTCTCCTGCAACGGGTCCTATGGACATGCTTCTCACTCTATCTGGAAAATTCATCTATCTCTGCCTTTTTGATTCATTAATTTCTACCAATTAATGTCACATAATAAATGCCTTAAACTTATCAGCTCAAATACCCTTTGCACAGAGAAGTCCCCTCTGATGACCTTCTTAGATAGAAGTCCTCTTGGCAAACTGTACTTTCCTCCATTAGCAATTACCATAACTGGGGATAATATGTTTGTGTAATTGTTTAGTTTAAAAATATCTTAGATCAGATCCCCCGTGTTAAGATAAGGACTCAAAGACAAGTGTTTGATTTGGGGAATGATCCAGGAAGCACCAGGAGGAAGTAGGGAAGTGAGACAGGGAAAGGAAGGAAACAGGTTCACGAACAGGCAGGTTATCCTGTGGGTGGTTGGGACTGGGTCCTGTAGGGGAATTCTGTGGGATGTGCCCCAGAGTTCTCCCACTCAAGGGGAATGAAGGCAAGTATTAATTACCTTATCCTTATCCCCAACCTTATCCTTACCTTATCCCCAACCATGGGTCGGGGGCTGCTTCCAAACTGGCTGCATAGGACAAGGATCCTGTTGAGACTAGAAAAATCCCTAAGGCAGGGCGCCACAGGTGTTCACAAGGAGAGGCCATTGGTGAATGAAGAGGGAACAGGGGTGCGGATTTGACAGTTTCAGCCTCAATATCCACCTGCCCCTGGACTCTGAGCTCTGCAGCCCCCTTCCTCACTAGTCAACTCCCTTCATAGGAATACAACATGAATCACAGATGCATGTGTAAGTTTAAATTTTTGAGGAACAATGTTTAAAAAAAAAAAAAAACACTAAGAGAAACAGGCCCCATTAACTTTAACTCTATATTTTATTTAACCCATGTAGCCAAAGTGTTGCATTTCAATGTGTAATCATTGTTACACAATCAATGTGTAAAAATTGTTAATGAGCCATTGTACCTTGTTTTGTGCTGTCCTTAAAAGAGGATGTGTATTTGACATTCATAGCACATCTCAATTTGGACATGCTGCATTTCCATGAGTGTGATTTCTGTACTTATGAATTATTTTCATGTATTTCAACATGAAATTTATTTTAATAAATTTAATTTATTTTAATTTAATTTAATAAATTTCAACAT
The DNA here is from genome assembly GCF_963455335.1 of Martes martes. Lineage (NCBI taxonomy): Eukaryota > Metazoa > Chordata > Mammalia > Carnivora > Mustelidae > Martes > Martes martes. The sequence goes on from NC_137896.1 coordinate 39,874,878, forward strand.
GTAATTTATTTTGGTACAATAATGTCAAATAACTATTAAGTGAACATTGGGTTAAACAAAACCTTTACTGGAATTCTGCAGTTTTTAAAGAAAGATAAAACACGTGTATTACGCTGCTGTTTTTATAGTTGTTAGTAAGCTTGGGAGGAGCGGTCAAGTTTTATCATCTATAGGATTTGTAATTTGAATGAAGGCACCTTTTTATAAAACGTTCATATTGAATCATGGAAAACCCACACATTGCCTTCTTCCTAAACTTCAAAATCCCAAGCAGCATGGTAAAATTTCTACTTTCACCACTTAAAATAGCATGTTTCAACACTGAAGGAACAACTCTGTTAAAGGGGGAGAAATGGTAGAAACACAAAGACGGACGATTTTACTTCCCATAACCACGTGGGACTGCCTACAATCAAGCCTGTGTATACTGAATTGTGCCCTCCCTGAGAGACACACCTGCTCTGAACACATGCACATTCTCCCCAGAGCAAAGCAAGTGGAGAACTGAAGCACTTGCTTAGATATACCTCACTTAATTCAGCTTAAATGACCAATATTTATTCAGACCTACATATGTAAGATAAATTCTCTTATTTTTCTCTGAATAATTGCCTCCTGCCTCATATTCACCTTGAGCAAGTGATACAGAAAGATACAGCTGTTGAAACTACTCTGTCCAGCTTTCTTCCATCAACTCCCAAGGGGAAAGGCTTTTGTGTTCCTCATAGCCTAGTTTATTTCCTCTCTACCATCTTGAACTTCGTAGGTATTCACCAAGTGTTAATTGATGGCAAAGATACTGAGCAGCTTTTCCATTTATTTATGGAATGATTCTTCTAGTCAAAGAACATCTTTATATCCTTTCTCTTCTTCAATAAAAAAGTGAAACAGTGTTTCATCTTGCCAGTTCTGTTTTAACATCTGCAGAGAGCACAGTGTGTGCCTGTTTTAAACAAATGTGTAGGCATGCCAGTTTTCTTGATATAGAAGCATAAGTGACAATAGAGAGAAATAGTTTTTAGAAGGAAATTTAACCTTAGGGCTTAAAGTTAATAGAAATGGCAATTGTTTTGTTGGAGAGAGAGAGCATTGTAATGCTATTATGCTAAGTTTATTTTTTTCATAATTTTCCCAGTTATGTTGCAGACACAAGCTTATGTGCATCCTGAAAACCAGTGTAATTTATAGTCAATTCACCAATGTAGGTCAACTGGTAGAGTAACCACAAGCATCAGTCTAAGTTGATTTGTAGCCTCAGTTGTACCATGAAGTCATGGGAAGACTTTAGGAAAGCAACTTAATTCCCATTTGTTTGTTTCCTAATCTGTATTAAAAAAAAAAAAAAGGCCACATTAATGTATTTCTTATTATTGTCATTCCTTAATGGTTATTGATTATATGCAGGATGCTTTGTATCTCTGTGAGGCATTGCAACTTTCCCCAGGGAAGACTGTGCTAATGAATAGTGTTTGTAAAGTACTTGGAAATCCTTGGATTAAAAGCTAACCATATCAGGGTAAAAGTATTTGTATTAACACCCCATATGGGAGAACCATATGTTATCTATTAAGAGGGTGTGTGTGATATTGAAAATAGCTCTCTAGTGCATTGCTTTGTGCTATTTTTATAACAAGTTATGTCATGGCAAGTTTTGGTATGCCAGGATCATACCTTCATTGTGGAAATGCTACAAAATTCAATCATTCAGCAGGTATTCGTTGAGTTTCTTATTGAACACTTCACCCTCTACTTACCATCATACAAAATATATAGAGGGGACAGTTGCATGCTACAGTCTCATGTGTTCCTTTCACTGAATTTGTGTTACACTTGGTTCTCCCTTAACAGACATATCTGCTTTAAAAGTAACAGGTTCAATTATTTCCTCTTCCTTCTACATGGACAAGTATGCTGTTTGAGTACATTCTTAGGAGGAAAAAAAAAGGACTGTGGCACCTGGGTGGCTCAGTCGGTTAAGCACCTGGCTCTTGATTTCAGCTCAGGTCACGATCTCATGTGTTGTGGGGGGATCAAACCCCACATCAGGTTCCACACTCAGTGGGGAGTCTGCTTCTCTCCTCCCTCTCTCTCTTTCTTCCTCTAAAATAAATAAATAAATCTTAGGAAAGAAGGAAGGAAGGAAGGGAGGGAGGGGAGGGGAGGGGGGGAAAGGAAGTAAGAAGAATAAGTTGATTGTCTTCTCTGTCCTATAACTGAAGATCAACCGCGTGGCTCTTGCACAGTCTCTGTGAATGAGGTATGGTTACGATAGTATTTGTTTCAAGTAGAATTGGTACTGGCAGGCAGGAAAGCAAGCATTTCCCCAAATGGGCTATGTGTGCCCCTCCACCTTCCCAGGAGGTGCTTAGTTATTATCCTGGATAACTGAATTGTAACAAGGGATTCCTTCCCTAAGTGACTCTTCCAGATAGCAATAGAGGTATTGTTAACAAGAATACCTTCCTTGAAAAATGCCACCCTACATGATATATGAACTTCAAGTTTCAAGGGACCTAATGATCTTGAAAGAGGAGTTAATTTCCCCCTTTTTTTCCTGGTTGGTTTGTGAACTAGCTCTGGAAGCCCAGGTCAGGAAGGAGCATATTTCATTGATCCACAAATATTTATTGAGCACCTACCAGGTGTTCCTTCTAGGTGCTAAGGAGGCCTCGGGCAATGACGGAAACAAACATCCTTACCTTGGTGGAGCTTACATTCAAGTGGGGGAGATATACAAAAACAATGAAAAGAATACTTACCTACACTGTATCTTAGAAAATGATGGATCCACATAAGGAGGATGAAGGGTGTAGGGGTGGGGAGATGTTGTAATTTTAAGTAGAGTGTTCAGCATAGACCTCACTGAAAAGGAGACATTTTGGAGCCAAGACTTGAAGGACTTGGAAGCACCTCAGGCAGAGGGGAAAGGCAGTAGAAAGACCAGAGGAGAAGAGACCAGCCAGTATGGCTGGAGCAGAGTGCATGGGAGGCTTCTAGAAAAATGTCAGGGCAGGAAAACCATAGTGGAATCCACCACACAGAGCCTTGCTGCCTTTGAGCAATATCTGAGCAGGGGAACGGTATGACCTGACTTACACTGGAAAACAACCTGGCCTCTAGGTTAAGAGCAGATCTGGAGGACAAGAGCGGAAGCCACTGTCACCACCTAGGGGAGAGAAGGGAAAGGAGGCTGGACCTGGGCGGCGGTGAGAACAGATGAACTCTAGTTACCTGTGCTCCCTACCTATCACCACACTGGATTTTTAGGAACTGTTATTTGTGATCAAAGACACTTGACATTTCAAAACAAATCCACAATTTAATGAGCTTCAAGCAGAGGCTCAGATAGATAACATACCTTTTCTACACCCAAAACTGAAATCCAGTTCAAGCAAAATAATAATTACTGCTTAGGGGAAAATGAAGTTTCTTTTTTAATCCCTTGACAAGCATTTATGGAGCCCCAATGAACTTAGGCACTGGGCTGGGTGCTGAGGACACCACAGCAAGGATAAGGGCCTCCCTCTCAAGGAGGACTTAGAACGTCACGACCAAGAGTCTGAAGAGGTCACAGGAGTCTGCAAGGGAAAGAGAACTCAGGTTTTGGCATGATCTGGACCTGAGTTTAAGACTCAGCTCTGCCACTATTCACAGGACTTCAGAAAAGTTACTTGGCCTCCCACAATCTTGATTTCTTCATCTGTAAAAATGTAGATAAAAGTCTAATTTAGTAAGACTTGTGGGGGATTCACGGTAATAGGTGTGAGGTGCCTGAAAGTCTATAGTGCCTGGTACCAAGGAGACACTCAGAGCAGCAGCTACCAATCATGTTAGATGGTGAGGACTCAACTGGACATCTCTTTTTATCTGCACTGAAAGATGCATGTGAAGCTTTTCATTAGAATAACAAGGCAGCCAACTTGGGAACTTAACTTTCCTTACACCAATCTGTTGACATTGACTAATTGGCTGGTGACACCTCCAGAACAAAGCTTTAATGTTTGAAACTAAGCATCCCTCCCCTTCCTTCCTTCCTCTCTCTCTCTCTCTTTCTTTCTTTCTTTCCTTCTTCCTTTCTTCCTTCCTTTCCTTCTTTCACTCTTTCTTTCTTTCATTCTTCCTTTCTTTCATTCTTTCTTCCATTCTTCCTTTCCTTCTTCCTCCCTTCCTTTTTTCCTTCCTATCTTTCTTTCCTTTCTTTCCAAAGCCATTAAGTAGGGCTGAGCAAGTAGGCACTCACACCAAAGGGGGTTCAGGGTGAGGTGGCAAACACCCAGCACAGAGCTTAGGCAAGGTCAGGAGGGCATCTCAATTCTTAGGTTGAAGGAGATTTAACACATGTTACAACGAAATGCAGTGTGTGATCCTAGAAAAATATGAAAGATACTCTTAGAAAATTGGCAAAACTTGAATGTGGTCTGTGGCTTAGAGAGCAGGGGTGTCATCAGGCTAATCTCCTGATCCTGATGGTTGCACTACAGTCATGGAGGAGAATGGCCTTGTTTGTACAAAATGTATACTAAAGTACTCAGGGCTCAGGGGGCGATTATGTCTGCAACTCACTCTCAGTAGGTTCAGAAAAGAAAGGGAAAGAAAATTCTTTGTACCATTCTTGTAGCTTTCTATTGTTTAAAATTATTCCAAAATGAAAATATCTTTAGCATTAAAAAAAATAGTTTAGAGTTATAGTATTGTGCTTACCTGGCTTATATGTCAGGCAAGCTCAATTCTTTTTTTTTAAATTAACATATAATGTATTATTTCAGGGGTACAGGTCTGTGATTCATCAGTCTTACACAAGCTACAGCACTTGTGTGACTTGTCATAGCACATACCTTCCCCAGTGTCCATCCCCCAGTCACCCCATCCCACCCACACCCCTCCCCTCCAGCGACCCTCAGTTTGTTTCTTGAGATTAAGAGTCTCTTACTGTTTGTCTCCCTCTCTGGTTTCATCTTGTTTCATTTTTCCCTGCCTCCCCTATGCTCCTCTGTCTTGTTTCTCTAATTCCTCATATCAGTAAGATCATATGATAATTGTCTTTCTCTGATTGAATTATTTTGCTCAGCATAACACCCTCTAGTTCCATCCATGTCATTGCAAATGGCCCGATTTCATTCCTTTAGATGGCTGCATGGTATTCCATTGTATATATATACCACATCTTCTTTATCCATTCATCTGTTGATGGGCATCTAGGTTCTTTGATAGTTTGGCTATTGTGGACATTGCTGCTATAAACATTGGGGTGCATGTGCCCCTTTGGATCACTACATTTGTATCTTTAGGGTAAATACCCAGTAGTGCAATTGCTGGGTCATAGGGTAACTCTATTTTCAACTTTTTGAGGAACCTCCATACTGTTTTCTAGAGTGACTGCACCAGCTCAGGCAAGCTCAATTCTTAAAATTCTTAGTGTTCTATGTGAATCTGCATGACAGTATAGTTTAACTCCTTAGCTATTATTATATTATCATTCTTTCCACATATTTGCTCTCCCATAATTTATCTTACCCAGACAAATATTAGTTATGTTTCCAAGAAGGGAATAGTAGGCTGTGGTGTCAGCTGATTCTCAAAACCCTGCTGCCACCAACATGCTAGATGAAGGATCTTAGGCAAATTACTTAATATCTCTGTGTCTCAATTTCCTAATCTGTGAAATGTGGATAATAATAATACCAGGGGTGCCTGGGTGGCTCAGTCGATTAAGCATCTGCCTTCAGCTCAGGTCATGATCCCAGGGTCTAGTATTGAGCCCTGCATTGGGCTGCCTGCTCAGTGGGGAGTCTTTTTCTCCCTCTGCCCCTCTCCCTGCTCATGTTCTCTCTGTCTCTCAAATAAATAAATAAAATCCTTAAAAAGTAATAATAATAAGAAGAAGCTTACTGGGTTGCTGTGAGAATTAAATTTTATGGTCTATGCAAAGTACTTAGACACTGAGCAGAACATAGCCAGTATTCAATAAATATTAGTGGTATTAACCAGTATTATGCTGCTACTCACATTGCTCTATTACATAAGACATAAGTATAATTGATTGAAGTGCCTATTTTTGAGATCATTCCTCTCTTATATAAGTTAACATTATTTTTTATGTGTGTATATTCTAGAGAATTTAGGAACGTGTGAGATGGAAATGTTAGCCGGGTGGCAAAATATAAAATTAAAGACTGAATTCTTTATAAACAAAAGAGGATTGACTTAAAAAAAAAAAAAAAAGTTGAGCCTTCCTGATTTGAGAAAAATAAATATACCATTTGTATTAATCAGCTGTTTTCATGATAATACTGTGTAACAAATGACCCCCAAATAGAGTCCCTTACAACAAAATTATTTATTCTCATGCTCACAGATTTGCAAGTTGATTATCATTCAGATGATGTAGGCTGGGCTCCGCTGGACAGTTCTGTTTCAAGCTGTGACTTGCCTGGGCTTGGCTCCCAGTCATACCTTGGGTTTGAGTCTGCTCCACATATCTCTCATCCTCTTTAAACCAGTAGCTATAGGGTCATCTTCTTGTCATGACAAATGTCAGGAACACAGGTGTCAAGTCTAATTATGCAACACAGTTAAGCCTTTTGCTCACATTGTGTCCACTAATGTTTCACTTGCTAAATGAGGTAACTTGATCAAACCCAACATTAGTGGGTTGGGGTGTATTCTCTGCCCACAGTGGAAGAACACTAACTGTCCAGTCCATTACAGGGGACTGAAGAATCATGACCAATGATCTAACCTGTGAACCACTGTATTTTAATGGTATATGCTCTGTCTGTGCCTGGAAATGTCGGCACCTCTATAAGATTATTAGTTCATGAACAGGCAACACACATCAGGTTGTTTCTCCAGTAGCAGGGATGGATTTGCTTGGATTTATTTCCCCTTTTTCTTCCCATGCACAGTTCACAAAAAGAACCACACATATCAGGATAGCAATCTGTGGCCATGACATTGAGAGTTTGCCCTTGTGCATCTCTCTCATGCAGAAATAAACATGGATTACAGTCTTGTCATCATCCAACAAATAATGCATTCCTACTGCCTCCATGAATTCAGTTCACAGCAGGAGTCTCTTATTTTATTTGTATAAAATTGCTGAAATATCCTTGCATATAGTACGTGCTCAATAAATATGGATTGGAAGAGTGAAGAGCAGGATATGAATACTGGAGAAACAAAAATTATGCAACAACTAAAATGTTCACATACTACCTTGCTTTTTGGCTTGAGAAAATAACATGTGATGTGACTCCCACCATGAATGCTATGGCAATTTATTATCTGAAATAAATATGTGATCTTAAAGGCATACTAACTACGAGAATTTAGCTTCTGCATGACATTTTTTAAGCTAACAGAATTGCCTGTCACTTCCCTATATTTCTTCACATTTATTGTAAGCCTTTTAAATCCCTTCTAAAAACCACAAGTTTATATTCGCCACTCTACTTAACTTTTTATTGTTTATGGGCTTCCTGTGAAGATAGCTAGACAGACAAGGCTGACGAAAAGGAAAGCTTGTCCTTATCAAATAAATACTTACCGGTAACTGTGTAAAGGGATTTTTCCCCCCTACCAGTGGAAGACCCCTGTTTCAGTAGGAACCCACTCATTTGAGGCATTTTAAATGGATGGAAAGTTATAAGCCAGCCAAAGTGTCCTTCTGAAAGAGTGAAATGAATGTTAATCTCATTGCGGGAGAACGCTTGCTTAGAAAGCGAGACTTCTACGCTGGCTCCCCCTGCTGGCTCTGAGGGTGAACTGTCTAGAGACGGATGAAAGCAATGTACCTAAACCTTGTCCTCTGAGGCCACGTTACTCAAATGGCAAATCCAGCATTCTTCTAGAATGCACTTACTCGGTAATAAACATGCCATTTCTTGAGTTTTCTTTGTAGGGCAGAAATACTGCAACTGGATCCTGCAGTCAAGGCTCGACGTGGGAACCAAGAGCATGTCCCTCGGGTGGCTGTGTTAGGGAGTGGGACAGCACGCAAATGCAGAGGGGTAAAAACCCAGTCAGGGTACCTTAGGAAAACAGACTGGTTTTTATTGTTATAAAGCTGGCCTTGGGGGTCTGACTGGAAATGTCCCTCTCATGCATTTCGAACTGCTAGAACCAACTCCTCACCTTCCTCTCACTGAAAATGTGTTTTTCTTTCCCTTCTTATCTTCCTCTGGCGCAAGAAGGCTTTTTACTCTAAAGGAGACTCGGTAACCATACTAATTTTAAAGGTAGCCTGTCACTACGGACTTCAAACCTATTGTGAAATCTCTGTTAAAAAGACTGTCCACCGGGAGAGACAGAAAAGCTGGCAGATTTCTCCTGCTTGATTCTGACTCCATTTGGTGGGAGGAAGCGGGAAAATACTGACCCATGGTTTTAACACGTGCTGCAGCACCCACTTAGCCTTGCTAAGGGAGCAAGAGCAGCAAGGATGGCTGTTTCCTTCCTAGAGCAAAAGCCAATGCCGTCATCTGCTTGGAGAACTAGAACAGAGCAAATGTCAGACCGTTAAGCGGTACTGTAAATATGCCATTTAGAACATTGGGTATAGGTACCTGTAGAGCTGCCTCGGGTTCTCCTGTTCAAAGTTAGCCTGTATCCCCCCAGACAGATAGCACAGGTGTTGGGCAGAGGGAACTGTATACATAATTATGTTTTCATTGGTAGCATTTTTTCCATACTTCAGAAAGCCACTCTCATTTATTTATTTATTTATTTATTCATTCATTCATTTATCTATGTCATTGTATTATAAACTTTTTTCTTTCATTCAAGTCAATTCCAAATGTTTTCCCATCTGCAACTCTCTTTGGTCAGTTCTTTTTCAGAGCAACTTGGTGAAATGTTTTCCCATTGCTTTTGAGGCTCTTGTTTGAGCACTCCTATTTGAGTCCTCCTCTAGGGAGGATTCCCCTCCTCTGGATTAAGAGCTGGTAGTAGTCAATGGATGGTGGGTCAAGCCAGGCAAGCAAAACAAGGTTAAGTGATCTGAGCCTGGTGATGGGTCAGGACTCTGAAAAGGGCTCAGCTGGGTGATTCTTCAGCTCTTGGTAGTGCTGGTGAGGTCCTGGTTTGCCTGCATGCAGCAGACATCTGGGCTAAGTTGGAAGGTACAGAAGGATTCACCCATGTGTCTGGCCCCTCAGTGCTTTGCCACATGGCACTACTGTCTTTCCATGTGCCTCTCTCTTAGGGGGCTAGCCTGAGCATCTCTGCAACATGGTGACTGGCTTCCCAGGGGGAGATAGTTGAAGCTTCTAGTCCTCTGAGGCCTTGGCTTGGGGATCCCAGACATCATTTCCACATTTCACTGATCTAGTCACAGAACCAGTCCGGATTCAAGAAGAGGAGAGAAAAATGCCACTTCTTGAGAGACAAAGATCTATGGCCATCTTTAACCCATAGTAATATATGATACTCACTTCTGCTTCTCTGTTTTCTGTACTCGACATGCTTTATGTTCTGTTCCAGTGTCTTTATATAAGTTTTTCTTTTTTAAAAATTTTCCAAACAAGAAGAGATTTGGAAACTCTCCCAGCAATGAGGTAGAAAATCCTGCCTTTATTTGCCTTTGAAAAGTTTATTTTTTTCTACCCATAAATCCACCGGTATATATTACACATTTTAAGCCAAAAGAAAATGTTAACCAGTTTCTAACATACAGCCATCACCGAACCTGCCCAGTGATTTGTTTTTCAAGGAGTTATGTACTATGGTGTACCCTTGACCAATGTAGTCTGTTCAAGACAAAGTATCTCATAGCATAGATGTGTTAGACTGTCATGTGTACCTTAGCTAAAAATAGATATTTTTGTAACATATATCAAACAGGAAAAGGAATCATAGAAACTTAAGCAAATTTCCTTACACGGTGTATATCGCTTCCGTCAAGGGAGAAACGCAGATTCGAATTAAGATCAGTACTGCATTTTGGGAAATGCTGTGCAAGGAGAGAACTGTTGGAGGAGTGCTGAGTGAATTTGGTTTACTATAGTACAACATTTCATCAAGCAAATCAGGTGAGAAGGGACAAGTATAAATGCACCTATTTATGTAGGTAATTTTTCTGTTTTCAGGCCTCTGATTCATCTCTCTGCCTTGCTTTGGGAGTCAGGCTACATTGGTTACAATTAATTTCAGTGCTGCCTATTAGCCATAAAGAGATATTTCATAAATTGACTTGATGTATTTTTTTTCTCCCCCCTCTGTGGTTTTCTTGAAAGATGAGAACAGTCCAGAGGAAAAACAAAATACAGAAGAAACGGAAGAGCAGAGCCAAGAAGCAGGTGGGCTCAGATTTTTTTTTTTTTTTTTTTTTTTTTTTTTTTTTTTTGAGGAGACTCCTAGGCCTTATCCACAGAGATGAACAGTAACTTCACTCAGATGTTGTTTTCTAGACACGCTTATACCTTTTCACCAGGTTGATTGCTGTGTTCGTATAGGTCTCCCTCAAGAAGCCACCAATCCACTGACTATAGGTGACAGCGCTTCCAGTCAGAAGGGTGCGTTCTCGTTCCCCATTCACCAATTCCATTCTTCTTCTGCGTAACAACACTTCACTTAGAAATGCTCTAAGAGCAACAGACAAAGTTTGGAGCAAGAGCAGTGCTACCTCAGAACGTGGCTACCTCAAAATTAGCAGATTTAGTTTGGGGAGAAAAAATAAAATACAAAATGTTCAAAGGAAACAAATAAGAGGCTTTCCCTCCATGAGGAGTAGAATGTTCTTTACTGCTTTACATTATACTTTGAAGAGCCGTGTTTCTTTAGGGGTGGTAGGACACAGTGTCATGGAGCCCAGTTACCTCACAACTAGACCTAGCGTGAGATCCAAAGCCTTCCTGACATCTCCTCTTCCGGAAGAACAAATGTGTCCATTGGATGTTTATAGATTCTCTACTGTAGACTCTGAATGGAACATCTTTAAGTGAAGTAACACTTAAGACAGAAGAGGTGGTCACCACCTTTAGCTTCTCGTCTCTTTTTACCTATCTCTGCCCTCAGTCACACTCTCGTTTAAAAGACTGATAGGCACGGTTATGCCATTATCAACACCACCCAAATCAAAATACCCATCTTTCCTTTAGTCTCCAAGTCCCCATGAGCCCCATGGGGGGGGGGGGCATTTTTGAAAGAGTGAGCACCGTCTGATGTGTGCCAGGCACGTCCCAGGCCATATGCTCAATTCTTGGAAATCAACCAGGTAGCATGATAAGTTTGTCACTGAAAACTTCCTACATTAACCTTGGAAGTTTTGCTAGAGAACTGGAATCTTTTATTATTAACCTGGAAGATGGAATTGAAGAAGGCCAATCAGAGAAAGCACTGAAGCAAAGCAGCAAGGACCTTGTGTAGCTGCCGCTGGGTCAGCCGGCTCCCTTGGCCGAAACGTACCTTGCAATGAATTGAATTTCTGATCCGGCAGACTGTTGATATCCGCCACCCCCCACCCCAAGTCCCGACCCACACATCATTATGCGCCGTGGAAGATGAGTTTTGCGTGAGAAGCTGTCACTGTTTTCACTGTTGGCCGCTGACGAGTATTAGTCAACTAACTGCTGACAGCTGAGGCCATTCTCTGACTGGTGAGATTTCACAGGTTTTGTTCGCTCACGGTTCCGTCCCCAGCTATCTTTACCAGCATAGATTTTCCCCACCCTTGTTCATACACACACACACACACACACACACACACACACACACACGTGCCCACATTTGCCTGTGGTTTGTTTATTCATCCCTTTTTAGCTTGTCTGTTGAAAACAGGCAGTTTCTTTTTGGATTTGGGATCACCTGTCAGCAGAGAGTGGTGGGGCTTTGGTCTTCTTCTCTACCCCTTGGATCGATAGCATTATCATCACAGTATGTTTACGTCTCAAGGTAAAGAATAGTCCTAATTTCACCCCTGAGGGGCTCCTCTGGTCTTCCAAGTGAGCCTGCTGGTTGGCCCAAGTCATGGCAGAATTCATCTCTGATCTTAGCCGTTGTCAATATGCATGGTTATGTCTGCTCTGGCTCATTTCCTAGCCTTCCCAGTCCAAGCGCAGAAAAATCAAAGATGAGGTGCTGGTCAATAAAGCCCTTCTGACCTATTGCTCTTCTTCCAAAATAACAAAAATGATAATACCTCCTTTACATTCAATATGGTTTCCAATTTCAATTTTGATTATGTTACTCTGGGCCTCTTCCACAACATGAAAAACACAATCTCAAACCAGCACAGTTTGACTGCTGTCACAATCCAATCAAATTGAAGTTGTAGATAATATTCCTCAATTAGTCGTTTTATTATTATTATTATTATTATTTCCAATTAGCCAGCATATAGTACGTTATTAGTCTCAAAAAGCTTTTAACAAATACATATCAAGGGTCTATGTGACTCAGGCGCTGTTCTGGGCACTGGGATACAACGACAAACCATAAATACAATATCCCTGCCTCCGTGAAGCTTATATTATGGTGGGGTTGGTGGTGGGAGGGGGGTGAACCTCAGATATAAACAATAAACAAAAACACACAAGATGGTGATAAAAGCCTTGTGGAGAAATGGCATAAGTAGAAGGAACACTGGGAAGGCAACTTTCCCTCAGCTGGATTTGGGAATGACTCCTTGAGGAAGAGATATTAAATAAAATCTCAATGAGGATCTCCTCATTGGTGGAAGAGCATTCTAGATGGAGGGACCAGACGATGAAATGCCTCAAGACCAGTTTTAGCATGTTGGAGAAAGAAGGTTGGAGTGGATGGAGAGCATGGTGTGTTAGGGGGAACATGGTGTAAGATTTGGTTAAAACAAAAAAAAATCATAGGAACAGATAATGTCTGACTATTGAAGATTTGATTTTATTAGAACTACAAAGAAGCCAGTGGAAGTTTTGAAGTTTTAACAAGCTCACTTTGCCTGTGAGTAAAAGTGGGTCACCAGAACCAGAGACCAGTTAGAAGGCTATAGCAGGGAGACATGATGGCAGTTTCTGGAAACGGAGACAAAATGGACTGATGTGTTATATTCCAGACATAGAGATAAGAGGATGTGTTGATGGAGTCAGATGAGGGGTAGGGGGGGAAGAGGAATCCAGGATAATTCCCAGATTTTTAGCATCAGGAACTTTGTGGATGATGGTGCCACTTGCTAATATTAGGAAGACAGGCCATGAGGCATAGTTTTTGTTGAGAAAGTTAGTAGTTGAGGCTTTTTCCAGAGTAAACATGAGAGGACACTTAGCCATATGGGATGTCAAGAAGCTAGCTAGTTAGATAGATTAGATGATGATTCTAGAGAGATGCTGACCGAGATACAGGTTTGAGATTCACGTGGCATATAAATGAGATTTAAAATCATGGTTCTGAAAAAAAAAATTTTAAATAAGATAAAACCATGGTTCTGGGTGAGATTCACTAGAAAGAGCATGTAAATAAAGAAAACAGTGGGCTTGGGACACCAAGACTTCCAGATAGTTGGCAACAGAATAGAGAAAGAAAGTGTTTCACAAAGAAGAGTTAAGACTCTGTGAAATTCTACTGAGAAATTAAGTAAGGTGAGAACGAGAAATGATCACTGGATTTCACAAAGGGAAGTCATTGGCATCTTGTCTCAGAAAATTCTCAGAGGGGTACTGGAGCCAATGGAGTGGGTTATGGAGAGACTATGAAGTGAGAAAGTACAGAACAATAACACAGACGGCTCTTTTAAGGAGTTGTACTGTGAAAGGAAGGGCAAATGGGAAGACGGAACACCAAGGGAAAGTTAATAGTCTCTTGTTTGTTTTTTTGTTTGTTTGTTTTTTTTAATTTATTTATTTGAGAGAGAGAGATGACAAGTAGGCAGAGAGGCAGGCAGAGAGAGAGAGGGGGAAGCAGGGTCCCCGCTGAGCAGAGAGCCCGATGCGGGGCTCGATCCCAGGACCCTGAGATCATGACCTGGGCTGAAGGCAGAGGCTTAACCCACTGAGCCACCCAGGCGCCCCAATTTGTTTTTTTCTTTTTATAGGCGATTGTCACCTACCAAAAGAAAGTGAATTATCCTCTCCAATTATTCCTCTACTAAAAATGTTATTCTCTCTTCCAATAGAGACATGACCTGCAAGTTGTAGTCCTATGCATTAAGAAGGAAAGAGATGCTAGAAAAATGCAATTTGTCTTCAAATATTGTCATGGGTGTGTGAATTCTCCTGAGTTCCATAACCTTGTTACTACACGAAGAATGTATATTCCTTTTAAATTCTTTCTTCAATTGTGAAATATTAACCATTCCAAATGACTTTGAAAATCCATATATAAATTTACTATTTTAATGTTAGTAAGTTAATTATCTATTATCCTGGAAGCTAGATACGAGTGGAGTCACCGTGATACTTATGATACTGAGGGGAAAGATCAACTCTGATGAGGCTCATTACCATTGTGAGGGAGACAGGGACCTCCAAGTTCCTTAGCCCCCACTCTATGCTTGGGTGATGTGAAATCTCCAAATGGCTTTTGGTGCTTTCCTGCAAATGATCCCCTTCTCTTGGGCCTCCGCACTGACAGCCATCAGCCATGCTCCCTGCAGCTTGACAGCCTGACATAACAGAGCAGAACTGCTGTGCTAAGAAAAACCAAACTTTAAAAACACACACATAAAAGCACTTTGTGGAGACTTGCAAGGATATGCTTTCACAATCTTTCACTAAAAGAAATGTACCATTCTTCTAGAGGTGGGGAAAAAGCAAAATGCCAAAGCGTAATAAGACCAACGAAGAGGATTCCTCACCGAAAAATAGTTTGTTGTCATTGGGCTCTGGTTTAATGGAAGCTTCCTGTCCATTGGTTATAAATGAGATTCACAAGTCCTATACCCTTCGAAGGCCACTCGGTGTATTAGAGCATTAAACAGGTTCATACTTCCTTGGTGGAGTGGAGATGGGCATGCCATGGGCAGGGAAACTCCATCTTGACAATATTAACTCTGAGGCCATGTTTCTCTTTCTGCTGTACAGATAGCGTCAACGCTGCAACTGGGCCCAGCCCTGCTTCAGAAGAGGCCGCTGAAGTGTGTAAAGATGAAGGTATGAGACCACTTACTACATCTAAAACTCACAAACTCATGGAAGACCATTTGGATTAGGTTTTTGTGGGGAAATGAAGCAGTGAGCAAATCTATCTAATTCTCTTCAAGCACCTCTATTTCCAACACAATCAAATATCCTGGCCACTCTGTTTTATTCCATATCTGCCCTTTCAGAATTTATATATACATTTACATTTGTTCCTCTGAAAAGTAACTCTTTATTAAGTAGGAAAAATAATCAAAGAAATTATGTTCAAGGAAGATTGCCTATTTGAAACACCAGAATTAGGCGGTTCTGCTGTTTACAGCTACTCATTAGGAATAAGTACAAAGGAGCGGCATTTGGAAACCACCTACTGGGGACTCCATTATCCAGACATGATAAGAGAGAAAAATTGTTGAAAGGATTCTGTAGAAATAAATCTTTGGTGGGAGGATCATCCCTCATTCTATGAACAGTTACTGTGAGAAAATGTTGCAGACCCAGGTATCCCCAGGAGAAGAAAAAAGTAAAGGAAAATGATATTTAGACTCTAGGAAAAAAATTGAGGGAGAAATAGTGGGGACATTCATGTGCAGATGATAGAGTTGAAAAAAATTATCTGAAGGAAAATGTAATAGCCCTTTCTTTTCTTTCACCCTGATTAACTGTCCCCAAACAAAAAGGTAATATTATTTTGTATCTGTCATTGGTAGCTATTAAAAACCCCTCTATAGACTAGATTGTTGTATTTATACAAATGGGCATCTGGTAAACCCATGCAATCTACTTGGAACTTTTAGATAAATATGCTGGATGCATTTGTTTTAGTTTGGAGTGATATGAAAATAGATCTATACTTGACATTGATACTTGCTATTCCTTGAACCACTATTTAGAAAATCAAAGTCATTTTATAATTCTAATACTCAGTTGTTTGCATAATTCCTTTCATTTTATGTTGTCTGGTATATGGGTTTTCCTAAATGAGGTGTCCTGTGTCATGAGAGTAGTTGCTAACGTTGTGAACTCTGGGGCTAGATGGTTGAAACTTAAATCCTGTCTCTGCCACTCAAAATCAATGTAACCTTTGACAAGTAACTAAAGGAATTAACAAGTAATGACAAGTAATTAACCTCTTTATGCTTTCGTTTTCTCCTCTGTGGAGTGAAAACAACAATAGTATCTACCTTGAAAAAATACCATATACTTGTCAATTGCTCAAACTTTTCACCTGGCACGTGTACAGATTGGGCTCTCCAAAGACAGACTCTGTGATGGAGATTAGGAAACAAACATTTATTAGGGAGAGCTCTTGGAATCAACACCTGTGAAAGAGAAAGGGTCAAAGCAGAACTGGGTAGAGGGGGAAGTTGAGCTGAAAGGCATTATCAACAGAAGCCACAGCTAGTCTGAGGATAACATGACCCTTCTGAGATGTCTCATCTGGGGTGAAAGAGTCAGACCTTGTATTGATAAGTCACCCGATATTGGTTACCTTGGGAAGGGGGTGTGAGGCAAAGGTTTTCCATTGAGGCAATCTTGATTACCTGAGATAAATGAGGGCTGCCTGCACCTGGGAGAATAAATTCTTCATTCCTGAAGGGGGAACTGTGTTGCCCAATGAGCGTATACCATAGTCATTTTCGGTGGTTCTTTTTTTGATCATTGCCACTTTTTAAATGAATCCCTTAATTCTCCCCTTCATATTACTCAGCTATGTGTTCTTACATCCCTGGTTCTAAAGCCATTTTTTATATCTAAAAATGTAATAACATAGATATCCACCTAGGTTCTGATAAGAAACCCTGGGTCATCTTAGAGAGAGAAATAAACCTGACTCAGTCACGCTGGGAAGACAGAAAGTGGTGTTCATCTTAGGCAAATAATTTTGGATATTCTAGTCATTTAGCTTGTGATAAAAAAATTTTAATGTCATGAAGTTGAATGGCAGAGTTAGGAAACAAGAGATCATCTACTTTAAGTATTTCAAGCTGAGATTTTTTCCTGTTGAGCTGTTTGGTTTGGAGATATTACACCTTTGTAGAAACACTGTTTGTGATATTTCTTGATGCTTTTAGGATCTCACACCATTAATTGCTCATGCCAGGATCAATTTCTCAGAATACTTTTAGTTTTTTTTTTTTTTTTAACATGAAACTTTTAGTGGTGGTGACTCCAACAAGTTCTGTCACATATCACAAATGTAATTCCCTAGGAAGATTAAATGTGAAGTTTTAGGGATTTTACTGAAATAAACTGTTAATATCCATTAACCTTTTGATCTTGGGGAAACATGTTTTCAAATCCACATTAACATGTAGTCCAGTTCCAATGAAAAATAGAACATAGAAGATAGGATTTTTGCCTCTTCCTTCTGAAACAGCATATACGAGAGAACACTGTTTTTTTTATTGATTATCAGTCAGTACAAAACTCAGACCAAGTGTCTAATGCATGTGGAACTGGCATCTTGACTAACATATACATAGCTTGGAACAAAAAAGAAATGAATTTGCCATTGAAATCCTCCCAAGACTGAGATCAAGTTGAGATTAGAAGGCAGTCACATGTGTTGAAGATTCATTTCAAGCATTCGCCATTATTAGCTTTTATGCAAAAATATAGCTCTTCCTTGGTGACCCTTGGGCTATTTGTGAGCTCTGCAGTTTTAAGATTGCTTATAAAAAATGCTTGTTACGGTCTCCAGTTTAAATGGCAGAATATTTTTGCTGACCAAAGGACCTGAAGGAGCCCTTGCTTTCTTGCTTTTGCTTCCAGACTTAGATCTTGACCCAGCATCTTCTTGGGTTTTAGAATCGTTGATATTATGGACTGACCTTCACTCGCTTTCTCTCTCTCTCTCTTCCTCCAAAATAATTCCCCCAAATTTTGAGACTCACCAGTTATTCCTCACTTTGCTTGTTGATTGGCTGGATTTACATTTGTAACTTTGGTTCGCCCAAGAAATTAGTGTCTTCTAAACTGCGAGGACTGAGAACAAGCCAACAAAAAGTGAACTGGCTAATGTCACGTGGTTTGGGATATGAGACTTTTAAAAAATTAAAATAGGTACGTGAAAGTTGAATTTCAAGAGAAAGTGTCTTCTGGGGTATCTTCTGTGCCAGCGATTTTGTTCAAATGTTCTAGACATATTTCCCACTGGGTACCGAGAATGGATGCTCATTGCCCATTTACCCCACATAACTGGGAACAATGCACACTGCTAACAGAAGGAGGTACAACTGATTGGCTGTTGGATCAAGAGCTAGATTGTGCACTACAGACTGAAGGCACCTGTTTTCAATGACTCATTACAGACCTCGGGTGGGCAGGAGTTGAGTTGGGAGACTGAAATGAGAGGAGGAAGAATGTTGATGAATAATTCATCCACAGGGTGGGGGGATGCCAGGGATGCAGCAGCCAGGACTGAACTGAAATGAACTCCAAGGTAAAGCTGGCCTGAGGAAATATCTGTAGGTTCATAGGAGTTCTTAAGTTAGTTAAAAACAGACATGTACTTATCTCTTGAGGGAGTTCTTTCTCTACTGGTAAAAATATTCTGTTTATTTAATGGTGGTTTATACTTTAAATCCTTAAAAACAAACCTGAGATTACAAATGTTAAGGCTTGTAAACCAACAAATGAGGAAGCATTCCGAAGAAGGGGAGGATAAACACAGGAGTAAACTTTATGCCAGGAATATCAAGTGCTCTGGTTGAAACTGCTGCAAAGTTTTTATTATTATTATTATTATTATTATTATCACTATTATTTAAGATATAGTTATTCTTAATTCAAGAAGAACTCTCCGTTCTAGTTGTCTCAACACTCTTAATAGCTCATCCTTACTCACAGCCAAGGCCAAGGTACTTTCCCGGAGGGGGAAAAAAAGTGCTGTTTCAACACATCCCAGTTCTCCTGTCTTATTATTTAATCAGTACCTAATTTGAATTTGAAGGTCAACTAGACCAAATCATATGCTCATTAATATTAAAAGAAAAATCAATTAATACTCAGGTGCATGCACGCCCGAGCTTGTATTCCTTTGGAGCTCTACAAGTCCTATCATGGATGTTTGGGTGTTTATGAAGTGCGATGTCACCTGGCGAAGGATTTCTTAACCCTTAATCTGGTGGCAGACACCCTCAAGTTCACAATTTCTGTAAAATAAGAGCAATGCTCGAGCAGGAGTCAGCCCTGCAAGGAGAACAAAAGAGAAAGGATGAAGTTATATATGAGGAAGCAGATTCGGGTGTGTGCCAGAGATGAGCATACATGTCCCCAGCCAGCGGTCCCTGGAAGCCTGGCCAAATGAGGTTGGCTCCCAACGCTTCTGGCCATGTTACTCCTCCTGTCTAAATCGTTGCAGGGAAAGAAAACATTGTACCACCCATGAAATTCCTCTTGGGCTTCTGCAATCTAATTTTTTTCAGGCTTTTTTTCTATTCTTGGTGTCTGTCAGCCCCCTACTAAGGGTTCTCACCACAACTCACCACGGTGGGACAGAGCTATCCCCTGTCTTGGATCTGCATTGGTAGAGTTTCTGGATACACTGTAACACCTGAGTTATCACACAGATTTTAAGAGTCTGAAGTGTGGAATCAAAGTCACCACCCTCTGGCAGCTCAGTGAAGGGGAAAGAACTAAGATGTATGGAGTGTCTCTGGCACTCAGTGTTTTACATTTATGTACAATGTATTCTTCATTTCATGAAAGGGTAACCCAAGACTCATAAGCAAGAGAAAAATGTGTATCTGTGTAGCAGGGGAGAGGAAAACAACCTTATTACTGTTTACTCCCAGCTGATATTGAAGGGGTATTTACATTTCGATAATCCCCCCCAAAGATAGCATTTTATTCTATTTTTAATATAACAACTATTTATTTTTTCTGCCTATAAGAACAATACATATTTATTGTAAACTATTTTAAAATGCAGGGAAACATAAAAGGGAAAAGCCTATGACCATTTTCCCTTTAAGAAATAAATTATGAAAAAATATTCCTCATTCTGATTTTTAGTTAACGGTGCACCATGAATATTTTCCCGTGTCTTTAAATATTCCTCAAAGGCATGATTTTTATTGGAGGTGTAATATTTCATCATATGGTTGTCTGACAATTTACACAGCCAGTGTTCTAATGTTAGATTATTTTGTTATTTACAGTTTTCTCTCTATTATAAATAATAAGGAAATGCAGTGCATAGATTTTAAATAAATCTCTGTGTATTTCTATGATCAGTTCCTTAGAATAAATTCCTCATTTTTTTTTAATTTCCTTGGGAAAAAGTTAAAATATTTTTATTGCTTACATTTATTTTCTTATTTTAATAGTAATGGGTGTTTATTATATGAAAAAAAAAACAAGCAAAATAGAAATGAAAAATATCATCCATAATCTCAATCCTAAAAACAAACATATATAATATGTGAGTATATAAACTTCGTCTATTTCTAGATTGCTGTGGATAGATAGATGGATAGATAGATAGATGATAGATAGATAGATTTTTAGAGCATTATTTATTGATTGCAGAGAAAGAGAGAGAGAGCTAGCACAAGCAGGAGGAGAAGGGGAGGGAGTGGGAGAGAGAAATCCCGAGCTGACTCTGTGCTGAGCCCAATGCAGGGCTTGATCTCATGACCCTGAGATCATGACCTGAGCAGAAACCAAGAGCCAAATCAACTGACTGAGCCACCCAGGTGCCTGAAACTGTCTTTTAAATGTAACGTAGACTGTGAAATTATTTCCATGTCTTTTGATAGTCTAACATAACTTAATTGTACATCCCAATGAATGAATGTTTGTAAGTTACTTACCCTTCTTCATTTGAGTCATTTCTTCATTTTCAGTTTTAAATTCTGTTCTGGTCAGGAATATTCTTTAATTTAGTAAATGTTCATTATCATTTTTGTTAAAAAATACAATATATGGAAATGCATGCAAATCTTTGTCTTTTCTACAATGAATAGAGTTTACTCCTCTTTTGATTCTTTAAATAATTGTATATTCATTGTAAAAAAAATTCAAATCACCAAAGACAATATACAGAATAGAATTTTTAAAACATAAGCTATCACAGCACCCTGAGATTACTACCATTCACATTTGGAGGACTGTCCATCCTTTCATGTATCATTTTCTGGATATAGGCACCCACAGAAAATTTTACCTAAGTTGATCATATAATGTGTGATTTTAATGCAGCTTCCCCTTTTTTTTTGTTTGCTTACTTCCCACCTTCCAATAATTCAGTGAGTAAAATGTACTGATTAAGTATATTAAGTACATTGTTTTATCCCAACTTCTGGAGTCCAGATTCCAGCTCTGCCATGACCTGTCTGACTTTGGGCAAGTTCTTTGTTCTCTGTACCTCACTTCCCTCATTGGGAAACTAGGAATTATAATAACACGTCCATCACAGAATACTGAACATTAAGTGAGTCAATTCATTTATACATGTCAGGAGAGCCTGATATACAGTGGGAGCTCAAAATTTTTATCCATGGTTCATATATATGTAAGCTTCTTTTATAAATATTGTATCACATTCTACATACTTTTCTGAATCTGGTTTTGTTGTAGGCAGCAAAACTTTGTAGAAATCCCTCTGAGTCATTTTGTGTAGATCTAATTCACCCACCTTAAAGCTCCTGTGATATCCCATGGCTTGGAAGTACTGTAATTTATTCAGCCATTCTTCTGTGATGAGCCAGCACTTTCTCCCCACTTTATTGCCATACAAACAATGCTACATAGATGTCGTTGCCCATATATCCTTATAAGCAGTGCTTTTATTTGTATGGGAAAGATTCCAAGAGTGTGAGTTCTTCCTTTGAGGAGTATGTGTTTTTAATAGATACTGCCAAAATGCTTTCCCAAAAGGCTGTAACAATTGGTATTTCCATCGGCAATTGTGATTTTTGTTCTTTTCTAATATTTGCCAGTTCAGTCAGTGAAAAATAATATCTCATTACTTTTAAAAGGTCAGGATTATTATTCCAAATTTGCGGATAACTGTGGCTCCAAAAGTTTAAGAAACGGTTCTAGTTACCCCAAAGGTAGAACCAGAATTTGGAAACAAAGTCTGCTTAAACCCAAAGCCCATGTTTTGTCCATGGCACCATGCTGCTTCCCACATCATGCATTTGGAGCCAGAGATATTCCTTGCCTGAGGGAGGTGGGATGCAGATAGGTCCAGAGTAGTCAGCAGCATGCGAAAGCTGAGACCCAAACGAGGTGAGTAGGGCAGTGAGCTTGAGGCAATAGCAAGGGGAGTTTGGAGCCTACTTACTTGGTCCACATTGCAATCGGTCCTATGATGAAATGTGTTCGTAGAAACCTCCCATCTACCCCACCAGATATAAAGTCCAAACTCTTTTTTGTATAATATTTATGATCTTTCCATATAGTCTGGCTCTACACCCGCACATATCCCGCTGTGTAACCCAACTCACACGTGTGCGGTTTCCCAAACCCCACTGCTGTACAAAGTTCTACCTTGGTTCTTTCACATCTGTTTTCTTTAAGATTCAAAGATTCATTTCCAATATCTTATCTGTACATGAGTCATTTACTCCATCGTTCCCTTCCCCCCTTTCCCTCCTTCCTTCTTTCCATCAACAATTACCTGAGCAAATATTTTTATAACGAGAATTATATTAGATGATGCAGCGGAAGGACATGCACATTTTCCCCTTTCTTGATTTCTCCCCTCCTCGTTGCATTTCATTCCACACAATAGTGAACTGTCTTTTCTAGTTTCTTGTCAATTTGTTTGTAAAACTTCAAAACTTACTGTCACTTTGTATCAATAGTAGTTATATACAGAACTTCTCTAACTCACTAGAATGTCAATATCTGAAAACCAGGTAACCCAGTCTCACTCATTTGCATGTTCTGTTCCAAGCCCAACACAGTGACTTGTGCACAGTAGATCCTCAATATTGGATATACACAGCCTATGGTAGAAAACGAGCCACTTATAACGGTCCTAATATCATGGCCATTTTGCCAAAATATTTATTACTATTATTAATGGTCCTAATAGAGGGAATTCCCTTTCATAATT
Organism: Martes martes; assembly: GCF_963455335.1. Lineage (NCBI taxonomy): Eukaryota > Metazoa > Chordata > Mammalia > Carnivora > Mustelidae > Martes > Martes martes. The sequence goes on from NC_137896.1 coordinate 39,897,996, forward strand.
CTCCTCTTTCAGAAATGAATTTTCCCCAAAATGTCATGCTAGAAAAACACAAAGGTAAATTCAAAGCAGAGACTTCCCTGTTTGTTCACTTTCATTTGGACAGTTCTCCCCTATCAGAGAACAAAATAAATTCCTTCTAAATGGTAAATGTATATAGATTATTTGCTATGGTTAAAGCTCATTATTTATGCTTAATTTATGATGAAGCTTTTCCAATAAGCTTTTCTAATGTTTTGATTAAATATGCTTTAAATTGGATTAAATGGGTGAAAGTAGATAAAATCATTTATTTTCTTTTTAGTATTAAAAGTGTATTTATCTACCGCAGTTTAAAATATTCTCAGGTGGCTATTGGAAGTCAAGTAGCAGTTGCCTTACAATTATATTTTCATATATATTATTTTTCTTTCAAATCAAGTGTGACTGTAATTATATATTGGTAACATTCAGTTTAGTCCTATGATGTCTTGGGAAGCATTTCTAAAAATCTGATGAGTGAGACTTGGAAACAAAATCATCAGATTAGGATATAGGAATTATTTGAGTGGGGTTGCAACCCCTTTCCCCAACACACAATACTGGACCTAAATTTAAGTCCAAATAGGTCTAAGTTAGTATGAGCATCCCTGAGATCCATTTTCAGATTTACAACCCTAAAATGTTGTGTTCTTTGGTGCAAGTCATGCAGCCTTTATGAGCCTCAGTTTATTTTGGATTCACAATATCACTGCTCTGTGACTTTAGGTGACTTTTTAAAGTTATGCCTCAGTTCCTCCTCTGTAAAATGAGGATACTAATAGTATTATATCATAAGGTCCAAATATCAACATTGGAAGAAGTTAATTCCAGCCCTCCTGAATGACTTGGAGGCGTTCAAGACTTCAGTGGAGGAAGTAATTGCAGATGTGGTGGAAATGGTAAAAGAACTAGAACCAGAAGTAGAGCCTGAAGATGTAGCTGAGTTGCTGTAATCTCATGAGAAGACTTGAATGGATGAGGAGTCACTTCTCATGGATGAACAAAGAAAGTGGTTTCCTGAGATGAAATCCACTCCTGGTGAAGACTTTTGAAATGACAACAAAGGATTTAGAATATCACATAAATTTAGTTGATAAAGCAGTAGCAGGGTTAAGAAGACTTGACTCCAGTTTTGAGAGAAGTTCAACTGTGGGTAAGATGTGACATGTGACGGAGAAATAGTCTGTGAAAGAGTCAATCCACATGGCAAATTTCACCATTGTGTTAGTTTAAAAATTGCCACAGTGACCCCAGCCTTCAGCAACTACCAGCCTGGTCAGTCAGCAGACATCAACTTAGAGGCAAGACCCTCCACCAACAAAAAGATTCTGACTTGCTGCAAATTCAGGTGATGGTTAACTTTTTTTTTAAACAATTAAGTATTTTTATTTAAGGTAAATACATTGTTTTTTTAGACATAATGCTATTGCATACTTAATAAGCTACAGTGTAGTGCAAACACAACTTTTTTATGCACTGGGAAATCAAAAACTTCACTGCACTTGCTTTATTGCAATATTCACTTTATTGCAGTGGTCTGGGACTAAATCCACAATATCTCCAAGGTAGGTGGAGCTCATAGATACAAAGAACAGAACGGTGGTTGCCAGAGGTGGGGGATGATGAGTGGGAAAAATGGATGAAGTGTTTTTGTTTTTACTTTTTTTACCTTAAATAGATGGAATAAATTTATATTTACTAAAGTAAAAAAAAGTATTTAGGTCACATTAGAGTTCATCTCAAAGTACCTCAGAGAAAGTAACAAAATAAGCTGAAGAAGAAGAAGAAGATGAAGAAGAAGACAAAGAGGAAGAGGAAGAAGAAGATGAAGGAGGAGGAGGAAGGGAAGGAAAAGGAGGAGGGGGAAGGGGAGAAAAGGGGGAGGGGAGGAGGGGAGAGGAGCAGGAGGAGGAGGAGAAGAAGGAGAAGAGGAGAAGGAAGAGGAAGAAGAAGAAAGCAAACCAAGCTCAGCTCCCTTCTTTTACACAATGATAACATATTTTCAGTGACAGAAACTAATTTTTAGTTCTAGCATTATATGGAGAAAAGCAATATTTTCCGATGGTCTTGAGGTGGTCTGGTGTATGACTTCATGAGAATTTTGTGCCTATTTATACCCTAGTATAATACAATAGACACAATAAAAATTCAGAGGTTAGCAGTAAACACAGACTACTTCTGGGTTCATTTATATCTTTACATGGACATGGTTAAGGAAAAAAAAAAGTTTTGGAATGATTTTTTTTTTAAAGCACATATACATTACCATTCCAATTAAAAACTAAATGTTGTACTTTAAAGGAATTCGAAAGGATTTCAAATTCGTTTTGAAGATATGTGTTTTGGCCACTGCATGAATGTGACTACACTGAACAACAGAGATCCTGACAGTGGTTCATGTGCAATGGCACATGATCATATTCTAAGTGAGCAAAGACACTAGAGAAAGGTTATATTAAAGAATTGACTCCATGTTCACAAGCAACATCATGGGGCTCTTGCTCTGACACTCCCATGTTTAAATTTTATAGTACTCATCAGGATGTTAATCAGTGTTCTTATAAAAAGACTTCTACAGCCAAAATGTTTGAAACTACAAGGTTAGACAAAGTTGAGTAGTTTCTACAGATTTCTCAGATGTCTCAACATGCTCACAGGCACTGAGAAGGTCGGGAGAGGTAGAAGCGTATGGCATTTCCCACAGTAATTGACCAAATCTCATTAAAAAATGTTTTGCTTCTTACTCTTTATACGTAGACTATTTTTAAATCCAACAAAACATAGTTTGGGAAACAAGTCCACATTCTATCCAAACGAGTTAAGGAACATAAAGTTTTGATTTCCATAAATCATACTCACTATTATAAGACAAAATAAGCAATGATGAAATTACTTTTTAAAAAATGAGGTCTGAGTTTCTTAAATTTGTGGTAGTAGAGTGTTACTGAGGAAACGTTCTCCCAAGTTTCAGAAAAGGATGTAGCCTATCATAGTTTTTGACAATAGGTATTTTCATGAGCAGAAATATGTTGTCCTGCCTCATTCCTAATGATTCTTGTTGTCATCTATTCTTTCCACCACGGTTCCCGGGGGGTATATTTATTGCAAAAGACAGAGCGAGTCAGAGGGAAAGATAGAGAGTGTCTCAGAACTGCTGCATTCCTTAACAAAAAGAAAGTAATAATTGGCGAGCTAGTGGTAGAGACCGGAAGGTATTTTAATCAAGTACAGAGACAAGGTTTCCTAACAAGCATCGTTGGCATTTACTGAACAGTTTGTCTTCCTATTCCATTTGGAAATTTGCCCTGACATTTTGCACCAGATGTGTTAAAGTAGAAAGACAGGCAGAAGGGACAGTAACACTCATATACACATGTGCATACACAAAACAACACATGTGCACACATACACACACACACACACACATCGTGTGCACACACTGTGTTTTGAGACCCAAATAAATCTGTACAGGACAGCCTTTCTCCCAGCTTGATCTGTGACTTAGGATGCTACTGTGATAGCGGCAGACTCATCGAAGTCTTTCAAAAGCCATTAAACGCCTTCAGTTTACCAACTATCCATAAATGTTGTCTACGCCAACCATAGTGTGAGAATCAGTTCTAAATATTCCCTCCGTATTTACTTCTGTTGAAGTAACACTTCGGTTGACTTCTGTTGACCTCTTCCTCAGAGTAGACAGTTACGGACTTGAGACTACTCTAAGCATCCAGCACTGGGTTTCTCTGGATCCCTCTTTTCAATTTCAGGGGAAATTGAACCATATTTTCTCATCCTGCAACTTCCTGCTTCCTGTTTTCTGCTTTCTGGGACTTCCTTCCAACCAGAAGTCCTGGTGTAGACTAGTCTAGAGAACTTGTATCTACAGCTACTTACATGTTACCTACTGTCAGTATTTCCCAGGATCAGTGGGAGGTGCAGGAGTTGCTCAAGCAAACCTTTGCACGCATAGGCCTTCCTCTTCTTGACAACATTCTTTGTCCATGGTCTGAGCCCCTCCTCATTTCCTCTCTAGCACTTCTCCCAAGGTTTAGCTAAGAGAACTTAGCAGACTCTGCTCCCACTTTATTCCATGAAACATCAATTCCTCCATCTTTTATTCCTTTCCCCTCCTCCTACCTAATGGGTCTCCTCTTTAACCATACTTCCAACTCCATAATCTCTCTTCTTCATCAAGGGTAAAGAAACCAGGAATTTACTTGTGGTCCATAAGGTGACCATATGCCCTGGTTGGTTTGTTTGGTTTTGTTTTGTTTTAAGTACAATTACAACTGCAAAGATTTTATCTTCTTATCAGACCACATAATATGATTTCTGGGAGGAAAATAATAAAAGGAAAAAAATCTTCTTCCTGAGCATAAGCTATCACCCCTTGGGAAACTGGATTTGACTGTTGTTTCCACAAATTTTCTGCTAGGTTTTCAAGAGGGAAAAAATGGAGGTGAGATGTAAAAAATAATAGTTATATTCTCCCCCCTCCCCCTCAAAATATCTTTTCTGTCATGTCATGTCATCTTTGCTAATTTTTCCTTTATTTTGAAAACACTTTCAGATGAATAAAGAAATTGTGTGTCCTAAGAGCTTTGCGCAGAGATCCTAACTAGGTAGGTTTGAATAAATGGCAGTTGGAAAAATATAATGCCCAAATGTCATCATCTCACTTAACTCTTTCAGTGACTCTTTTAGATGGACTATGAGTTAGATAACGCTAGCTGCTGTAACACAAACATCAGGAGAAATGTGTTTTCTCATGTCCAAAAAGTCCACAGTGGAAGGCAGGGTTCCAAGCTGTCATTCAGGGACTCAACCTGATGGAGGCTTGTGAATTCCAGCCTGCAACCCCCCAGGTTGTCCTGAGTCTTGACATCCAGTCGCAACTAAAGAGGAGAGAAAAAGGGTTGCACACAGCTGGGTTTTTTTATGGCTGGGCCGAAGAGTAGCACCCAGCACTTCTGCCCACTTTCTGTTGACCAGAACTCAGTCACCTGGCCCCGCCTAGCTACAGGACAGATCTTCCTGAGTCCTTCAGGCTTCTCCTTCCTGTGTGACTAAGATGAGGGAAATGGATTTGTTGAACAGGTACCCATTATCTCCTAGAGATGAGTGGTATTATTATTATTATCAGTCATTATCATTATTATTTTTGTTTTATGTCCCCAATTTTACAATTGAGGCAACCAAGGGGCAGAGGGAGAAGGAGAGGGAGAATCCTCAAGCAAACTTCCTGCTGAGCATGGAGCCCAGGATCCTGAGATCACAACCCGAGCCACAATCAAGAGTCAGATGCCCAACCAACTGAGCCACCCAGTCTCTGCTATATTCCAAAGACAGTAATGCCCAGTTTTAAATAATAATATATTGGGATTTTTGTGTGCCATTTTAAAGCTGGCTCATGCTATAATTTTTATTCATTCTTTGTATCCCTCCTTATTCTATAATCACATTTAAAGCGGTTCCCTCAAAACAGACACCTGTCATGAACAGGGTCTTTACATGTGCTAATAAACGAGCAGATAGCTCAACAGAGGCTCAAACAAAACTCTGATTCACGAGTTTGCTTATTGGTTTTCCTGTTGGCAGATATCTTCTTATATTTGGTCTTGGAATTCAATAGTTGTGTTATATATACAGCTGGTTTTAATGAGTCTAAGGTCAAGTGTATATATTTGAACCCTCTGTGAGTCAGCTAACCTATATAGATAAAAAAATTAATGGTCATATTCATATATGGTACTTGAATATGATCTCATTTCTCAAGTCAAGTAAAAGGTGATGGCTCCTGAGGCTTACTGCCATTACCACACAAAGCAAAATAAACAGATTACAGCCTACTCTGTCTTGAATTCCTGTAATACCTGCATGCTTCCCTCAAAGTAAAAAAATAAAAAAGTAAAAAGTAAGAAAAGTAACTGTAAGGTGCACCATGATAAACTCTCCTTGTCCCTCCATTCTTGTCTCACAGAACCTTCTCTCCCCTCACTATGCTTCATGCTCATCGTGGCCTTCCCTGGTCATCTTTTTAGGTGGAACCTTTCTCTACTAAACCTTTATTCCAGCCCCCTCTTATCACTTCATTATACCTACTCCTATCTGTAACTTTGTAAACCTCTTTTTTTTTTTTTTCCATACTTGCCCTTTGTCCATCTCCCTCCACTGTAACTTAAATTTCATGGGGGAAAGGACCTAGTCTGTGTTGTTGATCATTTTATCCCTGATTAGTACACAGTCTGGCCTAGAGAAAATACCAAGTAGCAGTTAAAAAGTATGGGTGTTGGGGGCTGGGGGCTCAGCCTGCTGGGCACCTGGCTCTTGATTTCTTCTCAGGTCATGGTCTCAGTCAGGGTCATGGCATTGAGTCATGCATCAGGCTCTGCACTCAGCATAGAGTCTGCTTGTCCCTCTCCCTCTGCTCCCCACCTCATTTCTCTCTCAAATGAATGGATAAAATCTTTTTTAAAAATAAGGCCTTGAAATGTATGGGTGTTTTTATGGCCATTAAGAGATACTTACTGGGTTTTAACTTTCTAAGACTTTCTACAATATAAAGAAGAAAATACAGTTCTTGCCCTTTAAGAAAGTTACAATCTGGACAGAAAAGGGAGATATGTAGGTGTTAGTTACATAGGCAATATCAGCGAGAACAATAATAGTAGCAGCTAATATTTATCTAATCCTTGTTATAAACCAGGTACTATTCTAAGAACTTTACATGTTTTCATTCATTCCACTCTCACCCAAGATATAAATTCAGCTATCATTGCATTGGGCAGACAAGGAAAGAGAAGCATGGTGTGGGGACGTAAGTGGTCTGAGGCCACATAGCGAGCATGTAAGACATCTGACCAACCAGACAAAGCATGACAAGCACCAAGGAAGGATTACACTGAAACATATTATAGGAGATGGGAGTCAAGGAGCATCTCTAGCTTGGGATTATCTGTGAAATGAGGGTAGAGAATATGGCATTTGAGCTGGGATCTGAAAGATGCACAAAGGTAATAAATTAGAAAGAAGTTATTCTCATTGAGAAGAGCATCTATGAAAGAGTGGGAGTAGGACATCAGACAACCTATTTTAGGTACAATGAATAGATCCACATGGTATCATGATAGATCCATCCATCCACTCATTAATTAGTTGCTAAATTAGAGCCCTGAATTTCATACTAAGAAGTATGGGTCAAATCAATATAAAGCAAAAAATTTCAACTATTAAATATTGTTGGGTTCTAAATAGTTTTTTAGTGTGGTGGTTGTTACAAATTTATCATTCTTTTTCTTCCTCTAATTCCTTCTCAGAACATCCTCTCTGATTATCCCTAATTAGACTCTTCTCCTCAGCTATCCCTATTAACATTTGCAGGTGCTTCTCTATAAGCCCAATTAGATTTTCTAGTTTCTGATAGACCATCCTCTGGAAAGATGCAGTTTCCCATCTTCATAACTTTAGCCTTCAAATAAACATGTCTTTAGTTATTTGTCTAACTCAAGCTAATACTAAGTTCTCTAGGACAATGCTGTCCCATGGTGATAAATAAGAGCCACAGATGAGAGCCGTATATATAATTTTAAATTTTTTTAGTAGCTACATTAAGGAATGAAAAAAGAAAAGGTGAAAATTTTTTAAATAATATATTTTACAGGGCACCTGGGAAGCTCAGTTGATTAAGCATCTGCCTTCAGCTCAGGTCATGATTCCAGAGTGCTGGGATCAAGCCCCACTGTGGGCTCCCTGCTCAGCGGGGAGTGCTTGTCCCTTTCCCTCTGCCCCTCCCCACCATGCATGCACACTCTATCTCTCCAATAAATAAAATCTCAAAAAATTATAAGAAAAATATATTTTATTTAACAATTATATCCAACATACAATAATTTCCTTGTGAAGTTAAAATAAAAATTAATAATGATGTATTTTGCATTTTTTTTTGTACTGAGTCTATATGACTCAGTTACATATTTTGCATTTACAGAACGTGTCATTCAGACTTGCCACCTTGCAAGGACTCACTGGCCACATGTGGCTGGTGGCTAATGTATTGGACAGTGTCTAGAATTAGCTTGTGAGGAAATAGGTTGCAGTGATGGCTTATCACTTTAGTCTTGAACATGATTTTTTTTTTTCTTTTAAGATTTTATTTATTTATTTCACAGACAGAGATCACAGTAGGCAGAGAGGCTGGCAGAGGGAGAGGGGGAAGCAGGCTCCCCACTGAGCTGAGAGCCCGATGCAGGTCTTGATCCCAGGACCCTGAGATGATGACCTGAGCCGAAGGCAGAGGCTTAACCCACGGAGCCACCCAGGCGCCCCTTGAAGCTTGATTCTTTAAGAGCTCTTGCCTGTAGGATTTAATACAAGTAGCTGCGATATGACCTGGGCCTTTCTTGACACTCCAGCAAGTTTTTTGTTTTTGTTCTGTTTTGCTTTGTTTGATTTTTTATTTTTCTGGGTATATGTGAAGCTTCAAGGAGGTTCGGATTTTTAGCAGTAAGATCCAGTATATCCGCTGTTAAAAAGGAAGTGTCTGAAATGGCTCTCCCAGCTTCACTGTTGATCTGCCTCTCACAGACTCAGCCCCTCTCGGAGCTTTGTCCTTCCTCACCACGTACGAGGTGCTTGCTCTCCCTGCAATGGAAAATCTGTGGGTGGTCCATCTGAGGATACTTATTTTTAAAATCCTCCTCTGAGTGCAAGCTGACTTAGCTACAGAGGAGACATGCATGCAGATGGGGCTTTGGTTCACAAATGCAGTAGGTTTTAGTGGCGGTTCTTAAAGAGTGGTCCCTGGAGCCGCAGGACCAGCATCACCTGGGATGTTCTTAGAAAAGCAATCTCTCAGGCCTCACCCCAGACCTACACCATCAGATGCCCTGGGAGAGGGACCCAGCATCCTGTGTGTTAAAAATCCCTCCGGGGGATCCCAGGGCACACTAATACTTAAGAACTGCTGTGGTTAAGGAAAAAATAAGTTGAAGGCAAAGTATGGGGAAGCAGTGAATGTTTGATATTTGAAAAGAAAAAAAGCACATTATTTTCACTCTTCCAGTAAGATTCACCGCAGGATCTATTGACTTGGCCGGCCTTCCTAGTGCAATTAAAATTCACTTTCCTAAGCAACCGTATGAATGAATTTCACCAACGTAATATGGAGCAAAGGAAACCAGACAGAGAAGAGCATGTATTGTGTACCGTTCCATTTATATAAAGTCTGAAAACAGGGACAACAGATAAATGCTGTCGCAAGTCAGAGTGGTGATTTTTGGAGGGGAGGGGAATTGTTGAAAGGGGGGATGAGCTGAGCTGCCAGGAAACTGGGTATGTTGTGTATCTTGAGCTGGTGCTGGTTACACAAGGATGTTCCGTTTGTGACAATACAGCAAGCTGTGTACTTCATGAATTTTGCACTTTTCTTTATTTATCTTCAATGAAAAGTTGACAATTCCAGGGTTTTTTTCCCTCAAAAATCATGAACACACCTTTTTTGGAAGTGTTCAGTGATGGAAACGGCATGCACTGTAATTCAGCAACCGCCTCCCCACCGTTGTACCTCCTAAATAACAGAGGTTTCGCCTTAAAGTGACCTGTTTTGTACTTGTCTGAGCTTGAGGATAAATGTAAGCTGCCCTAAGGCTCTCCTGCATCCCCCGTTTCATTAAGGTCCTTCCCCCACTGTTGGTTTCTGCTCAGTGTCAACCTCTTCTTATTCTCAGCTGACATCAGACACATTTGATTATTTTTGTATTGATTTATTTATGTATTTGAAAGATAGAGAGAGTAGGGGGAGGGGCAGAGGGGAAGAATCTCAAGTGGACTCCCCGCTGAGCGCAGAACCCCACACGGGGCTCCATCTCACGACCCTGAAATCATGACCTGAGCCGAAAACAAGAGTCAGATGCTTAACCCACTGAGCCACCCAGGTGCCCCCAGATCCATCTGATTATTAAGTCATTACAGCAAACTGGCCTCAAGCAGGATCATTCCAAGAAGATCAGCATTTTTAGAAGTCCCCAAAAGAAGAAGTTTCAAGTCCCAAAAGGACGACATGCTACTGTGGGAACGATGACCGACAGAGTGGTTATTCTGGAACAGATGTCCCCTTACATCTCACAACACAGAGAGCCATCAGGCCACTAGCTGCAGCTACTCACTCGGTCGCCTCGATCAGATGTGTCTTCCTCACCAGTGATGTAAGGAACAGTAGAACCCGAATGTGAGCATAGCAGAGGGGCCAGCATTGTGACACTGGCCTGAATAGGATGCAGTGTTCAGACAGATGTACTACTAATCTGACATTGGCTCTGATTCTGTTTGCAAGTGGTGTTTTATCAAGTAAGGCCACAAAACAAGAAGTGACCACAGATGTGTGTTGGAGGGTTATTCAGTCCTTACGCTGTAGATCTTTTGGTCTATAACAATAAAGCTACCTCTCATTTTTTCCCACCAATATGAGGATATCAAAGACTGTTGGTTAGTAACCTGCTCTCACTATCGTTTTTGGAAACTTATCATTATAGTTCTGTAGTATAAGCAGAACTAATCGTCTGCCAGTTCCCTCTAGGACTGCTTCAGATGCTTCTAAAATGCCAACATATTTCCATGGTGTTTGGCAAGCCATGAATTAGCTCCCCTCTTTGCAAGGAACTCTTATGGCCATCCTGTTATCAGGGACCCACCAGCAGGCTCCAGGACCCTGCCCCAGTGGATATGTCCATTCTAATTAGGGAGTCCGATACCAGTTATTGTTCTGGATATCACCCCAGATTCCCTTAACATGACTTTATCTGTGCCATCCAAACTGTGACTCCTTGATACAGTTGAAGGATCAGTGAAAATTAACTCTAGAGAATTAGGATGGGGAAAGGGAACCTAACATTTAGGGAAGATTCCATTTTCCACATCCCTTTTGAGACTTAATTCTGAGGGGCAACAGGGGTATCAACTTGAATAGCTCACATTCAAACTTAAGGGGTGCCTGGCTTGCTCAGTCAGTGGAGCATGTGACTCTTGATCTTGGGGTCGTAGTTTCAAGCTCCATGTTGGGTGTAGACTACTTAAAACCTTAAAAAAAAAAAAAAGAAGAAGTTAAATAAGTCACCCAAACACAGAAATGCACATGTCAGTGTTATGGAGGGAATGCTTGTGTCTTCCCCAAACAGAAATGTCCTATGGGGAGTCTTACCCCTCCAGCATGATGGTATTTGGAGATGGGGTCTTTGGAAGACAACTGGGTTTAGAGTAGGTCCCCAGGGTGGAGCCCTCAGTGGCCTTTTTAAGAAAAGGAAGAAAGAGAGATCTCTGAGTTTCCATTTGCACACACGCTGGTCCACGTGAGAACAAGAGTTAAGAAGGCAGTCTGCTGCAAAGCAGGAAGAGCGCCCCCATCTGAGACGAAATCAGTTAGTATACCTTGATCTTGGACTTCTAGCCTCCAGAGCTAGAAACAAACATTTCTGTTGTTTAGGCCACTCAGTCTCTGGTGTTTTGTTATGGCAGCCCAAGAAGACTAATATGGTTGGTCATTACATTAGAAAAATCTATTAAAATTATTTTTAGAACTCATAGTTAAATCTAGTGTAAAATAGTAGTAGATTAAAGTAAATTGTTTTATTATTTATTTCTTCCTGGAAATAAAAAAGAACACTTTTGAGTGAATCCTTAGTATACTTCCCAAGACCCTCTTAAAATCGCATTTTGCAGTATTTTGTTTTAACACATTTTTCTCAGTTTATGAGGCAAAACATTGCCTTCATCATACCAATGCCTCTATACACCCCATTTCCTGTAATACCAGATGTCACCTGATTTTTCCCCCACCAGGGTCATATCAGAAAATGAAATTTACTGAACTTGTTTTATTCTGCATAACCAGGCTGTTCCCCTCTTTAACTTTCTCTAAGTTTCTTGGTTCAGTATTTTTCAATCTGTGTACAAGGTTCATGAGGGTGCTGTATGTTTGAAATACCTAAAAAGGTGAGTGTTTTTAAAAAATGGATCTAAAAGAATGCTATACTTCTAAAAGTAGCGTTTGTAAAAGTCACTTTAGAGATGTTTGATGTATCTGTACATGTTAAAATTAGATAACGAACTTGCAAGAACTACAAAGGGAGTGAGGCCCAACTCTCCCAAGTTCTGCAGAAGTGACACACCCTGGGGTTACTGCTGTTGGAACAAAAGTCAGCAAGGAAGTAAACCACTTCAGCAGCCCCAAGGACTGGGTCCTCCAGAGGCAACACCAGCTCAAGCAGTTCCTCCAGGTTCTCAGTAACTCCTCAAATAGCTGTCCACTCAAGGAGCATCAAAAGCTTACTACCTTCTTTCCCTTTTCTACTCTTCTAAAGCCACCAGGTGACTCATTATGCTTCTTTGTTCTACCCTGTCAGCAGCTTGTGTTTCCTCCCTTCTCTTTCAGTGAATCTCTGCCTTTAAACCACTCAAGGCTTTAAAACGTGGCCTATTTTACCTTCAAACGCTCCCAGACTAATACATTCCTAAAGAACTAATGGATTCCTCTCAGCATAATCTAATATTAACTCTCGTGGAAGGTGGAAGTGTCCTAACAGACCACCCTTAGGTCTGTTGGCCAACCCACAGATGACTACCCAGGGCCAATCCCTCACCAATCATCTGTGACCCAGCTTTTAGAATTATATGGTGCCAGACATGTCAACTTCTTTTCCCAACTTTCCCTAGTCAGGGGGCAGGCACTTTCCCCAACATTACCTAATTAAAGGCAGCATGGCACAAGACAGCTATAAATCAGAATGAGGTAAACACTTACATTTTTGCTGCAGAGTAGTAGGAGACAGGTTAGTGACTAGCTTGGCTGTCTTGGTTTGGAGTCTCCAAAAGCAAAATTCTCAGACGAGCATATGGGGACAAATGGTTTATTTGAGAGGTGGTCCTAGGAAGCACAGTAAGGAATGGGGAGGGAGAGGACAGCCAAAAGAGGGTACATGAATGAGGGGAACTGGGACTCTATTTCTCTAAGAAGTATAGAGCACATTCAGAATTGTCTCCCAAAGAGGTAAGGAAACAGGTCGTATCTCCTGAATCCTTTGGGGAGTCTCTAGCTGGGTATTATCTGTTGGATACTTCTGGTTCATCCAACGAAGAATGCCCTCAGGCAGAGTCTCAGAAAGGAGCCCATCTCCTGAAACCATTTGCTGCGATCTCAGGAGTAGCCCAGTGGGATATTGGTGGGGCATTTTCTACCACAAGGCTTAGCTATAGAGAGATCTAAACTCTCTAGACCTCAGCAGTGGGCGTGGGCTGGGAAGATATAAGAGAAAGAAGAGTGGAGTGAATCCAGTATTGGGACATCCAATAGCACAACAACATAGGATTATTTAGAATGGCAGGAAATTGGGATTAATTTGAACATCCAATAATAGACACAATGGTAAACTAGCTTGTGGTAGGTCTACAGAGTGAACCACTCTGAGGCCATTCATCCTATAGCATTATATTCAGTAGCCTAGGGGAACACTGAAGAAAAAAATAACTGAGAAAAGTAAGTACATCCATTTTCATTTGGTTGGGTTTGTGGGTCCTTCTAGATATGAGGAGCAAGTAAGTTCTAAGGAGAAGACGTCCAGGTCTTTGAAGTTCCCATAAAACGGGTAACTCCCGTGAAAGGTCCAAATGCTTATGTTAGTCTCTAAACACGTCCCTTTATATCACTTGGGCAGTAAGACTCAAAAAAAGACTGCTCCAAAAGGGTGAGTTTTGACTCAGTCCATTAGGAACGTAGGAAATTCCTCTGGCTCTCAGCAGTGTTGGGTCCCCAGCATCCCAGCCACACTCCCCAAGCATCTGGCTAAAAAGAACCTGAGCCCAGAAGTTGAAGCATTTATGAATCCGGGGATAGACTCTGTCTACTGCCTCAGCTTCTTCACAAAATAAAATAACTGAGAAGTAATGGCCAGTCTGTGACTCTGCCCAGAGTTAGGGTCCAGAAAGCCTTTATCATTTCTCCTAGAGGGAATGTTCTGTCAAAGACTTTCCATTATCATTGAATTAAAAAGTATAAATAAAACACTCCCTGATTTATAGATGAACATTTTAATAGAATTACAAGTCAGTGTCTACCTAGAACCATAGCTACTCTTCATGCCTGTGGTTTGGTCAGATTAAAAAAAAAAAAGGGAGGGGGGATATCAAGAAATCCTGCCGTGCAAGGCTTAGCAAGAAAGGGAGGCAAGATCAGAAAGGAATCGGAAGGATGGAGGTCAAGGATAGCAGGTCACAGACAACTGGAAACAAGAGCAGATTTGTCTTTGTTTACATTGCCAAGGGGGAAAAATTAACTTGATGGAAAAGGGTAATTAAGCATTTCTTTTTCCATCATGGTCCAGCCTGGCTTCATATCCAGCTGTTCTATTAGACACTATGATGACTCTTCATCGAGTCACAGAGTTAACGATGGCCAGTGTGGCACCAATGTCACACGGCACTACTTCCCCCACCATTAACCTTTATTTTATTAATAGTAAAAATCTCAGAGTGAGAAGAGTCCAACTGAGGTAGGCAGATAACGAGGGAAGGCTGAATGTTTACAGAGAGGTGTTGTCAGAACAAAGAGATAATTTGAACAAATCAGCAGATTAGCCTTGAAAAGTACTTAGAGAGATTATCTAGCTCAACACCCTCAGTTTCTAGGTGTAGAAACTGAGACATTGTAAGGTGAATGGGTTTTCCTAGAGTTACTAAGCTTGGTATTGTGAATCTAGGGTCACAACCCCAAGCCAGCATCCATCCATCATGACTGACCCTCTTATTTGCTTGTATTTTCAGTAACAACCTGTAGAAAAATAACCCCTCCAATGTAGGAATTAGCTGGTTTACACAAGTTACTGTTTGGAATCTGGTGTGTGTTTTCTAATAGAAACAAAGTTAGTGGTACATGGTGGTAGTTTTCCCAGCCCTGCCTCAGAGACGGTTAGTAGCTGCATTCTAGAACTTTGGGAATAATTGGCCCCATTTTAATGGGGGTTAATGATTGCACAATGAAGACAAATGACCGACCACAGCTCAGTCTGGCCTCCCAATGCTCAGGGCAATGTCCTGTCCTATGGACCTGGTAACTTTACAGGTAAATATAGATCAGCCTTGTATGTCCAGCTGCACTGGGACTGAGCATAGTTTAGATCATTGGCATCTGAATACTCTATGAATGTATTGCAGGATACATTTCTCCTATATAGAGGAATAGTCCCTGCAAAGCTTCAATGAGACCATAATCGGCTGTGGAGATGCTAGTTTATGGTGGATAAACATACTGCTCAGGTGGAGGAAAAACTACTTTATTCTAATTGCTTCACATAATAAACCAGCGATTCAAATGAGCAGGCCAGGATAAATGTTTTGCTTGGTATAATCGAATCAGTTTACAAGAACCAGAGGAAATCCAGGTGATTGTGGTTTCTGTGCAAGGTAAGAGACTCGTGGATGAATGTTTACAGGCTACGGAGCAAATATTTCAGGCATGGGTATTTGTACATAACACTTATTTTGTTCAGACCCCTTGGAACTTTTATACCAAAGTGACCTCCTACCGCAACTCTCCATAGTAGTCCGGGATTACCTTTCTTACTAGATGGATTTTGTACATCCTCTGACTTGAAAATATTTTCAAAGGCAGTTAATCATCTGTTCGGTTTTATACTTTATAGACATTTCAAATTTTGGTCCAAAATGTTGTTTACCAGCTGGATTGTCCTCTTCATTTGTTAAACACATCTGTATATGTTTTTAGCTCTTTTCTCAAGTCAGATCTACCTTTAGGATTCAAGAAGTGGGGTGCCTGGGTGACTCAGTTGGTTAAGAGCTGCCTTCGGCTCAGGTCATGATCCCAGGGTCCTGGGATCGAGCCCCACATCAGGCTCCCTGCTTAGCAGGGAGCCTGCTTCTCCTTCTCCCTCTGCCTGCCGCTCGACCTACTTGTGCTCTCTCTCCCTCTCTCTCTGTGTCAAATAAATAAATCCTTAAAAAAAAAAAAAAAAGAATTCAAGAAGTGCCGTCATTGATGGATTCATGGAGTGGGCATCAAATTCTGTAGCTGCTTCTCAATCATAATCCTAAAAACCTTTGTAAAATGGCTGTTTCACTGGCATTAAGATATAAATATTCTAGTTATTTTTAGTCTTGTCAGGGTCATGAGTCCCTATGAAAACATGATGGAAACTATCTCCTTCTAAATAAGTGAACATGACAATATATGTACACATTTTACACATCAATTTATTCCTCTAGAATATATTTAGGAGTTAAGAACTAAGTTCTTAATTAAGGTTAAGAACTTTTATTGTAAGGGGACATTTTCAAAAGAGATAGTACCTATTTTGATTTACAGTTTAGATGTTTATTAAAAATGCAATAGTGGGGCACCTGGGTGGCTCAGTGTGTTAAGCCTCTGCCTTCGGCTCAGGTCATGATCTCAGGGTCCTGAGATGGAGCCCCACATTGGGCTCTCTGCTCAGCAGGGAGCCTGCTTCTGCCTGACTCTCTGCCTACTTGTGATCTCTTTCTCTGTCAAATAAATAAATAAAATCTTTTTTAAAAAGGCAGTAGTTTCATTGCTTATCATCACATCTTCAATCTATACTTGTACTGTTTTATATAGACATGGTGTAATTGACTACTTTAAAAATGACCTGCTTTTTAGAATTTGTTTTATGTTTTTTAAAATTTTAATCTATTTTAACTACTCTTAAACCTTTTTCAACTTTCTAAATGAGGAAATTTTTTTTTTACTGTATGGAAGTATTTCTTTTTTATTCTTGTTAATCTTAAAAGATAATCTATCTTTAGAACTTTGGCTCAAACATTTGACTTAATTGCATTTGAAAAAATTTTCTAATAGAACATTGACCTTAAAGATTTTGAAAGTCACAGTCTGCATATATATTTAATTCCAGTTCTCTGCTATTAAAATAACATTGACTGAATCTCAGAATTAGGTGGTAAGTCCTTTACATTTTTTGAATATTACCAAATGATAAATTCTAGAATTAAATAAAATACGAATTTGAGGGGCTGCAAGAATTTAGTATATACAACTATATTTTTCACGGTAGTTTACAGAACTTACAAAGAAAAAATAAGCTCTTTTAGTGACCATATATACTCAATATGTGTTCTTTCTTATGAATAATGATATATATATGTATATATATATATGCAGTGCAGTGTTCATCGCCTCCTAGTCAGAAAAGCTCCACTGTCATTTCAAACCCGCAACTAAGTCTAACATAATAAGATCTATGATTTAAAACATTCAGGACCATATCCAGTCTTGCCAAAGTTCATGTGACTAGGAATTCAAAGAGCCCTTTGAAAAGAGAGAAACTTCAATGGAAACAATCTCATAGCCACATGGTCATGTGTGGATGCTGTCATGAGCTTCTAGCTTTTATCCTGTTTTATTGCTGTATATGCAAGTGGAACCATTTCAAATACAAAACAAAAGCAACTTCTGGGTTTGGTGATGGGTCAGGTTGATAGGAAATACTTGGCATCACAGAAAGACATGTATTTGTGTCCACAGAGAATGTGCTCAAACATTATATATCTAGGATATATATATAGTCCTTTGTAGATTTTATTTCTAAAATTAGGACACATTCTTAAATTAGTAGTGTGTTACAGTTCATTTGGTAGCATTTTTTTTCCTACCTACACGAAGTTAATAGTGAAAATGACAATTGATGATGTCTTAGATTCAACAAAACATTATATATAGATTAGAACACATAAGATCTGAAGGCACCTTAGCAATGTTAAAACAACTCTCCAAGGAAATTGAAACTGAAGGGTCAATTAATTTGCTAGAAAGACAGATTTTGGTGACAGTCCAGAGATTAATTTTTCAAGTATTTTCACCCATCTTATGTGAATCATTAGACCATAAACGCATAAACTCAAAGTAAATCACTTTTTAAAAGACATTTTTTATGGAATATTTGATGCATGGAACATAATGTTTATGTAAATTATAAAGCATAGTGAATTATTGTTGAGTGTAAATGAACACATTTTAATTACATGCAAAATCTTGGATAATCTTAAAACATTAATGTTGAGAGAAATGAGTATTGCCCAAGCCTGCATATCAAATGATGCCATTCTCTATAAATAAGTAAAATTTTCAAAATTAAAATTGAGCCTGACTCATATAGTACCTTTTTAAAATCATTGTTCACTTTCAGTGTTAATGTGGACAAAAGTATTCAAGGTTTGTTGTTTTTGTTTTTTTAAATCCACATGTTAGAGCCAAAATTTAAAAAGGCATATTTTAATGGGAACTGGTTTAAAACAATTTGACTAGAGTGAGAGAACAGTTTGGAAAATGTGTCTATGCTCAGTTTTGCTTCCAAATTTGGACTTTGAAACTTATTGTCAGTCTCAGAAAGAAATAAGAAGCTGTGCAGATAATTAAACATTTGCCTTGGGGGAATTATTTGCAGTTAATTAAAATCATACACTTTGGGTGTATGCTTGCTTCACTGGTTATTAAATTTGAATCATATGTTAACTACCCAGGTTTCTCACTTGTCCATCAAACGTTGCTTGTGGCAGGTTCAAGAAACAAACTTTCTCATAATATTCCAAACTGCATTGTTTAAAACGATCTCCTAGTCAGGGGAGGGAGAGAGGGAAAAGGAATAAGGAAACAAAGAAAGAAGGATTTGCGACTCCATCTGTTCAGCTCTGTTCACAGTGACACTCAGTGGAGCAACGTGAACTCAGCAGAGAACCCATTTGGAATGGGAGTCTCAGTCCGCCATCCTCGGTGTGCTCCGTGGCCATATGCATACCATATTAGGTCATGGCTTTTAGATATCTTTAGATTACCACACTTACAGCTGCATGAAAAATATCCCCTAGATTGTAACCTCTATGAGGGCAGAGTCAATCACTATTGACTCCCCAGCCTCAAGAAGTATCTGGCATAGGGTTGGCCCTTAATAAATACTTCTGGAATGAATGAAAGGCCCATTTTCTGTCTTCCCACTGACCCACATGTGCTTTCTGATGGCTTTCTAAAGAGCCTACAGAGAGCCCTCAAAAACCAACGAGGAATCCTGTGTAGTCCTGCAAGAGTCCATGGTCACTGAAACCTATTTGGCCACATTATTTCCTGCAAGTATATCCTGTAGCAAAAAAATACCATGAACTTATACTGATTTCACATTTAAAGAACAGAAGGTTTGCATTCCCCTTTGCTATTGTTCTACTGGTAGTGTTCCTCAGGAAGATGAACTTAATTACAACTGGATTTCAAAGCTCTACATCTGGCTCTTTCAAGGACTCAAGGCTCCCATATATGAACAATTGCAGTAATGGACGCATTAACATTAAAATTGATATTCCTTTAATCTCCTCTATTTTGCCTTCCTTTCATATCCTTTTGCACAATTCTCCAAGGACTTTCACTAATGCATAAAGCCTGCTTATATTTTCTTCTTTGTTGCAAAAAGATAACCCAACCAAATTTCTATCATCCTTACCTTTGTAAACTTTGTACAAGACCTCCTCTGCAGTACTTTAGGAATAGCTTAGTTATTGATAAAAAATATTTAAGTATTCTAAGGGTATTTTCTAAAAATAATAAATTCCATGCCCCAAAGATAGATATATCATGACAGTGCTGGCAGCTGCTCTGTTTCCCAGTTAAAAGTGCTGACTAGAGGTTTTGCTTATTTGTTGTGGCAGATTCTGCAAAGGACGACAATATTGTAAAAGACAATGAAGTGACAGATCATTCTGTGTGTGACCAAGATCAACCTAATGGTAAGTTGTGAGGTCCTTTTTTATTTGTTTTCTTCTTCTGAGAAACATTATATTTAAAAAAACAGATTTTAGTTTTTCTGGGAAAAAATGGTATCTGGTAATATTTTATTAGCTATGACTGTCAAGTGACTGGTAGCTGCCAAGTTTAGAAAGGAAATTTGCTCTCCACAATCCTCATCACTTACTATTTTTGTACCAGGCTGACTTTATTTTTGTTACCTGCCTAAACTCTACGGGCATTGGGTTTGCAACTACAGAAATGAAGAAGCGATAATAATGAGAAAAATGGGACTCATTTGGACAATAGAGCTAGGTGATTAAATCTACATATCCTTGGAATACAAAGAAGAGAGACTAGAACAAACAGAAATGAAACAATCTTTAGACAAATAACAGAAAAATAGTTTTCCTAATGTAAACCAGTTTCTCCACCCGAAACACAAGAGTACATGTATTTATAGACAAAGGTACTGAAAACTCAAACAGGAACAGAAATCTACAAAGCCTCATGGACTTTCTGAAGATCAGTGATAAAGAAAGGCTTATAAAGCATATAGGAAAACCAGGTTGCAAACAAAATCAGCAAAATCAGATTAGCCTTAGCTTGCTTGCTTCTTCCACAATTCTAAATACTAGATGAAATGGAATACCATTTCCATTGCTCTAAAGGACACAGTTTCTATATTTAGTGAAGTTATTACTCATACATGAAGTCAGGAGTAATATTTTCTCAGGGATACATAGATTAAGAAAATATACCACCCAAGTATCCTTCCTGAATAAACTAACAGAAATCCTGTGCAAAAACAATAAATATAGAAAGGAAGGAAAAAGTCAAGACTGAGAAAGGCACACTTGGAAAAGAATGTGTGATAAGAGACTCATTAAATGTATGAAAATGTTGAAATAATTGCTTCAAAATTAGTATCGGAATATCTTAATTAAATGTTTGCTTTTATCTTTGAAAAATATATGTTGTTTTAAAATGAGAAAGAAAGAGGAGAGTCTCCTGCTTTCAGCAATGAAAGTCTAGATAACTTAAACCATTACTCTCCTTGAAGATAACTAGAAAAACTACACCAAAAACAAAAACAAAAATTTATGGAGTCTGTTTATAGCCATCAAAGAGCTAACAAGATAATGAAGAATTTTCAGGCTACATTCTGGGAGAAAACAGATATCCAGAGATGTGAATTCAGAACTTGAAGCTGTTTTTATCTTAAGTCATTTGCTGATTCTGTAAAAGGTATCCATCCAGAGTCCCATTGAAAAGGGCAAGGGACCATGCTAACCACCCCCTACCCCCCCACCCCCCCACCCCCGTCTTTGTGTTGAAACCCTAAAGATATGTATCCTAGCAGAAAGAATGAACCAGCAGGAGACCAGTTTTCTGAAAGACTGTTGCCCAGCTTTGAATCTTCTCAATCCTCAAATTAAATTAAGATCAACCCAGATTGCTAGTCCCTACTGGCACCTGAGAAAAACAAATGTAAAACATTTACTAAGTTAAAAAAGAGTGTTGTGGGTTTCAAACCATTTACAAAAATGAGTTTTTAACATAATTTCCAGCATGTCCAGCACACAGAGAAAAATAGCCAGAAAAAATGAAACAAGGAAATATAAAAACAATCAAGAGAAACAGGCCATTTGGGCTAAAAATATTAGAGTTATACACATAATATATAAAATAATTTTGTTGACTATTATGGGGGATAAAGACAAGATTACAAAAATTAGCTGCAAAATAGAAATTCAAAACAAAACAACACAAAAGAAAAGAAAGGGGCACTGGGTGGCTCAGTTGGTTAAGTATCTGCCTTCTGCTCAGGTCATGATCTCAGGGTCCTGGGATCAAGCTCTGTGTCAGGCTCCCTGCTCAGCAGAGAGTCTGCTTCTCCCTCTCCCTCTACCCCTGCCCCCCACTCATGCTCTCTCTCTCTCTCTCTGTCAAATATATAAATAAAATCTTAAAAAAAAAAAAAGAAATGAAAAAGAAAAGAAAATCTAGATGTGAAAGATGCCATAACTTAAATGAAGAATTCAATGAATAGATTCATGGTTTGACTATGTTTTAGACACAGATGAAAGAGAATTTGTGCACTAGAAGTTAGGTCATAAGAATATATAAAAAAAAAATAGTAGAGAGATAAAAAAGGACAGCAAACACTAAAGAAAGGGAACAAATATAAAGGAAAAAATGATAAAGTCTATAACAAATGTAATTGGAGTCCCAGACAGAAAGGAAAGATAGAATTGGGCAGAAAAAATATTTCAGGAAATGATGCTGAGAAATGTCCTATGCTGATGAAGGATATCAGGCCATGTGTTCCAAAGCCCTTTGAACCCCAAGAAAAATAAATCCACAAGTATGTCCATCATTGTACAACTGCTGAAAATCAAAGATAAACAGAACATCTAAAAAGCAATCTTTAAACAGTTAGACTATAGCTGACTTTTAATAAGTACAATGGAAATAATAAGACAATACAGCACGATAGTTGCCAACCAAGAATTCTATACTCAAGGAAAATGTGTGTTTCAAGAATAAAAGTTAATCAAGGATATTTCAGACCCCCCAAAAAAAGAAAAGAAAAATTCACCAACAGAGAATGTTGGTGTTTTCTTTCGGTGGGAGGGTATTGATCCCAGATAGAAGGAAAAATATGAAGGAAAAGAATTAAAAGCAAAGTAAATGGTAACTATTCAGTAAGTCTAAATGAATACTGATGATACCAATTCTTGACAAGAAGCAGGAAAATGTGACCCATAAGAGAAGAAAACTCAATTAATATAAATCAACTCAGAAATGAGGGGCACCTGGGCGGCTCAGTGGGTTAAAGCCTCTGCCTTTGACTCAGGTCCTGATCCCACCTGCATCGGGCTCTCTGTTCAGCAGGGGGCTTGCTTCCCACCCACCCCCCCCCCCCCGCCCGCCGCCACCGCCTACCTCTCTGCCTACTTGTGATCTTTGTCTGTCAAATAAATAAATAAAATGTAAAAAAAAAAAAGAAGAAGAAGAAGAAATCATACGGATAGTGTAATTAATGGCACAGATAGTGTAATGTTAAAAGTTATAATTATATTCTGTATTTTCTGAAAGTTAAAAGAGAGATTGTCCACACTAGAGACATTAAAGGTATAAAATAACCCAAATTGAACTTCTAGAGATGAAAAACTGAATGTCTGAAATGAAAACTGCACTTGATGGTAATAATGGCAGATTAGTCACTGCAGAAGAAAGGATTGGCAAATTTGAAGATGTAACAATAGAAACTATCCAAATTGAAACACAGAGAGAATAAACAATTGAACAATGAAAAGGTCATCAGTGAGCTATGGAAGATCTTTAAAGGTAATTCCTTGCCCCATATATATAAACTGAACTCTCTGAAGGCAAAGCATGGGAAGGGAGACAGAAAAAATATTTGAAGTAAAAATAATTGAAAATTTTCAAAACTTTGATGAAAACTGTGAGCCCATATATTCAAGAAGTTCTATGACCCCGAAGCACAAGAAACATAAATTATAACTAAGCCCATTGTCA
Organism: Martes martes; assembly: GCF_963455335.1. Taxonomy (NCBI): domain Eukaryota; kingdom Metazoa; phylum Chordata; class Mammalia; order Carnivora; family Mustelidae; genus Martes; species Martes martes. Next base: position 39,921,364 of record NC_137896.1, read on the forward strand.
TCAACTTACTCAATTCAGTGATAAACGGAAAAAATTGAAAAACAATCAGAGGGAAAAGTCAACATGCATACAGAGGAATAGATAGAAAGAGGAAGCCGATGTCTCATTGGAAACTGCAAACTAAAATTACAGGCTCAAACTTGGATAATGTTAAATTAAAGAAGGTACAGAAGCACATATACTGTACAGTCTCACTTATATCAAGTTTGAAAAGCAGGAAAACATAATGATACTATTTAGAAAGACATGCTTGAGTTGGCAAAATGATAAAGAAAATCTAGGTAGTGATTACTCTGAGTTAGGGTGCTGATTAAATTTTGGTGATTAGGGAGGAGGTTCTGATTGGCCCATGAGCTGGGTTTCTGGACTGGATGGATATCCAGTTTCTATAAGAATATATAGTTTTTCTATTTGCTTTTGGGTATTTAACTGAACTCTCTATGTTGTTGGTGCACTTTCCTATATTTTGTTGCATTTTTAGAGAATAGTTAAAAGAGGAAGGAAGAAAGGCAGAGAAGGAGGGAGAGAAAAGGATGGAAGTATCAATGTCAGAGTTTATAAAGCAAAGATTATGGTGGGGAGCAGGGAAGGTTGCACAAAATGCTGATTGCAATAAAGGTACTCAAAAACTGAAAATCCTGCTCTGCTATAGATTCTGACAATGTAAGTTAGGGTTAAGAATACCTTTGAAGGGACGCCTGGGTGGCTCAGTTGGTTGAGCGGCTGCCTTCGGCTCAGGTCATGATCCCAGCGTCCTGGGGTCGAGTCCCACATCGGGCTCCTTGCTCCACAGGGAGCCTGCTTCTCCCTCTGCCACTCTGTCTGCCTGTGCTCACTCTCTCTCTCTCTCTCTCTGACAAATAAATAAATAAAATCTTTAAAAAAAAAAAAAGAATACCTTTGAAAATTTTGATGATAATCACAAATAGAAATAAATCACAAAAGAATTAAAGGAAGAGATCTTACTCTCTCAATTTCCTGGTGTGTTTCATACCACAGAATGAGTATTTTCAATAACTCAAATAAAAAAATTAAGTAGCAGTATAAGAAAAGCACAATATGTCAAATAAGATAACAGAAACACAGGCAAATAATTATGACAGGAAATGTAATTAGGTTAATTTATTAAGAGTAAAAGCCAGTTGGGTTGAATTAATTTTTAAAAATAGGGGTGCCTGGGTGGCTTAGTCAGTTAGGCATCTACCTTCAGCTCAGGTCATGACCTCATGGTCCTGGGATTGAGTTCCTCATTGGGCTCCCTGCTCAGCTGAAAGTCTGCTTCTCCCTCTCCCTCTCTCTCTCTTCCTCCTGGCTTGTGTTCTCTCTCTCTCTCTCTCTCTCTCTCAATTACTCAGTCTCTCTCTCAAATAAATAATAAAATCTTAAAAGAAAAATAGTAAATATTTGAAAAATATAGTTAGGGTTTGCCTGGATGGCTCAGTTGGTTAGGCGTCTGCCTTTAGCTCAGATCATGACCCCAGGGTCCTGGGATCAAGCCCTTCTTTGGGAATCTCTGCTCAGCGGGGAGCCTGCTTCTCTCTCTCCTACTGCCTGCTGTTCTCCCTGTTTGTGTGCTCTCTCTCTCTCTCTCTCTGTCAAATAAGTAAATAAAATCTTTAAAATAAATAAAAAATATTAAAAATATTTATGAGAAACTACTTTAGAATCTATCCAGTTAGAATTCTAGCAAAAACCCTCAAGCAAGCAAGAAAGAACGGGTCATTTTATATCAATAAAAATTTAAATCCCTGATTTTATATAATAATGATGTTTTTTTTTATATGCCAAATGATACAATATGAATAAAATCCAATCAGAAATACAATGGGGGATTCACAGTTATATTATTTTCAGTTGATGACAGAATAAATAGACTAAAAATATATGGAATCTTTGAAAAATATGATTAACAGTGTAGTCCTACTGTAGGAATAGGCAAGTCAATCAATGAAACAGAATAAAGAGTTCAGAAATGCACCAAAGTAGATCTGGGATTTTAGCACATCTTTAGGCTGACATTTCAAAGACAGATGACTCCACAAATGGCATTAAGACAACTGGTTGGCCATTTGGAAAAATAACCTGAATCCCAACCTCATTCCTTACACCAAGTTAACTTACAGAAGGAACAAAGATGAAATGTAAAAATGAAACTAAAAATACCAGGCTAAAAGAACAAAAACGTGATTTTTAAAAAAATTTTGAAGTAAGAATTGCTTTTTGAATTGTAAATAAAAATGCACGATCACGATTGTATACATATGTTATAAAAAGGGATACATATATATCTGCTATATGCATGTGCATGTGTCAATATATATCATAAAAGAGAGACATGGCTAAATCTGAATATACACATTTTGACATGATAGAGATTATAATCAAATTCTAAAGAAAAACTGCTGGGAAAAGTGCCCTCAGACTAAAGGACAAAGAATTTTCTTAAAGAAAAAAAAATCTCATAATTCAATAAGAAAAAAAAAGAACAAGAGGAAAATGGACAAAGGACTCAATTATAATTTACAAAAGAAGAACTGGGATGCCTGGGTGGCTCAGTCGGTTAAGTGTCTGCCTTTGGCTCGTGATTCCAGGGTCCTGGGATCAAGTCCCTCACTGGGCTTCTTGCTCAGCTAGGAGCCCACTTCTCCCTCTGCCTGCCACTCCCCCTGCTTGCCACTCTCTCTCAAATAAATAAATAAAATCTTTTTTTTAAAAGTTTTTTAAAAAAAGAAGAAATACAGTCATTAATATAAAGAGAAGACCTAAATCTTTGTTTCTTAAAGAAATGCAAATAAAATGTGATTTCAGTGTCTTCTCCTTTTGAATATCAGCTAAGTTTAAGTAGAATGATAATACACAGAACTGGTGAGAGTAGGGTATCCAATCATGTTCACACACCATTGGTGGGAGACTGAAAGACATAACCACCTCATCAGCAATTTTGACAAAATCTCATAAAAAATAAAGTGTTCATACTTTTTCCCTAGAATTATGTTTTAGGAATTTGTCTTAAAGTGACACCCACCAAGAATAGGGAGACATGTATTTACAAAAATCTTCATTGCAATACTATGTTTAATGGGGGGGAAAAAAGGAGACATCCCAAATTTTGTCCATAACATGGAATATACTGCATCTTTTAAAAATAAAACTTCTGAAGAAATTTTAATGACAGAATAAGATGCTTATAAAGATATGAAAACAAGAATCAAAGTGTAAATTCATTTTGATCTCAGGATGTATTTATATATTTGTGTGTGTATGTATGTGTATTGAGCCACTTACACAAAGACACACACACGTGTATATACACATACATATATATGTATGCATATACAAATATGTATATACATAATATATATGTAAACACACAAGAGAAAGATAGCAATTTACAATATTAACAGTGATAGTTATAAAATTATTATAGCTATAAATTATAGTTTTAAAATTATTCATAATTCTTTACATGTTTCTAGAAGGAAACTGCAATCCTTTTGTAACTGCAAGAAAAAATAACTTTAGAAATAATTTACATTAGGTAGTAAGTTTTTTTGGCCCCAGGAAAAAAAAAATGAAGGGTGTCTAGAAGATAATCAAATTCACAATAATCTAGGTTTAATTTTTGCTCTTAAACTGGATTATTTTTAGCCATGGTAAACATATAAAATTTTGAATATTAGCAGCAATCAAGATTCAAGTTTAATAAAAGGACACAATTTCCATTGTCTTTAAGACAAGCATCGAAGAAACATATTCTTTGTTCTTATGAAGATTTAAGCATATAATAATCTGCAAACATTAAAACTATACTCTTGTTACTATAGTTCAAAACCATCCATTTACAGAGTGCATTTAGGTTTATCCTCTAGAAATGTTTAGTTCCAGACTGATGGCCCCAGACCAATTTTTATGCAAATTATTTAAAGCATTAGCTTGAGCCAAACTTAATTACCAAGGCTCCAAGAAATAATCACGTGATCTATTTCTAAAAGAAAAGTGAATGGATTTTTGGATTATCTGTTCTAATAGTCTCCTCCCATTAGCATGGATGATTGAGTTCACTGTATAAAAATATGTATATAAACTGTGGGACCCTTTATGTTCCTTTGTTTCCTCTGCCAGGAGGGATTAGGGCAGAGGACAGTGGGTGGAATTCAACTAGACTGAATGTGGAGAGGCAAACATAAAGCTTGCCCCCATGGGGTCAAGAAAGCAAGACAGAATGTGGAGTGTCTGAGTGCACTGCAGAGAGGAAGAAGGGCCGGAGACCCCTGGAGTCATCATTAACACACAGCAGGCCTGGGTGCAGGGCAAGGAACTCACACAAGTACCTCTTCTTTGTTTAATATGCCCAGTCCTGGCTTGGCTTGGGAATGAACAAATATGATTATTCTTGGATTTCAAAGCTGTGCACCTCATTTCCTTCCCCATTTTTTACTGACTTTATTTTAGAAAAAATTAGAAAGAAGAAAATATATGTATTTCTATTTCCAGAAAAGATTGTCAAAATATGTAAAGCACCTCAGTTGAAACAGATCAAGAATGGGGATAAGTGAAAAGGCAAGAGGGGAGAAATACTCCACAAGAACTTTGCAACGGCCTCTCATCCTCAAAGTGAAGTACCAGGCCTTCCTAGTCAAAGAGAAAATTCGTAGTATTCATCAAGAGCCTTAGGCTGCCACCTCATAGAGTGCCCCGTTATCAGCAGGGGCCCCAGGTCCTATCCGTGATTGAATTCCTCTGAAGATTTATCAGATGGGGCACTGGGACTGGGGACACACAAGAAGACAGAGTGGCTGCTTCTGATCTCTGAATGCTCTACTCTTTGCCTTCATTGTGCAGACAAAGCCCGATTGCAAATGACAAGTCAAGAGTCTGAGTAGAGACCCAGGAATAGGTGTATGGTCTGGTCCCTATCTCAATGGTGATAGAGAATGAGGCTCACTCAAACAGTGAATGTCCTGTCTCAATGTCATCCACCCAATAAACAAACATTGGTGGTGACTAGAAACTTCACCAGGAGACAGATCCTCATATAATGCCAAAGACAGAGGGAATCTAAGATATTATCTAGTTCTACAGCCTTAAAAATAAAGAGATAATGAACTTGAAGCCTAAAACTTCAAGTTCTTCTTTCGGGGTTCTTTGCAATAAATGTAGTATACAGAGAGCTTAGCAGCCTAAGGCACTTACCTTGTTTCTAAAGGATACAGTAGAAAGTAAGTTCTGGTCCCTAATCACTATTTGCAGACATTGATCAGTACTATAATGGACAGCAAATTAAATAGACATTTATTGATCACTCCTTATTAGTAAGTACTGGGAGGGAAAATATGAATAAAGCATAGTTTTTATGTTCACAATGCTCATTACCTGGTAAGAGAGACAAACAGATACAACTATAATACAGTGTAATAAGATGAATAATAAATAGATAAATGAGCAAAGGAACTCAATAAGCAAAACATGAAAATGATTGATCTGGTCTAGTGATTCAGAGGATGTTACAAAGAAAGGTAAAATTGATGACTTAGTTTTGAAAGATGAGGAGAATTTTACCAGATAGAAAGGGGGGAAATAGGGGTATTTCAACCAGTGAAAACACGTGTGAAATGAACACAAAGGCAAGAAATAAAGTGATTTAGAAAATGGTGAGTAGGTTGGAACACAGAATGAAAAAGCAGGTGATTTGGCCAAAAGACAAAAAAAAGGAACATTCAAGAAGAAAGAGCTATTCAACAGCTGACTTTCTCAAGTGTTTTTTAGAGTTCAAGTAGAATAGACATCGAGCAAAAGTAACTGGATTTAGCTAGACGCAAACACCTTTTAGTTATAAATTTTTCTTTTATGATATCACTGAAAGCAGTTTTCTCTATTTTCTGAATTTTCATTATAATTATTAGATTACATAATATGTATTTCTTGTAAAATATAAAATGCAGATGAGTATATAATTACAAAAAATGAAATCATATTCTGTTCTACAATCTTTGAAAACCTCATAATATGTTTTTAATGGTTGCTATCACAAAAAAATAGTCGCTTAGACTTCCTCTAATCCTCACATTAGAAATTCTATTGCTATTTTCTGTCCTCTTTATCTATCATCTTTTCATGTTTCATTTTGCTCCCTAACTTTTGCCCTCTTTGTGAATTTTAACTCAAAAGTTTGATTTCTAAAACAGTAATTTATGAATAGTGTTCATTCTCTTTTATGACACCCTTCGCTGATGTTCATGATGTCATTGTGTTTTTAGACTTGTAGAAGTTTTCTGATTATCTTAGATAATTTCCTCTTCATTTAATCCATCTTTTCGTTTCCTTATTCATCAGTTGTTAGAGTTCATTGCAAACACAAAAATATTGTTTTTTGTTTTTCTGAATATATTTTTTATGAAAATATTTTTCCCTTACTATAATTCCCCTCTTTTATTATGTTTCATTTTGAAGTCTCCTATATGTTCGGATAGCTAGAAATAGCTATCCACGCAAGATGTTTGCCAGGAAATAAATGAAAAAATCCCTCTTTCTTTCTTTCTCTTTCTTTCTTTCCTTCTCTCTGTCTTTCTTTCTTTCTTTTTAAGATTTTATTTATTTTTCAGAGAGAGAGAGAAAAAAAAAAAAAAAGACAAGCAGAGGGAGCAGCAGACAAAGAGAAAAGCAAGCAGAGGGAGAAAAGCAGTCTCCCCACTAAGCAAGGAGCCCAATGCAGGACTCAATCCCAAGACCCTGGGATCATGACCTGAGCTAAAGGCAGATGCTTAACTGACTGGGCCACCCAGGCACCCTCCCCTTCACTCTCCATGTGCTATAATCCTTCTCTCCATCCAGTCATTCTGGTATCCGTCCAGTATTTATCTAGGGTAAATGTGGAATGCAAAACCTGTAGTTCTGGTTTTATCAGAAATAGGATTGATTTCCTCCCATCTCATTCCTTGAAGTTGAATTTATAAACTTGATTTTAGAATTTAACATTTATCCTTGTCAAAATTCTCCTTGTCTCATTTAAGAGTGCTTCAGTGTGGAATTTGTTGTCCAATATACTTAGTTTCCTGTGATCTAAAAATTTGCTAAAAATGAGTTTTTTCATAAATTTGGAACTCTGTTTCACATCCTACTAGAAAGAACTTTATGCACCTTTAGTGCCTTTTTCCTTACAGTTATGCATTTTGAGGACAAGTATTGTGTCTGTTTCATTTAAGATCTATTTCCAGCGCCTGGCATATCTGCCATTTAGAAGCATGTATTACGGTGTGGAATAAGTGACCAATAGTGTGTGGTTTTATCACTTTATATGGTACCCAAAGGTGAATCGGTGGGTTTTGGGGGAAAAGATTTTGCACAACTTTCTTCTCCATATTGGAGAATTTTGTGACTAGTAGTATCATGACATTGTCTAAAGGATAAAGGGCACACATGGAATTCTCATACATTTCTGGTGGGAGTATAAAGTGGAACACACTCTTCCAAATGCTGTTTTTCAGGATTTAGTAAAGCCAAACATATGTGTTGCCTATTACTTAGCAATATCACTCCTGAGTTTATACCCAAGTGATATGAATAAGTATATCCACCAGAAGACAATGCACATGAATGTATTTTAGCAGTGTCCTTTATAAATAGCCCCAAACTGAAAACAATTCAACATCCATAGGACATAATATATTTGGATAGTGGGATAGTATACATCCATGAAAAAGAATAAACAAGAACATATACGACAAATGGGATTAATCTCACAGAGAATATGTGGAAAATCATGCTAAAAGAGTGTATATAGTGAATTCTATTTTTGTGAGTTTCAAAAACAGACAAAACTATTGCCTTTTACCTGTTGTGGGGTGTCCACTGGTACAAACAGACAGAGCCACTGGTGCTAGAAGTGTTCTTGTTCTGGGTGGTGAGTGCCCAAGGAGATACATGTATGTGTATGTGAAAAGTCTTCAAGTTATATACTTACGACTTGGGTGTTTTACTATAAGCAAGGTATACTTCAGCTTAAAAATTAAAAGGCAAAATAAGGATATTTCCAAGCAAAACAAAAAGGAAGAAAGGATTTGTATTTGAAAATTTTGAAGCCAGAATGGGAAGCACAATACTTACTTTCAGGGCTAATGTAATTAGAGATAATCTATGTGAACTGTCTGGGCCAAGTCTGGCATTTTTCATAGGATAAATAATTTGCAGATACACATATGTCCAAGGCCAGTACTTCTCAAGATTTAATGCACATACAGATTAGCTAGAAATCTTGTTAAAATGCAGAATCTGACTCTAGATCTGAGATGAGGCCTGAACTTCTATATTTTTGAAATTCCAGTGTTGCTTACCCACAGACCATAGTTTAAGTAGCACTGGAGTGGAATGGAGGTGAATGGGGTTTATCACCAGGAAAAACATCTTGATCAAGTTCTTGTTTTAAAAAGTATTTCAGCTAGCAAATGACAGATCCAAGAGACAGACAATAGATCCTTAAAAGAGGAAAAGGGAAGGAGAAATGAAAAATGGGAAAAGAGGAACATTTTGCAGAATCATCAAGACATGGCATTTCATTGGATTTTAGGAGTGATGACAGAAAGTCATCAAAGACAGCTTGATAAATTTAGCTTCAATGATCAGACAGATAAATATGCCTCCATTATAATTATTTTATTAGGTCCTTTTGATTAAAATTGAGCTCAAGAGGAATGATGTCAAAAAACTTTTGGGGGGGGGGTCATGCTAGCAGAGAATGAACCAAGGGGAAGCCATAGAGTGGGCAGCTTAAGAATAGTTGCATAAAGGAGGAAACTGTAAAGATAAAGGGTTGTACCAGTTAGCTTTGCTGCAGTAACAGATAATCCTAAAAGTCCCACTGGCTTACAACCACAAAGGTGTGTTATGTCTCCACTGGGTTCTGCTCCACATGCTTTCATCCCAGGATGTAGACTGAAGGAGCACATTCTCTTAGGAGCAAGAAAGTTGGAGGAAACATGCAAAGGATCCTGAAGCTTCCACTCAAATGTAGTACATGTCATGTGTGTTGCTGTGCTATTTTGTAGACCAAGTCACACTCATAGGCCTGATGTCAGTGAGGTGGGAATAAATGCTTGTCCCACAGGGGCCACTGCAGGTCATATGGTCATAGACATGGTGTTGAATCCTCTTACAGAAAGAAGTAGAGACCAGTTGAAAAAATAATACAGTCTATTGCAGGAATGTACCCAGCAGAGTCTAAGCCCCTCTATATCCCCTTCATGCCAATAACCAACTCTAACTCTGGATTTTTTTTAATTCAATAGTTAAATACTCTCAGCATTAAAAAAAAGTATATTCTCAGCATAAAACCTTTCATTAAAATGAGGCAAATGGACAGATTTCAATTTTCTCTCTTAATGAGCACTTAAATATTCAAAACTCTACAGGGGAAGGGAGGGGGAGAAGCCAGGGGGTGTGGAAGAAAAACCATTACTAGATAATCAGCCTTGGAGTAATCAAGAGTTGGCTGAATTCTCTCCCGACCTTTGCTATATTTAGTAGGTGTCTTCACAGAATGGTTGAGCTGTTAGGTGACCCAATCCCTGCATGCTCACATTACTTAAGTTGTTCATGCTCTTTTAATGGGAGAATGAGAACACCAGTGTTTTAGTTTTCTAGGAATCCTCAGTACAGGAAATTTATACATCTTAAAGGAAAATTAAACGTGGATAGCCCACACAACCCAGAGATTATTCAAAATTTCAAAACTTCTAGGTTGTGTCTATCAACGTTCAATGCATTGATAAGCTAAACAGCAATTACACCAATCGGTTCCAAGAAGAGGTTTTTGCCTGATTACCTGGCTATTTCTCAGAAAATAACTGATATAAATTTGATGATTTGCAAAATTGCCCACTTTGGTTGGAAACTGTTCTCTGCCTCTCCATGCATGATGGAAACACGGTTTCTGAGTGTTTTGCTTTTTCAAACCAGGGACAAACCTATAGCTGTGCGTGTCTCATTTCTTTTATTTTTCAATCACTGCTGTTAACAGGACAAGAGCATGATTCAACGAAGAATGAAATAAAAATTGAGGCAGAGTCCCAGAGCTCATATATGGAAACAGAAGGTATTGAAACCAGAATGCCTTGTTATCTGAGAATGAGATGAAACTATGAACCATGACTTCTCTCTATCCTGGTGTTTGTGAGGAGTGTGCGTGTATGTTTTAGGCAGTGATTACCAGAGTATGGCAATAGTGTTCTGCTCTGTGTGCCTCTTAAAACTTGAAGGGGGAAAAGAAAGGGACGTTAACTTTATCCACTCTAGTCACTGTGTTTTCTCAATGATTCCGATGAAAACAGCCCTGAGTCTCCCTCAGTCTCCTTCTTTTTAGAGCTTTCACCAAACCAGGAAGATGCCACGACAGTGGAGCCACCAGAAGTGATCCCTCTAACAGATGACCAAGAAGACAAAGAAGGTGAAAAAGGTAGGTCCACTCTTAAACTGACCCATCAAGAATGATGAGTTCCTTTGGACTCCTGCCTAGAAAGCAACCACCAGTTACCCTCCCGCAAGAGCAGTCTGTACCGGGGGAAAATGAGCATTTCTTTCATCCTGAACCTACTTGTGAGCGTAGAACAAAATCTAGAAGTAGCAAAAGAAGAGGCTTGTAACAGTTTTTCTGCCCTTTCAAGTAGTTTGAAGTTGTTTTTTTATTATTCGTTTCAATTTAATTTAAAAACTCATGAAATACAAAAATTATTGTAGTGAGAAAGCTTATACAGAATCAAAATTATGGACTAGATGGGTCTAGATGGATAAGAGTCTTAGAAAGCCTGAGATGGCTTTAAAACACAAAGATAAGCCTTTCTGTATTGATTTCCTTCTGTTGTCCTTCATCTGGTAGTGATTAAGGAAGCAATTTATGTAAAATATAAACATTATATGAACCTTCTAAATTGCTTGCTTTGTCCACTAATATTAGGATGCAGAAATATTAAATACTGTTAAAAACATAAGTGAGCATTATAATGATTTCTGAAGACATAGTAGGAACAAACACTTTGTAAATTTTAAAGCAGTATTTGGGGCATCAAGCCAATATATCAGAGTAAAGACATGCATCCTTTTAGAATATCTATATTAAAAAACTATCATCAAAGAAATTTGGTATTTATTGAAGAACTTGAAGGGTTCCATTTTAAAATATAAAGCAATCTCTTAAAAGAACATATGAAATATGAATATATGAAATATATTTCACATATGAAATAAATAAAATCATTTGTCTAGTATACTATATCATAAATCATGCAGCTCTTAAATAAATAAGTGTTTGCAAAGCAGTTGCAAAGTAATAACTTGACAGGCCTTGTTTATAAAACACAGTGATCAATTTTGTTTCCAAATTAAAATGCAGACATGATCTCAATAGTGAAATCAGGTCAATAGTAACTACAGCTTCCAAATTATGAACTCTTCTTGGCCAGGGCATTGACACAGTTTAATTACTAAGCCATGTTAGTGATTTCAACATCTTTTTTGAAAATTTCCATTGCATTTAGAACACAATATTCTTCCTTTTCTATGTCTCTAATAACTTTTTCTCTATTTCCCTGCAAATCCTAGTTCAGGCTCATGACACCATGTTCCCAACTGGTCAAGTAAATGGCATATGTGGGGCATTTTATGTCTGATGATGGAACAGAGAATTGATAGAACCCTGACTTCAGAAACAGATACATAGCATTGTTCTCTTCAGTTGTACTTCTAACATGTAAAACACACAATGTCTTGTCTGCCTGTTTATTTTCTGAATAGCAGAAATTATTTACTTTGTATATTGTGCCTCAAGACATGCAAATGAGAAACATCAAACAATGGGTAAATTTTCTTCTTTTTAACTTGACCTAGGGAAAAGCTGGCATTCTGCACTCACTTCACGTGTCCCTTCTTCCAATGGTTCTCCAGCATCTAGCCCTCCTCTAATTACTGAGGAATTAAATACTCACCTCCCTCTCCCTTGCAGGGATGCCAGTCCTCTGTAGCACATGGCAGAATGGCACATGAGAAAGAAGTGAAGTCAAAGTCGGCTACTTGCTTGTAGCAACTTTGAAGTCGGATTTCTTTTTTGAAATGTGACTTTTCACCGCGGGAGAGTAATAATGCCTGCGGCTCTGAATTAACAGAATTTTCCCTCCCCTTCTTTCCAGCAGATACTTCACTTGGCACTACACTGCTTATTCCTGTTTAAATTTGAGATAACTTAAAACACATCCTCTTATCATCTTATTCTTTGCTTCAAAATAAGCGTGAATAGCTAGCTTGTGACACATAAAGGAAGACATGGAAGGAGAGTGGGGTGACGTAGATTCAGGACACTGTGGAGTAGCTCTGCCCCGCGTTGACACACTGCGCGGTCTTGGGCAAGTTCTTTCAACTTCCGATGCCTCAGTTCCCTCCTCTGTAAGATGGTGATGACAAAATTACCTTTCACGTACGGTTGTGGAGAAACTTTAATGAGTTGACACATGTACAGAAGTCACAGTACCTGCCGCATAGAAAGCACTTGGTGTTTCATATTCCTCATGTTTTGATAAATTGATGACCAAGTCAAGAGAATCCACATGTGGAGTTGCTCAAATCCCTTTGTGGTCCTTCCTCGCCATGTTGAATCCATCAAAACTACACATTTTTCACCTTTTCCTTCAACAACAACAACAACAACAAAAATTGTTCTACACATTTCTTCTCCAGCACCATCTCCTGCTGGCAGTTTCGATATGTATGTTCTTTTCTATAAAGGCAGAGCAATTAATGAAAGGTGAAGTGGGAGGTATCCCTCTCTCTTCAGAAACTCCCTTTTCTTTGTCAAGATGTCAGTCTTCTATTTGGGAAGTGCTGATCCAACCATAATTCCTATTTTTAAAAGAAGATGCCCTTGATCTCTTGGCAGAGCCATGGAATAAAAGTACTAAATAAATCAAATGGGACTTTTTTTGTTTGCTTGTTTGCTTTCTTTAGACTCATGGAGTTATTCGAATCTTGTTTGAAAACATTTTGAGACTATAACTCCAGGTTTTGTGTATATTCAGTGTCTCTTAATGGAAAGTTGCCCAAACATCTTAAAAATTACTCTTACCTGCAAACAAAAACAAATAAATATTCTATTACATTTGTAGGGATATTCTTTATAGCTTTAGAAATATTGGTTCTCTTTTATTTTGAGAATCCAAGGAGACAAAAAGTGGTTGCTTTCAAAAAATCTCAGCCCAGGGAAAAGAAAAAAAGTACAACCTTTTTCTCTCATTTTGTATCATTCTATAAGATTAGAAAATGTAGATAATCTTCAGGATACAACTTCTATGGCTCCCAGGTGTATGGGCACAGATGTTACAACATTAAGTTTCAAAGTTAGCTCTACCAAAATATGGGTTTTGAAAAGAAGAGAAAATATTCAGCAGAATTTCACGCTGATAAAATTATACAATAGCACAATGGACATATCCCTGGGAGATCTGAAATACAAAAATTTCAACAGGCATAAAGTGAGGTTTCACATATGGCAGCTTTTCTCATAGAGCTACATTGCCTCTTCCTAAATGAGTCCAGTTTTATGCTTTCCCAGCAGGATCTGTGGCACATATGAAATCCAGTAAAATAGCACCATTTAGGCTGATAACGTAATAGGAAAGTAATGTTATAGGAGATCTCCTCGAAACATGATCTCCTGTTTTAGCATAAAAGAGAAAGTCAGTATTAAAACATTTTTCTGAAGATTTTTATTTCTAGTTGAATTTAGAAATAGTCGACATAAAATCTGAACTATGGTAAAATCGTGTCATTATTACATCATATGATTTTCATATATGACTTATTAGGAATACACCGGACATTTTCTTCAAGTGTTAAATGGAAGGCTTACATCCCAATTATTTTGCCCATGTTTCTTCAAGTGTTGCATAGAAGGCATGCATCCCAATTATTTTGCTTATAACAGTGAATAAGTATAATATGAAATAGGAATTCTTTATTTATCTCAGTTTGAGCAAAACGTTAACTGGAAACTTAAGGTCTATATTATGGTCTAAGTCTTTCTTGGGAAAAGATGGATGTAGACAGGCATACAAGTAAAAAGTGAAATAAAAGGCCACAATAAGTATAAATTATCATGTTGCAAAGCTAGCGTTTTGGCCTCTGAGGAACAGGGCTGTGGAACCAAGCCTATGCAGGTCCATGGCTTCTGGCTCTGGCTGCGTGGTTCCTGGCAATTCTTTACCTTCTAGGAATCCCAGTTTCGGGGCTTGTACAATGAGAGGCACGAACTCAATAATGCAATTTCACAAATTTTCTTAGAAAGCCACAGAACTGCATTCTTGATAGAGCAAGAGGAGGTGACATGGGAGCCATTGGTCATCAATATCCTGAGAAAGCCAAAAGTATAGGTTTTCCTCAATTTTACTTCCTGCATTCTATTGATAAAAATGCAGAGGTGCCCTAGACCAGACAAAAAGATCAGCCAAATCAACCACATCCTATTTCAGGACTCAGCCAGTGATCGGATCACTCTGATTATTCCCAGAAGAGTCTTTCAGTGGGGAAACAGCACTTTTTGGCTCCAAGTAGGTTTATGCCCAAATTCTCCTCAAAATCATCTTTCTTATCCAAGTGGGAAGCATCCTTTCTCGTAGCTCCTCTGGCCACTGTTTCATCTTTCGGTGATCACATAGTCCATGAACCACTTTCTCTTCTGCTCCTACCTGTCAAATCCAATAGGGATTAATTTTGTCTACAGAACACCTCTACACAGCCTTAGTATTTTCCACTATTGATGGGATTCTTGCATCACTGACAGAGCCCTTTCCTACTTGAAAAGTAGCCCCGACAGCAACGATGCTACAACACACAGGCTTTTCTCCTCAGCCTGTGTGTGGTCTTTACTCCACAGAGACTCCTAGTGCAGACATATTTTCTTGATTCATACAAAAATATTATACGAACTTGCACCTAGAGCAATTAACTTCTGGAATTTTCTATTTTCAAAGTCTTTTTATCTCATCTTTCCAAATGAAGTTGACTTTCATAATGCTGTGTTTTTCACATTAATGGCATTATAGTTTAGTTGGGGTGGTAGCTGTTTCGTGTTTAGATAGTTTCTTCTGTTACTGGTCTTCTGTCCTAATCGTGTGGTGTAGCTGAAATTTGTCAACCCAAATTTGGTTTTAGAATATAAGATAAATTCATAATGCTGGTCCCTGCTAAGGTTTTATGACTATTTTTAAATGTTTAATGAAATTCTTTACATTGGTTAAATACATTGAATATAAAAATTATAACCTTTTAAGCTAAATTACTTGGGTTTTCTGCGTATCTGTATGTAGGCAATATATACATATAGAACCAGTTCATTCAAATTACACTGTACAACAAGTAAAATTACAATTTTTTAAAGATTTTATTTATTTGATAGAGAGAGATACAGCAACAGAGGGAATACAAGCAGGGGGAGTGGGAAAGGGAGAAGTTCCCTCCTGAGCAGGGAGCCCCACTCAGTGTTTGATTCCAGGACCCTGGGATCATGACCTGAGCCAAAGGCAGATGCATAATGACTGAGCCACCCAGGCACCCCTAAAATTATAATTTTTATGTTTACATTGACATGGCTTTTTAAAATTCATTTTTGAAATGCTAATCTTCTTCATGTTTCTACTTCAAATAAAAATGTACCTGACCTATAATTTTAAAGTTAAAAAACAAAGAAGAATGAATAGTATATTCATGCCTGCAATAATAATTTTGGTTTCCTTCCTGTATTTCTGTATGCATGTGTGTAAATTTAGATTTAGTGTTGACTCAGTAAGAAAGTATTTATCATGCCTCTTGAATAATAATAATATTATAATATTATTGGCCAAAATTTGGCCTTTTGGCCAGATCCTCTTGCTTGCTGGGATCAGTTTATCTTTTTTTTTCTTTTTCTCTTTTTTTTGAGATTTTATTTATTTATTTGACAGAGATAGCCAGAGAACACAAGCAGAGGGAATGGCAGAGGGAGAGGGAGAAGCAGGCTCCCCACTGAGCAGAGAACCTAACAGGGGGGTCAATCCTAGGCCCCTGGGATCATGACCTCAGATGAAAGCAGATGCTTAATCATCTGAGTCACCCAGGTGCCCCGGGATCAACTTTTAAGATTTTGAAAAATTGACACTGAACCTCCATTTTACATATAAGGGTGCAGGGGAAGTTCTAGAAACTTAAGGATATGTGCAGGCTTCAGTGAACATTAAGATCAAAACTTGTTGTTATTAGCCCATCCCTATCTGGGGAATCTTCAGAGACCATCTCTTCTAATAAATCTCCAGCATCCGACTTTGTTCCTGGATCCACTTTGTCTTTTTTTTTTTTAATTTTCTCCCCTCTGTAACTCTCCGGTTTCATTTACAATTTGACTTTGTACCCTGCCTAGGTTGTCTGGTCTTGCCCGGAGGCATATGGCAATGTGGCTTATCAGAGTAATTTGCAAAGATGAAACAGACCTCTCCCTTAAGCAGAATTCTGTCTCCAGGCATGGAACTTTTTGGTCCTCTCTGCTGCATTACAGTCCTGGAACTCTCTGTGCACGGCATACCTTAATTCTCATCACATCTAATGAAAAGATTTTTACCTGCATCTGAGCATATATTATTTTGCCACTATCCTTAAATATTCCAGACAATTAGTCTCTCCTCTAAAGATAGTAAACTGTTAACATTGGGTGACATGCTCATTATGTTTGCCTTGTTCTCCAAGATATTAGTAAATAATGTTAAATTGTAATTTTCAGAACGATAAAATCATGACTCTCATACAAACATAAAATGAATACATGTAAAAGATTTTCTCTAAATCATTAATTAATGAGGGAACTAGTGAGATATAAAGCCAACTCAAAAGAGAATTTTAGATGTATATCTCTCCTTAATGCACATAAAATCAGGACTGCCGAATATAGACTCGCATAGACACATGCACACATAACATTCAGGGGTACTGAAATTTGAAAGACTAGTTAGCATCATAGAGGGCAATAAAATATATTCCTTTTTCTCTACCAAACCAAATGCATTTAAATGGCTGCCAACAAGTCTCATTTTCATTGCTACAAGTTTTCTACAAGTTTAACTTCTATCTCTACAGATGTATAAAATAGTCTAGTTGATAGAAAGTTCATCCCAAAGAGTAACACCCTACAGAATCAGATAGTTTCAGAGAGTGTGCTGGACAGACACCCAGCCCTCCAGAGAAGGGACACCCACAGATCTCTGTTGCCCACTGTCAAGCCTTAGGCAATTTTCTTGGCAATTCACAGAAGATAAAGCTGTCATCTTTACCCTTTTTTTTCCATTTCACTGAATCCATCAATGTTGGTCATCTGATAGTTTTCACAGAGAATGATAAAATACCACGGCAGGATTGAGGTGGGGCAGCAACCTTTAATTACATCTCTGAGATTGTCACTTGTTACCATTTTGCGCCAAAGGCTACTATTCTACATGTACTATAAATGGATACATAGTGTGGATGTATGTATACTTCTAAGATGTGCCAGTATTTTACATATCGTTAAGGAATTTTTAAAAAAATCTTGCCAATTAAAGTAAGATGCTTTATCATTTAGACATTTAGACAAGATTTCTTATCATTTAGACATTTTTAACTATTAAATAATTTATAATTATTTTATAACTATTAAAATCACTAGACATAGGATTTTAGTATAATAGGAGAATACAGAAACATAGAAATGTATTAAAAAAATTAGTTGAGATATTGCTAAAACTTTGTCATATTCAGAATCTACTTATGAATCACTTTTTTTAAAGATTTTATTTATTTATTAGAGAGAGAATGAGAGAGAGAGAGAGAGAGAGAGAGAGAGCATGAGAGTGGGGAGGGTCAGAGGGAGAAGCAGACTCCCTGCTGAGTTGCGGAACTCGATTTTGGGACTCCAGGATCATGATCTGAGCACTCTGATTGTTCAGACTTCAGGAGAACCCATAAAGAAAGTAAAAGGCACTGTGCCATATTATTAAGGTAGAACTACCTTACTTTTTTGCTTCTACTTAGAGACAGTTCCTAAACACTTTGGATTCACCACCTTCTCAACCCCTTCCCTATTTCACTCCTATTTCCAAGAATTTTCATCTCAGCCATTGTAACCCATCCTGCAAGTTTTGATACTTTTGTTTTTGATGTTAATGTCTGTTTCATCGCAGTGTCCTGGCCAACAAAAATTTTATAATTCTCTATTTCACAGATGTTAAGATACAAAACAATGCGCCTTAGTATTATGAAATGTATTTATTTTCCCTTACAAACAACACTGAGCCTAGGTAAGGAAAACTTAATTACTGGTGAATACAATTGAGTGAAATTAGTTTTTCCCACTAACTCATAAGTCTGCCTAGCAGTAGGATCCTTGCCAGCACATTGGTACACCGTTTCCTGCTGCATATCATATAACTGAGAGTGATAAATTGTTCTATTCATTCAACAAATACTTATTAAGCACCTAATATTTATATAGATATAGATATAGTCAATAAAGACCATATATGTATTACATTTATTGTACTCTATTGGCCTTTGGTATAGGATTCATATGGAATAATGAAAAAAAATAGATGAGTTGTTATATAAAAGTAAGCAAATTGTATATTATGTGTTTTGGTTGTAAGTATACATGAATTTTTCTTAGGTATATTCTGCTTGTTTTATGTGTTCATATATGCTGATTATATATATTATTACTATGTATTATATGTTTTACCTATATATAACATGAAACACTGACTAGCTCAAACCACAAGTAAGCTGCTTAAGCCTCCTGGAGCCTTAGTTTCCTCTTTAGTGAGTGATATAGGTGTCCTCATGCCTCTTGGAATGATGAAACAATCTTTGAGGAGTGATCGGGGGGCCTCTAGCAAACTACAACCCATCAGCCAAATCTGGCATGTTGCCTCTTTTTGTATGACTTGCAAGCTAAAAAATGGTTTTTACACTTTTAAGTGGTTGAGGAAAAGAAGAATTTGTAAGGCATAAAAATTCTTTTAAATTCAAATTTCAGTGTCCACAATAAAATTGTATTAAAACATACAAAGTCTGAAACATTTACTATCTGGCCCTTTACAGAAAAAAAAAAAAAGTTTGTAGACCCCCATCTATAGCATCTGTGTGAATATAGCCCACATTAGCTTGAATGTGAAACCACTCATGATCATGCAGGAATTCCTAAGTTATGCAGTAGTTATCAATACACAAGGACATATATGCTTGTATGTTTCATTAACCTTGCCAACACAGGTGTATTCCCACAATGCCTTGCCCAGCTATAGGCACAGCATTTGCTGTCCACACCCCTCCCCAAACTGGGGAATTGGGAGGAAATGGCTCCCTCTGATGTTGATGTCAGCATCCATTAGAGGCAACCACAAACTGTGGCTTGGACCCCAAACTTTTCATACTTTGGTTGGTGAAAAGGTATACTCTGAAGCCTTGACTCTTTCATCCTTAGAGTAAAAATTTAACTTCCCTATAAACGCATTTTTTCCCACAATTTAAAAGGAGATTCCAGGGGTGCCTGGGTGGCTCAGTGGGTTAAGCTTCTGCCTTCGGCTCAGGCCATGATCCCAGGGTCCTGGGATCAAGCCCCCCATCGGGCTCCCTGTTCAGTGGCAAGCCTGCTTCTCCCTGTCTCACTACCCCTGCTTGTTTTCTCTCTCTCTCTGTCTCTGTCAAATAAATAAATAAAATCTTTAAAAAATTTAAAAATATAAGCAGATTCCAGGGCGCTTGGGTGGCTCAGTCATTTGAGGCTCTGACTCTCGATTACAGCTCAGGTCATGATCTGAGATCAGGGTCTCAGCCCCTAGAGGGCTCTGCACTCAGCACAGTGTCTGCTTGTCTCTCTTCTTCTGCTCCTTCCCCCCCAAAATAAATACAATCTTTAAAAAACTTAACATATGTTCAAAAAAAAAAAAAGAAAGAAAGAAAGGAGATTGCACCTATCTACCAATGAACTGATCTTTGCTTTCTCTGAGTATACTACAAGTGAGACCTTGGACTAATCATAACCATTTTTACAGAAAGACCATTAGGTGACAGAACTAACAAAAATGCAGGTCTAATCTGTAAAGTGAGTGGGGTGAATATTTAGGGATCATAATAATATGAATGTGTAAATATATTCATTTACACATTTTGTTGTAAAGACCAAAATATTGTCAGCCCAGATTTTAACATATAACCTTAAACTCAGGTAATGGTTGGAGTATATGCTTTCAAAGACCATAGAAGCTCATCTATTTGCATAAAATATCTTTAAGAAAAATAACAAATAGCCACAAAATAATATGTGATGTATATTGGATATTAGACTGTACAAAAGTTATATCTATTCTGATTTGGATTTCAAATATAAGTGCTACTCTTCTGTTTTAGAAGGAAACCCAATTTCTTTTTATTACTCGTTATACATCAGGTGCCTTCATTTCAGCACAGTATGTAAAGAGCAGGTGGTATAAGGAGTACTTTGAATGTTAATTATTTTTTTCATTTATTTCACTGTGAGGATTTACCTTTCAATGTGTTTTTATAATCAGGATGGAAACAATTAGGGAGCTTGCTGCTTGAGTGTTTCACTACATTTATTTTATGACATCTGCTGCAATGATTAAAAAAAAAGAAAAGGAAAAGGGAGGTAAGCATTTTAACAAAGTGAGGGGTTTGGGTTGATTGTATGCGATCTCTTTATTTCACTGTGAATCTTCAAAGGAAATGTCGTGATGAATCAGCCATGTTTCTAACCAGTAAATACCATCTCATTGTTAGAGATTGCATTTTTGACATGGAAGCATGTCTGTTCATGTTTCAGAGATGTCATAGTTTATTAGTCGTGGATTTTAATTGAAAACAATAGAAAAAAGCTACAGAGAGATAGAAATGAAAGGGGGAAAAAAGTAGATATTTATTTTTAAAGACATATTTCAAAGGAGAATGTTCTTTTTCCATGCATCATATTCAATTTATTCTTCAAATATACATAAGATATTTACTTCACCTGTCCTTCATTTTCATATACTTTGGAGCATAATTCATAAGATAATAATATTCAGTATCAAGAGAGGTATGGCTCATGATGTGGTAAGATTTGGCCACATATTTCAACATAAAGGAATGCTTTTCAAAATTAATATACTCATTTCATAGCGTGTTACATTACTCTTGTTTTCCCATTAGCAAAATATTATAGACAATCCAAAATATAGCCATCATAAAATAAAACTTATATAAAATCTAGTAATTATATATAATGAAATAAGATAAGCAATAGAGAAGATAAATATAGACACAACGTGTGTGGGCGTGTTTGAGAGAGACAGGCAGAGAGAGACAGAGACAGAGAGAGTCACAGGGAGTGAGACAGAAACAGAGAGAGTGGAGAGAGCACATGCCTGAGAACTCTGTGGGTAGTTTTGAAGATGGATGAAGGAGAGCATGGGACAAGGAACACAAGCAGCCTCTAAAACCTAAAATATGTAAGGAAATGGATTCTTCCCTAGAGCATCCAGAAGAAAGGTAATTCTGCCAACACCTTGGTTTTAGCCCCGCAAGGCCCATTTCAGACTTCTGGCCTCGGGAACTGCAAGAAAATAAATTTGTGTTATGTTAAGAAACTAAGCCTATGGTAATTTGTTACAACAGCAATAGGAAAAGAATACATTACCTCTCAACATGGTCTCTTCAAACCATGTTGAAAATTCAGGCTTGTCTTAATAGGTCCCCAGAGAAAGGAGAGACTCCAATATCTTTCCATGTTCCAGTTGGGAATTACCGTGAAGTTCTCCCTGCTTCTATAATCTATGCTAAATTAGGCAGCATTTTTATTATCACGACCCATCCCTTTTTAATGTCAGTCTCCGTGGGTTGCACAACGGAGATTTAATTCAGGTAAATCTAATTACCATGGCCACAGTAAGTGGAAATGGAATAGTTATGCATCTCCAGGAGATTAGAAGAAAAGGGTTCCGAGGCATTAGGGAAATGAAGAACAGGAGAAGGGAAAGAGAAGGAAAGGCAGAGAGAAGGAAGAAGGATGGAAGGTTGAGGAAAAGCTGGTTTCTGTTTTCCAGTCTGGGGGAAGTAACAAAGTAAATATCCAGCCACTACTTTTTGGAAATGGAGGAGAAATATAATTCATGCCCAGCAAACTTTCCCCTCTGGTTGTCTCTGCCTGCCTAATACAAAATGGGAAGAGAGAACTTTCTGACCTTCACAGTCTTCTAATAATTAAAGACCAACTGGACCACAAACATGGTTGGTATTTTATTCTAGCACAGGTGCTCTCAAATTTAGGTGGATTTAGGCATTAGCGCATTTGTGATTTCTGGACCCTGTCCCCAGAGATTCTGGTAAGGTAGAACTCGGTGGGCTTGGGGTTCCACACTATCAGGCTCTGAAGAGATGGTGATGCTGCCGGTCTGTGGACCATCCTTTGAACGGCAACACTCATCTAGGAGTCAGCATCCATATTTAGACCATTCTTTTTGAAAATCCCTTTGACCGTTCCCTCTGCCTTAATTTCATTGGAGGGTAGAATGGCTAAACATGGCAAAAATGACAGATCTGTAAATACTTGGATAGATGATAGAGATCATGCTACTTTTCAGTAGATCCAAATCACCTGGATGCCTCAGTTAAAAGACAGCATGCTGGGCTATAGATCTCAAGTTCCTGATTCAGTAGGTTTGGGGCCAGAGGGCAGGTGAGAGCTTGCATGTTTTAAGTTCCCAGGTGAGGCTGATGCTGCTGGCCCCTGCCATACACTTAAAGAACCACTGGCAAAGCCCTTATTTTTTTTTTTTTTAATATTTTATTTATTTATTTGGCAGACAGAGATCACAAGTAGGGAGAGGCAGGCAGAGAGAGAGAGGAGGAAGCAGGCTCACCGATGAGCAGAAAGCCCGATGCGGGGCTCGATCCCAGGACCCTGGGATCATGACCCGAGCCGAAGGCAGAGGATTAACCCACTGAGCCACCCAGGCGCCCCTGGCAAAGCCCTTATTATCTACACCAGCTGACCCCCATCAAGCACCAAGGGAGGAGATGGTCTTTTAGCATCACCGTGGACAACCAGGGATGCCGGGCATTAGGGTACCTGTGGTAAGAATGGGAACCTCTTCCCAAGTTGAACCCTGTTATGCCCCAATAACGGGTCCATGATTAAAGGAGCGAGACTGATACAAAGCGAAGGTCAAGCAAAGCTTTATTTCACACCAAGCATCAAGAATCTAACCAAACGTTCGGGGCCGCACCTCTTGCAAGAGAGGGCGACCCTTCCCTGTTTCACAGTCTAGCTTTTAAGGGCAAAGGGCATGCGGTTGGACCTGGCCACGCACAGGTGACCAATGAGATTGTAACACACACAGGAAACTCCACAGTGATGCTAGGTGACCAACTGAATTACAGTTTACCCTAGTAGACATTTGGACCAGCCTATTATACCTTGACTAGGATTGGCGCCAAAAGGGTTCCCAAAGGGTGGGGGCCATACTCCTTGGTAGCTAGGGAGACAGTATGCAACCCCCTACTGATCGGATGTCTCCACCTGGCCCGACCCACCTTTGTATCTGGGCTTTGTTACCTAGAGCTGGTTTCCGGGACTTGTTTTTAAGTGAATCCCCTGGGGGAAGGGGAGCAGGGACAGTTTAAGGGTTAAACAACAAGGTTTTTGTTTAACCTCAATGAAAGCCTCTTGCTAAAATATAAAAATATAAAATAGGTCCTTACAAACCCCAGCATGCCTGAGATCAGCGACTGCTCCTCCTCCTAAGCCTCTCTCCCCACGTGTACCTTCCTATGGGCAGTGGTGCCCTGAGTCCCTCCCACAGGGGCGGGGCTAGGAGGCAATGTAGAGGAGGGGCCACAGAGGCTGGGCACCTTAAGTTAGGAAGATGCAGAAGACATCCAGAAACAGACCCGGGCCACTCCCAAGAGAATCCCGAGAATGCCTTTGCGTTGTGTACCTGAAAAACGTGTTTCCTGGTTTGGATGAGAAGAAAAGAACTCAGGAAACAAACGTCTTAGTGGTCTCACCCATCCTTCGACACAGAGGCAAGACAGAGTAACGTGAGAGCAAGTGGCATTCCCTCCCCAAGGGCTGAAGACAGCAACAGGATTTGGGACCTAACTGCTGCGCACCTTACAGGAGCTACCCCACACAAAGTAAAAATAAACGCTGGCTGAGCCGCCCCCGATCTGATTTTGTCTATCCGTTTGTCTTCCAAAAGCTAACATTTTCTCAGCTGAATTTGAGGGGATTGGTTATTAAAAAAAAAAAAAAAAAAAAAGGAGAAACTGAACAGGGCTTCTAGAGCGAGGCACATAAGCTGTTTGCCATATTGAATCAACACCTGGGGCATTGATTTGAAAGCCAAACGCAGGCTGTTCATCTGGATTGCCAAGTATAACAGAAACAACTGTCCTTGGCTGAGGCCGTCAGAAAGAACAGGCTAGCCAGGGCTCCATCTGAAGCTTCCTTCAAGGACCACAGATAACCCGAAAAGATGTCCAGAGCTTGCTCTGAAACCTAATTCCAGGTGAGGTGCCTAGCTTTCTCTCTTGCCCATCAACTACCTATGATTTCTAATTAGAAAGAATTCTCGAAAGCAAGCTGACCCGATTCCATTTGCTCCCTTAAAAACGTGTCCTGGTTTTGGTGTCAATGTTTGGCTTCGCTGACTTGCTAAGCACTGCTGTTGCTTAGTCCTTTAAGCTTGCTGGGCCTGCCCTTCCCGACATTCCAAGCAGTAATAGTCTCATTGACCCAGTAATTAAAGAAATCCTGTACCTTTCCACTCTGGCTAGCTGCCCTCCCTCTTCTCCCCCATTGTTCTTTTAGTACCACCACCAGCAGATGGTTAGAGATTTTTCACCCTTTCAAAAGCTTTATATTTTTCCCATCTCATCAAGCATATCTCAGCCAAATGTAATTAGCTTAAGGCTTTTGAGCCCTCACGGGAGATCAGTAAAAAAAAAAACCCTAGCAATTTCAATAAAGAGCTTGAAAAGAGGATCCTGGAAGGCCACGCCAAACCACAGGAGAGCTGCTATTATTTAGAAGCATAGATCTCTCTTCCTCCCCGTCCCCCCTTTTGGCATTTTAAAGTCTCAGAATATTCATGAGGCCTCCAGGGCTTTGGAGCTCTGTTTTGGACCATTATTGGGTAGGTGGGATATTTAAGGTCTCTTCAGCAAGGTCAGTGTTTGGTTCTCTTTAATTGATTTCAATCAAGGAGCGTTTTTTTGGGTAACCCTGAGTTACTCCCAAATGGCAAACAGTTTGTTTGCTAAATCTCTTAGCCTTTTCATTCTCTTTTTTTTTTCTTTTTCTTTTCTTTTCTTTTTTTATCCTCTGATTGTTGGAAACGGGCTGGTAAGCCTTCTTTGTAGTTCCAAGCATTTGATATGAAGGCTAAATTAATTAACCACAATACGGATTTGCACCCTGCCTCTGAGTGGTGGTGAATCCCCTTTCTTTCTGAATAGCCACATGGATGTACTACAGAGCTGATCCTGCAGCCAGAGCCCTTTTTCCCCCCACACTTAGGAGAAAGCAAGTTTTGGAGACCAAATTAAGCTCTATCTTTATTGAAATGGAGTGAAGTAGCGCTTAAGTGTGTGAAGCACAGATTGTTGGTGGGATGTTAGGAGAGGGGCACAGGCTCACCCTTGAATTGTGTGATGTGTATTTTCCCCAAACACGCAAGTGGGAGGCTCCAAGCCTCAGGTGTTGGGTAGTAGGATGATTAAGTATGTTCTCATGTCAGTTTCTCCTTACCCAGATTTGGGTAAAAGGGGAATCATTCTTTGTAAATCCACTACCAGCTTTTTCAGATAAAGGGAGTTCATGCCAACACTTGATTAAAATGACTTTTTTGGGGGGAGGGAGTCTCAAGTGAGTTAATCATTTTCTTTCTGAATAGTGATGCACAGATATGGATCAGTGCCTATGATGAAGATGGTTATATATATGCCACACTAGACGACAGTAGAAGCACAATTTAGGGGACAATTCCTTTTAAAACGTGCGAAGTGTGTTCTGAGCAGTGTTCCGGCCAAGGCCTAGACTTGCAAAGCGGTCCCCAAACTTAAGAATTAACCTTGTTATGTCCCAAATACAAAATAATGTTGGAGGTTCAGATTGACTTAAAAAAGTTGTAAGCTGGGTAGAAGTTTTCTGTAGGTAGGACAAATAAGAACTCGGTCTTTTGTAGATGCTTTTCATAAACGTTAGTTTTGCATAGAAGAATGAACAATTAATTACAGGACAGCTGCACTATCATTACTCAGAACAGAGCAGGCCCAAAGAAATTAGACTCCCTCCGGCAGGGGGACAATTCTGGATCACGAAACTAGTCGTACCCATGCAAAATGAGTAAGACAAAAAGAAAAGGAAAGGAAATTGTTCACAAGACCTTCACTTAATAACAAGAGAGACAGAGGCACAAGGACTCGTAGCAAACTTGATGTCCAGAAAATGTGCAGAAATACTCTACAGAGTTCCCTCTACAGCAGTTTTGCCATTAGCCAGCGTGCCATGGGCAGGATATCTCTGGTTCATTCCATTTTCCAAATCAACTGATGCTTAACCAGAAAACTCTTGGGGCCAGTTATCACTATTTCCGAAATTTCCAAAATGATGACATCCATTTGCCTCCACTTTGAAGTTCTTGAAGTTAAGGAATTAATGTACCTGAGCAGGGTCACTATGTAGCTGGTGGAGGCAGACCTGACATCTGTTGTCCAAATTGTAGCCCAGTATTTTTGTCTAACCCTGCTCTTCCTCTCATGAGCTATTGTAAGGGCTTGATCTTCACAGATGAAGATACTCTAGGAGGTGTCTACAGCATTTCAACTTAGCTCCTTTCTGAAATGGTAAAATCTCCCTACTGTGAATCTTGGGTTGGAAATGAATCCTAAAGGTCATGCAGTCTGGCTTCCAGCTGTGATGTGCAAAAGCATTATTCCTTCCCGGCAGATGCTGTAGCCTCTGCTACAAAACATACGTGATGGGGAGCTCACTAACTTGCATGGCAGTTCCTTCATCTGCGGGTGATTCTGAGTGTTGAAAAATGAACTTGACTTCACTATAGCTTCCACTTTTCCATGCCCGTTCTTCCCTGAAATGAGCCCAGCACATATAGCAAGAGCCCGTCGAGTAGCTGAAGGTCATTTGCAGAGCCACCTTTGGTGTCTTCTTGTTAGTTCCTTAAATCATCCCTTACTTAGTCCAAATACCCTTCATATCACAAGTTTTTCTTTCTTTTTTTTTTTTTTTTTTAAGATTTCACTTATTTACTTGTGAGGGAGAGAGTGCAAACGGGGAGCGGCAGGCAGAGGGAGAAGCAGACTTCTCTCTGAGCAAGGAGCCCGATGCAGGACTGGATCCCAAGACCCTAGAAGATCATGGGACCCTAAGCCAGAGGCAGACGCTTAACTGACTGAGCCACCCAGGCACCCCCATATCGCAGGGTTTGGAAACCCTCATGTTGGCTGCATAGCTCTAAGCAAGTTAAATTAGCCAGTTTTGCTCTCAAAACCTGGATACAGAATTGCACACAATGATCCAGACCTTCATTTGTCAAATTAAAGGCTAAAAGGAATTGCTTCAAGCCCTGGCAAGTCTGTGTCTGAACATCTCCCTGCGTGAGATGATAAAGGATGTGAGGAGTGCAACCAGCAGTCAGTGTGCAGAAGCTTGTAGACTCCCCAAGCTTGCAAGCAGGCTCTTCTCTAATGATCCACGGTCCAGCGATTTACCCTGGACTTGCTTTCCCCATCTGTAAATGGGGATAAGGGTAGAGGATTTTTATAAAGATCCTATGATTTAATATGTGTTAAGTTCTAGCAACTGTGCCAGGAGCATAGTTTACTATGTTCTAGTTATTGTTACTGTTGTAGTTATTGTTGCTGTTCTAGGCAGAAGCCCCTACTCCAAGCTAAAGAAAATCCTCACATTTCTATGATGAACAGAGAGAGACCTAAGAACTATAGGAACACTGGATCAAATGTTACCTCTGCCCTATAATTACTGGGCTAATCTACTGCCTTCGTCTCTACAAGCACGACGTGGGACCACGAGGGCGCCCTGAGAGACATCAAGCCACTTTCATCCTCCAAATGTGCCCGGGCCAGCAGTCCAGTAATTTTCCCTTAGCTGCCAATGTCTTTGATAGTCAGAGACCTCATTAAAGGGATGCAGCTGGTCAAGAAAAGCACCCTGAAGCCATTGGCTTCTGGCAGATGTGCTGTGTCATGAGAGTGCATCTGTCACAGCGGGTTCTGTCCCCATGCAGAAATGACGGGGCCAATGCAAACAGCTCCTGAACCCGGCCAGGATGGGCCCGCAGACCTAAGGAATAAAACATTCATGGAGGTGGATCTGTGCATTCCCACAGACATTATTTTTAGGCACTCGGGCACAAAGCAGAAATGCCTCAACATATATAACCAGACTGCCACACTCACGGTTGACATTTGTACAGAAATGGCCAAACAGGGACCCGGGAGCCTGGAAACCGCTATCCCTCGGCTTGGAGATTTAAAGTTGTAGGATTTACCATTAATGCCATTCCCTCACTCATGTTTCTTGTGATGGGGTTTTATATTGACTGGAACTTCTTTCAGCTACTGCTGTTGGATTCAAGCGTATCACAAAGCAGGAGACAGGAACAATGCTCCCCACCTTGCTCCGTTTCATTTCCTCCGGGCCCATCCCATAAAGAAACTCAAAATCCCCAAAGGAGCCACACTCTCAAAGAAAAGTAAATTGAGGACAAACACAAATTTGAATTCTGGCAAATCAGTAACTGTAAGGAATTACTGTAAGAGACAGTAGTCGCTCCCTTTAATCCTTCTAGGTCATTCCTGGTGGGTTCAGTCTCAGACTATGACGGCAGAGGTCCAGTTTTTCTGTCTACTGTGCTTGATTTTTAATGCCAGGGCTGAGGTTCTTTCCTTTGTATAAGCTACGTTATCAATGGTGTCTTAATTATTCTTGGGGTTGTTAATGATATGAAAACCTCACCTTACCAAATGCCAAGAGAGAGAGAGAACCCGATGGACTTGTGATGTGCCTCCTGGCGCATTTGGGTCACCCAGGCAGCACCACACAGCCTCACTGCAGAAAGATGACCTTCAAAGGCCCTCCTCTGCAGGGCTCCCACAGGACCAACATCTTGTGACATTTTGTGCTGGGTACAGAATCCCACAGGCACTCACCTCTTATCTCCGCATACGCCAGTGATCACAGCCACAAAGACCAGGGGACAGAATATAAAAGAATACTGCTTTGTCTTCTTACCATTTTATCTTATTTTCCCTCTAGAATTCATATTTTGCACCAACCATATTGTAACAATAAAGGCAGTTCTAGAGAATGGGAAAAAATAGCACTATGATATTCAGCCTTATTATATCAAACTGCTTTGGGCTTTACCCTCTTTAAAGTATGCTCATGTATTCAGCTACAAGGAGGTTTCTGAAAGTCCTCATAAGCAGTTCATTTCCTTATCTCCCACGTGTGCTGCTCCTGGGTCATGGGCCTTGGGTTTTTAAGAACTTAGGGTATGAGAACCATGTTGGGAGAGGCAGCATCTCCTCCATCCCTTGTGGGGGGTAGACTAGAAGCCCCTGGCTATCAGTTTCCCCGAGTTGCCTTTTGGGCCCTGTGAATCCAGATTCCTTATGATTTGGGTTCTGGCAAATCAGTAACTGGGATAAAAGCAGCTGGAAGAGGCAACATCGACTTGGGAAACCCAGAGACACGGACTGTACCATCTCTACACACAATTTTATATTGGTCTCATCAAAACCACAACCTTTCTCCTCAAATATCATTCTCTTTTCAAAATGAAGCCAGTCCTTTTCAGATGGCATAAGCACATCTCAGATGCTCCACAAGCATGAGGAAAAGCTTCCCCAACCAAACTAGACCCATTAAGCTTGGGACTTTGCGTATCTTAACCCTAAGTGGGAACAAGATGGTTTGGGTCACTGGTGCCAGGACTTTGTTGGTGGGTCAGAAGTGTTTGGTGTCATGGGAAGCACTGTGAACTGGGAATCTGATGAAACACGTCCTCATCCAGATTCTGGCAGTCTGGTCCCTACTGAACAACGGGGTACGAAACCGAATTCTGAGGATAGAACTCCGGCTTATTGACCGACAGGATGAAACGGTACCAGCTGTTTGTGAGGCCAAAACAATAACCACTGTCCTAGAATGAGCCAGTTAACCTTTGGCTGAAACTGGTTTCTGTCTGATGTCTCTGAAGTCGATGTAAAATCCTAATTGTCCAAACTTTGAACCGTAGGTTGAAATACCAGCAGATTCTAGTGGTTCCAACTGGTGCAAATTCTTCTCGGGTGCAGAGTGTGAGTCTAGGTCTTCCTAGGAGCCTAAGATGGGATTTATTTGAGAGATATAAGATTTTTTTTTTTTTTTTTTTGACAGAGAGAGATAGATCACAGGTTGGCAGAGAGGCAGGCAGGGATAGAGAGGGAAGAAGGCTCCCTGCTGAGCAGAGAGCCCGATGTGGGGCTCTATCCCAGGACCTCGAGATCATGACCTGAGCCGAAGGCAGAGGCTTAACCTACTGAGCCATCCAGGCGCAGCAGAGAGATACAAGGTATTTCTTAAGGGAAATGCCTATGTGAGGGAAAAGGAGGAGGGAACTGGTGAAGGCTGGGAAGTGTCACCCCCCAGGAGAAGGAGACAGGGAAAGAAGGTTAAGAGGTGTGCACTGTTGGAAAGATTTGGCAAAGCACCTGGGAGTCTTTCAGGCAAATTTAGCCAAGAACAGACCTGCCTTAGTTCCCCTAAGTCACTACTGGGAGCATCCTGAGGGAACAGGCCTCAGAACAAATGCAATGATGGGTTCCAGAGCCCAGCAGCTGGGGCGCTCAGTCAGTTGATTGCACTGTCTGTAATTGGGGGTCTGTGAGGCACATTCTCATGGTTCCACAGAGAGTCCCGGAAGCTCAGATAAGCATCCAATAAATTACTCTTCTTTTTTAAGCACACAGTGTGGGTGTGCAGCTAATTCTCAAAAACAGGCCCATTCATCTGCTTAAATTGATCATGAAATAAACGAACCAACATTTAGACATAAAAAATAAGTGGAATTTCTTTCAAAGCATGTGACCGTGGTTACATCTGAAAATATGCTAAGGACTCCCCGTCCTCCCCTACTCTGAACGTGCACGTGACTAGGAGAGCAAGACCAGGGCTTTTCAGAGAATTCCTCTACTGAGGCCAAGTTTACCCTGCAGGATGTGAAGGACCAAAGGTCAGATTTCTGTAGTAGCACTTCAATAGTTGCACCCCCTTCTTTCCTCCCCTTCCTCACGCACCATGTAGAATGTGGGGAGCTTTCTTCTAGAACAAGAAGTGTCAATGTTTGTCTCTGGGTTTTCTTAAAACTTTCTCTACCACCTCTGTTGAACTCCAAAATATGGGCATGCCTGTTACACAGGTCAACCACAAGCCTGGTCTTCAGATAGATGGGATCTAAAAATTCCAGCTCTTTACTTTTTGGCTGGATGACCGTAAGCAGGTTTTCTAACTTTTGCAAGTCCTAGTTCCTCATCTATAAAATGGATATCAGATGTTTACTGCTATTAGAAGCATTTGAGAATCTCAATAAAGATTCTCAATAAATGACACCTTGTTATGCTAGAGAAGATGGCATTAGCAGCCTAATCCATGCCCCCTGGATGGGAAGACACGTTGTCATAAACCCACAAGGAGAAGTCCTGTATGAGTTTGCAGATAACTAGGTCATATTTTCACATATCCATCATTTGCAAAGTAACAAGCCTTCTGTTCACACACAAGAGTCTGTGTGCTGGGGGGAACCCTGATCACCATCTGGGTTCAACGGAAGCCAAGAAAAATAACAGAATAGCAGATTAAATATCCCTGAGCTAAGTCCCTTTTCCATCCCTGGCCATTTTCCCTAGCCTAAACATCTGCTGTAATGTCCAATACACTTGACCCTTTGGCCAAGCAAGAACCCTGTCCTCTCCTTCCAGCATAACCATGGTCACCATTTAGTTTCTTGACTTGTGCACCTGTGTGTGTTAGGGTTAGAGAGCTCTGTAATCCATTAGATCTAATCCTATATCCTCATCCTCTGCTTATAGAAAGACAGAGAGGCAGAAGAGGCAGGAAAGGAGGACTATATCCCAGTGCCATGATGTCTTTGCTGCTAGGCATCACAGTTTCCTACTTTTTAGTACAGTGGCAGTATTTCTTCAATCTTGCAAAGGGGACTGGCTTTTTGGTTATTGTTTTGTTTTATTTCTTACTTTATATCTCTACGTTATCAGGTCTTGAAGATTAAGAAGGGAGAAATCTGGTCCTATGTGTCTATTCAACTGTTTTGTCACAAAGTTCCTTACTGATGATTTAACCATTCAAATTAAGCTACCAATTTAGATGCAATTGAAATACCACAAGTTAAGAATACATCAAGTGGAAACACTACAACACTCTTTCTTGAACTAAAATTCTGAGTTTAATATCAGTGGTGGATTTTTCTATTTTTGGCATCCATGTAGAAAGTAAAATAGTGGTAACCTGGGGAATTGGAGGATACTACACATCCAATTGCTTATTACTGAACTAACCCAGTCTTAATTCAACTAACTCAGTCTGACGTATGTTACAGCTCTGTTCATCCATTTAAAGCAAAAAAAAAAAAAAAAAAAAAAAAGCTGTACATTGAATGAGTTCATTTAGAGAATTTTCCTGGATGGAAAATAGACTTTAAATGTTTGTTTTTCCATACAAATTTTATAATTGGTTTGTCTTGTTCTACAGTGGGTACTTTTATTAGAAGTAAGCTAAATCTTGGCCACCTTACAAGGCATCTTTGTCACCAGAGTAGGTGGTCTTATGAATCCTCCATAACACTTAAAATTTTGATTTATATGCACTTTTAGTTTTCTTTTTATTTCTTTTTAATTATATTTTATTGTTATTATTCCTGTTATATAGTTTTTATATTAATTTAGTCACACTAATACATTTGAGGGCAAACTACATTTGGCTATTTGATTATACTGTTGCATTTTTGGTTACTCGGTACTACTTTTATATTTTCTTTAAAGAACTGTATCTTTTGTCCATATTTCTAGAAGACTATTCTCTTTTTCTTACTAATTTATAAGAGTCCTTTATATATTATGACTTTTTTTTTTCATCTTAAGTTTAGCAGTGGCAGAAAACTTAGAGATTATTTTATTTTACCATTTGTTATATAAATTAAGAAAGTGAGGTCGGACAACTTTCCATTCTCATATGGAGAGTTCGTGAACAATCAGAACTGAAAAATAGGTCTCTTGGATCCTTATTTAGAAGTTTTCTTCTCAAACACTAGCCTACTTGCCTCCATCTTCCTCCTTTTCCTCTTAAGTTGAGCATTGTTGGGTTACTTGATCTGATTCAAAGTAACAATAAGTTGGTCCCTACCTCAATAAATTAATCACCAATAACTGCTGACTCCCAAATCTTACCTTAGTTCCTGATATTTCCCCTGAACTCAGGATTCCTCTAATAAACATTTCTACTTGGATTTCTCATGGACGACTCCAACTCAACCTTTCCAAAAGTGAGCTTTTAATATCTGCTCCCCATCTGCAATTCTTACAGTCTTTCTCATCTGAGCAAATGGCACTTGTTCCTGGTGGTCAAATCCAAAATTTTTGTTATCTTTGACTCTTTATCCTCAAATTCTGGCCCAATTCATCACCAAATCCTGTGTTTTCAAAATATACCTGGATATGGTCACATCGCTCCTCTCCTCCACCTCCTCCCTAGTCAAATCTCCCTCTGCATCAGTTACCCATAACCTACTTGGTTACCTGTCTTCATCTTTAGCTCCTTGCAGTTTATTGTCTTACCACAGGTGAAGTGATACTTTTATGAAATAAGAGCATAATCTCCAACTTCTCCTCAAAATCCCCCAATGACATCCAGTAGGACCCAGCATCCATATAGTGACCCACATAATCTTGACCCACTGTATTCCCAGCCTGTCCTGTGTTTTTTCTCTGCTCCCAGTTTCTCTTTATTCACTTATGTCATTGTTTTTCTTGAAATGTTTTAAGAATACTCTTGCCTCAAGGCCTTTGCACTTAATACTCCTTTACCTGAAATGTTCACTCCCCTCCCCGCATACATTCAAATATAACACCATGACTACAAGAACTTTTCTGCTTTCTAACTGCTAATTCTTCAATGACTAGAAAAGTGTCTGACACTAGGCTGGTGCACAATTTATGATTGCTGAATGACTGAATGAACTATACTCATCAACAATCTTTTTTTGTGTGTGTGTGGTGTTATAAAGAATACACTGTGGCATCCTGTGGCCTTTGCAAAGCAAAAATAAAACTGCTTAGGAACTGAATACTTGCATTAAAATAAAATCCAAACTGTTTGCCCCTGTCAATCTCACCAACAGCATCTCTTTCCTTTACCTCCCTCCCTCACTACTCTCCAGCCACACTGGCTTCCTCTCTGCTCCTTGAACAGGCCAAGTGTATCTGAGACTCTGAGTCATTTTTCTGGATGTGCCTCTTTCAGGGAAACACCTGTTCCTGCATCTCTGCATGGCTGATTTCTCACTTAGGTCTCATTTTGAAATTCCTCTCTTAATGAGACCTTCTCCCATCATTCAAACTAAGTAACTCCCTTTCACTGTGTCTCTATCTCACCACACTCTTTTATTTTCCTCAAACACATATCCAGAAAGCAAAGACCTTACCTGTCATTTTCACCACTCTATTGCCAGAGGTTCACATTAAATGACACATAGAGGACACACACAAAGTATTTGGAGGATGGATAAATGTCCTTAGTCTAGCTTCTCTAGATCATATGGTCTGTGCCTAGCCACAAGGTGCCAAAATGATATATCCATGAGTCTGTCTCCCACAAAGGCTATTTGGGACAGGTGCAATGTCTAATTCATAGTCACTTCCCTGCCATTTCCCTCCCATAGTTTGCCAAACTAACACAAGGCAGCAAAAGACCATACAGTCTCTTCACCAAGTTCATTTCACTGGAGAATATGAACATTCATTTGAGAATAGAGAATATGAATTTCAGAGAGTAAAATATGAAAAAGTGAATATTATTAGATGGCCAGGGGAAGCCATATAAGGAAGGGTACACAAAAGACTTAAGACATCAAAAATTAAGTGCCTGGAATTAGCTCTCAGAGGAGAAGAAAAACAACAGTGAGATCATCAATTCAGGTACTCATTTCAGAGCAATGTCAAGCTTCTGGTGCTATAAATTTGCATGGTCTTTTTTTTTTTTTTTTCTAGGCTAAAAAATAATGTTATTGATGTGCTACATTTAATGGTTCCTGTGGATAAGTCATCTTTTTTGATTACCCAAGCATACTTCCTACAGTGGCTGTTCTAAACTTTCTCCATTCTACCCCTCCTCATCCTCCCCTTCCTCTCATCCCTCTTCCTGTCTTTCTCCTCCTCCCTTTCTTCTTCATTTCTTCTTCTCCTTCTTTTCCTTCCTCTTCTCCTTCTCCTTGTCTCCAAGCCCTTTCTCCTCACAGATGGTCCTATCTCCCACTTTGCTGAAAAAAATAAAGCAGAAATCCCCTAACCTTTTATCTTCTCCATCAAAACCATCTTTGATCCAGACACATTCCCCCCATCATTCTCTTCTGTCTTGACATGATAGGTACTTTTCCCCTTTCCAAAAATTAACCTTAACATTGCATCTGAATTCCTTTATCTTTTCTGTCAAACAATACTTTGTCTCTTCAATTATTTCCAATTTCCCAGCATCATGCATATATTTCTACCTGTTCCTCCCCTTTGGCCTTCAACCATATACAGGTCTTCCCTGTCTTGGAAAACCAACCACCACCACCACCCCCCCAGGTTGCTATATTTTCCTCCATGGCTAAACTCCTATATGCATGACATCTCCATGACTATCTCTGTTCTTTCACAGCATAGTCCCTCTGTTATCAAAGAGTTCTACTCATGCTTCAGGTCTCAGCTCTGGTAACACTGGACTACAAATATGGATACCAGACATGGCTTTCCACATTTCACATTCAGTGACCTCCTCCCAGTGTTGACTGTGCCTGGCTGATATGCAACATTCATCCCATGACTTATCCTTGTCTTTCAAGCATGAAGTGGGCACACCTACTTTTCCTCTAATTTAATCTCCAAATTATTCTATTTCTTAACTGTGGACAGCATCCTAAGGTCTTTATTCCTTTTTATTTAAAAAGTTTTTCTTGGAGACTTTGTCCACTTTTATGGCTTATTTAAAACCATAAATCCTTTTCTAAAATTGCTGAGCACATTCCAAGGACCAGGTAATGTTTGGGCATCATTAATCAAATATTTGAATGATAGAAATAGGACCCTGGACTAATTGGATAATCATTGAGTTAAACATAATTATGTTTTTTATAGAAATGTAAATAAATGTAAATAAAATGTAAATAAAACAAAAAAATTATAGCGCTATAAAGAGAACTAAAATTCAAAAGTAATTTCAAAAGAACAAGCTTACTTAGAATAATAGGTTACAAAATAGTATGATACATATTTTATAAATTGTAGTAATTGTTGTAACTAGTCGCAATTTCATCTGAGTAGCCATGCTGGTGGAAGTGATTGATGTCTAAACTGAGTAAAATTAACTACCCTGAGTGGGGGTGAACCAGTGTTGCAGGCAGAAGGAGCAGCATGTACAACGGACTGTGGGAGAAGACAAAATGGCGCACACCTCCATCTACTTACAGTCAGTGGGCATTTGTGTGTCTACTGACACATCATCAAGATGACAATTATTTTTTGGAATATCTTATTTCATGTGAAGCTTCAGATAGGATTTTAAGTAGAATTCCTGACTGCCTACTGCCCATGGTCTAGTGCAGGAAAGGTCAAATGAGTGATCATAGTAAGTCTACTGTGAAAGGGAAGAACAAGTCCTAGGCTGAGGTGGACAAGATGAGGGATGTAAGCTAAGCCTTGAAACAACACTTGCACTCTGTCCAGTTATAAAACTGGTCACTGTGACAGACACAGCACTGGCAATCACACACATTGTAATTTTTTCTCACATGTGCCCTAGATAAGTGCCTCTTATATTAATTTGAGTAGGCTGACTACAGAGACAACCTCATAATCTCAATGACTTACCATGAGAAAAGTGTATTTCTTACCCACCTCACACTCCAAAGCTGTTCCAAGGAGGGAAAATACTGGTCCACACGATCATTCAGAAACCCCAGATAAAGCTGTCCTATACATTTTGTAATGGGCCTCAGTATCCAACTGTGATTCCTGGCCCAGCGTCATTACCATCACCTGGCAACTTCCTTAAAAATGCAAATCCTTGGGCGCTACCACAGACTGGCTTAATCAGAGGCTCTGACTTTAGGATCCAGAAATAGGCTCTTTACAAGCTATCCAGGTGGTCCTCAAGTTTGAGTACTGCTGCCAAGGCCCAGTGGATGAGGGTGTGGAGGACCACACAGGAGGGTATTTAGGTGCCAGTCCCAGAAGTAGCACACACTGCTTCAGCCCACAATCCATTGGCTGCTACTGAGTCATGAAGCCCAGCCTACTATTTAAGAAGCTGGGATGGTATGTATGGTTCAGCTCTGTGCTCAGAAGAAAAGTACTCCCCTCCTTACTGTTCTCACTTCTGGTTTTTCCCACCCCACCCCCCTTAAATTCATGTTCTGCTCAGTAGTCAGACTAAACTTCCTAAAAGGGCAATCTGTTATGCCACCCCCTGACAAAACCTCCATGGGTCTCATAGCCTTCTGAATGGCTTAGGTCTCCAAGGACTGGTTCTTATTGTCTCTCTGGTCACCTCCCTTGAATTCTAAACATCGGCCATCTTGAACTACAGCAATAACAACTAGCTGATCCTTTCACTCGCCACGTGCCCTCTTCTCTGAACGTTTGTGCCTCCAACTCTTCCCATGCTCCTATCCTCCTGGCCACTCCCATTCAACCTTTAGGGCTCAGCTGGGATGTGACTTAGTCCAGAAATAACTCCCTGAAACCACTTCCTAACTCTCCTTCGAGACCGGGTAAGATGTCTTCTATTAAAACAGAATAATGCTTATCACTTGGGATTTCAATCACTTGAAATCCAGAGTCTCTGGAGGACAGAGACTGTATTTACATAGTTGCTTCCTGGTTTTCCATAAAGAGCCTGGGACAGGGTAGATACTTAATGAATGTCTCCTAAGTAATTAATTCAAAGTGGCTTAATAGATGCTCAGTGGGGGCTTATAGATGAGAATGTTGATTGTACCGTACTTTGGCCAGAATTTATTAAGTCCAATATGCTCACTCTTTCTTAATTAAGTGCTGCACCAAAACTATAGCCAAGACCTTCACCTCTAAAAACAAGAGGGCTGCACACAAGTGGGACTGGTTGAAGCAAACCTATCCGCATCACGAGAAAATCAAGTCAAAGCCCCATACTGGTCACAGTTAGCCCATCTTCTTTAGAGACAAAAGTCTGCATGTCTTCCTTCCATGTGATTTTACATATGTAACTTACATAATAAATAGGAAAATAAGGAAGCCCGGTATTTGAGGTATAAGCAAATTACATTGCTTAGAAAACAGAGAAAATAAAGCTCTCTGGTGCTGATAGGACACAGAGATCTCTCAGTAGCTTAATTGTTGGATGAATCAGTCCTCCATTCCTGTGAGTGCCTCTGCCATGACTCATTCCGATGGACTAATTTTTAATTGAAAATGATAAACTCAGAGGATGTTCTCTTAAAATATATAGCAACACCCTTCACAAGGGTGTTGACAGTAAGTCATATTAGCCTCCAAAAGTTATGACAATTCCTCATGTAAAAAACATGAACAGCAGTAACTGTTGCTGCCCCAGGTCTTCTCCTCACCTGTGCGCTCGATGATCTCATGATCCCCTTGTCTAGTGGACTTTGTCTTATCAGCTACTCCTCCCTCTCCCTCTCCCTAATGTCTCCTCAGTCTGTAATCAATCATGAACACTGCTCCCATTGCCGAAAACATGCCCAAATAACAGCCGTGCCATTTGGGTTCTCTGTGAAATAGACAGTAAATGGTTGAAGTGAAAAGGTCTACTGCGGAAGAAGGTACATGAAGGTCAAATAGAGGAAGCAGAGTTGCGCAGGAGACCCAGAGAGGTGACGTCACCTGGCCAAACTCGCAGAGCTAGTAAGTGGCAGAGCCAGGATTGAAACCCCACAAATCTGACCCCAGAATCCACGTGCATAACCACCACCTATACCATCTACGTCTTATTTTATTATTTTATTATTTTAATATTTTATTATTGCTCAAATCATAGCTTTTCATAATTACTTATTATGGGCCAAACACTCCACTAAGTGCCCCATTATATACATTACCTGTTTGCCAGGTAGGCATCACTTTGCACCTTTTACATATTAGAAACCTGCATCTCCGTGAGGTTAAATAACATGCCCAGAATCATTCAGCAAAGAAGTAGCCGAATCCAAATTCACACTTCAAATCCATGCTCACAACCCTGATGCCACAGCCCTTCATACTGTCATTGCCTTTGCATTAGGACAGAGCCCCATTCATCCTTGTAATCACATAACCTAACAAATTACAGACATTGAATAAGAATTTGCTAAAAATGAGGGGCACCTGAGTGGCTCAGTGGGTTAAAGCTTCTGCCTTCGGCATGGGTCATGATCCCAGGGTCCTGGGATCCAGCCCCACATCGGGCTCTCTGCTCAGCAGGGAACCTGCTTACTCCTCTCTCTCTGCCTGCCTCTCTGCCTACTTGTGATCTCTGTCAAATAAATAAATAAATAAATAAAATCTTAAAAAAAAAAAAAAGAATTTGCTAAATGAATGAATGAATTCCAGAATTTCTGTCTGAAATTATCTTTTAAGAAGCGCCTGTTAATAGATAGTACTATTCCCAATGTTTCAGTTATCTTTTAAAAAATATTTATTTGCCATAACTGTAAAACTACAAATATAATTAATATTAGTCAATACATTAAGCATGCATACTATAAGGGGCCCAGGAACCCTAAAGGTGCTGTTTCATGAAAAGAAAAAAAAAAAGTGGAAAAGCAGATAATTCCCAAACTTCCATGTGCACAGGGATCACTGGGGAAGACTCATTAGAATGCAGATTGCCAGGCCCTACCAGCCACAGATTCCTATTAGATAGATTTGATAAGAAACCTAGAAATGCATACTTCATAATAATCTCCCAGTGAGTCTGCTGCAGATGGTCCATGAACCACATTTTGAAAAATCCAAGTGAACCACTAGTGCTACCATGAGCTCATCAACCTCTGTGTCACCTAGGAGAAATCTGAAAAAACAAATACCTTTTCCAAGGGGTCGTATTGCCCCTGGAATACAACTGTTTGATGTCCATTATCTCCTATAATGATTTTTAGAACTGTATGATAAGACCTGAGACCCATAGCATGACAGATGTATGTGCCAAATCAGCTTAGTTGAATCAGGGTGGACAGAGCATTTCATAACTATTTAAAACTTTATACTGATTCCTGTGGTTGGGGGGGAATAAGCTAATGACTCATTTTGCATAGTCAGTGTGTTTAGGACATCCCATGGATTTTTATTTTTCTTTAATAATATATCATTGAAATTAAGATGCCTTCAGTTATAAGTATTCTCTTCCATTAACTATCACTGAGTAAGAAAAAAATCCACAAAGGGAGAATTCAGTATAAATCAACAAAGAGCTACACTCTTGGGTGAGGTTAAAGAAGAAAGAGGGGAGAGTGCCTTAATTTATGTCCCCCCCACCAAAAGCAGATCCTGAGCCAGACCTTGGGTTGAGTATTTATTTAGAGGATGGTCCCTAAGAAGCACAAGCGAAGGAGTAGGGAAATGAGATGGAAGGTCATGAGGAGATTACTACTAGGAGAAACTGGACTCGGTCCCACTGAGGCCCCTTTGAGGAACTGGGCAGAGCACACCACAGACTCTCTCCCTGGAAGCATAGGAACGCTGGGGGATTATCCTT
Source organism: Martes martes (assembly GCF_963455335.1). Taxonomy (NCBI): domain Eukaryota; kingdom Metazoa; phylum Chordata; class Mammalia; order Carnivora; family Mustelidae; genus Martes; species Martes martes. The sequence goes on from NC_137896.1 coordinate 39,962,480, forward strand.
CCAATATTATCCTTCATCCTTCATCCATTGGAAATGACCAATGAAGGCTACTTCCTTCATTGGTTGAGGGTCACTCCTGGGCTTATTAAATCCCCAGTACTTTTTAGTGAAGAGCAGGTAATAAGCAAATGATACTCAGACTTCTGTATGCACAGGACCTCTGGACTGTCCTATGCCTGGGCTGAACAAGCTATCTGAGCACTGCTAGTGGAGAAGCAGAGAGATGCTTTGGGGGGGTGGGGGAGGGACTGTCCAAGTACCCAGGGCTACTGTGTCCCCTGCAACAGCAGAGGAACTCAGAAGTGGCCTGGGGGGATGACCTTAACACCAACAATAACTGCTCCAAAAAGCCAGGAGACTTGGGTGTCTTACTTTTGGCATTGACGGAAGTAGTTTTAAGAAAAAAAAAAGTCTCCCTTAAGAAGTTGAATCACAAACAGGTGCTAATCTTGAAGGTTTGTGTCCTGAATCCATATCCCAGTGTGGTTCATAGAAACCACAGGCAGGGAATTTAATTTAACTGATCTCTGGTTGGTAATGTGTCCAGTGACTAACAAGCCAATGTAAATCCTCTGTCTGAACTTGGCTTCAAGTCCAGGTTGATAGCAATTGTAGAGCCATTGATTATTCAATTCATCTCAACTTCCCAGATGTTAAAATGTAGGGAAAAAAAATGTGTCCTCAAATCAATGAAATACAGAAGTAGCAACTTAGCCACAAAATAGATACAACTTCTTTCCTGTGTAATAAAACCTTAAGGAGCACCCCTCCGCTTTCCCCCAACACCCACCCACCTACCCAAACACACACACACACATACACCCACGATGGCCACCACCACCACCACACTTCCAATAGAGGTTTCTTTGTAATGGAAGACACACACTTACTACAATATGAAAACCCATCTTCTTTCCTCCTCCAAGGTTTACAACCACACAAATAATCCATGTCCTATTGAAATCAGTAAAATAGCAACTGGATTAAATGTAACAAAGCCAGAAATCTGAAATTGGAGAGCAGCTTTTAGTATAATTCTTTCCATTTTCCAAAGGAGGCCACAAGGCAGGGAGAATGTTCCTGCTTCTTGATGCATTATTTTGGACTTCCTAAAAAAATTTACAAGCATAAAAAGTCTATATAATTCTGTAAATTGAACGAAATTAACTTCAAAAAGCCTGGTCTTCAGGCTTTTGACAATCACATATAGACTAGTCTGCACATTTTTTTTTTTTTTAAGAAAAGCATTGTGGCCTGAGATCAATAAATCAAAATTGGGTTGCCTCCTCCTCAAAGGTGAATTGTTATCCTGCTGAAGAGGTTATGTGACAGGATCTCTAGTTTGGTAAAATACATGAACAAAAAAAAGGATTAAGATTTCTTTGAGTGAAAGGGAAATTCTGGATGTTATTTTTTCTACTATGAAAGAGTTTCCTGAATTGTCTCCTAGAACAAGAGATTAAATGTCAAGTGATAAAGCAGGTGCAAGGCCCATTATTTGGTGTCCTCAAAGCCCATTCTCTCACTAAAGTTGCTGTTTCCACACAGGGATGAAGGCAGCTTGACAACTACAGAAGGAGTACCTAAGACAGTCTGAAAGAAGAGGCAAAAATGCAGCCAGGGGGCTAGGGATCTCTTGGTTGTCAAAATTCTAACCCTTAGTCAAGATCATCAGTCAAGACAAAAGCAAAATTCAGCTGTCAGGAGTTAATCAAGCTGTAAAGCAATAGGCCAGCCAGTAAGATGCTCAGCATCCCTGGGTTCAGGAAGAGGACTGGGCAGCCCAGTGATGTCAGCCCCAGGAAGCTAGTGCTACAGCATGAATCCAGGGGAACTTCTGAAGACTGGAGAATGACATCATCACAGATCCAACCATTGTTGATTGACCACCGCCTTTAGTCCCAGGGCCCTCAGATCCTCTGGTGCCCAAGGAAGCCAGGAAACCTTATGCTGCTCATGCTTAGAATCTTTTCCCTAAATTCCAAACCAAGCCACCATGTACTTCTAACCCCAAGGGTAGGAGTTCCAGAGTGGCATAAACCTGGTTTTCCAGATTAAAGAGGACAGAGTGAGCCCATCTCTAAAAGGTTAATCAAACCACCAAGCTTCAGCTCTAAAATACCTGGCAGCGAAGTATGACCCATGCTCCAGAGCCGTGGAGACCCTGTGGGAGGGGAGATCCTTAGCACACCAGTATTTCTACCGAGCCAGCTGCCACTGACCACAGAGAAGTCCCTGGCATCTGATGGGGACCTATTTTCTTCATTATGAATAAGTTTGTGCTACCTTCCCCCACCCAAGCCATCTTAAGAATGTGAAAGACATTCAAGTCCATTGCCTTCAGATGGATTCGCATCCCAAATTCCAGTCTTATTTCAGCTCTCTCACCAGTGACACTAGTGTTGGGTGAAGTGTTAGAAACAGCCTAGGAGTGGAGTTAGGAGAAATTTTAGTTCTCACCTCGTAGCTGGGTGGCCTGGGGCAGCCATGCCACTTCTCTGAGACCCGGTGTCCACATCTGTGGAAGGGTTTGGTTGGGTTGGAATATGGTCAGGGATCTTTTTTATTCCTTGAGGGGTGCAGTCCTATTCAAACAACAAGAAATAGCATAGACCTACAGCCTAAAAGCCCCTAAACAGAGGAGGTTAACAAAGATAACATTGACCTCTCACAGGTAACTTTGAATTCTCTTTAGTAAAAAGGCTTCTGACTGAGTTTAATAGCAGTTACACATTTAGTTACATAGTTAGTGGATGTGGCCTAGACAGACTTTTAGGGTGTATGCGTGTATGTGTGTGTTTGCTGATAGTAATAAACACTCAGAAGGCATAAAAATGGTTAAATCCAAAGAAACTCAAAGATTAAGATCCAGGTATCTGTGATAGGACTTTGTGAAGAAAAGCTAAATGGAAAAAAATGGGCTTGGGTTTAATACCAGGTATGTTTAAAAACTTTTCCTAGCAAGGAAAATTGTATCTTTTTTTTTTTTTTTTTTTTTTTGGAGGCTAAAAGAATTGATGTTAGGGGCCAAGACCAGAAATGGAATTATTGTAGCAGAACTGAATATACTTACTTACAGTTCAGAGCCCTCTGATAACTGTCCTCTGGTGCTGCTGTAAATCTGCTAGTTATTTCTTGGATGCAGCTTTCTTCCTGGGTATAGATTTCTAGTACTTTGGTCATGGACAAAGGTGATGCACTCGGTCTTATTAAATGTTCAGAATAAATTGTGCTATTTAGGAAAATGTAACATACAAAAAGGGCAAAATCTAGTGGAAATCATTAAGGAGTCTATAATTAAGGATACATAGGATTAAATTATTCTTTGACTCAAGAATTATATACTTAATTGTGCAGGATTTCAACCAAAGCTGTCAGAGGCACTTTCTTTCAGGAGCCTTAAGTGTACAATGAAGTTTCTGAGAATCCAGCTTTGGTGATTGCCACCAGTAAGTTCCTTCCTTAGGAAAGATGCCACATGAAGATGAAAGATGCCATTGAAGAAGCCAAAGCTGCCCCACTGTGGCTTCTTACACAGTTAAAACCCTATTAGAGTGCAAGAATCAAGAGACTCCTTTGGAAAAAATACGTATCTCTGTATTCACGAGGACCCTGCTGTGTGCAGATTTATCTGGTTGCTTTAGAGAAACAAAAGCCACAAACGGTGTGTGATGGTGTGGGGGGGAGTTTCAGAGACACCCAATTTGTATTATTCCTGCTGGGAAGACCCTGATCTGAGACCAGTGCTGGCAGCCCCCAGCTGAGAAGGGCCTCCTTGTGGTCTCCATTCCTACCAGGCTCTGGAGGGGGTGGGGAAGGCATAATGAGGCCCACTGAGAATTATTAGATGCTTAACTGGGCCCTGGAAAAGGGAAAGAAAAAGCCAGACTTGTAGAATATGATCAGCATCTAGCTCAGTTAAGCCAAACATGACAATACCTGGAAAGCCTTCAGTGGTCATGATCATGTACAGAGGAACTTGAACTGTTTTCAGAATTGGTGGGAGCAGCACAGCCAGCAGCAGGTGGGGGGTGGAGGAAGAGTCCAAAGGAATGGGCCTAAGGGAGTCTGGCTGAAGATGTGCAAAGCTGAGTCCTTCAGATGTTTTATAGACAAGAGATATTTCTACCCATCCAAATGCCTAGTATGGGTGCGGAACATCTGAAACTGATTCAGCCAGTGGCCCCCAGTTTACATGCCATCTGCTTGTCCTCCAAGATTTTTCTTTACCCCCTTCAGAAAAGGTGAATCACTCTCTCCTTTGTGCTGCTGCAATTCTTGGTAATAATGTCACTTAACTTGCAAGCAGTTAACTCCCTCTCTCCTCTCTCTGTCTCTCTAGCTCTCTGTCTCTTCTAATGCTCTCTCTGTCTCTCTCTCTCTCTTTCTCACTTAGCTAGCTTGTGAACTTCATGAAGGCAGCAATATGCCTCATTCATTTTGTCTCCCAGCCCATGGTAAGCACTGAAATATCCGGTGGACATTTTTTTTTCTTTTCTTCCTAAATATTGGCTTTTCTGTAGAGCAGTTATTTGGACAATAGCCAATGAATTTCCAGACCATTCTCAGATGACTATATGGAGGCACATCATCTGGTAAAACACAAAAGAAGAATCTGTGTATATTATGTCCCCACCCCCCAGTTACTGCCACTGTCTTTCATCTCCTACTGAAGACAGCTTCTGATTTTGATCAGAGTAGAATATGCCCAATATATGATACATGAAGAAGCATGTTGCCATGGAAAAGGGTATCTTGTAGAAATACGTGAATTTTCCACCTGCATGATCCTGTCAGCTTAATCATTCATTATTTGACTTTGGAGAGGGAGCCATGGGCATATATCTGCAGTGTTTGTCCAAGTGATCGAAAGAGGCAGTGTGGTCAAGTAGCAGCTTTGCACTGAGGTTTTGGGGAGAAAGTAGATTAGGTAGGGGACAGCTGCTTTCTAATTATACCTTTGTCCCAAAGAAGTATCAACTAAATAGAAATAAAGCATATCAGTCTTCTCATACTGCCACAACAAAGTACCATGTATAAATAATGGAAATTAATTTTCTTTGAGTTCTAGAGGCTGGGAAGTCCCAAGTTCAAGGTGTTGGCCAATTTGATTTCTGGTGGGAGTTCTCTTTCCGACCTGTAGATGGCCTCCTCCTCACTGTGTCCTCCCATGACAGAAGCGCGTTCTCTCTCACTCTCTTTCTCTTCTTATAAGGCCACAGCACTATCAGATTAGGGCCTCAACGTTATTTAACCATAGTTATCTCCATAAAGGCCCTATCTCCAAATACAGTTACATTGGGGATTGGAGCACCCAACATATGATTTTAGAGAGAAACAAGCTTTCAGGCTATAACATCAAGTCTATAATCAGAACTGTCATTTGATAAATATGCCTAAAACCAGATGCTGACAAGGGTTAAGTGTCTGTGAGACTTGTAGGGAATACTCAGCCACACAAGTCAGTGCAGTCTGTGCACCTGGTCTTGGGCTTAAAATGGTGGTGTGAAGCCAGATTTCTAACCTCACTCTCCCCCAAATAACAATACGAAAGGAGAGAAATACAATAAGCAAAGGAAGAACACCAACAAAATCAGTAATCAGACAAAAGAGTGGGCTGGTAGTCAACAAAAGAAAAGGTACATTTTCTTTTTTTCTTTTTTTTTTTTTTTGAAGATTTTATTTATTTATTTGACAGAGATCACAAGTAGGCAGAGAGGCAGGCAGGAGAGAGAGGAGGAAGCGGGCTCCCTGCTGAGCAGAGAGCCTGATGCGGGACTCGATCCCAGGACCCTGGGATCATGACCCGAGCCGAAGGCAGAGGCTTTAACCCACTGAGCCACCCAGGCACCCCGGAAAAGGTACATTTTCAGAAATGCTGAAAGCATGAGCCTGATGTTGCTCCAGCCTACCCCCCAAATCTACCAGGCTCAGAAATAACCCCGAATAGGATCTTACTAGCTACCATTTACGTCCCCAACTGGGAGAGGAACAGCCCAAAGGAAACTTCCACAAAAGTATATAGTCAGCCTTGAACACCTTTTATTTCACCCTTCCCTGAAGAGACAGGAAAACCCTTCTGTAATTCTCCATTTCAATTATCTCCTGCTGGGAGTAAAATGGGAGAAGAAAAGCAGACCAGTAACAAATGCCTAGAACTAATTACCTCTAGTAAAAACCAGGAATTTCACCAAATAGAAGACAAAAGAGAAAATCAGTAAGGCAAGATCTCTGGGGCACCTGGGTGGCTCAGTTGGTTAAGCATCTGACTGACTCTGGTAGTGATCTCAGGGTCCTGGAATCCAGCCCCACATAGACCCTCCTCCCCCCACAATCAGGGAGGAATCTACTTCCCTTTCTCCTTCTGCCCCTCTCTCTCCCCTTCTCAGTGCTCTTTTTCTCTCTCTCAAGTAAATAGATGAAATCTTTAAAAAAAAAAAAAAAAAAAGGTAAAATCTTCTGAGTGTGCAAGAAGCAAGGGAAGAGGAGTTTGAGAGCCCCCAGTGACACCTCCATGAGGAAGGACTTGCCCTCTCTACCCCAGGAGTCTGTGTAGCGTTCTTGTGGAGTTTATTCCCCAGTCTGGGAGGCTGAGACAAAAACAACAACAACAACAACAACAAAAACAAAACAAAACAAACAAATAGAAACAGCAAAGGAGAATAGAGAAGCTCCAGGACGGTCTGTCTGTCTCTCTCTCTCACTCACTCACTCTCACTTGAGAAATCTGGAACAAATAATGTGGTACATAGCTCTGGCTACTTTACCCCTCTTAAAGAAAGTCCTCAAAAGAAAACACTCTCCTGTGTAGCTCCTGAAGGACCAACGGGCCGCAGATACTTTGCTAAAGAAGAAGCATGCTAATGAATATGTCACACATCTCACCCTACAAGCACTAGAAGCCATGACAGAGAAGAGAAAGGAAGGAAGGAAGCCAGTAAGCATGCAAGCCAGCAAAACACAGATGAAGAAGTTATTGTGGAAGAAAACACAACTCCAGACAAAGAGAAAAAGTCCTTATAATAGCTATAAAAGAATTTCAAAAGAACATTAAAGATCTTGAAGTTAAGGTGATAAAATGGCATAATGATCTCAAATGTAAGCATGAAGGAGACACATTTTTCAACCGTTAGCAAAATAAATCAATTAAAAACAGCAAAGACCAAGTTACTGACAAAGAAAAAAGGCTTGAGATGATCACAGTGAAAAAGAACACAGAAACTCTAAAACAATTCGAGAAAAAATGATATATATAGAAGAGAGAGGGAATAAATTGCTCTATGTGGGAACAGTTGGTGTCCCTGAAATTTAGAAGTCAAGATATAGAAGAGAAAACTCCCTAAAGTGAAGGGAATGATCTAATGGGCAGGCCATGTTCCAAAAAAATCAATACAGAAATACCCCAAGAACATGTCTTTAACAAATTAATTAATTTAATTAACATTAATAAATTAAAGTATTAGTATGTGTTCAAGAAAAACTAGGCCTAAATCAAGCTCATAACTTTATAGTTATGATTGCTATGGGACAAAATTAAGAAGCAATGTCAGGACTGAGTCGATTAAAATGTATTATTAAGAATGGCAACTATCACCACAATAATGCATAGCAAGCCATCTTCAATCTCATGGGCTTAGAACAATAATCATCTATCTTCTGTTCATGGATATGAGAATCAACTACATTTAGTGTGGGTTAGGAAGGAAGTCAGGCTGAGTTAAACCCAGGTCATACTCTCCTTGGATCAACTGCTCCCTAAAGCATGTTGATCTTAGGGTAAAAGGCAGGAGCATGAGAAGTCAACCCCAACTGTACAAATGTATTTCAAGTATCCAAATGGCCAAAACAAATTCCATGGCCAAGTCCAATATCAAGGGACAGTGACATAGACTTCCATGATGGTAAAGGATGGGAAGTGAACATTTCTGAATAATTATCTAATCCACCACATTAATTGTGAGGTTGGAAGATAAATAAGGCAAACGTTGTCAAGACAGTTCAAGAATACCACCTTAATTTGGGTCATTACCAATCACTTTAAATCCAGACAGGCCCAGCTCTCTCTATGGCTATCATGACACCTATGAAACTATATACTCTAAGAAATAATTATTTCTTAGAGTCATTATACTCTAAGAAATAATTATTTCTTAGAGTCATTCTGTTTGTTGCATGGAGTTTATTGTTAACACAAATCTCAAAAGAAAAAGTTGAAGGACCCTCCAACATCTCTCTATGTTTATGTATTAAAAATCTGGTTAACTGCATTCTATGAGCATCTGAGTATCTTTTCTTTATGATGAGTCCTGCTTAATTTATTACTTTTTATGTAATACAACTGACCTACAAAAGGTTACCATAATCAAGGCTTTGAGGAGGACAGTTGCTTTTGGTAATTGAAAATGAAAAAGGTACTGAATGTCCCAGACACTTTCTATTTTAGCATCTTTCATCTCCTGCTAGGAGCCCTGAAATGTATCTCTTGTTTGTGTTCTAAGCCGTAGCAATCAAAGTAGGGGGAGGGATGGGCAAACTGGAGTAAACAAGCTGTAGAGGCAATTTTTGCTTTGATCAGATTCTGTTGTCTATATGAAATGGACTCATTTCTCTGGGGCACTCAGTTGCATTGCCCAGGAGGGTAAAAGCTGATAGGATAATACCAGTTCCACATCACACACGTCAGAGTAACAAATGTCTGTCATTCCTCTCCTTCTTCCCAAATACATCACACACACACACACACACACACACACACCACTCACTGCACACAGTCATATATTCATACCACATGCACATATCCTGCATACTCATGATATTAAATAAATTAATAATGTCTATGAAACATACCCTCTAGAGTGTTTGGAAACAGATCTGACAGATGATGCCTCTCTCTGCTCCTGGAATGCTGCAATATATAGAGCTACAACTTTGATTTCTGTTTTTATCTCCCTGTGTCATGGATCTCATGCTAATCTGTGCCAATATGGTGACATAACCTGAGATTTCTCATATGAATGTTTTGTATTACAAAATAATAAGATTGGAAAGACAAAACTTATGTTCACTATTTTTTGATCTGCCTTTTGGGTTTTGCTTTCTTCAACTTCTTCCTCTGTCTCTCACCCAGGTCTTAAAAGTGTTCTGTGTCTTCATTTCCATTGAGCATTGTTTAATTGACTAGCATCCTGCCTATTAGATAAAAAGTTATCCATGATGCCACAGGGGTTTCTCCATAATAACACCAAAGGGTTATTATCATTGATAGTAATGACCTTGAAAGATATTTCACGGAAGAATCGGCCACAGGTACCTTTAAATCCCACTACAAACAACAACCCTGAAGGGAAAGTCAGGGAAGCAATGTATAGTGTCAGGTCAATAAATTTCCCTTTCAGAGTAATCATTTCTTATAAAAATAATAATAATAATAATGAGGCGCTTGGGTGGCTCATCATTAAGCATCTGTCTTTGGCTCAGGTCATGATCCCAGGTCCTTGGATCCAGCCCCGCATAGGGGCTCCCTGTTCAGCAGGAAGCCTGCTTCTCCCTCTTCCTCTCCCCCTGCTTGTGTTCCCTCTCTCTCTCTCTTTCTCTGTCGAATAAATAAAATCTTAAAAAATAATAACAATACTGTTATGTGTTAATTAGTTCTGATGGTGTCTCAGAGAGTCAAACAAGGAGTTAGAACATATTATAAGTTAGACAAGGAGTTAGAACATTCTGTAGTCATTTTAGTAGTGAAAAAGCCAAGGCTTCTAAATACTGAGATTTGGCAAAAGTCATTAAAAAAATTAAGTGACTAACAGAATATCCTCTTATGACATATGTGTTTATGTCTTGCCCATTTTCTATTGGGGTCCCTGTCTCTCCTGTTATTTTGTCTATTTATTTCTTTTTATTCAGTACAGGAATCAGTAATATATATTACAAATAGCTTCTTCCACTCTGTTTTATTTTTACTTTCTTAATGGTGTGTTTCCATAAATTAATGTTAATTTTAGTATTGTCCAGATTGTCATATTAGTCTTTTCCCTGAGGGTTATTGTTTTGTTTTTCCTGTGTAAGAAATTTTTGCCTAATGATGTGAAGGTCTTTTTCCAAGTTACCTTTCACACTTAGTTCTAAAATCTACCTGAAATTGATTTTTGAGTATGGTGAAAACTATTCCTTCAGTGTAGGCAGTGTAGGTCTACTGTTTTTGTCCCTGAACAAATTATGATTCTTTTTCCCTGAAATTTTATTTCAAATTCAAATTTGAAAGACACTTTTGTTTGGTATGAAATTTTGCACTGATGATTTTAGCACTTTGAAGATGCCATTTCTTTGTTTCTACCTTCCATTATTTTTGCTGAGAAGGCATCTGGAAGTCCTGTCATTGCTATTTTGATGTATGCTAGATAATTTTATCTTACTTTTTAACCTTGGCTTTCAGCAGTTTTTGAACAACTGGACTGTATGATACTTGCTTTGCATTAATTTTTCTTGGAGATCAGAGCACTTTTAAGACAGTGGTTTGATATCCCATTAATTGGGGGAAATTATTCATTATATCTTAAATATTGCTTTTGCCACATTACACACTGGATAGACCCTATCTCATATGTCTACTAACTCTTTTCTATATTTTTCGTTATGTATTTTATAGTTTCTTCTAATCTAGCTTTCAGTTTACTAATCCCTTCTTTGGCTGTGTCTAATGGCTGCCAAATGCACCTACTAAATGAATCACTTCAATTATATATATTTCCCAGTTCTGGAATTTACATCTGACATTTTAAATAGTGCCTAGTTATCTGATAAACTCCTTTGCCATGGATATTCTCCAAATTGGCATTTAATTCTTAAATATACTAATTACTATTTTTAAATTATCTCTATGATATCCAGATCTCTAACTTATCTCTACATGTTGTCTTATTCTCTTGGATTTCAATGATTTGCTCTTGTTCTTCTGGAATGCCAGGTAATTTTTTATTGAATGCTGGACACTGTGTGTGAATAATTATAGAGACAGCTTGAGGCTCTGGGTGGTTTTATCTCATTTGGGGAAGGATTTATTTTTGCTTCTGACAGGCCAGTAAGAGTGAGCAGAGCACTACTATATAATCAGGAATTGAATTCATTAAAAGTTGGACTTCAGGACTTCAGAGCTGGTCTATATCAGGTTCATCCTTGCCTCCAGAATATAACCCTTCAGGTGCCCCACAGAAGACTTGAGTACTTTTCTAGGCACCTCTTCCTTGGCTAGCCCTGATCTCCAAGTTTTGCCCCACCCCACCCCCCCAGGCCTCATAAGACCTCTGGAGGCTCTGTTCAACTTGTTGGCACATGTGGAATGTCAGACTCACCATGTTATACCTCCTCGAGCTTGTGTGAATTGATGGCTCTTTACTGAGTGAAAATAGTTTCTTAAATAACCTCTCCAGTGTTCCTAACGATTACTGGTAGGAGGGTTAGTCTACATCATGATAATTCATCTTAGGCTGAAATCCCTTTCTCAGTATAATTTCAATTTGCATTTCTTTCATTATGAGCAAAGTGAATCATCTTTCATGTGATTACAGGCCATTTTTTTTAAATGAACTGTCTGTTAAATTTCTTGCTCAGGGGCACCTGGGTGGCTCAGTGGTTTAAGCCTCTGACTTTGGCTTGGGTCATGATCTCAGGGTCCTGGGATTGAGCCCCACATCAGGCTCTCTGCTTGGCGGGGAGCCTGCTTCTCCCTCTCTCTGCCTGCTGCTCTGCCTGCTTATGATCTCTCTCTCTCTGTCAAGTAAATAAATAAAATCTTAAAAAAAAAATTTCTTGCTCAACTTTCTACCCAGTTTTTGATCTTAATCTGTATTTTTAGAAGTACTTTAAAGATATTAACCCTTTCTCTATAGTAAAAGGTATAAGAATTTTCCTTCAATTTATAGTATTTTTCTTCTAAACATTTCTTATGGTATTTTTTCCATCCAAAAATGTATTATGTTTATATGAAATCAAATATTTCCATTTCTCCCCAATTCTGTTTTGAAGCATAATTAACCAAGATTTCCTGCTCCAAGCCTTAAAGAAATCCATCAATGATTTCTTCTGTAATTGTGCCTAGAGAAATGTGTTGATGAGAAATTGAAAATGGTCCACTTTTTAGAATTAGTACAGTGAGAAAGAATATGATATGGTTTTAAGTCCAGTTGGGAGGTTCAAGTTTTCTTTCCCTTTCCCAACTTCATCCTCAGTAACTAAAGAAAACAACTTATGGGCACAGTTACTTTCACTTGAAGGCTTGGGATCTATTGGTCATTTCTTTTCTTCTGTTATCCTTTTCCTGATTTCTCTCATCTACCTTCATTTCATCAATGTTACTTCTACATTGATATTTCGCAAATACCCACATGCCTGTTCACAGTTCGCTTCCTCAGGATTGGATGCAAAAGCTTGTTTGGCATCTCCACTTATATGGCCCTGCCCTTCAGGCTTCAAATCTAAAGTGGCTTTCTTCACTTCCCTCCACTCTGCTTGTTTTATATGTCTTCAAGTACTGACCTTCCTACCATCCATCCACCAGGGTTCAGAGATTGGTCATCTTTGAGTCAGACTTCATGACTGTCAGCTTCAGTACATCATTATCAGAGGGCAAGATCTATCTTTGAGGATCCCTTCCTTTGAAGAGATTATAAACTGGAACTTTACCATCCCTGCTTCTTACTTACCAACAGGCACACCAAGTTTAACATACTCTGAGCTCAATACGTACTCACGAAATGAAAATGCACCCAACCTTATGCTTTAAAAAAGTATAGAAATAATATCAATTTTGAAATTATAGATTGCCAGACCTTTACCTGTATCTATATTTCTAAATGCCCCTGGCCTTCAAGTTGTGAAATCCTAATAGGTATTTAACTAAGATGGAAGATATTGTCGTCCTTTAGGCTATCAGGAAAATTTCTCACAATAAGAAAAAACAACCCACTTACTACTACATTTAAGCATGTTCTATAGCTTCAGCCACAGCAAATGGATGACACACTGTACAAAATAGAGATCAATCACAACAGAAATTAATGAAGACGTGATTCTCAGCAATTAAAAATGGCAGCATCTGAGAATGTCTCCTAGGAAGGCATCTAAGCCGTTCATTTTGTGTTTGAACAAAAAAAACCTCACTGCCGGGAAGATAAATCTTTCAGCTTTTAGGCATGCCTAAGGCAAAACAGGTTTTCTTTTCTCCCTTTTCTCTTCAAAGGTTAAGCTACATAAACTTACACACACACACACATCCACACACGCACATCCACATGCACACGTACACACACACACACACATTTCCCTAAATTTAAATTGTAGGTTGTTCTGATTAAACCAAGTTTCCTGCTTTCATGCTACCAGATTTTTAATTTGAGAAATTGTGTATGTATGTATGCGATTATCTCACAAATTAAAGAGAATTTAGATGACAGCGCTAAAGAATTCAGGCAACTCAACCCACTGTTTCCTCCCTTAACCTTTTCTGCAAAAGAAGTTGAATCCCAGGAGTATTTTTAAATTTAAGAGGGCAATGGAGGGTGACAGAACAATTGGCAGTCAGGCTGTTCTAATTCTCTATTAATCAAGGACTATCTTCTTTCTTTCAGCTCAAGGCGAGGACACACCTAGAGTTCCTGTGCAAAGCGAAGGGTCTGGCTACACAGAAAACTCTCCAAGTCCCGATGGTAAAGTTCTGAGCTATTTGAGCTCATGCAAACTACAAATCTGACACATTTTCTGTGTGTAATCTAGGATTAAAGGAGCTATCTATTCTATGAAGCAACATATTCAGTTAGAACAAGGTAAAGTTCAAAAACCATGTTCTCCTAGGAACTAATAAAATTGGCAGCCTTTAAAAAAACTGATGCTAGCTGTTTTATAACACTATGTGCCTCAGTTGTTAATCACAGCTCATAATACAGAGGCCATAGTGGGTAATACCAAGGGTAAACTAGACTGAAGTCCAGCTGGTGAACTTGATGGGAGTATCTCTTACTTCGCAAAAAGCACTTGCCCAAAGTTATCCCTGCTCTATAGGGACTCCGGGAAACATTCAGGAGAGCCCTGACTTGAGTTTGGGCTAAGGTCATCTTGGACCTTCATCATTTAACCTCACTATATCACTTCAGATGGCTTGGCCAAAAACACAGTGGATCTTTAAAATCACCTTAGAAATCAGTTTACAAAATTGTCTTTATTCACATCTCATTTTGAAGGTACCTGAATACTCTGAGCCTGAGAAATATTAATATACCGCCCCCACCCCGTATAATGATTCTGGGAATGCTTGGAAATATTACTTGGTTTAAAAAAACAATTATTGGGGTGCCTGGGTGGCTCAGTGGGTTAGGCCTCTGCCTTCGGCTCAGGTCATGATTCCAGGGTCCTGGGATCGAGCCCCGCATTGGGCTCTCTGTTCAGTGGGGAGCCTGCTTTCCCCTCCCTCTCTGCCTGCCTCTCTGCCTACTTGTGATCTCTGTCTAATAAATAAATAAAATCTTTAAAAATAAATTAAAAACAATTATTTGTGAATATATGATTTAGTAAAAATTTGATTCTACTAGCCCCCAAAGCTCAAGAGAACTAAAATTGGTTGGTTAACAACTGTTCATATATGCCTTGCTGTTTGGTTCATTTTAGCCAAAGGAAAAAAAGCTAATTACTTTGAATTAATAATGACCTTGGGAAAATTTCAACTGGTAAAAGCTACTTGGTGAATTTACTTGGTGGTTGTTTTTTTTTTTTTTTTTTAAGATTTTATTTATTTGTGTGACAGACAAAGATCACAAGTAGGCAGAGAGGCAGGCAGAGATAGAGGAGGAAGCAGGCTCCCTGCTGAGCAGAGAGCCCAATGTGGGGCTCAATCCCAGGACCCTGGAATCATGACCTGAGCCGAAGGCAGAGGCTTTAACCCACTGAGCCACCCATGTGCCCCTACTTGGTGGTTTTAAATAGAGTTTGCTGTACTAGGTATTCCACCCTGCTATAAGCTTCTCATCACCTGAATTTCCTCCCTTAATCATAAGCCCTTCCATACAAACCGATTTTTTTTTTTTAACTCATGGGTTGCATTACCTAGAAGAATAATGTTTTTCAACCTCAGATCCATTAAAGGCTACCACATGTTAGTCATGCTCAGTTGAATGAAACCTGCCGCAGGTTTCATTCTGAAACCAGAATGAACCTGGTTCTTAACTAGTTCTCTACAAAACATGTTCTGAAGAATGACAGGCCCATATGATGCTCATTGAGTAAAAGGGAAAGAAACATGGAAAATACTAAGATTTAGTCCTCTCTTTGAGATTCTCCATATATATTACAGGCTCTCAGACAGCTCAGCTGTGAAGAAATTTATCAACATGGTTTACCATTGCTTTTCCCAAACTTATTTGATCATGGGATGCTATTTATTAATAGGTTTTGGAATGAGTGACCCTTGGTTGGAAGAAGAAACAGAGAAGGAATGTTCTCCTATATCTGATTCTGCAGGCTCCCTCACTGAGATGGGTGACCTTTCAGTAATTTCGTAGACCAGGCTGGAAAGCACATGCATTATTCTCCTTATACAGGTAGCATTGCTGCATCTGGCCAGTTTACACCTGGGGTTTAGAAAAAGCTCACACATCATCAGAAACCCAGGATAGTTTGCAGGTGGAACGGAGACCTGCTTTTAAAACCTTCCTCCCTCAGAAAGAGTTGGGTGGCATGCCCTTCAATGTCACTCCCTCTTTCAAGCCTCTTTGGAGTGTGAAAACCAGCATCTGCCACTATTTTCCTTTAATCAATTTTTCCTGTTTGAGAAAAAGAGCTTTGGATTGTTGATTCTGTGCACATAAATGAAGACTATCCGAACAAGAACAGAGGTTACTTATTCAGGTACGATAGCCAGGGCGACGGCCATTATCCCTTGTGTTGGTGGGCGCAAATGCAGGCAGGGAAGTGGGAAACCTTTATAGTTAAGACATGGCTTCAAGCACCCTCCGACTCAAGGTTGCTGGCATGGGAAAGCTGGATTTGAGCAAACTAGAAGTGGGAGACCAGTTTGGGAATATATCCAGCTTTCCCTGTTTGGTCCCACGTTGGAATCACAGGGCAAACTCTAGTGAAGCCAGCAGACATTGTCCAAGTCCTGACCATCCTAAGCTGATTGCTACAGAGGATGTGGTCGGGTTGCCCAGGATGGTAGCCACAAAGGTTTTTCTTAAGTTATATTGTTATATATGGTCTGACCATTGTTCCATTTGTATATTGTCTCTCCATTTATAATATGTGCTTTGATGCTTCTAAAATATCCATCTAATTGAACTTACTGACCCTTGAAAATTTCCAGAGTGACTGCTATGCCTGCTCTGGAATACTTCTGGACAAGGACATTAATTATGCATTCTATTTTTATGCAAATGCTCGCATAGACCAATGCACACAGTTAAAGTAAAAGCACATGTTTTATCATCATGGTGTGATCCAGTTAGATGTTTTGTTTTTCTATCACACGGCATCCACTGCTGCTGAGTCCATTGGCAAGTTTAGAGAATCTGTTTTGAAATTCAGATTTGAAAACCTAGCAAACCAAACAGGCCAACCGATGTTGCCATTTCAGAGAGAGCTGCTTACCTCTCTACATGTCAACAATCTGTTTTGCTTTGTTTTCTTGTTATTTTCTTAAACATCTACTAAGGCCTTTGGATTTACTTCAGGATGGTAATCAATACACCCAAAATGCCCACCCAAAAATCTGGTATAAAAGAATTCAGCTTCTACAGTTCATTAAGAAGTAATCCTGCCCTCCTTGGCCCCTGCCGGTAAAAATCTACAAGACTTATTCCCCAAATCTTGAATGAATGAAAATGAACTGAAACGAAGTATAAGATAAGAGATCAGTAATGTAACAACTCACAGACCATTTTAATGTGTTCAAGAGATTTGGGTTTAATAAAGACCTAACCTTTTTTTGTTTTCCTTTCTGGTTACAGTTGAAATGAATAGTCAGGTTGACAGTGTAAATGACCCAACAGAGAGTCAGCAAGAAGATTAACTAATAGGTAAGTTGCCCTTGTAGTGGGATTTTCAATTGATTAAACCAGCCATGGGAAGTGTTTGTAAATGGCATATTGGATTTCCCTCAGTTCTGCCAAGTCCCACAGTGTGGCTCGAGCTAAACTTTAAAAATCCTTATACCAAATGACACAGTGGAAGGAGCCAAGATAACCCCAAGAAGCCTACCATCCTTTGAGGGGAAAAGATAAGCCACAGCATATTCAGATGTGCATTTCCCTGGTTTTCTGAGTTTTGACAACAGGAGAAAAATGTTTCCATCCATCTAACCTCCTGGCCTCCTGGAGGGATGAAATTATTTCAGCAACCACAAGCTGATTCTGAAGCATTGCTTTTCTAGAAGCTACCTGCTGTGTTGTTTAGTATATCTGTTTTTAAATCTCTACCCTAGAGAATGTGGAAAGGCACTTGGTGTGTTGAGGCAGAAAGAAGCCTGACTTGTGTCCTATGCTGTCACACCACAACCTGTGGACCTAGTGTGTCTGAACAGGGTTTGTTGAGTTAAATGAGCCTTAGGGAACTCCCCAAGAAAATCATAGGCTGGGGTCAGATCATGTTTAAGAGTTTTTCCAAACCAACATTCTAAATCTCTTAGCAGAGACTGAAATTTATCTAAAATGAGGAATAGTCTATAACCCCTTTCCATATCTTGAGGGCTGGTAAAAAGCATTAGAGAAGTCAAGCTCACTATTTTGATTCTTAGCTGAAAATAACTGGGAAACATCCTAACTGGGACGCACCACATCAATGGTGGGTCATCCAGTGTAAAACACAGTTGTGCTAGCACCATTGCCTCTCAGGACCTTCTTGTACTCCCTCCATCTTTGTGGTAGGTCTCTGTACTCACCCAGAAGGCCATGTTGCACTAGACTCTTGAGTTCCAGCATCACAGCAGAACAAAGTTTGAGAATATATGAAAGTAAACAACTGTCCTTCCCATCATAGTCTTGAACATCATTTAAAACAAATATAAGAGCATTTGTGCAACACACATATAACATAGGACTGCTAAAAGAAATAAAACTCATACAAATACGGTCTTATAAACATTTCTTTTTTTTTTTTTTTTTCCTAAACCTTGTTCACGTATTTAGAATTATCCTGCTAAGCTGCAGAAACGATATGGTAGAAAATTTTCCATTAAAAAGTAATGAAGTGAGACTAAACCTGAACAATTTAAATGCAAGTTTCTCAGTGTTACCTTACCTTCTGCCCTTTGTTGCCAACAAACTATAGACTTCTTGTCTAGAATTTTTCTGACAGGTACTATGATTTTCCTGTGTGATCAGTATCTAGATAAAGTACCCAGGTAAATATTTCCTTGGTTATTGTTAAAGTATTTTCCTTGACCATAAACACGAATACCTTTACCCAAATGAATATGTTGTCAAAACTTAAAAGTTCAAGATTAGTTTGAGGAAACTCAATTCCAGGAAGGAGAAATGACTTGCACAGGGTCACTTGGATGATCAATGGAAATTCAAACACTCCCAGGACAAAATTATTTGCTGACACCATACTGCTCCCTAAACAATAGTGAGTTGTAGTGACCAAGTTGTTACAGACAACAGTATAACCCAAGGAACTTTAGTGATTCCCAGAGAAATATTTACACAGCAGAATTTGTAGAGGTTATGTGGTAGTTCAAAAGAAGGAACCTTTAGTTCTGTGCATCACACCTTAAAGGAAATTAAAGAAATACAATGAAAACAAATTAGAATTACAAAGTTCCAAGATATAATGCAAGAAAATTTAGTGTTGTATAATTTATAATTGTAAAAAATCAGTAATCATAAATGACAAAAGGGAATGACTCAGCGAGTCAGCAGAACACTCTACAAATGTAAAATTAATTTCTCAACAAGTATCTGACATCATGTGAAGGTAGTTTAGAGAAACATGGGTCTAGAGAAACATGGCAGTCCAAGTGTGGCGGTTACGAAGGTACACTTTAAGACACTTTGTAACTTCCATTTTTACATTCTCAGAATGCTTGCTTTTGGAGTCCAACCATCCTGTAAGAAGCTCACCTCTACTATAGAATGAGGAAAGCTCTATGGAGAGAGATTCTGGAAACTGAGAGGCCATTTCAGGTGTTTTGGCCTCAGTGGATACCACCTGGAGCAGATAAACTGCCCAGCTAACTCCAAGGCTACAGGAATATGAAAAATGATAAACCATTTTGTTTTCAGCCACTAAGTTTTGGGATAGTTTGTGATGTAGCAACAGGTAACTGGAAAGGTAGGGTTTTGCAGAACATCTCCCAATATAAATGTTTAGAAATGAGAGATAAATTATAACAAAGAAATGTTTAAATACACAGCTCAACTGACATGAAAGCAAAGGTGCCAGAAATAAAGAAGAATTTGAAAGCCAAAGCAGTAGTATAGTGAGTTGAACATTCAGTAACCCTAAGGGCTGCTGATTGGTCCTGGAGGCAGAGATAAGCCCTATGGCTAGATCCTTGCATTCTAATGCCCACCTGGGACCTAGAGCCATTCAAGGGGAGATATGAAAACTGATACATTTACATAGATAAGTCTGGGATTCCCAGCTGAAGATGTTAACAAGGAGACTTCTATTGCCCAGAGTGCAGTGAGGGGAAGGAAGAAGGCTCCTATGACAGGTAGAAAACACAAATGTACCATGAATTTGATATGCAAACTTATGCCACCCACAGTCAGACAGCAATACACAGACTGTATATTTAATAGTTGATTAGAGACCAGTATCATTCCTGCTATAGATAACAAATGGAAAAGTAAACCTATCACTTGGAATTCCCATGGAAGAAAAAAAATTCTCTGAAGATGAATTCACAATTTTAAGACTTACAAAAACATATGATGAAGTGACCTACCATAAGTGAAAATCAATGGGTGAAATGACATGATGATTAGCATTATGAAAACGAGAGAGTAGAAAATTCTGAAGATTTTATAGAATAAGTACATTTAAAAGCAAATAAAGATAAAAAGCACATATAAAACTGTAAGAAAAGGGTAACACTATGAAAAATTAAGAACAATTTGAAAAAAGCCAATAAACATGTAGTGATATGAATGACACATGAGGAGACATGAGGGCAGGAAGGAGAATGATCAATGTAATTGTCTTCAGTATGCATTCTAAAAGGAGATAGTAGATAGTATTTGAAAGATAATTTCTGAGAATTTATCAGAAATTGATAGAAGTCCATGAGTTTTTAAGTTAAAAGAAGAATAATAAGTCACAAGACAGACATGTTTAAAATAAACCCAACACGGGCATTGCAGTATACTAGAGAGAATAAGAAAAAAAAAAAAAAAGGTAAAACAATTAAAGGAAAAGGAGAGTTAACCTACAAAGAAATAAGTATGGCATAGACAGCAGACTTCCCAACATCTAGAATTTAGTTCAGGAGACAGTGGAAAAATTCTGAGTCTTCAAAACATGAATAAAAACAATTGTCAGTATAGAGTTCTATAGTAAAGTTTCACTATCATTTAAGAAGATAATAACTGCCATTTTTCAGGAAAAAAAGAAAAGTTTGCTCTTCACATACCCTTTCTTTAAAAGCTACTAAAGGATCCATAATAGTAAGAAGAAAACTGAATCCAGAGGAAAGTGGTAAGGTGCAGGAAACAACTGTAAGCCAAGGAAAATGGTAAACACAAAGGCAAATCAAAATATATTTTGATTATAAAATTTATAATAATAATTAGTGGGTGGCTAAAAACAGGGTAAAACAAAATTACTACTTATGTGCTTTTTATAATACACAAAGTAATACTAAATACTTTCTATTATGAGTGTTATTTGTGAATATATATTTATATAAAAATATAAAAACATGCAAGATGATCCACACTTATCAGGGTTTGGTAATCTCTGGGAAGAAAGAGAAATAGTTTTACTCTATCAATAAATTAAATTAATTTATCTGTAAATACTTTAATTTACCTATAGTCTTTTATTTTTGAAAAGTAAAATAAAGATCGCAAGGAAATTTGAAAAATATTAGCACCTATTAAATCTGGAAAGGGAATATATTCTAGGTATGTTATACTGTTTCTAGGTTTCTTTATGTTTGCAATTTTCATTTTTAAAATTAAAATTTATAATTGTATATCTATGTATAAGAGATTCAGAAAAATACCATAAAGAAATATTCCATAATATTAACTGCAGAAGTTATCATCAATGGAGGGAGTATGTAGGATTTTTTTTCTTCTCATTTACTTTTGTCTATTTTAAATAGACACACACACACCTCAAAGAGTACTTTAAAGATTAATAGGAACACCAGAGAGAAAATTAACTCAGAGATCATCTGCTTCAGTTCTTCTAGATAGACACATAGTAATTTATGGTGATAGAAATCAGATCAGTTGCTGGTTCCAGCAGGAGCAAATAGTTGGAAAGTGAACTTTTGAGGTAATGGCAATGTTTTATATCTTGATAGTGGTGTGTGTTAAATGAATGCCTTTGTTCATACAGACTGAGGTAGTAGGCTTAAGATCTATGCATTTCCTTCTATGTGGATTAAACCACATCTTCTAAAATCTAAAAGGATAAAGACTATCTAAGACACAGTGTCTTCTCCCAAGTGGGGAACACAGCAGAGACTTAATAAGACCTCAAAGTGGTGGGATCTGCAGGTCAGCATTATGCAAATTGTCACCATTATTCCTGTGTTGAGTCCTGGAAACCAGAGTGTGTGAATGGACCCTAGAAAGGAGGACTCAGCGATCCAAGATTAGGTGTTTCAAAGAATACTTTGAAGAGTTGAGTTAATCACCCCCATCAGTGGAAACAAGTCATCAACGTAGCATACATTTATTAGATGTGATTTATATGCTCTTTAAAGATACCCTGTGCCGGCAATTACAGCTCCAATATCCAAAGCTCTTTGATAGTCAGAGAAGATATTCCTAGGCTTGTTTGAGGGGTACGAAACATTTAAATGACTGTGTTAAAAAGATATTCCTTGTTAAATCTATGAAATCTGTGATCTTTCATCTAACAAATGGTTTCTCCTTGTCTTTGCCAGGGGCACAAGATGAAGCAAAGGAACAAAGAAATGGAAGTCAATCGTGGTCCTAGGCATTGCAGGCCTCTCCTGGCCCTTGGGGGGGGGGGGTGGGTGGGTGTAGGAAGACAGGAGTGCAAGCTGCGGAGGAGGGGGGTGTGGGGGGGCAAGTCCCATGGAAGGACAGGGAATCCTTTGCTCTAATTTCTCCAGCTACATTATGTTCTGTTTACCTGCAGAAAAAAAGAAAGACAAAAAAAAAAAAAAAGAAAAAAGAAAAAAAGTTTCCTTGAACTTGGCAAAGGGCCCCACGTCAATGCGTCTTTCAGGCACTATCCCTGTAATTTCTGTTTTTTTCTCTCGCGCGACTTTTCCCAGGGTCACAGTGGCACAGTTTAACACTCACAGGTGTATCCTGGTCCCTGTCTGCTTTCTTGATTATGTCACAAAGCTGGTCGATACAGTGGTTTCTTCAAAGAAAGAGACAGAAGATGATTGTTGGTACACTGCAGGCTAAATTTCAGGAATCCTCAAGCCCAAGATCAGTATAATCCACAGATAAAGGAGGCAGAAGAGAAAATGGGCAAAATGCTAAGAAATCACTTGGAAAAAGGTCAGGACAATGAATTGAAAATGGCACTATATTCAGGGATTCCCAAGGTGCAATTCTGTACCATGTGGTTAATGAAGAACGTGGAAGGAGGATTTCATCCAGGGCAGAATGTAGAGGCGTTACCCTGAAGGCACGGCCCCCCTACAGCCAGCGGGGGCTTTCCCTTCCCAGCCAGGACTGCAGGTGCGTTCTTTGACCCTGACCTTCCACAGATCTCCCCAGGTTCATGAGGTCTTTACTGCGTGCTTCGGCATAGAGCCCACCGAGTGAGATGTGACTCTTTGGGACACAGTTGGAAGGGATGACACTCTTAGAGGTGTTTTAGTTGAGAGAGGGGGGCTGCTGCATTTAGAATCCAAACATATGCCTATGAATATTAAAAGTTCTACTTGAAATCTCTCGTTATATTTACACTTTTCATAAAAGAACCTCTTGTCTTTACCCAAGGTTTGAGGGCCCACAGACAGATTCTCATTTGAAGTTAGAGGCAATTGGAGGTCTTGCTTGCAGTTCTGGCTTGCTTTTAAATAGTCTGCTTTGTTCATGCAAAATCCAAAACTACTTTGATAGCCTGTCCCCACTCCCAGAAATCCCTTGATTATGGCCTTGAAGGAGAGCAGCAGCATTACTAAGCCAAGATTCCAGCGGTACAATGGGCACAGGATGAGCGGCCAAGGAGGAAGTCAGAAGTTGTCACAGATGTCTACCCCAGAGACGACATCAATAGTGACCCACACGAGGCACTTCCCACAGCTTCCCTAGGTTCTAAGAACAGTCTATTTTTTTCTGAGGAAACTGATATCGCTTCTTGCATATCTCGTCAAATCCACCTTCCTTATAAGGTCTTTAGAACTGTGAGTTATTTATATATATAAATATATAAATATATTTTTTAGTGGAGGGAGAACAGTAATGGATCAAATTGGGTATTTCTAAAATCAAAGGGTGTTCTGTTTTCTAAATATTCCGTGGACTTCTTCAGTTTTGCTCTTTCCTCTATGGAAAATCCACCTTCTTCTCTTTCTATGAATTTTGTTTCGGCCCTTTTGGAATTTGTTGCCCCTCTGGATGGCTTCTTTGATATATTAGAATCATTAGCAAGTTAGATTTCTGCATATGTAGTATGTTCTAACATCCCGTATTTCTAAAAAAAAAAGAAAAAGAAAAAAGAAAAGAAAGAAAGAAAACTGCTTATCAACCTAACAGCAATGATTTTTAAGGGACCTCATGATTTTGGAATGTGGCCATTTCTCTTTCTGCTGTCATTTTACAGTTTGGTATAGAAATGTATATGTCTCCTACTGCCATGAGACATGGCTTTCTAAAAAAACAAGGGAAAGTCCCATTTTACGTGATCCATGAAATGATGCCATACACATCCTGAGAGTTTCTGTATTTCTTGTCATCCTTATAACTTAATTGAAAGTTGCCATCATTCTGTGAAGGACTGGACAAGAGTGCTAAGAGCACATTTTCCAGGGACTCCCACGTTAGTGCTACTCATGCCCAGGAATGAGTTGCAGCTGAAAACAACATGACAGAGACAAGCGGGGTGGGGACTTCTTAATGGACAATGATGAAAAAGTCCCAATGTCCCTGTTAGGACCCGTGGGGACTGGAATTATTTCATTCAGGATGTTCTCTTTATCATCCACAACAGCCATTTTTATTCCTTCATTTTAAATGCGGGCGGGGTAGGAATGGGGGAAGGAGTTCTCTGCATGAGAACTGCAGGAAAAGGAAAGAAATCTTTGAGATAAAAACTAAGAATGAGGCGCGTCTCCCAGCCCCACTCCCGAATTTGTTTAAACTTTATAATTACATTGGGTTTTCATTTTTGCCTCGTTATGCCTTTTGGTTGCTATTTGGTTATGAGATTTTATCCTTAAACAATGAAGGGGCGCCTGGGTGGCTCAATGGGTAAAAGCCTCTGCCTTCGGCTCAGGTCCTGATCCCAGGGTCCTGGGATGGAGCCCCATATCAGGCTCTCTGCTCAGCAGGGAGCCTGCTTCCTCCTCTCTCTGCCTGCTTCTCTGTGATCTCCGTCTGTCAAATAAACAAACAAATAAACAAACAATGAAGTCACTTTGCATTTCAATAATAAGAGATTAAAAATCTACCTGTTGGCCAGATCGAAGACACCTCAACACAGGAAACCCTTTTTTCACTGGCGCTGTCATTGAACAGGCTATACAGTGGAAAATTTGAAAGGCAGATTGCTTCTCCTGCACATGAATCCTGGATGTCAATTTCCAACCACACTCCTGCCAGGCTATGTGGCATGACTGTGAGGGAGAGGGGGAGGGGGAGAAAGATAACCCAATATTAGTCATGTTTGCATACAGAGGATCAAAGTAGGCTCTCAACATAATACAGATGTCCCTGCTTTTTGAAATTGCATTATGCCACTTTGCTTTTATGAAAGACCTACATTAGTACCTGCTACCGTTCACCTAAAGAAATCCCCAAAGAGAGCTTTCGCTTTTAGAAAAACTGCAAGCAGGGAGAACGGCCCCGCCAAGCTCCTTCCCTGGGAACGCACTCAGCGTCTCAGCATCAAGCTGCCATAGCTTTGACCTGCATCTGTGAACATCTGTACTTTATCTCATTTTATTTTGTGCATCCATTAGCAAGATGTGCCCTATGGTATCAGAAGAGTGTCTGGGAAGACTCAAAAATATTTCCATATAAATGAATGGTAATTGTTTCTTTGCTTTACCCCATTTTGGCTTAAGGACAGGTTTCATAGGAACACTACTTGCCCAGAGCAGGGGGAACCTGTAGTCCTAATTAGAAAGGTAGTCGTTGTGAGAGAGACAAAGGGGCTTTTCCTCCAGTTAGTAACTATTCAGATGATGGACAAGTCTTCTTTCATAAAAGCTTACAAAGGAGGCATCCAAAATACTGTCTGTGATAGTGGGTCACATATTTGCCACTGCAGCTAATTGTAAATCTTTCTATGAAATACTGAAAAGCCTCTTTGTGAATTAATACAGTTCTGCTTGATGCACTTGATTTGAAATGACTTTTCTCTGTATGTGGTGCATGTCAGCTTTGCTTTGAAAAATAACAAAGTTAGCAGAATACGTTCAATATATTTTCTTGGGGAATAGGGTTTTTATCATATGATTCATTAAGGATTTGCCTTACCCTGACATTTGTGATATAAAGGAAAATCAGAAAAAAAAGTAATTTTCTTGATCAAGATATGTTTTTACTTAATGCAAATAAATGTAGTCTGTTGCTTGCAAGGGGAAAAAATGTCTTCTGGTATCTGGTATAAACTGCTAAATAGAATAATACGTGCCTCTTTTGTTAAACCAGCATTTAAAGGCTGGACTGCTTCGAAATCTGTTTGTTTCTTTTCATCTGTGCCATACACTAAGAAACTTAAACAACTGTTGCCTTCGTACTATATTTGTTAGAGCAGAATATGAATAAAATTGGTTTGAGAGGATAAGGTGGAATTATTTGTGTCTTGTGATTTTTGTTTCCTCACGTAAACGACTAATAACTCAAACTGTTCTTTTTTTTTTTTTTAAGATTTTATTTATTTATTTGACAGAGAGAGATCACAAGTAGGCAGAGAGGCAGGCAGAGAGAGAGAGGAGGAAGCAGGCTCCCCGCTGAGCAGGGAGCCTGATTCGAGGCTCGATCCTAGGACCCTGGGATCATGACCTGAGCTGAAAGCAGAGGCTTTAACCCACTGAGCCACCCAGGTGCCCTCAAACTGTTCTTTTAATATGATGTATTGGTTGCAAATTGTGTATTTAAAATTGTCTCTTTAAGGCAACTTGAACTTACCAATAGTTGTCCCTTACTGAGACTGGTCAATGTTGTGGCCATGTTTTTCAAAATTAGGGGTGCCTGGGTGGCTCAGTCAGTTGAGCGTTGGTCTCTTGGCTTCTGCTCTGGTCATGATCTCAGGGTCATGAAATCGAGGCCCGTGTGGGTCTCTGCACTCAGCCCCAAGTCTACTTGAGGTTCTCTCTCTCTCTCTGCCACTCACATGCTCTTTCTCTTTAAATACATAAATAAAATCTCTTTAAAAATTAAACTATAGCATAGTTTGTACAGACACATGTCCCAATGTATATTTTTTTTTTCTCAGAATGCTACTAGATAGCTAATTACCCTAGCAACAGCCTCTGAGGAGCAAGAAGTTGTTAAAGTAGAAGTTGTTGAGATGAAGATCATGATTTCATAAACACTGGTTCATCCTTCAGAACCCACTTTCCATTACTGGAATTCTTTCTGAGAACCTTTTATGAGCCAGTCACTGGGCTGGCTATGGGATCACTACAACCATGATCCTCAGTCTATTGTTGAGGGACTTACGATGGAATTACACAATTGTTAAAGAGTTTAGCTATGGATCAACCAAAATAACTATGGGAAAAACTCAGTGTTCTTTTGAAAATGGAAATATGTATTTCATCAAATTCCCTCCATCTCCTTCAGAAGAGATGCTTTCAGTTTTACTGTTCTAGAAGGTAATAATGAAAGTCCATCCCTTTACCCAACAAAGGTAGAGACTTAAAAGAGAATACAGTTTTTAAAACTGCTTTACCAGAGGGCATTTTTCCAATAATAAATGAAGTTCAATGAGGAAAAAATTATGGTCTTATGCCGCAATGGGCAACCTCAACACAAATGCCTCAGAGTGACTGCAAAGATAATTTGACATGATTCGAGCATTGCCAGGTGCAGTTTTTTATCTACATCCAATTTTCCATCTCTCGGCCTGTCACTCTAGTATTTCTCCCCTACTACTCCTGCCCCTGTGCCTTACATCATTCAAAGTTGCCATTAAACATTGCTCAACTTTACTGGTGGTCCTCAGGACAAAAAGGGACAATGATAACCATGGACATTGTTCTGACCAGGACCCCCGCCCAGCTGTGGGGCTTTGAGAAACAAAGTGCCTCCCTTTCTTCTTGGTTTGGCAGATGGAAATATTCACACATTAATGAACTCTCTTACAAATTTAAACATAAAGTACCAAGATATACTTTGCCACTTGGTAAATTATTAGCATTCAATCCTGTTATTTGATACTATAGGTAAATGGCCTTTTCTTGAGCTCAAGACTCTTTACCAAGAGTAAATAATCTGTACAATTGGGTAGTAAATTTGAAATCCTTTCTACTATATGAAATCCTTTCGACTATAGTCCATTTAAATTTTGCCCTTAAATTAAGGACCCCTGAGAACAAGAAAGAATCATTTTATAAAATTGTTAAAGTTGTCAAGTTGTTAAAACATGTACACACAAAATACTGACCTAGTGTGAATTTGCACATAATCATTTTTCTGATAAGAGCTGAAGTAGATCTATGAATAAAGAAGAAAGGAAATACAACTCTAGCTTTTGGTTAACATGCATGGAAGCATAGAGATTTACAAGGAGATAATTATACCAACATATACTTTCCTTCCATGGAGGGAGGGTATATTTCCTCTAACACTGGACTTGACAATATAATGTGCTTTGGCCAATGATATATGGGCAGAAATAGCATGTGTCACTTCAGGCAGAAGTTTGAAGACTCGTGCGATTTTTTCTCCTCTACCACAATGACCAGCAACATCCCAGTGGGCTGCTCTATCAATGAAGAGCCCAATGTGAAAAACGTGGAGATGAGTTTCAGGCAAGCCCAACTGAGAAGGTGACATGAATGAGAACTAAACCCATACTTCAAGATATAGATGCCATTTGTTACCCTAGTATAACCTAGCCTATACTACACATGTAAATAACAATTTCACAGATCTACATGATCTGCTTTTCTAACCCCATCATGTGGAACTTCCAACTTGGCACACAATGCTGCCAGCACACTGGCCTTCTGCCCATTCCTAGAATAGGCCAAATTCCCTCCAGGCTCAAGGCCTTTGAACTTGAAAGCTCTTCCTGTTCTCACTTGGCCGCTACCTTGTTATCCTTGAGATCTCAGCTGCAATGTCACTTCTAGAGACGTTTTGTGTTTGTCTACCTAACACCATATTTGCTACTTCAGAAAACTTACAATAATTTGAAATTGTTTATTTGTTTACAAGACAACGTTAAAAATTCAAACGACTCATCTCAGATGTGCAAAATAATGTAGCTTTTTTCCCCCCATTAACTGAGCTTGCCCTGTTTCCAAACCTCTGGTTAGAGGGGAATGTGGGAAAAGAATTTAATCTATCAGTTATAGGTATCAGGTTTTCTAATACAAATTAAGGATAATGATTTGGTCATATTCAAGGTTTAAACTCTCCACCGAGGCTATTTCTTGCCAGTTAAATTATTTTACCCTCTCCCTTAGATAAAGGCCTAATTTTCTAATCACTGTGCAATAAAACTAACAATTAACAAGCAAATTTAAATATTAAAATGATAGTTCTTATGATATTTAAAAAGTAATTTCCTAAATACTTTGTTAAGTAGGATATCAGGAATAAAATGACAGACTATTTAGAAAATCACAAAAATAAAGAGAACACTAAAAAAAAATGTGGGATACAGCCAAAACTATACTTAGAAGGAAATTTAGTCTTAAATGACTGAATTGTTTGAAATGGTGTGTGGGAGGGGGGAAAGAGGGAGAAAAAACCACTTTTAAGAACATTCAAATTTAGATTTTAGAACGAGAAAAAGATCCAAAGAAAATAAAGACAAATACATAATATATAAAGACTACTATATGTATATAATATATATAAAATGGATGCATATATAAAATGAGCTAAGAAATTTTTAAATAATGTTAAATCTATTGATTGACAATCCATTAAATAAATCTTCAGCAACTACTTGAATAATTTTAAAAGGATAGCAATGAGTAAATTTTAAGTACAATGAAATTAAATTTTATGCATAATTATAGAACAAATAACAAAGAAAATAGAGATTTTCTTTGAAATAAAAATTACCAATATTGATATAACATGAAGTAGAAAACCCACATAAACAAATTCATGGCAGAAATGAGAAACGATCTCAAAAAGCCTCCCAAGCCAACCAGGTATGCCTATTTATCTATCTTCCTACCCAAATGATATGTACAGATTGTCAAAAACCTAGGAATACTCATAGGCAATATTCTCAATTTGTTTTGATTTCATAGTGTTTTCATAATGGAATCATCCAGTACATGGCTTTTTCACTTGGTGGTACCACAGCCTCTTCTTGCCAAGCAAGAATTTTCCTAAGTTATTTTAAAATATTTTATCATATGGCTGAAATTTATGTTATCACTTCCCTATCCTATGACATTTAGGTTACTTTGCAATTCTCCCTACTTTAAATAAAACTAAAATTAACACTGTTGGTAGCAAATTTTTATCTTCATCGGGGTATGTTTGCAGATGACTTCCAGGGTTTCTAGCAGTTAGGAAGTGAGAATTTCCATTTTGTAGGATCCTCACTGCCCTGAGCATCCTACAAATACACACCCAAAAGGTATCAGTTTGAAAAATGGTTTATCACTGGTATGAGTTCACTAGTGTTTTCTTCATTTCCCAAAGAGGCCAAGCAGATTTGTCAGCTTTCTGTGTTTCTGGATTGAGAAATTAATCTGTGTCCTTTGATCATCTATCATTTGTGATTTCTATTTTTTCATTGATATTTATGAACGGTTCATATATTGAGAGCATTTTCTTTTCATTGTTATTTCCTGCATATTATTTTCTACTTCTGCTTTTTATTAGAATTTTGATTGTGATACTGTCTGACATAGAGACTTCTATGTTTCTATGCCCTAACCCTTTCCCTTTGTACTGGTTTACATTACTTTTGTAGTTCGCATTTTTATGTCTGCCTGCTGTGTATCGATTCCTGATACTTCAGGAAGTGATAAAGCTTTTAAGCCTAGCAGAAAACTCCTTTTGTGTATTTTCTGAAGCTCACCTTCCAACCTTACTCTCCACAGGTGACAGACATGGGATCCAGGCTGGCCAATCATAGTATTTTACCTGCCTGTGCTCAGTGATTGGTTTAGAGGCCACGTGACCCAAACTGGACCAAATGGTGACTTCCCTAAGACTTTTTATGTGATTACTGGAAGAGAAAAAAAAAAAATCACAAATTATAGTGAACATGGAAACCTAGAGATTTGGGCAGTTATTTTTCCTGACTTAGTTATGTAAGCTAATAAATTCCCTTTTTAAGCGAGTCTGAGTTAGGTTTCTGGCTCTTGTAACTGAAAGGCTCTCAAATTCACTCCGATTAAGAGTAAAAACTTAGGGGCACCTGGGTGGCTCAGTGGTTTAAGCCTCTGCCTTCGGCTCGGGTCATGATCCCGGCGTCCTGGGATCGAGCCCCACATCGGGATCTCTGCTCAGCGGGGAGCCTGCTTCCTCCTCTCTCTCTGCCTGCCTCTCTGCCTACTTGTGATCTGTCAAATAAGTAAATAAAAAATATAAAAAAAAATTTTAAGAGTAAAAACTTAAAATGTCCTGAGGGTTCCATGTGATGTCTCACATACAAGCACACACTGTCTGTTACTTCTGCAAACTCATCTCTTCCTATTCTCCAACATGGTCTTCACAGCTCCAGCCACACTACTGGCCTCCTCAGAGGTACTGGGCATGTTTCTCACCTTAAAGCTTTATGCTAGCCTTTCTAGAAATCTCTTCCTCCAATGTGTAGATGGCTACATTGCTCACCTTAGAGTCTGTTCAAAGTTTTCCCAGCAAGGCTGATCATAACCACCCTCTCAAACGCTGCAAAAGACACCCAGCTTTGGCCTTCCTTATGGGCTCTTCTTTCTTCCCCTTTTCCATGCTACTTATCACTTTCTAATATACCATATAATTTACCTTTTCATTAAGTCCATTTTAAAAAATATTATTGAAAATCTCCTCTACTCCATGAGGAAAAGATAGGCTTGATGACAACAGAGACTTATGCGCTTTGCTCACTAAAGAACCCCAAGCACCAGAGAAGTACCTGGCATGTGCTAAGTGCTCATTAAATATTTGTTCCGGAAAGCCCTTGGTGAATTCCCTCCTATGAGACCTGTGGCCTACTGAGTTTTTTTTTCCCCCCCTTTTCTCTCTTTTTGGGGAAAAATACAGGGAAGAGATGAAATTAAACTATCATACAAGTGAACAGGAAGCTCTACACCCTGTCCCAGAAGACAAGTATCAAAACAGTAAGAGTGCTAATAATGGTCAGAAAATTATTGTGACAACTCTAGTTCAGAAACCATGTCTATTCCCCACTAAAGGCAGAAATAGGTACAGGTAATCAGTTGATTGATCCTAACTCAAAGCAAGGATTGTGTTTTAAAGTTTCCCTGGTCCTTCTCTTTATTCCAGGGTAAGCAACAGTGGGGCTGTTTAGGTACAATCAGGTAGGCTTACCCTGGGCAAACAATGCCATGTCAATGGCTGAACACAATGTTGGTTGACTTCTCACTTGCCTCATGGCCCCTTGTGAGCTGGGCAGCTCTCCTACAGTGACACCTGGACCCGTGTTTCCTTTATCCTGTGGCTCTCACCTTGGGCAAGTTTTCTCCCAGGTCACCATGGAACAAGAAAAGAGAATTATTAGGATCCAAGGACAGGAGGGATTGTACAACTGCTGCCCACATTTCATGGCCACACTTAGTCACCCACTAGAAAAATGTAGGTTGGCCAAACACCCAGCAGAAAAATCAAATGTGTTTGATGATTACCTAGCATTGCTTCTGCCTTGTCTCTGCTTTGAGACTTTGCTGTGTGCTAATAATAAGCCCTCTATTTCCACTCCTCAAGACCAAATGAGTCACACTGGTTTAGAGAGAGAGCGTCAGCTGGACATCTTAAGTGATCAAAACTATCCCATGGTGGGCAGAGGACTACACAATGGGAGGGAAAAAATCTGAATGTGGTTCTGCATTGTCTTGGAAAAAAACTTAACAACATAGTATAATAAGGCTTTGCCTGACCTCTATAATTTGTCCTGGAACTGGTTTTCTGTTTTTGTTCATTTGTTATTGAGAAAATCACAAGAAGACCTGGTCCAGGGGAGGTGTATATGTCTGATTTTTTTTTTTTTTTTTTTGAGGTCCTAAAATGTAGAGCTTGTGAACTTCAATCATCTTTCCCTGTCTAAAGATAAGGAACTGATGCAGATGTTTACCTATATTTTCTTTTCTGTTTTTGTTCATCTGTGTATGTGTGTGATCCCACTTCTACCTATATCTTAGTGTGCCTTCCATTTATTTTGGTATTTGGTATTTTATGGGAATTAATTTGATCAAGTGCCTTTAAAAATATTCCCAGCACCAAATATTAAAGACTACAGTCGGGATCCCATTGCCTTGAATTCATTTCTTTAACATATCTTTATTTTCTGTTTATATAAGGATCTAATTTCTTGGCTATGTCTTCCTTTGCTCTCTCTAGTATCACTGTTTTAATTAGTGTAGTTTTATAATATGTGCTGATGCCTATTAAGACAAATTCGATGCCTCCTCCCTTCTTCATTTTCAAATGTTCTTGGCCATTGCTCATTGTTCAGTGTTCTAAATAAACCTTAAAATAGCTTTGTCATGTTTCTCCCATATAGTCTTTCTGTTTCCATTCTCTCTCTCTCAATATCCCCAGAAAAATGTATAAGCCAGTGAGTTTATTTGGCTCATGCTTAGTTCAGACAGTAAGGGGAGAGGGCATCTGTTATAAATGCAGCTTCCTGAAATGTTCCAGGGAAGAACAACAGGGCTGTTCATCCCTGGCCTTTGGTCAGTCGAGGCTGGGTTGCAGTCTGAATAACAATCGGTCCCTGAATATTCTGCTCTGCAGCCTTTTCCTGCCTGGCTTGGCTTCCGGTCTCTTCAATCTTATCTGAGTCATCCGGTTCTGCCTCGTGAGTGGAGAGGCAAAAGCTAGGTAAATATCACTGGGTCTTGGGTAATCATTATCCGCTTTGCAAACAAGTGCTCAAGGGCTCAACGGAGCTAGTCAACAGGACTTTAGCCACAGAACCCGAAGATACAGGAATACAGCATTTGGTTACTAAACGTTCCAGCTGCTGCTGCTTGGGAATGAGTTCTTCCTGCAGCAAACTGAAATGCAATCCCTTGGCTTTGGGGTTCCCTATCACCTGATACCTGGTGCTGGCATTATCCAGCTCAGCTGAGACTCATTAGCAACCTAGCTTGACAAAAACAGGACTGCATCAAGCCTCCTGGGCCCTCTTTAAAGGATCCAGGCCAGTGGGAGGAGGAGAAACAATTTTCTTGACAAACAGAAAGCACAATAAATATGGAAAGAGAGTAAATAGGTAATGTCAAATAACATTAATCGTTCTACTCCCTTTATATATGTTAACTCATTGACTCTTGACAGTTAGATAGCTGCTATTATGATCCCCCACTTTACAGATGTGCAAACTGAGGCACCAAGAGACTAAGTATTTTGCACAGGGCCATATAGCCAGTGAGCAGCAGGCCTGTGATTTGAACACAGGAAGTCTGGAGCCAGAGGTTACTAACTGAACCACTGTACCAGAGAGTCTCAAAGTTGCCGAAGCATCAGAATCACCTGGTGGCTTGATAAATGACAAATCCCTGGACCCCAATTTCAGAGTTTCCTACTCATGAAGTCAGGGGCAGGAAGCCAGGATTTTACATAGCTATTAATTCCCAGCTGCTGCTCCTGCAGCCGGAGGAGCCCTACTTTGAGAACCACTGCACTGCACTACAAAGAAATGATTGGCAGGTGCATGCCTGTGCAGGTGAGAAAAGATTAAATAGACGTGGGGAATGATTAAGCCAGGCCGCTCATTCTCAGTTTCTAAAATCGGAATATCTATGTTCCAGTTCCTAAGGCAACCCAAAGCTGGCATTGCCTGCAAGGTGCCACTTTCTTCCTATTATGTTCGGTGGTAGGCAGCTATCCAAATATTAGAGTACTAAGAACACCGGTTGGGGCATCCAAACACCTGGGTTTAAATCTCAGTCCTGTCATTCACCAGCAGACTTAACCTAAGCCTCCATTGTCATACCCACAAAATAGGGACAATAATTATTTACCGCTTGGGATTTTAATAAAAGCAAATTTCATCCATGTATACACACATACACACACACACCCCCCTGCATATGTATTGCCTGACACATAGAAATAATGGTGGTTATTTACTTTATAAGCAGAGTTCGTGTCCTTTCTTCCTCTCAGATACCAGCAGAGGAATTTAACTTTGAGAAGCCACTGAAGTCAGATTTGCTAGGCTTACACGGGGCACCCAAACTTTCTTTACAGCTTATAACTGTGACAAGGGTAATAAAGAGAGTATGTGTATTTGACAACCTGCTACCCCACCCCACCCCCGTTGTAAAGAGAGGGAATTATTGTCTGACTCATTTCAGGGACCATCTTTCCTTGTGCAGCAGACACAGATGAACTAGAGAAATGGAAGTTTCCAGAAAGTGAGGGACGATCTCTACAATGGGAGTCTGGGTAACTGGTCCAGAAAAACAGAGACATCTTGAAATAATTTTACTAAGTACTATAAATGGGTACCCTCTCAGTTAATAATTAGAAGGTTTTTTAAGTTCTCTAATTACTATTTCATTTATCTATTCAAACAAATACATATTGAACCTCTGCAATGCATCAATCACACTCTAGCTTCTGGAAATACAGGAGTGAAAAAAATAGGCAAAAGGCCCTTCATATGGAGCAGGGGAGGGAGATTCAGAGACTGTGGGGAAAGTGGACAAGACCAGAGAGTAAAGACCTGAAAGAAATGAGGACACTAGCCACGTGGCCATCTGCTAGAAGAGTATCCAGTAGAAGGAACAGCAAGTGCAAAGGCCTGGAGGCTGGCTCATGCCCAGCCTCTGAGAACTGCCAGTGGGAGTGAGTGCAGGAGGGGAGGTAGGGGATGGAGTGGGACAAAAGGCCAAGTCCCATCGGGAAGGCCTCATAGGAAGATGGGAGGACATTCACAGGCTTTTAAGCAGAGGAGAGGACATGACCCAACTTTGAAAGGGACCACTCTCAGAGCAACACTGTGCAGCTCAGTTCGAGCTGAATTCTCTAATGTGGAAGTAGATATAAGAGAGGAAGACAGAAAAAGAGATCAAAGGACAGAGGTTCAGGGTAAAGATCTGGATAGAAATCAAATCAAAGGTGGATCCAGGTTCTGTTGGCCCATACTCTCTCCTCCAGCCTCACCCCACAACTTTCTCATGACCCCAGGAGGTAATTTTCTAAGTATAATGATCTCGTCCCCAGCCACCTTGGATCAGTGTCCTCACTCTGAGGCACATTTGGATCCTCCAGGGAGCTTTTCTCAACATGCTCTGCTAAAAACCACATTAAGGGATATTCTACAAAATAACCAGCCAGAACTCTTCCAAGGTGTCAAGGTCAAGAAAGACAAAGAAGGACAGAGGAACTATTCCAGATAAAGGAAACTAAGAAGACATTGATATAGGAAAGATGTTAGGGTTTTAAGCAGACAGTCAAGAAATAATTCTTAAGACATCTTTGGGGCAAAAAGGTGACTTTATTAAAGCACAGGGACAGGACCCGTGGGCAGAAAGAGCTCTACTAGGGTCATGAGGAGTGGCCCATTATATACTTTCAAGTTGGGAAGGGGTCAGGGATAGGGTAAGTCTCTAAGGAATTTTGGAAGCAAGGTTTCTAGGACCTCAAGGGGACTTAGCTATTGTTGGGAAAAGGTCATTTATTACCACCTAATAAAACCTTAGTCATGAGACCCTTCAGATGTATATTCGTGGGCCATATGCTTGGGCGATGATTGCCAACATGTAGCTTGGGGGGTTTAGAGATAAGGGAAATTTCTAAAGGAATTTTTATATGTTAAAGTCGACTTACAGGATCCTGCGGGTTGGGCTAAGATTGCCTGTTGCCCTTAGCAAAATATTAACATGGAGGCAGTTGAGTCCCTAGAGGAATGCCACTCTGCTTCAAGGACTTGTGGATGGACTATATAGACAGTAAGAAAATTTAATAATTTTTCTCCTACCTTTGTTTCCCACATCAGACACAAATATGGGAATGCCTTATGGGATCCTGACAAAGGACTTCAGTGGGGTACTTAGCAAAAGCTGAGCAAGGCCTGTAGAACAGATCATTACAAGTGTCCGTGTTAGTTTCCTGAGTTTGATTTTAATGCCATAGTTACATAAATACAGCCACTTGGGAAAGCAGGGTGAAGGATACACACTAATCCTTTGTACCACCCTCACCACTTTTTTGAAAAGTCTAAATTATTTCAAATTAAAATGTGAAGAAACTCTGTTGCCCAGACTGTACCCTAGCTCCATACATCAGCATTTGGGGCACAAGGGCCTGGCCATGGGCACATTTCTTAAAATCTCTCTAAATGATCCTAAAATACAACCAGGTTTGAGGATCATCACCTTGGATTTTAAGTCTTTATGGAGCTTTGCTTTAAAGTTTTCTTCTGTCCAAGAGGCAGAAAGAGGCCTCTTCTTTCTGAGGTCATCTCCATACCTCTCACAGACTCTGTTTACTGCCCCCTTGGTGCAAAGAGAACCTCTTCTGGACAGAATCAAAGACGCTGTTGGAATCAAGGGAATATGATCACTTAGTCACAAGAGAA
Organism: Martes martes; assembly: GCF_963455335.1. Taxonomy (NCBI): domain Eukaryota; kingdom Metazoa; phylum Chordata; class Mammalia; order Carnivora; family Mustelidae; genus Martes; species Martes martes. The sequence goes on from NC_137896.1 coordinate 39,999,743, forward strand.
GCATCCTGTGAGACTCTGAAGGACCTTTAAAAGAATCTGTCTTCGGGGCGCCTGGGTGGCTCAGTGGGTTAAGCCTCTGCCTTCAGCGCAGGTCATGATCTCCAGGGGTCCTGGGATCGAGCCCCATGTCAGCTCTCTGCTCGGCAGGGAGTCTGCTTCCCCCACTCTCTCTCTGCCTGCCTCTCTGCCTACTTGTGGTCTCTCTCTCTCTCGCTCTCTCTGTCAAATAAATTAAAAAAAAAAAAAAAAAAAAGAATCTGTCTTCCTCTTGGAAGACATCAGCACTAAGAAAGGTAGCTATAGTTCCAAAAACCCTCCCTGCCCACTGGTAAAAGGATCAGCTCATCTCCAGCCTGGGACAAACATTAAACTCCACTGTCAGCTTTGGAGATGGTCCTTTTCCAAATAACTTTGTTTTATTGCTACATAGTAGGATATGTCCTGCGCTATGGAAATTGGCAAATGCTAAATACCAACCTCTCCCAGCAAAGGCACCTACGAGAAAATGAGGCTTAATCTGCTTTGATGAATAAAGAGACAGCGGACATGCTGACCACGGCCTGGAGGATGCAAGAGGAAACACAAAAAAACTGGTAGAAATGGGCCTAGAAACGCAAAGGGAAAAAAATCAGGGAAGGTTAAGCTGCATAAAAAGACCTCCAAATTCTGATTCAGTTTCGGTGGCTGCAAAAACAAGGCTGTCGGCTATTTGCATATAAATGTGCTGGGGGTGGGGAACCACAGTACTCTGCTCTGCATTCTAACTTTCTGCTCAAAATCTGTTCCCAAAGCAGCTGCAGAAATCAGCTGCAAAATCCGAATCTAAAAATGAAAGTCACGTGGCCAAACTGGGGAAGAGGCAAAGAAAGGAAGGAGGCAAGGGCACCAAATGGTGTCGCAATTAACCCACTGGGACCCGCAGCCCATATGCATTGCCCAGGCTGCACCCCACAGCAATTAAATCAGGCTCCATGGGGGTCATGCCCAGGCATGGGTGTGTTTGAGAATTTCCCAGGTGATTTGAACAGAGAGCCTTGACTGAGTAACAGGGGTCTCCTCCAGAGCAGGAATCCCAAACTTGACTATAATGGGCCATCTGGTGAGTATTTGAGGCTTTGTGGCTCTGTCCCAGCTACTCACCTCTGCCCTTGTGTGGTGTAAAAGCAGCCAGAGAGGGTAAATCAGTGGGCGTGGCTGGGTGTAATAAACTTTATTTACAAAAACAGTAGTTGCAGCTCCTGCTCTAGACTCTCATCCAAAGAATGATTCCTTGGGCCAACAGTATGGACATCCCATGGGAGCTTGTTAGAAATGTCAGATCTCCAGTCCTACACCAGAACACCCCTGCATTGGAGTCTGTTCTGTAACAAGGTCCCAAGATGGCCAGAGCACAGGCGAGTCAGAGTAGCAGGCATCAGGTGAATGGTGTTGACCGCTGACCAGCCCTGGGAACCCAGAGAGCTGGACCGAGTCTTGGAACACCAACTGCTTTGTCTATAAAACTGTTCCAGGGGTGTTTGCCTGGATAAGGACCTTGAAAGTTACAAAATGTGAATTGTCAATATGTGACAGATTAACGCAAGCTCTGGCCTCTGGCCAGCAGCGAACTGTTCCTTCGGCAGGTGCTTACCTCTCCATCATCAGTCATGATGAGGCGGGAAGGGCTGGCCAGCCTTGCCATTTGCAAACAGTGCACCTGCAGGTTCTGGGCAAGTGCCCTGAGCCTGAAGAACGTGGGCTTGGAGCAAGCTGATGCACTAAACTGACTCATAACCCTCACAAGTGGCTCTTGGCGTTTACAACTCCCTGGCCCATGCAGGAGGGGATCCTGTTCCCCTCTGCCTCCCCAGTGCCTGGCACAACCTCAGAGCCCAAAACCCTTGATGACAGAGGCTCAGTTCAGTGGCATCAGCCTTAAGGTCGTGAGTGTCCATAACTGACCGACCTTCCTATGTCATCTGCAGAAGGGCTACGGAGTTTTTCCAAAAGAGCTGTTTCCACATCCCTTGCATGTACAGAACACTGACACACGGCAACCCAAGCGAATTTTTCATCTGTGACTGGGAGCAGAAGGCCTAAAGGCCCGTGTCTTGGCCCATAGGGGAAATGGGACTTCTGAAGAGGCTTCAAGTATGTTCCGTTTTCCCATAAGCCCGGCTGTGCCACTGCACAGGAAGGTAATGAACTGAGCAGCTCTCTCTCTGCAAGCGCCTGTCTGCCAGTCAGCTGGGAGCAGCCTGTCGGAGGAGGAGGTCTGCCATGCCCTAGAAAAATGCTCTCTCCAAAAGGCCTGCCGGTGATTAGCTGTGAGAGGAAGCGCGTACACCCTGCTTCGTAAACCCTTGCACCTGCCCCTGAAGTGTCCCTACAGACCACAGTCTTGACACATCATGTGCTGTAGACTCAGAAAGGAGGCATGAAGGGAAATGCACACAGTACCTGAGAGCTGGGACGATGCCCTGGGCACCGGCAGCCAGAGGAGCCTGCGTGGTGAGCAGACATACTTCTCAACGCTGCTGCGCAGAGGCGTCTCCCGTACCTGACGGCAGACCACGCGGCCCAAGGCTGGACCGGGATTCTGTGCTGCGGACAAGTGGTAGGTGCTGCTGCTGCTCCACGGACCCCCGTTTCAGTAGCCCCAGCACAGAGGAAAGAGCACCAGACACAGAGTCAGGCTATTTCTCTCTCCCTTAGACTTATCTCTTCAACACAGATCGATTTTCCAAAGACGACCCCAAGATATCTCCCGTCAACACGCTCTCTTTCTGGTGTGACTTCAATTCTCTTACCATTGAGAGGCGGGGCCTGTGTTCCCGCCCCTTCAAGTAGGGTTGTATCTGCCCAGGAAGTGGCGCAGTGACATCTGAGGGGTCTGCAGAAAGGGCAATAGAGTTTCCTCCTGGTTCCTCTGGGATGCTTGCTCTTGGAACCCAGCCTTCATCCTGGGAAGAAGCCCAGGCATCCATGAAGAGCCCCCCATGAAGGAGAATTCAGGACCACGACTGAGGTCGCAGCTGACACCCAGAACCCGCTTGCCGGCCATAAAAGTGAGCTGTGCTTCAGAACTCCCTTGATTAGGAGCACCTGGGTGGCTCAGCCAAGCAACTCTTTTCAGCTGGGGTCAGGACCCTGCCGTGGGCTCTGTCCTCAATGGGGAGTCTGCTTCTCCCTCTGACCCTTCCGCCTCTCATGCTTTCTCTCTCTCCCACTCATCTCTCTCCCAAATAAATAAATAAATAAAATCTTTTAAAAAACCAAAAACCTCCCCAGATTCGTCTCTGACCCTCTCCCTCAGGTCTGTCTGCCCCACCTGAAAGTATGTGGAACAGAGATGAGCTATCGCCACTGACCCAGGTCCATATGGCAGACCTGTAAGCAAAATAAATGACTGTTGTTCCTTTAAGCCTCAAAGTTGGGGGCTATTTTTTTTAATGCACCAATAGTATATGGAATATAGGTGGGTTTTTTGTTTGTTTGTTTGTTTGTTTGTTTTATTTGTTTGACAGAACACAAGCAGGGGGTACAGCAGGCAGAGGGAGAGAGAGAAGCAGGCTTCCCGCTGGGCAGAGAGCCCAATGTGGGGCTGGATCCCAGGACCATGGGATCATGATCTGAGCTGAAGATAGATACTTAACTGACTGAGCCATCCAGATGCCCCTGAAACCTGGCTTTAATTACTCCTTGACTCTTCTTTCCATTCCATACACCCTCTCTGCACACTGTGATCACTCTCATTATTTAAATTACCATTGGCTTGGACTTCCCTTCTGAGCTACAGAGCTATATATCTAACTGCTTACCTGATATCCCCAATATATACAAATCTTTAACTCCTCCTTTGTCCCCATCTCTACCCCACCTCTAAATACCTTTCTCCTTGCTTGTATAGTGCCACTGTCAATTTGCTTCATTAAGGCACTCTTCCTTGATCCCAACTCCAACATCAGGTTGATGATGCCATCAACAGAGTTCCCTTGAACATCTCTGGTTTCTGTCCATCCCTCTGTGTGCTCATGGGCTGCCAGTTCCCAGATTTATGGCCTCAGTGTCTCCATCCCGAGTTGTCCCAATTACCTCTGGGTGCATCTTTTATTTCTTCACTCATCATTACCCTCCAGGCTCTTACTAAGGGGTCCTTAGCCCTTCTCTTTGCTGGCTCCCCACTGCTTTGAGAATGAAGTCCAAGAATAGCACAAAATGCCCCTCATGGCCTGGTCCCAGCCAACTGATCAAATCTTGTATCCCATTGTAGCTATCTTGTTCTGAGTTTACGCTCTCACCATATCAAACTTCACAGAGTCCCCAAAATACACTCTGCCCTCTGTCTCTGTGTACCTTTGTACACGTTCTCTCTGCTGAAATTGTTTTTTCACCACTCCTCCCCATCATCCTTGCCCTTCTAATCCCAACTCAAACATCACTTCCTCCATCGAGCCTGTTCTAACCCAGTTCCCGTTCCTTCTCTAATGCCTCATATGGTTCTACTGTTGAACTTCTCATATTTTACTGCAACTCATCTATTCACATTCCTGTCTTCCTTCTAGACTCGTGGTTTTCAACGTGTGTTTCCCCAGACCAACGGCATTAGCAACACCTAGGCAATTTTTAGAAATGCATCTTCTCAGGCCCTACCTCAGACTTACTGAATCAGACACCTGGGGTTGGGCCTAGCCATATGTGTTTTTAAAAGCCCTCCAGGGGAGTCTTGTGCACTCTGAGGTTTCAGAACCACTGTCCTGTACCAGGTGGATAAGTATTAGAATCACCTGGGAAGTTTTCAAAATTCCCAGCCCCATTAAATCGGAGTCTCTGGGCATAGGACCAGGTATCAATATTTTAATGCTCCCGAGGGGATTCAAATGTGCAATCAAGGTTGAAAACCGCTACACTAGATCCCTTCTTCTACACTAGATCCAGATCAGCAGTGTAAGCATCACCTGAGAACTTATTAGAAACATAGAATTGCAGAATCCACCCCAGACATACTAAGAATCTTCAGTTTAACCAGATGCCCAGTGACCTGAATGCACATTGAAGTTTGAGTAACACTATCTTACACATCTCTACATTCTATCTCCTAGCAAAAAGCTTAGAACATAATAGCCATTTGATAAATCTAGAAAAATATTAGTAAAAATGTCAGTTTCTCATGGTTTTGAAGAATAAAATGAGAATTTATGGCAAAGTACTTAGCAAACAGCTTTATGAATATGAGGTATTAATGTTAACTGATACATAAATAATTAGTTCATTAGGTCATTCATTCCCAAATGTTCGGGGAATGCCTACTATTTGCCAAGTCCATTTTTAAGTGTGAAAAAGATTATAGTTATCAAGAAAGACCCAACCTCCGAAGTGTAGTGGGAAAAATATATTAAACATATAATTACATAAGCAACTAAATAAAATTACGATTTTAATGAATGCCACAAAAGGGAAGTAAGTACTATTACACATTGCATTCACTTTCTTTTGTCTCCGTTGAATGGGTTTTATCTGAATTCCCTCTTAGGTGGGGTGGGAATATACCAGGAAAATCAGTAATTGGAGTCAAGGAAACTAAAATGATGTGGATATAAGACTTTGACTTAGTTTGGGTTCCCCCTCAAAGCAGACCCTGAGACAAAGACTTGGGTAGAGATAGCTTAAGTGTGAGAAAATGTCATGAAACACAGTGAGAGAGTGGGGAAGGAAAAAGGGGAGTCAGTAAAGGGAACATCAGTGAGGAGCTGAGGCCCAATCCCACTGGGGAAGCCTCTGGGAAACCATGTTGTACATCAGAATTATCCCATAGAAATTTCAGGAAGCTGGAGCATCTATCCGGTGCCTCCAGTTCTCCAAGGGAACATTAACCTTCCCAGACAACATTACTTTCCCACATTTCCAAGTTGTTCCTTTGAATAGCTGAGCTACAGTCAAACAACTGAGCTATACTCTGTGGTTCCCAGACCATAGCAACACCTGGAACCTTGTTAGAAATATAAATTCTTGGGTTCCATTTGAGATCTATTGAATCAGAGTATTTAAGAGTAGCAATCTGTGTTTTAACAAGCCTTCCAGGAGATTCTGGTGCCCAGTGAAGGTTGAGAACCACTCTACTGGAGAAATCCCATGGACAGAAAAGAAGAGAGCCCAGGACGTGAGATGGGAAGCTGAGACTGTCCCAAGAAGTGTCTCCTGCACCTTCAGTTGAACTCAGCTGGGCTGTGGGGCCATGGGATGGGACGTCAACAGCATCTACTATAGTCTACCTGTTTTTATCTCATGTAATCTGGGGGAAGGGGATTAATCATTTATCTACATGAATATTTATTAAACCTCTCTACTTTGTCAGGTGCACGACTCAGGGCTCAGGACATATTGAAACCAAAACAGACATGCCCCTTACCTCATGAAGTTTGTAGTCTAATGGGGAAGACAGGTGCATATGATGTGGTCTGAGGGGGTCAGGACAGCTTCCCTAAGGCTTTTCAAACTTGGAAGTTCATCTGAATCACCTCAGGATTGTGTTAAACCATGGAGGTGGTTAAGTAGGACTTGGGTGTTAGTCCAGGGACCATCCTTTGAGTAGCAGGGCCCTGAAAGACAGTGAGACCTGAAGGGTAAGTAATAGGTGGCCAAGTTAAAAGTAGGTAGGCCAAATGTTCTGGTTGGCCTGGGACTGAGGGGTTTTCTGGAATGTGAGACTTTAAGTGCTTAACCTGGGCTGGTTGGTCACCTAGTAAAAACGGTGGTAGAAGGATGAGGAAGCACAGGCCAAGGGTTTCCAAAGTCCTTGAGGAAAGAAGAGTAGCAATGTTGTAGAAAGGGAAGGAGCCAATGAGACTGGGAGGGTACACAAAAGAGTCTTAAAGAGTGTCCTGAAACTTAAGTAAGCAAAATTGATAGGCAGTTATATTTCTAGGCACAAACCTGCTGTTGAGACTTCCCTGGCTAAACATTTTGGGTGAATGTGAATATTTCATGGAAGCTTCAATATGGTAGCCCCTACCACATGGGGCTTCGACTGAGCACTTAAAATATGACTAGTACAAATGAGGAACTAAATTTTTTAATGTATTTAATCTTAACCATAAGTTAAATTTGCCACATGTAGCCAGTGGCTACTCTATTAGATAGTGCAGGTGTACAAAGTGGATTGAAGGTGACAGAGAAAAGTGGATAGTAGGATACCAGTAGAGTTCTTCTGGAGAAAAATTATGTTGGTTTAAATGAGATGGTGGCAAGAGGAAATGATGCAAAATATTATACTTCACTCAGATAATATAAAGGTATAAGAGGTGAGAAAGGAAAGAGTTAGGGATAACTCATAGGTATCTGGTTTGAACGACTGGATATATGGTGGGCCTTATGCTGTGAAAAATCTGATTGGGGATAGTGTGAGGAAAGGATGTTGAGTTTGAATGCCTGTGAAACATTGAAGGGAGATACTGAGTAGCAGTCACATACACAGGTGGGGAACTCAGAAGATAGTGAAGGTGGGCAGCTAATGTCTGTTCAGCTCAAAACAGTAAACTCATGACTCCAATCTGCTGGTTCAAATTGGGATTTCATCAGCATTCAGTAACACCTAGTTCTCCTTGGTAATGGGGGATCACATGACACAAGGTGAGTCAGACTCACCAACTATGATGATTGACCCAATGGTGGGCATCCAGCCCAAATAAAGGTCTCAGAGCTCTTCCCAGGCTTTAAAACTTGGAATTAAAAATGACAGATGCTCAGTAAATCTCTGTCCAGGAGCTCTTGGTAGCCATGCTTCCATTATTTTGGGAATGCTAGCTTGGTAATTGATTGGGCATGCAAAGCTTGCTAATTAATTGGGCATGCAAAGAGAAGCAGAGGCCAAAGAAAAAGAAAGAAAGACAGACATGGAAACACAATTGCATGGTTTAAGTACTCCAACAGTATACTCTTAACTCAATCAATCAACCAAATTTGTGGGCATTTGATTTTTATGAGGCACCATGCTGAGCTTTAAGGGAATATTAGAAAGGCATAGAGCTTTGCCCAAAAGAACTCGCTGTCTAGTTTTGTGGACAAAAATTGTGAGAAAAGTTTAATAGCAGCAAAATAGGAGAATTCTAAAACAGGGAAGACCTGAAAGCGTAGTGTGGTCTTTACATTACTTTCAACTTTATTCACTGCATCCAGTAAGTTGCCAAAACCTGATAACTCTAGGGAAAAATATCTGTTAAATCTATTCCTCTTAAACATCACAATGAAAAATAATACAAAACATTTTTAAATACCCAAATTACCAAATAAGATTAATAGAAATTGCCATTAAGTATATATATAAATAAACAAACAAACAAACAAACAAGCAACCTAGGACAATGATTGCTGGTAAATTAGGTCTTTCCTAATTTAAGTTTCTTGGTAATTAATCAAAAGCTTAGCTTACATTCACATTTTTCCAGAAATTAAGTTGTCAGGTTAAAAAACTCCAATGACTCCCATCACATGTGAGAATAAAATCCAGATTCTTTGCAGTGGCCTTTAACATTGTACACCTTTTGATCTTGCCCATTTACTTACCTCATTCCCAACCACCTTCCTACCACTGTCAATTGTCTACCACTCTCCTGGGTTTCTAAAATGACCTCTTCACTTATTGGAGCACTGTCTCCCCAGTTATTTTCTGGTCTTGGCTTAATAAATCACCTCTCTCTATCAAATAGCTTAATTTATTACACCTCATGGTATATGACTTATGTATGTATGTACTTACTGTCTATGTTCTGTCTTTGCTACTAGAGTAGACTCCCTATGAGGACTAAGACCTTGAGTCTCTTTCACCACTATTCACAAGACCTCAGAATAATGCCTGGAGGGGTGCCTGGGTGGCTCAGTGGGTTAAGCCTCTGCTTTTGGCTCAGGTCATGATCCCAGGGTCCTGGAATCGAGCCCCGCATCGATCTCTCTGCTCAGCAGGAGGCTGCTTCCCCCCACCCCCCTCTGCCTGCCTCTCTGCCTACCTGTGATCTCTGTCAAATAAATAAATAAAATCTTTAAAAAAAATAAGAATAATGCCTGGAACATGGTAGACCCTCTGTGCAATAGGAAAAAGGACATGAGGCAAAAGGTTATATCTTCAGCTGTCTCTTATATTGTCTGTGGAAAGAGTTAACCTCCCAAAAGACTTTCTTCATGCATTATTGGCTCAAACTGGATCACAGGTTTGCTTCCAAACCAATCACCAGCAAAGAGAAATGGAGTTGTCATTATTGGATTAGACCAATCATGACTCATTCCCAGGGACAGACCAGCCTTCCTGGAAATCAAGGGATTGCCACTCACTACCTAAAAACAAAACTGGAATTCTATTAGCCGGGGGAAAAAAAAAGGTGTAGGGGAGGTAGCTGATGAGGAGGCAAAAAGCAGTGTCAGACATTATACTTAACGTCCCATTTCTCATGATGAAGTCAAATCCTTTTGAGCCTGTGAATAATGTCTTTGAATATCACCTAGGATCACGCCTATTACTTTGCATTTTCTAATTCATCCAATCATTTGTTCATTCACTCTCAGAAATACCTTTCAGCACCTATTATGTGTCAGACTGCATCAGACTCTATTAAAATCTGAGGTATAAAGATTCTGACGGTTCTTATTTTAGGAAAGATTATGGTCTATTTTGTAGATGAGCAGTTTTACAAACAGTTTTAATACAGTGTGTTAAGTACTTTAGTAGCAGGAAGTGGAAATTGTAATTAGACATGGAAAGCATTCCTAAATGTCCAAACAGGGGGACTTTGACAAACATTGTTGTTGTTAGATGAATAATGGGTGATTAAATGACAAAGCAAAAGAAATGAATGGATATACATGCTCTAAGAAAGCTTAAACTAGCTTTTTGTGTTGACATCTGTATCCTATGAGGGAAACACATTGTTCAGATATCTGCCCAGATCCATGTCAACACCACCTTAATTTTTTTTAAACCTTGGTAAAGATAAAAGGGAGAGTCTGATAAGGGAGCCAGAGCATTGCCTGACTAAATTAAATTCAAGCTCTGGTTACTTTGGGTGACCTAACTAGAAAAGAGTCCCCAAAGAAAAGAAACTTCTCTGTATAGTATGTATTCTCTTCTTAAGGTAATGTTTTCTAAAACTTTCATGGATTTCACAATATTTCCCCAACAATGATTTTCTAGGAGATGATATATATACTAGCTAATGATTTAAAAATACCATTGATGAGCCACCATTGATTCTTCTGTGATACTTACATTTCATTAATGTAGAAAAGGATACACCCAAAAATTAATTAATGTAATACACATCAATGAATAAAAAACTACAATCACATGATGATCTCAATAGTTGCAGAAAAAGTGTTTGACAAAATCCAATGCCCTTTATGATTAAAAAAAAAAAAATGAAAACTGGGAACAGAAGGGAAATTGCTCAGGCTGATAAACGGCATCTACAAAAACTCACAGCTAACATCATGCTTAATGGTGTTACATAAAAAAAGACCAAATACTTTCCCCTTAAGATCAAGAACAAGATAAGGATGTCTGCTCCTGCCACTTCTATTCAAGACTGTACTGGAGTTTCTAGCCAGAAAATTCGATAAAAGGCATCTGGATTGGAAAGGAAGAAGTAAAACTATATTTGCAGATGACATGATTTCCCATATAGTGAATCTTAAGGAATCTATACAATAGTAATAACAAACTGAAATGATACTAACAATGTTATTTATAATATAAAAAAAAAACCTTAAAAAATTTCAGCAAAAGAGATGCAAAAATGTATACTCTGAAAACTACAAAACATTGTTAAAAAAATGAAAGACTCAAATAAGAAGAAGAATGTCCCATGTTCATGGATTGAAAGATAATATTATTAAGATGGCGATATACTCCAAACTGATCTACAAATTCGACTCAATCCCTATAAAAATCCCAGTTGGTTTCTTTGAAGAAATTGGTAAGCTATTCCTAAAATTCATCTGAAAATTCAAGAAAAGCCTAATAATCTTGGGGAAAAAAAGACTTGGAGTACTCATGCTTTCTGATTTCAAAAGCCACTAGAAAGCTACAATAGTCAAAACAGTATGGTACTGGCATAAGGATGGACATATAGATGAGTGGCATGCAACTGAGAATCCAGAAATAAACCCATGCATCTATAATCAATTGATTTTCTATAAGGCTCCCAAGACGTTTTCCATAGGGTAATGAGTGGTCTTTTCTACAAATGGTACTGAGACAACTGGATATCCACATGCCAAAGAATAAAACTGTAATCTTACCTCGTACCGCATCAAAAAATCAATTCAAAATGTATCCAAGTCTACCTGTAAGAACTAAAACTATAAAAATCCTAGAAGAAAACATAAGTATAAATCTTCATGACCTTGGGTTAAGGAATATTTTCTTAGCTATGAACCCAAAAGTACAAATAAACCAAACAAAAGTAGATAACTAGATTTCATTAAATTTAAAAACATTTGTGCTTCAGAAGGCACCATGAAGCAAACGTAAAGAAAACCTACAAAATGGAAGAAAACATTTTCAAGTCAATTACGATAAAAAATTGTACCCAGAATACATAAAGAGCTCTTACAACTCAATGTTAAAAGACAAGTTACTCCAATAAGAAATGAGCAAACGATCTGAGTAGACATTCTCCCAAGAAGATATACAACAGATTTATAAGTATATGAGAAGATGCTCCATATCGTTAATCAGTTGTGAAATGCAAATCAAATGCAATCAGTTGCAAATGCACGCAAAAATCACAATGAGATACCACTTGACATTCAATTAGATAGCCACAATCAAGAAGGTAGATAATAACAAATGTTGACAAGAATATGGATAAATCAGAGGCATCACATGGCACTAGCAAGAATGTACAGTGGTGCAGCTATTGTGGAAAACAGTCCAGCAATTCCTCAAAAGGGTTAAACATAGAGTAATCACAGGACTCAGCATTTCCACTCCTAGATATATATCCAAGAGAAATGAAAACCTATGTCCACAGAAAATTTGCACACAAGTGTTCTTAGCAACATTATTCATAATAGCCAAAGAAGAGGAACAAACCAAATGTCCATCAACTGATAAATGCGTAAAATATTGTGTATCCATTCAATGAAATATTATTCCACAATAGAAAGGAATGAAGTAGTAATACGTAATGCAACATAAATTAACCTTGAAAGGATAATGCTAAATGAAAGGAGACAGATGCAAAAGGCCAATTATTGTATGACTTGATTTATATGAATTGTTCAGAACAGGCAAGTTTATAGAAACAGAAAGCAGATTTGTGGTTGCCCACAGCAGTGTGGGGTGTGTTGGAGGGAAATGGGGAATAACTTCTAAGGGTATAAGTTGTCTTTTCAGAATGATTGAATGTTCTGGAATTAGAAAATGGTGAAGTTTGCACAATTTTGTGAATACACTAAAAATCACTGCATTGCAGTCTTTAAATGAGTGAATTGTACGGTATACAAACTACATTTCAATAAAGCTGTGGCTCTTTCTATTAAAGAAAAGACGAGCTTTTCTGTTTCCTGTATTCCCTAGAGATTTTGTTGACCCAGACCATTTAAAACCCATATTGATAAAATCAATGGTATGAGGCTGTCACCACAGTTTGGATCTTAGGGACTATTTATTTCGGAGCTGAAAGCCACTATTTGAGAAATATCTAACCAGAGCAATGTTGGTTGCAGTCTTCAATAGCAAGAATTGATCCAGGCTGTATGTGCAGAGTTCAGCCCTGACACAGAAGTCCAGACTCTCAATTCTTATACCCAACTTGTTTATTTTTAGTCGGCCTGCTTTATATCAGGGCAGCTCCGTGAAACTGCTAAACCTTGTGCCAGCATTTCTTCCTTCCCACCGACAGCTGGGTGCTGCTGTCTCTGACCTCCTCCTCTGTCCTTATCTGCCGAGCTCCCTGCTCCCACCGGCCTTGAGTCCCCTGGCCCACTACCTGCCTGGCCCACCTGCCTCTCTGGGGAAAGCCAATCCTTCCAGTTCTTTCAAGCTCTCTCTCTGACACCAGTAGTCACCTGCCTAGCTTCCTTCCTGCACCGTAATTACACTGTATTCATAGCCTGATTTGACATTTCCATAGAAAAATGCAATTATAGCCTTCCAAAAGGCGGAAATAACCTGCTGATGATATTTGAGGGGGAAAAAAAAATCACTTTGGAGATGTGCTTCAACTCAGTCTCTCCGAAAAGTGTTACCAAATGCTGTTGGATGCTGAGGCCTCGCCCATTTTCCTTCATCTAAATATTAAACCTTGTCCAACAGCAAGTATCAAGTTTCTAAAATACCCCAAGAAAAGAGATCTTGCCCTGAGCAACTCAGAACCTTATGAAGAAAAGTGTTTTTTGGGGAATACAAGAGGAGGATAAGCCTGAGAATAAAGCTCTTATAAACTCATTCATGGGGAACAAAATAAAAAACAAAAACAAGAACAAAAAACAAAAAAACACTAAGTGCTGAGAAGTCAAATATTATTTATATTTTTCTCTTTTAAACTTGCAGCAGAGGGTATTGTGGGTTCATTTCCATTTGCCATCACCTGCTGGCCAGAAATTATTTGGAATTCCAGTTATCTTTTACTGTACTAATCATCAATAGATACTATTTTTTTGAGCACTTACTAAATACCAGCCTTGTGCTGAGTGGATAATATACATTATCAAGTCACACAGACTTGGGTTCAAATTGTGATTTCATAACATATTAGTTGTATGACTTAGATCTCCAGGCCCAGATACTCGATCATTTCCAAACCACAAAAGGCTGTCTGAATTTGAAATATTCTTATGATTTCACCATACAGTGAGGCTTTCACATTTGCTCTGCCTGAGAGGTATGGAATCTCTCCTGTGTGCACAGGAGATTGTCAGACATCAGGATATGATCATTAAAGGCCCTACATGAAGTTGAGGATCTGAGACTTTCGGCACCAATCTGGGACCCAGAATTCTCCATGGACCAGACTCACTGTTGTGATTTTCCCTAGAAGCCCTTTCAAGTCCTTCTTCCTCCTTGCCAGGCTTTTTTTTTTTTTGGTTTGTTTTTCTCTAGCCAATCATCATTTTAGATGCAGCTCAGTCCAAGGGCAGCTTTAATTAATGAGCCAGGTTTCTGGTGTTGATAAGAATGCTAGGTTAAGGTCAAATGTGGAGGGCAGTTTTCATTAAACACACTAAATGTGGTTGCAATTTGAAATGATATTGTCTATCTCTTGCTGAGCTGCTGTTTTATTACAATGGAAGAGATAGCCTTCCAAAGTCAAAAGCAATAGTAAACAGATTATATGGGGAGAGATGCTTCCTTGCACAGCAACTGTTAAAATAAAATGTTGCCTCTGCAGCCTCTCTTTGTTTACCAAGGTAGAACCAAGTGACATCTCGTATGTGGTCTGCGGAAGGACCCCTCTAAACTCAGGGTCCACCGTGTCCATTCTGGGGCTCCTGATGTGTATTCATGACAATCAGACATCAGGTATTTGGGGTGATGCTTGACAATCCCAAAACCTAAAATAGAATCAGAGTCTTATATTTTTTGCTAGTATTTTTACTTCCGTTTATTCATTTTTTACTTTTTAAAAGATTGTATTTATTTATTTGTCAGAGAGAGAGAAGAGAGCACAAGCAGGGGGAGCAGCAAGCAGAGGCAGAGGTTGAGAAGCAGGCTCCCTGCTGAGCAAGGAGCCCAATGCAGGACTCCATCCCAGGACCCTAGGATCATGATCCTAGCCCAAGGCAGATGCTTAACCAACTGAGCCACCCGGGCGTCCCGATTTAATTCTTTATTTTCAGCAAAAATTTTAGTTATGTATATTTATTTTTTTTTATGTAAAAAAAAAAAATTTTTGTTATATAAAGCTTTTATTCTTTTAGAAATAAAAAGGCAAGGTTAAAAAGGCAAATTTTGTAGAGCCTATATAGTTCTTTTTTGCCCTACCCTACTATCAACATCTCACATCAGAATGATACATTTGTTACAGTCATTACTACTCAGAGTCCATAGTTTGCATTAGGGTTCACTCTTTTTTTTTTTTAATTCCAGTCAGTTCACGTACAGTGTAATAATAGTTTACATGTACAATATAGTGATTCAACACTTCCATTCATCACACTGCTTAGCACTAGGGTTCACTCTTTTTTTCTTTTAAGATTTTATTTATTTGACAGAGAGAGAGACCACAAGTAGGCAGAGAGGCACCAGAGAGGGTGGAAGCAGGCTCCCCGCTGAGCAGAGAGCCCGATGCAGGGCTCGATCCCAGGACCCTGGGATCATGACCTGAGCTGAAGGCAGAGGCATAACCCACTGAGCCACCCAGGCGCCCCTAGATTTCACTATTGATGTTGTGCGTTGTATGGGTTCCCTCCCTCCACCAGCACCCCCACAACCACTGACCTTTTTACTGTCTCCATAGTTTAGCTTTTTCCAGGATGTCACGTAGCAGGAATCAGATACTACATTGCCTTTTCAAACTGGCTTTCACTCACTTAGCGGTATACATTTCAAGTTCCTCCATGTCTTTTCATGGCTTGATAGCTCATTTCTTTTTAGCGTGGAATAATATTCCATTGTCTGGATGTACCGCAGTTTATTTATTTATTTATTATTTATTTATTTATTCATTCACCTACTGAAGGACATCTTGGTTGCTTCCAAGCTTTGACAATTATGAATATTGAAAGCTGTATAAACATCTCTGTGCACATTTTGCATGGATATACTGGATATTAAGTTTTCAGCTCTTTTGAGTAAATCCCAAGAAGCATTAAGTGTTGGATCTGATAGTGAAAGTCTGTTCAGTTTTGTGGAAACCACCAAACTGTCTTCCCAAGTGGCTGTACTATTTTGCATTCTCACCATCAATAACTGAGAGTTCCTATTGCCCCACATCCTCGTCAGCATTTAGTGCCAGTGTTCTGGATTTGGCCATTTTAATAGGTGTGTGGTGATATTTCACTGTTGCTTCAATTTACAATTCCTTAATGACATGTTCTATGGAGCATCTTTTCATATGCTTATTTACCATGCAAAGCTCTTCTTTGGAGAGTGTATTATCTTCTACTTACATTTACTTATTTATAAAACAATTTCTTTACATATATTTAAATATTTACATCTTAGGCACCCAAGAATGAAACCATAGGCACCAAAAGAGTGAATTGCCAGAGGGATCATTACACCTTTTAATGGAAGAACTGTCAGTCCATAAACATAAGAACTAAGCCTTGACCTTAGTACCAAATTTTGGCACTCCCGAATAAGTTGTAAGATAGCAATTTTAAAAAGCAATAGACAAAAAGGAAGCAGAATTGTGATTATGACAAGACCCCCTTTCTTGCAAGGAAAATAGTTATGGTTTCCTCTACCTTACACTTGCCACAATGTGTACACCAATATTAAACCGTAACATGCCCCTGGCATGCTGAGGAGAAGGGCAGCTACGATGGAGGCTCTTGACCAGGTGGTTTCAGTGGTGAAGGCTGCTATCTCCATCCAATCTGAAGACAAGGGATGGCTTAATGAGAGCAGGTTTTCTGTATTAGATGATGCAGCTCTTCCCTGCAAGGTCTGACTTGAGGGACAAATCTGGCCTATCAACAGTTGTCTGGCATTCCTGCTTTGTTCCTTAAAGATAGAAGTTTGCAATGCAGTAGTATTCATCACCAGCTACAGGTGTGTTCACTAACTACAAGGTAAATAGGTCCTAATCATCCTGACTCTTCATGAATAACTTGCTTAAGGCAGAGTCCCAAGACTCCACCCCCTAGTGAATAAATTAAATTGTCCTACTCACAAATTTGTCCTTTCTCAAAGCTAATCACATTTTTTGAAAGAATTTATTTACTTATTTCAGAGATAATGAGAGAGAGAGTACAAAGGGAGAAGGAGAAGCAGGTTCCCTGAGCAGGGAGCAGGGAGCTCGATTCCAGGACTCTGGGATCATGACCTTGACAGAAGTCAGACACTTAGCCGACTGAGCCATCCAGGCTCCCCAAAGCTAACCACATTTTATCCAGAGGACCCCTCTTGTCCTCTTAACCCCAGTCCCCTGCTATTTCTCAGCAGTGAGATGAGATGGGGAAGAGGATAAGTAGTGAAAGAGTTGGGGCTGTGCCCAGGGTGGGACTAACTCAGATGAATGGGTAAAGGTCCATCAGGAGCATCCAGATGGCTCTTGTTGTTAAAATCCTAAGAGAGCAAACGTTGACCATATTTCTTCTTTCTTAGTGAAAAATGGGCTCAGCCTCTTCTCAATGGAAAATTTTCCCTCAAATCAAAAAATGGGCTTAGAGCAGGAAAGCTAAAAATAACATAAATAACTAAAAAGCTAAAAATAACATGTGTATATGACATACATATACACGTTATGTGTATATGACATATGACATACATACATAATACCATCTTCATCTCTCTTCAAAATACAAGTTAAGAAATGAACAAAACAAAAAAATTCCCATTTACAATTGTATTTAAAAAAAGATTAAATTATCTAGGGATAAATTTAACCAAGGAGGTGAAAGACTTAAATACTGAAAATTACATTATAATTATAAAATTATATTAAGAAAGAAGCTGAAGAAGACATAGATAAATGGAAAGATATTCCATGTTCATGGACTGAAAGAATTAATATTTTTAAAATCTCCTTACTACCCAAAGCAATTTAGAGATTCATTGCAATCCCTATCAAAATCAAATGGCGTTTTCCACAGATAGAACAAAAGAATTTCTAAAATTTGTATGGAAACACAATAGTCAAAATTATCTCAAAAAAGAGCTAATCTGGAGGCATTATGCTCCTTGATTTCAAACTGTATATAAAGCTAAAGTAATACAACAGTATGGTAATGGCATAAAAATGGACACAGAGACAGATGGAACAGAATAAAGACCACAGAAATAAACCCACAAATATGTGATCAATTAATTTACACGAAGAATATACTATAGGCAAAGGACAATCTCTTTAATAAATGGTGTTGGAAAAACTGGACAGCCAAAGCAAAAGAATGAAACTCAATCCCTATCTTATGCCATACACAAAAACAAACCTAAAACGGATTAAATACTTGTATGTTGTATGTAAGATCTTAAATCTAAAATTCTTGCGGCGGGGGGCAGGGGTGCGGAAACATAGCCAGTAAGTTCTTTGACATAGGTCTTGGTGATGATTTTTCAAATCTGACATCAAAAGCAGAGCAACAAAAACAAAAATAAACTATTGGGACTACATTAAACTTAAAAGGTTCTACACAACAAAGGAAACCATCAATAAAATGAAAAGACAACCTATTGAAGAGAAAATATTTGCAAATCATATATCTGATAAGGTGCCGTATCTAAATATATAAGGAACTCATACAACTCAACAGCAAAAAACAGTCCAATTTAAAAATGGGCAGAAGATCTGAATAGATATTTTCCCAAAGAAGACATACAGATGGCCAATAGGTACATGAAAAGATGCTCAACATAATTAATCATTAGGGAAATGCAAATCAAAACCACAGTGAGATATCATCTCACACCTGTTAGAATGGTTATTACCAAAGAGACAAGAAATAACTGTAGTTGGTGAGCATGTGGAGAGAAGGGAAATTTTGTGCACTGTTGGTGGGAATGTAAACTGATATAGCCACTATGGAAAACAGTCTGGGGGTTCCTCAAAAAAAAAAAAAAAAAAAAATTTGAAGCTAGAACTACCATATGATACCAATTCTGGGTAAGTATCCAAAGAAAATAAAAACACTAATTTGAAAAGATATATGCACCCCCAATGCTCACTGAAGCATTATTTACAGTATCCTAGATATGGAAACAACTGAAATGACCATCAATGGAATACTATTTCAGCCATAAAAAAGAATGAAATCTTGGATGGACCTCAAGGACATTATGCTAAGTGAAATAAGGCAGAAAAGGAAAGACAAATACCGTACCATCTCTCTTATATGTGGAATCCAAACAACAACAACAACAATGGAAACAAGATCATAGATAACAGAGAACAGATTGGTGGTTGCCAGGGGTAATGGGTGCAGGGTGGGAGAAATAGGTAAATTGTTGTGGATTTTTTTTTGTTGTTTAGTTTAAATAAATTAAAAAAAAAAAAAAAAGGAAATGCCAATTTTGTCCTCCTTTCAGGGAGGGCATTTTAATATGGTTGGTTCTTTCCCATTCTTCAGATTTCAGCTCTAATGCCCACAATCCCTGAAGTCTCTCTTATGCACTTCTCTCTTTCTCTTCTCTTACCTCTCTGTGGTAATTGCTTCCACACTATGTTTTCTTTGTGTATTGTGTATACTGTTCACTCCACCTAGGATATAATCTCCATGAGAACAGAGATGTTGGCTGATGGCTGCTCAGTTCTTCCCCCAGCACCTATCCACAGTTGACTCAGTTCACTAAATGACTGGGAAGGAGTGAATAGACTAGATGGCCTCCAAACTCTGCCCTAGCATATGTTTGTCCCCATTTATTTTTTTTTTTTTTTTTTTTTTTTTACCAATCTGCTTCCATTTCTTAGGTACCTAGATTCTTCTTTCATACCCTGACTAAGCATCTGGCTCCAGGAGCTCGCTGAATATTTTAGCTGTTTTCTTAGTCTTTTCCATCCATCATTCCTTTGAATGAGCTCCCTTGCCAGCCACGAACTCTTTCACACTTATTCTCTTCCCCAGGCTCATTTTGGTCTTGACAGATGGCAGGGGGTAGGAGCGAGGAGGAAAGCAAGAGGGGTCATATATAAAAGGCGACTAGCTTCAAGAAGGGACCAATTCATGAGTATAACAGTTCAGTTGATTCAATAGGAGGCAGAGATACAGAAAAGTGGTGGATATTTCACGGAGGTGGAAGCAAGTCCCTGCGAGAAGAGGACCAGCAGGAGCCCAATAAATGAGGATAAAGAGAGCCTGAAAATAACTCTTGCTTTGGAAAGTTCGACCCCAGGCTGATAGATAGCATTGGAATTCAAAATACAATTGATAAATATTTTCTAGCCTCTATTAAAACCAGCATTGTGCTGGTCACCACAGGTGTGGGAACACAGAGACAAAAGCTACGCCCTCCAGTATCCCTGTGAGGCTCCTGATCCAGGCATCTCCCGCAGAACCCAAGGCAAGCAGCTCTGCCTATTGTCCTGGGCACCCAAGTGGGCTACATAATGTAACAGGAAAAAAAACACAACATGAGGTGCTCTTTCTTGCCTATAGCTGAAATAATAATAGCTCATATTCATTCAAGAGCATTGAATTAAACACTTTTTATGCATCAATTCACTGAATTCTCATAAACCATTGGAAGTCTTATTGTTATTACCAGCATTTACGGATGAGGAAACTAAAGCATGGGTGTATTCCAAAGGTCACACAGTTAGCAAGGGGTGAAGCTGGGATTCATACCAGGTAGGTCATCTTCAGTGGCCAGTGTCTGCCATAACTCATGCTTTTCTAGACAGCCCTCTCCCTACATCCCTTTCTCTTTTTGTCAAAATGCCACTGATTCTTCAAGGCTCTGCTCCTGTAAATCTTCTCTTATGAAGTCAGAATCAACATCTCTTTCCTCTGTGCTTCTATACCAGCTCCCTTCTATCACTCTTCAGCTTCTATCTAATGCTGCCTTATACTCTAATTCATTCATTAAATAGTTACATGCAAGAGCCATATGATCATAAGTTCAAATCCAACTCTCATCTTTATTTACTATGTGGCCATTATTGACAAGCTCTTCTGAGCCTTACTTTCTCCATCTATGCTCAGCAGTGATAAAAATAAATAAATAAATAAATAAATAAAAAACAGCTTGAAAGTTTAAAATTAGAGTGGGTGCTCACAATAAAGTAGCTATTTTTCTGCTCATCTCTCCCATCGCAAATGTTATATTCCACTGGATTTCTTGCAGCGACACCCATCACAGTGCCGGCCACCTGCTAAGCCTCCAGTATGAACTGTTGGCAGGAGCACTTGATCAGAGGTGGGGTGTGGAGTAAGGACAAGCACCTCGACTTGCTGTTCCAAGTCCTTGCCTCCCTGCCTTGAGTCACTCAGGTATCACAATGTTTGCCCCATCATGTACCGCCACTCTTATTTCACATTTTTCTCCATATCTACTCACTTTCCCCCAATGTTTTATTATGAAAATTTGCATAATAAGGAAAAGTTGAAAGAATTTTCTGATAATATACCTATCACCTAGATTCCTATCAACTTTTTATTATATTGGCTTTATCACATCCCTCTGTCCTTCCATCAATTTGCCTTATTTTTGTGCATCTATAAGTGAGTTGCAGACATCAGTATACTTTTCCCTTACTATTTCAATATGCATATCATTGACTCAAGTTAAATGCCTTTTCCAGTGAGTCATATAAAATATATACAAAATGAAATGCAAAAATTATAAGTGTACTATATAATGAATTTTGACCCAAACCTCTATCAAGATATAGAACATTACTGTCACCTAAAAAATCCCTTATGCCCATCCCATTCACACCCCAAGACAACTATTGTGTCTTGATATTTTTCCTAACATTGCCTATACTAAAACTTCAAAACATGAAATTGGATAAGAACTTTTTATTAAAAAAAACTAAGTAAACCTATTTTTAAAGGTAATTTTTTTTAAAGATTTTATTTATTTATTTGACAGAGATCACAAGTAGGCAGAGAGACAGGCAGAGAGAGAGGAGGAAGCAGACTCCCTGCTGAGCAGAGAGCCCTATGTGGGGCTCGATCCCAAGACCCTGAGATCATGACCTGAGCTGAAGGCAGAGGCTTAACCCTCTGAGCCATCCAGGTGCCTCTAAAGGTAACTTTTTACCACTAAGTATACATAAAACTCATATCATTTGCCAAAAGTAGAGTATATCCATTAATACACATGAATGTAAAAAAGAACACAGTAAAAATTAAGTATTTCCATACCACATAAAATCATCCCTGAAGCACCTGTATTTGTTGACTGTTGTGATTCTCACGGTGTGGTCCAGGGACCCCTGGCCAAGATACTTATGTGTTCACAAGGTCAAAGCCATTTTCGGGATAATCCTAAAATGATATTTGCCTTTTCAATCTTGTTAGTCTCAAGATGTACAGTGTTTCCCAGAGGCTATATGATGTGAGATATCACGTAGATTAAAGGCGAAAGCAGGTGTGAGAACCCAGCTAACTGTCTACTATTGGGTGCCAAGACCAGGAGGCCCAAAATATACCACAATGACAAACTGAATTCAGATTATTCTGAATCAAAGCACCTTGAGAAATAGTTGGTACCAGGTTACTCAGACCCTCCCCAACTCCCTGAAAGCAGAAATACATCTCCCTTACGAAAGGTACACTGTCTGTTCTAAGTTAAAAAGACATCCTTAATCCAGACTTTGAGGACTTTAAAGCTGAGAAACCTATAGAAACAAAGCTTGTCATTTTCTACGAGTCAGCAACCCCATCCCAACCCCTAATACCACTCCAAATACCTTACTTTTTAAAGCTCCCAAACATCCGTCTGTGTTATCCTATCAATTCTTCACAAATTTTCGTCTCTTTGTCTAAAATGTATAAAACTACTGCCTTGATTATTTGTTTGGATCTCAATTTTGTTATTGGGTCTCCGTGTACACCTAATAAAATTTGTTTGTTTGGCTTTTTTCCTCCTGTTAATCTGTGTCATGTCAATTTTACTCTTAGTCTAGTTGGGAAAACCTTGGAGAAAGAAAATTTTCTTCTTCCCCTTTTCCAGACATTAAAGAGATTTGCAAAAATGTGAAATGATGCTGCTCTTTTCACTAAACTTCTTATTTAGAAAATACAGGTCATTTTTTTTTAAGAATAAGTAAATAATTTATTAACTGTGACTTAAAGTATGCCATTCAAATCTTTCTTGTTTCTGTTTTCTCATCTATAAAGTGATGATTTTATTTGATTTTTACTTAACATATAATGTATTATTTGTTTCAGGGGTACAGGTCCATGATTCATCAGTCTTACACAATCACAGTGCTCACCATAGCACATACCTTCCCCAATGTCCCATCACCCAGCCACCCCATCCTTCCCTCCCCCCTCCACTCCAGCGGTTATTTTAATAAGTTATTTATGTAGACATGTTTATTTTTTTATTTTTTATTGAATTAATAAATACGGTATCTAATTTTTGTCAGTTTTCAGTTCTGATATGGCACATATTGGTAAATTTAACCCATATAAATAGAAGATTTTCAGCGTCTGTTTTAGTTTTTAGGAATATAAAGGCTGCAGAGCCCAAGATATTTGAGAACACTGATATTTGGCATTTTGGAAGACACTTCCCTAAGTGATAGGAGATGTTCATGTACAGATCACAGGAACAGAGAGTCCATTCCTTTCCAATAATGCTGCCAAAGCCCAGCTCCTGCTTCTCCATTAGGTGCCTCTCTGGCCAACAGTAAAATTGGCGATATTACCTGGGAAAAAACACCAATGTACAACACCCCAGAAGATGTATGTCTCCTCATGAGGCCTAGATTTGTCTTCTAATTCTCCAAGTACTGGCTTAGTCAGGGGGGTCTCCAACTAAGTGAACATGGAAGAAACGGGGGTCACTGGAAAAGCCAGCCTTGCCCTAGCCCCCCCTGTCTGTAACGTTGCACTGGAGAGCCAGCCTCCCTCTCAGTGAGCAGACAGCTCACACAAGCTGGCTAGAAATGTATTTTAAGCCAAGCCCTTTTTGTACTTATTTGGGTGAAAAGAAAGATTTAATTACAAGATTTAAAGCTAATTTTTTTTTTAATCGAGCTATAATCCTAACCTGCAGAAAAAGCAATTCAGCACGGAGAGAAGCAGAAATGAGCAGGGGAAATGAGCAAGGAATCAGACCATTATGAATGGGACAGAAGGCATGTGTTTACAAAAGATTGATTTGAACAGTGCACATAAACAGTCCCGGCTGTAGGGGAAAGGTCCTTTACATTTATCTTCTCTCAAAACCAAGATAGAGTTTGCTAGTTCGTGTTTTTTTTCCTATTAGCTCTGAAGTCTTAAAAAAAAAAAAAAAAAGGCCCAACTGTTGC
Organism: Martes martes; assembly: GCF_963455335.1. Taxonomy (NCBI): domain Eukaryota; kingdom Metazoa; phylum Chordata; class Mammalia; order Carnivora; family Mustelidae; genus Martes; species Martes martes. Next base: position 40,023,805 of record NC_137896.1, read on the forward strand.
AACAACTTTCCTATTTATCCTAACTGAAGGAGAAGAGTTTCTGTTTCTGGCTACCATGGAATTTATGCATTTCAAAAACTGTGCTATGTGCCACTCCTATTTTTTTAAGCTAATTTTTTTTATGCATGGATACAGGCTAAGCTATATTCCTGCTTCACTCCTTTTATACTTCCAGCACAAAAGGCAAAGTCAAGAGGCAGCATTTAAAGACATCATTCCACAGTTTATTTTTGGTTTCTCTTTTGTGATGATATATAGTTTCGGTCAACACAACTTGGAGATATTCACCTGGTACCTTTGATAAGGTGACAAATGTTACAAGAACTAACATGCCACCTCTTCCATGTGATCCCAAGATCTCGAGCTATCCTTTATCTCCAAGAAGACCGATGAGAACCAGCATCTTCAAATGCAAATGAGAGCCTCCCTTTGTCAATCTGGAAAGATGAGTTCGTGTCAAGGTGGGCATTCTCCCCAGCCAAGGACAAAACAAAGGAGAAAGAACTTCAACTGTGACTACAAGGGTTTAGGCTATATGTTGTGCAAAATTCAGCAAGTAAATAGTCTGGACCAGGTGAGAAGTGAGTCAAAGCAAAGGTCAGGTAGAGGTCTCTTCCAGAGAGGAAACAGTGCTCACCAAATTCAGTTGAGAGACAAAGTCAATGTCAGTTGCCAAGAGCTTTTGGTTGGTAGCCAAAGTCAAGAATGTCAAAGGGACCAAAGGAGAA